>NC_030682.2:132576233-133312995 GCF_000004195.4 Xenopus tropicalis | reverse complement strand
TTTTTCCGTGGCGAATTTTTTCATCTGTTTCACAAAACAATCCGCCAATAGCGAAACGCGGAAATTCGCCGCAAAACCATGACTGGCGAAACATTTCGCCCATCACTAATAAAGATTTAAAAAAAAAAAAAAATAGAGCAATAGTGACAATTGCTATAACATAACCATATGTAACCCCACCCCATATAGATTATTATTTAACCCTGTCTTTGCTTGACTGTATCTTGTCTATGAAATTGGAAATGTTGAAACTAGTGCTGGTACTTTTATGCCATAGAGTCTGCAGTCTATGTATAAAAGGGGTTAAATGTTCAATGAAGGGTAAATATTCCACATATAATGATTTTTTTCTTCTTTAGAATTATAATTTTTACCATCTGTCTGTGGTTTTACTTGAATGCAAACATTTTCACAGAAATCATATAAATACCAATAGAACATTGGCAACGTAGATTTATTACATTACAACTGAAAAAAAGTATATTATTGATATGAGCCAAAATGTTACTTTTAAGTAATACATGTGTGTTTTGGTCTTTTTTAAGCAAACTTCAAACAAAATCTTTCAATAAATCAGTCCTGTATTGCAGATGCATTGAGACACTTGATTTATGTTTTTGTCCAGTATCACTATGGATTTTAACCTTGAGGTTCCACAAATGTAAAGTGCCTAGGCAAACAAGCACTTATCCTTCTATTCCAGAGCCCTGAAGAAAGCATGGCATCTATGTCAAATTATGCAGTGTGGGTATTCATATAGGACTCAGTACTTAACCCTTACTTAAACCTTAATACTTTAATTAAAAGACGGGATTAACACCATCTCTGAAGGCGTAAGATTTGTCCTCTTTAAAGAGAGAAACCATTTCTCATTCATCACACAATTCGGTTTTGTGTTCTTCTTGTATGAAGTGCGGCTTTTCCCATCAGCTAATTCTAGAAAATATGTGGGTCAAGAAGTAGACATGAGCTAATCGGTTCTCTCTTAATAGGGGGTATCCCTCAATTTTACATATGTGATGAGTGGGTTTGTGGGACCGTATGATAGCAAAGTACAAAAAATATATATACTCACTAATCTACTAAATAAAGGCAAATCAAAGGGAGGCAACTCCACGGAACCCATGATTTTCTTTTTCAGCTTCCTTCTGCATGATGTCATGAACTCTACTTAATTGAAAAGTCTTTGGAAGCTTTTCAGGGATGTTCAGGCCTTCAATGTAGAACTTGTTTTTAGCTATATGGAGTTCTCACAGCAGGTACATAGAATATGAATAGTGGTTACGCTCTTTAGAACATGTCTATAGAGTTGAATTCTTCTCTTTATTTTATCAGGAAAATGTATTTTTTAGAGGAAGATGGTTAGAAATAACCTTCTTAATACCCTTCATCTCTTGTTTAACATATAGCACTTGTATTAATGGTAACGGCAGTAATCTTGTACCTTATAGCTTGAAATCTGGTTTGAAACACTAGGTTACATTTTATTTGATAAGAGAAAAAAAAATCTAATTATATTCTGGAATTTCTGATTTTTCAATTATTTGGTGAACGTGGGATACATAAATAAGAAAAAGGGATATGTTTTTATCATGGATTTGCATCTGGACTATTATGTTTTATTGAACTTTCTTATTCGGTTAGTGAAAAGAAAAGTTAGTCCTTGAATAAAGCAATTAAGCAAATAAGCATGGATAGTAATTTTCTCTCATAGTCTGTAACTATGAGCACTACAATCAAACACTTAGCTGTCTCCCTTTTACTAATGTTTGAGTGAATATACGTTCTGCTCAATGGGCTGGTTGCTATATTGGGTCATTTTAGCTCCAGTGACAAGTTGGTGGTTATATTTAAGAGAGTATTTATACAGACTGTAGGTTGCAAACTAGCAGCAAAGACCTTCACAGTAATATTCTAGCAATATTGTGTGTGGCATAACCTATAACAGTGATCCCCAACCAGTAGCTCAGGGGCAACATGTTGCTCCCCAACCCCTTGGATGTTGCTCTCAGTGCCCCCAAACCAGGGAGTTATTTTTGAATTCCTGACTTGGGGGCAAGTTTTGGTTGAATAAAAACAAGATTTCCTACCAAATAAAGCCCCTGTAAGCTGATAGTGTGCATAGAGGCCCCTAATAGCCAATCACAGCCCTTATTTGGCTCCTCCATGAACTTTTATGGTTCTTGTGTTGCTCTCCAAGTCTTTTTACATTTGACTGTGGCTCATGAGTAAGAAAGGAAACCCTGACCTATAATAAGAGGCTTGTTAAAGTAGAGTTTACATTTACTTCAGCCTTGTACTCTTTGGCCTGTATTTTTTTCATGAAACTCATATCAACATGTATCAACTAAAAAGGACCAAAAGCAATGGATGGGGGCTCCAATAAAACAGACAGCACTGATATTTTTGTATGTATCAACCATTGCCAGAATCAATGCCAAATGACCATTTAATGAAGACTTTGTTGGTTCTAGATATTCTTGGAGGTATCAAATGATGGCTGATCAGAAAAAATGTTCAGATATGTACAGAAATATGTACCCCTGAGCAAAAGTTAGGACACAAATGTGCTGAGAAACACTGATCTACACATCAGCAAATTTTATCTAGACATTTGGCTCAGATGTCACTGTAGATGATTAATGCACTTTTTTGAAATCTTCTCTTTCTGATCATGGTATATTTTGCTTATAATAATAAAAGACAGAACAACTTGCATATATAAGTGATGGGACGGAGAACCCAACAAACAAAATGAACCCAGAATGACCCATTGTTGAGCTCAGTAGCAGCTCTTAGTGAGGGACAATAGGAATATTATCACCGTTCTGTTCTTCCATTCAGCTTAGGAAAAACCTGAAGCCCTGAAACATGTGCAGTACGTCTAGCAGCTCTTTCATGTGCTTTTGTGCCTTCCTTTATATACTATCATTTACTTTATGGACTAGTTAATATCTTTCTTTAAACAAGCAGGCTCCTTCCCCAAGGCTCCTTCCCCAAGGGAGCTGTTTGAATCCAGATGTAGTTTGCCAAGGCCGGCATGAAGAAACTACATTCTTCAAATCATTTCAAGGCACTGTCATTAATGCCTTTGCCCTTTGGGATATTTGTTCCCTCAGAGAAATTCACAAAACATTCTAATAGATTTTTTTTTCAATTCCTGTGTCTTGATTTAGGTTCCTTTGGGTTAATGTGCACAACATATACTGTAGGTAAGTCTGCATAAGAGTCTTTACACATAAGTAACGTATTATGTTTACGATGTAGTGGTTATTTTAAATATGCATTAACAGAGAGACTTTGTGTATATAACTAAGATTATATTAATTGGTGATCCGGACCATAACATATAGACTAAGCACAGTTTCTCAGACATATACATTCCATTAATACAGAATAAGGGAATGACTGTTACAGGCTCTTATCCTGAGTGCAGTAGGACTGTCATTGACAGAGACGTGAGGAACAACGGCTGCTGTTTATTCACATCAATAGCGCAGTGGGGAATGGTGACTGTGACTTAAATAAATGCACTGTCAGATAGTGGATAAGCTGCTGGTTATCCTTATGGACAGTAGGGAATAGAAAGTGATATAATGCTCTTGGGAAGTGCAGTTGAAAATGGCGAATGATGTACATTCACAAAGATATCCCATGAAAAAAACATTGGAGAATGGTGACTTCTGCTGATGAACATGGACGATACAGATGGAAATGGGAACTATTATTAAAAGAGTAATAGGGAATATCAGTAGTTTTGATTGAATACTCCTGCAATAATATGGTTTGGAACAGTTCCCTAAGCCCCGCCCCCTGTTCTCCTGCTAATCTGGCTGACTACTTTGTCACTCAAATAATATGTAACATTAGTCGCCTGTCCCTCAGCCTTCACCCTGCCTCCTCCCAATCCCACAATTCCCTGCACACGTGATGTCAATAAGGAAAGGAACATCAGTGCAATGCATTGTGGGTTATGTAGTTCCTGTATGCGGTCTGTGGAGAAGTTGTTGCAATTTGTCACATCAGTGTTTTAGTCCCTCCTCCCCTGCCAGGATTTCAAATGATGCAGAAAAAGAAGACCTGTTTTGCAGCTGGATTTCAATATATAAAAATGGTATTTATTCATACTTTTTGAAGGAACAGATTACAGTAATGTGTATATTAGGGGTTTCTGTGTTGTGTGGGGCTCCTTAGAAAATTTTGGTTCAGAAGCCAGAAGTTCCAGTTTAAATTCTCCCAGGTAGCTAATAGGATATGTCTTTAGATCCCTATAAGAGAAGCTTGTCTACAGGAGGTTGCACCCTTAACAGCTTCCACCAATGAGAGAGATACACTTACACTGCAATTTGCACTATTAGAGAATATTGTGAAGCAAAGCAAAGAAACCCTTGTAATGTTCTAATTAGAGACTCTGTGCATATGAATTACTTGTGAAATGATTACAATTTTATTTCATCCAAATAGTTAAGTCTGCAAAATATGATACTGGAGCAAAACAAATGTTTTCTGCATTTATACTGCCATTCTGAATAGGCAATTTGGGAGCACTCACTAAATCATTGCTGTCAAACAGTTGGGGGATACCAGTGCCAAGGATTTGGATTGAAAACCGGTTATTAAAGTCCTACTTCAACCTGTGCATGTGTTACTCTGCACTATATAAAGTATTTATTACTACTCAAGGGTAAAAGAGCATATACGTTCTGCATGGGACATTCAAGAATAAGAACTGCATGTTTCATGGTCATCTGCCACATTCACCGCCTGTTGGAGAGATCAGCTGACTGACTCGCTAGCCCTTATTTGGTAACTTGACCAGGCAATTATGGGGCTTAATGGAAGCATTTGTTTTATCATTGTCATAATGGATCTAGCATTGTGTATTCTGACTTGACATTTTTTCAAGAGTTTTGGGAAAGGGAACTTGAAAGGCAACCAGAGCTTCCACCCACACATAATATTATTGGCTACATGGCATTCGTCGTGAGCCAAGTCCGATTTCAGAATGAAATGAGAGTTATTACATGCCAAGATAAAGTTTGAAGAGCTCCTGCAAAGTCTACTAACAGCGAAGGGAAATGAAACATGTAGCCCCCCTCCCTAGCAGTTGTCAGCTATCAATCCCAGCACCCCTATTAGTTGAACAGTTTACAGATTTTTTAATAGGACTTAAATTTAACTGGAACATTATTCACTACAGAATGAGAGTCAGGGCTGATATTAGAAACTCAGTTGTCCCCCTGGGTGCCTTTATGGAAAGAATATTTGCTGCACCTCCCCCGCACACAAATAACTAAACTGTATTTTGCTTTTCCTAAATGTCCGTACCCGTGTACTCATACCCAGTGACTCCACTGCTAGTTGCTCCTCTTATATAAAGTCACAGCTTCTCCACAATCTCTGCAGATCAAAGGCTCAATTATGACCACAAGTGCAATGTGCAAAATACAGTTTCGGGTGACCATTATTTTTTCACCCCCAATGCAGTGTTTTTCCCCCAAATTCCAGTGTCAAATTTGAGTGTAATTGTGCATTAGACAAACTGGATGAAATTGCATCCAGAGATTGTCAATGAGGCTTGTATCATTTCAAGTACTTGTTAATATGACATTTGTGCGTGATCCACTGTGCTCAAGTCTAGAGCATCTATTGACGCAGCCTGCAGGGGGAACTCTGGAACCCCAACTTCAGGGATCCCCATGTAAAAAGTGTTGGTGAGTCACACAAGCATGAAAAATGTTCTTTGGGGATGCCAAATAAGGGCTGTGATTGGCTATTTGGTAGCCCCATGTGGACTGCTGGCCTGCAGGAGGCTCTGCTTGGAGTAAAACTGTGTCTCTGTGCTTCCAAAATGTGCCCCCAAGCCAGAGATTTAAAAATGGCACCTACTTTGAGGCCTCTGGGAGCAACATCAAAGGGGGTGGTGAGCAACATGTTGTTTATGAGCCACTGGTTGGTGATCACTGCTTTTCATTAAAGGTACTTTCACCCAAAGATGCTCATTTAACTTGCCTACAGTTGCACTTACTTTGGTGCATCTGTTCTGTGGAGTGATTTTTGCACATTTATTGCGTATTTCGAGGAGGCTAAATGAGAATCACACAGGTGAATATGAGCTAACCATCTCACAGGTATCACAACCAACCTTATTATTAACATCAAAAAGAACATTCTTTGGTTAATTTGCCTGTAACCAGTAAGGGGGTGGCCCCAGGGCTGCCCCTCTTACCCGCTCCGTGCTTATCTCTTCTACGTTGGATCCGGTCCTGGGGGGGCCACGTCACTAGAGCCGAATTTCAGTTTCAGTTTTCAAAAACTGAAATTGCCAGAGGTGGCATTTTGCAGCCCCTGGTAACTAGCCACTCTATGCTGCCTGAGGCAAGGTTCTCACCCTGTAACCCTCAGTTATTTTTATGCACTCACCCATCTACTGCGGTATCTGTTTCTCTATGTTTTTCTTCCTGTCCAGTTGAACTATTACAACATTGTACTGCTCTGTTGTTCTCCAGGTTTTCTACCGTTCATCTTTCTTTATTAACCCAACACAAGCAGGATTAATAACAAATCCAACATATGAAGCAGGGCTGCTAATGTCCCTAATGTTGCCTAATACCTCAGTTTTTTCATTATCAGCAGATTTTTGGGAGGATAATGGTTATGAAATATATATTTTTAAAAACAAAATAACCAAAGATACATAAGATGGAAATATAGCAGTGTAGAAACAAATATGTGTTTCGTCAGCTGAACTGTTTAATAATCTTATTTCTCATTTCAGTAAATTAAAACAGAATGTGTCATTCCTAGAAATCCATTCAAGGCCGCATCTTTTCGGCACTTTTTTTTCTGCTTTGGTTGCTACAAATACTTTATCAACAAACAGAGCACTTGAGAGTTTAGCTAAAAACACGTAGACTAAATATTGTCTTTTCATTAAAAGAAATCTCTTCCAAAACAGCTCCAAGACAATACACAACAGCTCATATGATGCACAAGTTACAATTTTAGTCATTGTCATGTGCAGATTTTCTCTTTGAATCTGATTTTGGTAAAAACCGCTATATTTTTTCCTGCATTGGAGAAATATTTTGTTCATTTTTTTTTCTTGTTGTTGTGCCAATGTGTCATTAACGGGAATCCTTGATAAGAATAGAACAACTCCTTCTAGCAGAGTTATTGATCTTTTTATTCTATAAATAGATTGACATGGGAATCTTGCTCAATTAATCACAACTTGCTGATTAGAACCTTAATGATTTACATTTCTACGATGGATAAAGGCAACTTTCATCACTTATCAGCAGTCTGGGCCTTGTGTTAATGGTGAGAAGTTACCCATCCTATAGGCATGTTTCAATTGTCAGTTTGATATAAATGAATTAAGATCCAAAAATGAATTTTGAATCAATTATGCTACAATATATGGAGGTGTAAGTCTGAATGATGTTTATTTAAGTGTACGTGTCAGCAATGGTAAAATGTTAGGGCAAAGCACTTTAGCTTTCCAGCTACCAGCATCTACCAACAATTTGCCATTGGGATGATGAATGTTTTAGATTAGGGGTCCCCAACCTCACAGTCTATATGCAGACTATGAGCCTACTGGAGACTTATTTGGTAGCACATCTTATTTTTAATTTAAACTTAACTTGCCCCCAAGTCAGGAATTCAAAAATAACCACCTGTTTTGGGGGCAACTGAGAGCTGCGAAAAAGTCGCGACATTTTGCGAACCATTCGTAATGGCTATGAAAAAGTCGCGACAATTTTCCGAAAAATCACAAAATACCGATCATTACGAAAAAAACGCATTCGGACACATTCGGCCATTTCGTGGGTTAGTAAATGTGCCCCTTAGTATTAGTGGTTGTATATATAGTTTATGTATGTGAGTGTATAGATTGGTAAATATAGGTTGTGTGTTCTGGGTTTATTGGAAAGACTGAACTTGATGGACTCTGATCTTTTTTCAACCCTGTGTAACTATGTAACAAAGTTGTCAACAGAAGATCACCATCTTGGATTTTTTTTTTTGGACACTGCACATGCTCAGTGTGGCCTGTGCAGCTGTTGAGAAGCTGAGCTTAGGGGTCATCACAAATCATTGAGCAGTAAATGAACTTCATCTGTCATAGAAGCTGATGCCATAGGGCTGATAATCAAAGTGGGATGCCAATTGCACTGGTTGCTAAGCGGTCATGAAAATTAATTACTAATCAGCCTTGTTTTGTGACTTCTACATTCTCTATATACAGTATATTGTTAGTGGGTCCCTAAGCTCAGTAACTGACAGCATGCTGAAAAAAAA
Organism: Xenopus tropicalis; assembly: GCF_000004195.4. Lineage (NCBI taxonomy): Eukaryota > Metazoa > Chordata > Amphibia > Anura > Pipidae > Xenopus > Xenopus tropicalis. The sequence goes on along the minus strand of NC_030682.2, from coordinate 133,304,688 downwards.
AAGATGGGAAGCTACTGTGGACATTTCAAATTCTAAAGGGCTGTAGTTAGTGATGAGCGAATCTGTTCCGTTTCGCTTCGCCGAAAAATTCGCGAATCTTTCAAAAGATCCGCGAAACGCCGAAAATGTTGTGCGCCAAAAAAAATTGTCGCCCGCGGCTATTATTTTGTCGACCGCGACTATTATTTTGTCGCCAGCGACTATTCTTTTTGGATGTGTGGCGAACCCCAGAATATAATATACAGCATTTCTATCCTACTTCTTTTTTAGTTCTCCTTTAAAGTGAAAGTATTCTGCTTCCCTTTATGACTTAGAGCCAATGTCCCCTGCAAAACAAAGTGCGCTCACATTACATACTTAGTTAAATATCATATGCCCAACATTAAGTTTTCATGAATCAACAGATTAAGGAATTGTTTCCAAAATATTTTTTGAAAACAAAATGATCTGAATCATTGACCAGATTTCTGGCAGCAACACTGGAGTCTTCAAGTTTCCATCCTTCAATGAAACTGATACCATCTAGCTACAATTTTGTTGCAGTCTACACATTATACATTCCAACTGTGTGTATTCCTGACCGCAGTAATGGGTACAGTAATACATCCTTTTTTAAGCCACAATACACCATTTGTTATGTTTTTATTATTTTTTTGTCCAAATACATTTTTATGTTTGCTAAACAATATAAAAACCTCAGAAAAAAACTATAAATCTATCTAGGTTCTATTTTCTGATAAAAATATCTTTGTGTCACTTGTATTCCGCAACTTGTTGATATACCAGGATTTTCAGACATTGACTGTGTTCTAGACACATATTTGCCTCAATGAAATTCTGGGACCTCAACCACAAAAATGTTTGAACTGCGTCATATTGGTGAGTGCAGAAATGACTGTCTTTCTTATTAAATTCTAAATGAGATGGATATCTTCAGAAATTCTAAATAAAATAATAATTGGCAGGGTACAAATTAGGATAAGAAATATCAAAAAGTTATTTATTTTATGATTTATTTTTCTGGCGCAAAGTAAAAAAAAAACACAGCTCAGATTGTATTTTTTTGGTCCATAATGCACTATTGTTTCCCAGCATTCAATTGTAATATAACTCAATGGTATCCATTGCTAATGTTTTGGTGTCTTATTCTGGAGGTGCGAAGATTTGTGACAGGTAGGGAACAGAATTGATGGTTGGTGCAGCTTTCATTTATAGACATTTATAATGGTGCCAAGTGAATAAAGTGTTTTTCAGGGCTGAACCTAATAATATACTTATCGCTTAGCACAATTACGAATGTCTGTAGGTGCAACCTGCATTCAAAATAGGCCCTGGCATTTCAAGTACACAGAGGCCCAAACAGCCCCCCACCAGCCCAATAAATAGTGACTGTCTATGGCATCTTACAGCAGCCACTCTGGCATTTGCCAGAATCTATAGATTGCCTGTCTAAACTGGCAACCTACTAAGAAAGCACTGTACCTAATGCCTACCCAAAGTAAGTGTTAACCTACAGGGCTTCTTTGTGCACAAGAATGCTGTGCTTTGCACTTGAAGTCACATATAACTAGCATTAAGCACCTTTTCAGTAGGGATGTAGCGAACATCGCCAAAAATGTTCGCAAACCCGTTCGCTGACTTTCGGCAAAACTCGCGAATATTTGCGAACTTTGTGAACCCCATAGACTTCAATGGGAAGGCGAACTTTAAAACCTAGAAAAGCCATTTCTGGCCAGAAAACTGATTTTAAAGTTGTTTAAAGGGTGCCACGACCTGGACAGTGGCATGCAGGAGGGGGATCAAGGGCAAAAACTTCTCTGAAAAATACTTTGTAAAAAACACGCCAAAAAAAAAAATCGCAAAAAAACCGCCAAAAAATAACGCCAAAAAAAAAACGCAAGCTATTCCTATGTATACGCAAAGTCAAAAAACCGAAGTGAAAAAACGCGGCGGAAAAAACTGAGGCAAAAAAACGCGGCGCAAAAAAAACGCGGCGAACCCAAAATGGCGAACATCGCCAAAAGTTCGCGAATTTGCGGACTTGCAAACACCCGATGTTCGCGCAAATTAGTTCGCCGGCGAACAGTTCGCTACATCTCTACTTTTCAGCTTCCTTTCATTTGGGTCTCACCATGGTTATCTGTCAATCTGGACAACATTTTTTGTTTTCTAACCAAATCAAGTCTTTATTATCAATTAGGGATGCGCCAAACCCACTTTTTTGGGTTCAGTGCAGCGTGCAGTGAAAATTTTTCCCCCCAACTCTGCCTCATAAATGTAATGTATATATGCTGAAACTGCTGTAAAATCTTCTCAATAAACTGCCTGAATTAAAAAAAAAAATTCCCCCCTAAAACGTAACCCTATGCTAATTAGGATTCGGATTCGGTTCGGCCGATACCGAATCCATCTAAAAAAGGCTGGATTTGTCCTGAATCCCAAACTAAATCCAGGATTCGGTGCATCCCTATTATCAATACATTGGCACAGACCACAAACTGCATGTTTCCTGCCTACATAGGCCTGAAATGTTGTGGTTCATAGTCTGTATCAATGTATTGCTGATAAAGGCATTTTTATAATTTAAGAGTCATGGATAGTAATGAGTTAATCTGTCCTATTTGGGTTCAGCGAAAAAATCACTCATAGGAAAATTTGGCAAAACAGCAGAAACTCCATGAAACGCGTTTGTCATGCAAATGTTATGTTGTGCGTGTATTTTTGGCATGACTGCACCCATTTTGATGTGACCGTGCCTACTTTTTTTCCATGCGTGACAAATTTTTTTCACATTGGATTTTCACTGCAGTTTCGAGAAACAATTTGGCAATGGTGAAATTTGGAAATTCGCTGCGAATCTATGCCTGGTGAAAAAATTCACTCATCACTAGTCATGGAGTGCTGTCCATATTGCTTGGCCTTGCACTTAATGTGCTAACTTGGCCCAACCAGCACACTACTACTACAGCCCACCTAGACGTCTATTCATCAAATCACGAGTTTGAATCCCGAATGGGAAAAATTCGGATTGGATACAATAATTTCTGAAGATCGCAAATATCCCGAAAATGCTTACGAAAAAATCGTAGTAACAATAATATCGTATTGGCGATCCAAAATTTTCGTATTGAATGATCGTAAACGGCGGGAAAACCTTTCTGACTTTGAACCTTCTGTGCATGATTTTGGAAGCCTCCCATCGGAGTGATCGTACTTTGATGAATAAGATCCCCTAGTGTAATGTAATTACTAAGTAATGTACCAAAAAAATATATATTTATTTCATTTACTTTGAAAAGAACACACTTACATACATATCATACAGTCTTGATTTTCTGATTACGCCGTACATTTATGTCTGTTATTTCCCACCTGTCCCATCCTTATGCAAATATTCCCCAAAAAGCAATAAACTACTAATTCAGTGCCAACCTTTTCTCAACAGCATTTAATGCCTCTCTCTTCATTTATTTGTCTTAATAATTCTATAAATATTGGACTACACTGAGTATTTGAAAACCATTTGCCAGTAATAGATTGAAATTTTTAAGCATTGTTTTATGTAATGTTTACAACTGTTTATTCAACATATTAAAAGAAACTCTCCAGAACTTTCCATGGTTTTTTGCTTGACCTATGTATTGTAAATAAGGGACCATGTGTTAACCATCTGGAGAATAAAGCTGAATTTTTCACATGGAAACAGGGCGCAAGGAATAATTAAGTAAAAAAAGAGATAAAACACATTACCTATTTTGATGGCTGATTTTCATGATAAAACAAATTTTATAAATGTATTCCGTGCCTAAAATGTTAACCATTTATTGGCAATTTATTGAAAACTCTTAGATCCAACAAACGTTATCATTTCAGCTGTTCTCCTGTTGATATAAAATGTTCACAATCAGTACTAGATCTCTAGGGACAGATTGATCTTATTTTATTTTTCAGAACAATATTTTTTTTCATTGTACAACATACTTTGAGAAATCTTGCCTGTTTCATTATGGAAGGCCTGTAATTCTCAGAAAATACATTTTATTGCTTCTCTTTTAATCAGTTTCAAATGACATGTTTTCATTATATTTTCCAGAAACAAGCTAGTTTTAAAGCCCTAGTCTGTATACAGAATAGTTAGTAATCTACAGCTGATCTTGAACTTGCACATGCTCCTTATATATACTGTAGGTGTGTTTGGTTTAAACTGATTGTCTGCAGTGAGCAGTCGCTTATTTAAAGGGATACTGTCATGATTTTTATGATTGGGTACTTTTTGTTTCGAAATGTCACTGTTTACATAGCAAATAATTCACTCTGCCATTTAAAATTGTATTCTTGAACCAACAAATGTATTTTTAGCTGTAATATTGGTGTGTAGGCGCCATCTCAGTGCATTGTGCCTGAGTCTGAGCTTTCAGAAGGAGCCAGCGCTACACATTAGAACTGCTTTCAGGTAACCTATTGTTTCTCCTACTCCCATGTAACTGGAGGAGTCCCAAGCCGGACTTGGATTTCTTACTATTGAGTGCTATTCTGATACCTACTGGGAGCTGCTATCTTGCTCCCTTCCCATTGTTCTACTGATCGGCTGCTGGGAGGGGGGGGGATATCAGTCCAACTTGCAGCACAGCAGTAAAGTGTGACTGAAGTTTATCAGAGCACAGGTCACATGGTTGTGGCACCCTGGGAAACTAAGAATATGACTAGCCCCATGTCATGTGAAATTTCAAAATTAAATATAAAAAATCTGTGTGTTTTGAAAAATGGATTTCAATGTAGGGTTTTCCTGGAGAAGATATATTAACTAATGGGGTTTTTAAAAAAAAAAAAAAAACTAACCCAAAAACATGTTTTCCCATGACAGTATTCCTTTAAATACCTCTATAAGTGTATATCAAGGGGACACTATTGCATCCTAAAACTAGAGCTGGTTCATGTAGTATGCCCTCATTTGATGTAGCTAATGCAGATGAATACATAGTACAGGCTGGGTACAATCCACCATGTTTTTTACACTATGCACCCTGCAGGTAGATACATTGCTGCAGAGACCTGTGTTCACCCCATGAAATTAGCGCTGTCTGTGTTTGAGTAGGGTGAGGCATATAGATCCCTTCCCCCCTCCCTCTACTTACCTGTCCCCTAACTTGCCATTCATACACACAGGTTAAAGAGCACAGGTTGCACCATATCCATAAGCTAAGGACAGGGCTACACCACCAAACAATGTACAATGTATAAGTTACAATCCTGTACCTTGAGCTAGTCTCAGTAATTGTCAATCAGCAATTAGCTAGCAGCTAATGCTGCCTTCAGTGCCCTAGGGAATTCTGCCTTCAGTGCCCTAGTAAGTGTATGTAATCCTTATTGCACAATATGACTGATAGCATATGGATTGAAAGCCACCTTATTAAAGTACCAGTGATTCATTCTCAGTCTACCAATTGAAATGGCCCTTTGTGGGTTTCTGAAGTTACCCTAGCCATACAATATATATAGTTAGGTGGTTTTATTGTCTATGCCTGAATAGCCAAATTATTACTCAGTATAATGTCCACTTGGGTGACAACCAGTATATCAAGGCAAACAATATTGTAAAAGGCCCATGTTAGGCCACTGGATGAATGTGGATGAAACGATGTGGGCTCTAAGCTCCGATACAATATTTTTGGTTGATTGGTTGATTGATTTTGGTAGATTGGTTGACTGACCACTTAGCCCACTTTCTTTATAGATGTGCATACTAGCATATGCTCACTCTGGTATGTGTTGAGTGAGGTCCATAGTAAGAATCACTCCATGCTGTAGGGGGATCAGGAAGGGGAATACTAGACATTGGTTTAAAAAATTTAGCTTTTTACCCCAACAGGAATATGCTCCAAGTCTACAAGTGACAAGAATGTAAAATAACCTGCCAGACTTTAACGTTTTGCCTTTTAAATACATTTAGGGCAGTGCATATCTTTTCCAGATCAAGGCTTCATACTTGGGTCTATTGAATTGTCATTTATTCTAATTTTAATGCTTATTCACAGACAATTTAGGGAAAAAGATCCCAGCCCATCACCCCATTACTTTTAGCTAGCTGAGTGCTCTTGCACCTTTCTAATGTAATGAAACAAGTGGCGCTGGATTGTGGCCATGCCAAGTAGCACAGTCCTTTCACTAACAAAGTGCCAGTTACTCAAGAATAAAGCCCTAAAAGCCGGCATTAGTAGTGGTGCCTGCTCACATTCTGATGCAAATGTCACTCCCAGACAACACAACGACCTTTAACCTGAGGTTTCCCGCAACCAAGCTGTCTCTCCGTCCAGAATTTACTTGTGCATTTTGTACACTGACAAAAGCAAGAAAGAGGTTTTGTAGATAATTAATACAAAGCAAATTTTCTGGAGAACGTTCATTAATTTGGGGTTTTCTATTACAGTTCCAAAGGTTGTCAGCCCAACTCAACATGTATCAATCATTTTCATTTTATAAATGTATATTCCTTTCTATGCCTGGATAGAGCTGGTTTAGAAAGTCATACGTAGATGAATATGGTATACTAATAAAATATATATATAAGTTAAACAATGTTTTATTTATTTATCCATTTAAAGCAAAATGTACTTATTTTTCTTACCAAAAATCTAAATTTGAATTGTTCAATACATTTTCCATTTTAAACTTTTCTTTTGTTTGTTTGTTTTTCAGTTATATTTTTAGTGTGCTAGACTTATTAATAAGTTGACTTCTCATAAGTCAGTAGATGGCAATGACTTTCTAGCACCGCTTTAGTCTGACTGCAGAGATAATTTGGTGTTATTGAGCTGCTGAGTAATGGGACAGAGATATGCTGATATAGAGAGTAGCCAGGAAGGGGGTTCTGAATTGTACACTTAGGGGCAGATTTACTAAAACTCTATTATTATTAGTTACGAAAAACCTAAAGTTCTTTGGGAAAGTTACAAAATCCTACAATTTTTGAATTGTCACACAAAAATCAGTAAAAAATCGGAAAACATCTAAAAGTTTTGAAGCAAAGAAAGATCTTCCAGGGAAGGGAAGGGGCATGTGCCATTGACTTCTACATGATCTGTACAAGTTTAGAAGGCATATTGTTGGAATTCAGAATGGTCGCAGTTTTGTCACATTGTAAATCTCGCAAAAGTCATGATTTTTTTCTTTTCGGTGACTTTGAGACTAGTAATGGGCGAAATGTTTCGGCAGGCATGGATTCACAGTGAATTTCCGCGTTTCGCCATTGGAGGATTGTTTTGCAAAACGGATGAAAAACTTTGCAGCAGAAAAATTCACTGCGCGTCAAAAAATAGTCACGGGCATCAAAGAATAGTCGTGGCGTCAAAATGAATAGTTGTGTCATCAAAAGAATAGTCGTGGGCATCAATTTTTTTACGCGCAACGTTTTCGCCATTTCGCGAATCTTTCGAAAGACTCGCAAATTTTCCGACAAAGCCAAATGGGACAGATTCGCTCATCACTATTTGAGACTACAAATACAAACTAGAAGAAAAAAATCTGACCATTAGTAAACTGCCCCATTAGACAGTGAGTGAGGGCAGTCTATCACTGGGGATAACTTACTGCTGCCACATTACACATGGCTCAATAAAATCACTAGAAATGATCAAACTTGCAGTGTTTAATTTCGCAAATTTTGCAAAACTGAGAATTGTCACCAAAATGAACTGGAGCCAATGGGAAGCCAAAATTACTTTGTGGTTAAGGAACATTTAGCCCTGCAATTGAATATAAATTGCCCTGCCTTGTTAGAGAAGCTCCTTTCTAAGCCTTTCATATTGCCAATTTCTTCTAAACCTGCACCCATACAGTTCCTAAGATAGACATGGGGATGGCTGGGCTGGTCCGATCCTATTGGTTGACTTGGAAGGCAAGGGGAGGAAAATAATGCTGTGCTGGAAAATTGTGTTTTCCCAGCACAACAGGTTGTATTTTTCTTCTTCTTTTGAAACCGCTGATTAAGTGTCAAAAACGCGTCAGGTTTCATGAGCTGAGTGTATAATAAAGATTTTTTCTTTTTACTTTTTTAAATGGCCTGTCTTTTGGATGTTTAGAGTGCCACCCCTTTTTTGTTTCTGTGCTAACAGTTGGTCTGTTCCCTTGATCTGAGAGTTTGGGGTTGGAGCACCTGGATTATCCTTTTCACCTTGGTGAGTTATCTACGGCTGTTTCTGCCAAAACAGGCTGCATGGCAGAATTCTGGAGCTGGCACAACTGTGAATTGTTCACTGTCTTTGCTTCATGCACCAGAACTTTATCACTACAGTGTATATCCGAATAGTGTATCTCCCAAGCTTTCCCATGTTCTCTAACCCAAGGAAACTTCAGTTCTGTAGATCATTAATGTAGGCTCCTGCACCCATAAAATTATTAGCCACGGCTATTGTAAAGGTTGCAGTCTGATAAGGATCCTCAACTGTTTAATTGGTATGAGCCGTTAGTCTCATTAATAGGAACTTATAGTTATTCTGATTTCACTTTACATTTATGTTCTTACAGACCCTGATTTAACCTTACGGGTCTCTTAATTATAACCATTGGTTTGGGTTTCTTAGTACAGGTATCGGACCCCTTATCCGGAAACCCGTTATCCAGAAAGCTCCGAATTACGGAATGCCCGTCTCCCATAGACTCCATTTTAATCAAATAATTCAAAATTTTAAAACTGATTTCCTTTTTCTATGTAGAAATAAAACAGAACCTTTTAATTGATCCCAACTAAGATATAATTAATCCTTATTGGATGCAAAACAATCCTATTGGGTTTAATTAATGTTTTATTGATTTTTTAGTAGACTTAGGGGCCCATTTACTTACTCACGAACTGGCCGAATGCGTCCGATTGCGTTTTTTTCGTAATGATCGGAATTTGGCGATTCTTTTGGAAAATTATCGCGACTTTTTCGTTGCCATCCGAATGTTGCATAAAATCTTGCGATTTTTTCATAGCGTTAAAACTTGCGCGAAAAGTCGCGCCTTTTTCGTAGCCATTCCGAAAGTTGCGCAAAATCTTGCGATTTTTTCGTAGCGTTCGGATTCATTCAAGCTTCAGTATGGTGACTTTTCTTGGGCCAGGTTGGAGCTGCAGGGTGCCATTGAGTCCTATGGGAGGCTTCCAAAATCATGCTAAGTCTGAAAGTTTCGCCCGCCGCTTACGAGCGCTCAATACGAAAAAGTCGCGACAAGATACGAGCGAATCGTAATGGCTACGAAAAACTCGCGTTTTTTCGCGAAAATCGTATTGGTAACGAAAAAGTCGCGACAATTTCCGAAAAGTCGTAAAGGCGCCGAAAAAAATCGCAAAAATACAAAAAAGATGCAAAATGTTCGTTTTCCAATCGGAATTTTTCCAATTCGGATTCGAATTCGTGTCTTAGTAAATCAGCCCCTTAAGGTACTGAGATCCAAATTACAGAAAGACCCCTTATCCAGAATACCCTTGGTCCCGAGCATTCTGGATAATGGGTCCCATACCTGTATTAATTAGTAGCAGTCTGATAAGGATACTGTATTACTGTGTTCTAATTACAGTGGAACAGAACATGCACTAATATAACAAATAATCATTGATATGTGTTGTTTTTTTACTTATATCTTAAAGCAAAGCAACTAATAAAAGGATTTGCTACAACATTGCCATTATAATGAATGAAAACAAATATTTTCATATCAAGGTATAATAGGTGGCCATGGGAATTAAAAATAGAGTCATTGTATATTTGTTGATTAGAAAGGAAAAGATTTTTTAGGAAGGATACATCTTATACAGTGCGCCATATTTTTTATCCTACACTACTTGTCTGTTACGGGTGCTTGTCTAATCATTTCAAAATAAAAGATTTTATAAATTATTTTATTTCTAGTGTTGGAAGCCTTACAAGAAGAGTAATCATTTTTTCATTTCCTTATGCTGTTGGACATTCCTGTATTTGCCATAAAATGTATCAAACGCACTTTTCTGTAATTACCTAGAGAACGTCAGGCTCCTCCAACCCACAGAGTCTGAAAGGATTATTGATGTGAATCTGAAATGATTCTTTCCAAATTCATCATTCATTTCAACTTCCAGCTGATGTTCTTTCCAATATATCTTGCTACTTTTTCAGCCAAAATATACCCATTTTCTCCCAGATAAAAAGAACCTTTTTCTGTAGGTAGGAATGTAGCGAACCTCAAAAAAAAAGTTTGCAAACACGTTCGCGAACTTACGCCAAAAAGTGCGAATATTCGCGAACTTTGCGAACCCCATAGACTTCAATGGGAAGGCGAATTTTAAAACCTAGAAAAGCCATTTCTGGCCAGAAAACTGATTTTAAAGTTGTTTAAAGGGTGCCACGACCTGGACAGTGGCATGCAGGAGGGGGATCAAGGGCAAAAACTTCTCTGAAAAATACTTTGTTGACACAGCGTTGCGTAAAAGGCAAAGGCAGCTGGCAGACCTAGCGGAAATACGCAGCGTTTTTTGCTATTTCGCGCTATTAGTACCATGGAAACGGGATTTGCTGAAAAACGCCATGTGTGGCTTGTGCGGCGTTTTTAGGCCAAGAAAAAACGCAGTGGAAAAACGCCACACGAACCCAAATTGCGAACATAGAAAAGTTCACGAACTTGCGAGTTCGCGAACACCCGATGTTCGCGCGAATTAGTTCGCCAGCGAACAGTTCACTACATCTCTATCTGTAGGTCCTCTATAGCACCTCTTTCAACATTTAAGGTTTCTGTGGGAAAAAAAACTATATACTGAGATTCAGATCCTCCTTTCTTACCAGTTTTTAATGTCTTCCTGTTGTATGGTTCCATAATGATTTACATGTACAGGTATAGGACCTATTATTCAGAATGCTCCCCCAGATAAGGGGTCTTTCCATAATTTGGATCTCATATCTTAAATCTACTAAAAAATGAATAAAATATTAATTAAACCCAATAGGACTAGTTTGCATCCAATAAGGGGTAATTATATCTTAGTTGGGATCAAGTACAGGTACTGTTTTATTATTACAGAGAAAAGGGAATCATTTAACCATTAAATAAACCCAATAGGGCTGTTCTGCCCCCAATAAGGGGTAATTATATCTTAGTTGGGATCAAGTACAGGTACTGTTTTATTATTACAGAGAAAAGGGAATCATTTAACCATTAAATAAACCCAATAGGGCTGTTCTGCCCCCAATAAGGGGTAATTATATCTTAGTTGGGATCAAGTACAGGTACTGTTTTATTATTACAGAGAAAAGGGAATCATTTAACCATTAAATAAACCCAATAGGGCTGTTCTGCCCCCAATAAGGGGTAATTAAATCTTAGTTGGGATCAAGTACAGGTACTGTTTTATTATTACAGAGAAAAGGGAATCATTTAACCATTAAATAAACCCAATAGGACAGTTCTGCCCCCAATAAGGGGTAATTATATCTTAGTTGGGATCAAGTACAGGTACTGTTTTATTATTACAGAGAAAAGGGAATCATTTAACCATGAAATAAACCCAATAGGGCTGTTCTGCCCCCAATAAGGGGTAATTATATCTTAGTTGGGATCAAGTCCAAGATGCTGTTTTATTATTACAGAGAAAAAGGAAATCAATTTTAAAAAATTGAATTATTTGATTAAAATGATGTCTATGGGAGACAGGCATTCCGTGATCTTTCTGGATAACAGGTTTCTGGATAACTGATCCCATATCTGTATTTCAATATATACATTACCCAGTGATAACATTTGCATCATGTAATGCAGAATTGTAAAGCTGTTCTCTGAACGTGCCAGAATTTAAGACTGAGCACAGTGAGGGATTTCACGGCTATTCCATTTGTTTTTACACAGGAAGTGATATAATTCAAACATTGGCTGTTGGGGGTACTTAAGGACAGGTTTCAGGGCTGTATATTTACACATCTGTAAATATTTGTGCCATTTCAGCTACAGATGCTCATTTTGCAAATAATTAGTTGGGATCATAACTCACGCATTAGGAAAGATTATATTTAGTTCTATATCCAAAACACTCACAAAAGTCCTTCCAGACATTCAAGAATAATCTTCTGGAAGTCAAATGTATTTAGCAACATACGGTATGTGCCAAGTGAACTGAACACCTCATAAAGGCGGAAAACTGTTAAGTAGCATTAAGCTGGTGTTAGAATCAAATTAGATTTGGATATGGCATTTTGGAGACAACATAAAATTCTTGTACACATTTCCAGAGGTGAAATAATGACATTTTTAATTTCAGCTTTCATAGACAAATATACAGTTTGTGATATTAACTGCAATTTGGTAGTAGGATATTTTAGTTTTGTCTAAATATCCCTGCATTACAAATTATCCAAAATCAGTCCAAAGAGGTGCACGGTGCACCGGATGGCACAAACTGGAATAAAGGATATTATAATGATATCATATATAATTAGGTTTATACAAATAATAAATTATATTATAAAACAAACCAGAACTTCCCAATACATACTCAGCTTTTACTGGTCTCAAAATACTTCAGATGAACTCAATTAGAAGAGCCACATTTTTGCAGCACGTCGGTACCAAGGCTCAACAAGAAGTGGAGACTCTTACAAATGACAAGAATAATCATCCTCTCGTGCAATGGGAAGATTAATGAAAGTTTTCATGCTGGCATTCACAAAGCTTAACCTATGACACGGGTAACAGAAAGCCTTCGAAATCCAAGAGGCTTGCTGTGACTTATAAAAAAAGAAAGACACTTAACTTTCTCATCATAAAATTTCATGAAGGAAATCTAATGGGCAGTTGAGTTTAATGTAAATACTGGAGCCTTTAAAAGTACAGTATATTTCAATGTGTCTTTCTCTCTCTTTCTATATATATATATATATTTATTTATTTATTTGGCATATTATATATTATTTTTAGTTGTACATTTAATTGCAAACACGTTTATGATCTTTCATGGTGTTTGTAATGATTTGTATGTACATGGAATTGTTTTAATATGATCTATGACTTTCTCATACACTCAGGCTTCATTCTAGTAGACATGACATAAGTACCATTTAATGAGAGAATATAACTTACTGAGCATCTGACTATGGTTTTATAAGTTTGATATACTATTTCTTCCTCCAGTTTGTGTTTTTTTGTCATTTTCAACAGACATTTGGAATTATTTTATAAATGGACATTTGAGTCCTTAACAAAACAGGGAGCAGTTTCTTTCTCAGCAGTGATATATATGGTATACATGTACAGTACATAAAGGGAAGAAGCACACCATCACACATTAGGCAAATGTAAAAAATGTGCGAAACACGTGTGTTGCGTGTCTTTTTTCACGCGTGTGCCTTTTTTTTATGGAAATTCGCTGCAAATCCATGCCTGGTGAAAAAATTTGCTCATCAATATCTATAATCCATTTACTATGGCAGATTTCAAAGCGCAAGCTTTTGGGAATAACCCCCTACCTGGGGTGCAATATACAAACTTTATCAATGTACAGAAAATGTCAGGAAGCCTCTTTTTAAGGAAATGATATAAATCAGTGTTTTTGTATTTATTATTATGTATTGCTAGTTTTTTTACAGCTGGATACATATCATAAGAAATACGAATGATTTTATAATTTGGTGTTATGACAATGTATGTTGTATAGTGATTCGCAGTGAAAGTCCACATTTTGGCATAAGCTAATTTTTTTGTGAAATGGGTGCAAAATTTCACCGCGGAAAATTCACAGTCGCGTCAAAACAAATGTCGCAGCCAGATCAAAATAGGGTGCAGTCGCGCCGAAATGGGCATGGTCATGTAAACATGGGTGTGGTCGCATCAAAAAAGGCACAGTTGCGTCTATTTGGGAGCGGCTGCCTCAAAATGGGCTCTGTTGCTTCAAAATAGGTGTGGTCACGTCAAAAAGGTCACATTTCACGATTTTTCGCATTTCGTGAGTTTTTCAGAAGTTTCACAAATTCAGTACACTCCCTTATTTAACATTAGATCAACGAATATGTCTTTTTTTGCTATTGCCTGTGTCTCAATCAAGGACAATATCTGGTTTTCGTTATTTCTCGAGGTAAACAGGGAAACTGAAAATACACCATGTTTGGTCCTTGCTAGGCAGATAATTATGTTACCAGCGGACATATAATGCCCATGAAAAATGGACTACTGCTAACAAAACAGTCATAACAAAGGGGGAAAGGGGTTGTTTACTAGTGATGTATCTACAGGGAGTTGCTTCTATTTGCCTTGTTTGAAAAAAACAGATTGAAACATAGATTGTTTATGATTAAAACGACAGGCAACAAGTATTCAGCGCAAGTCCTATTCATAGAACTTAAGTTGAACAAAAGCATTTACTACCACTGTTATTATCACTAGAGGATATTTATCAGGACTATCATTAGCCAAAATTAACTCATCATCTACTTTATATTAACTGAATATACACTTTTGCCCATATTGGTGAATTTTTTTAAGCTAACATTTACTTCTCTCCTATAGACAGGCTGTGGGATGGTAGAATACAATTGTCTGAAATACTCACTTTGACAAATGATAAATGACACGGGCACGTTAAAGCAAAATAAATGCCCACACCACATTCTAGGGAATGTTTAGTCTAATTCTTCTTTGCAAAGGAGTAGTATTTGTAGACGTTGCTGCACAACACCAAGGGGTATATTTATCATGTTGTGTAAAAAGGGGAGTAAAACATTACTGGTGGTGTTGCTTATAGCAGCCAATCAGATGCTTTGTTTTGGGTTTCTAACTGTTGAAATTGCTGATTGTTTGCCTGGGCAACATTACTCCACTTTTTACACAGCATGATAAATATACCCCCTAGTATATATGCAGAAAAAGCAAGAAAAAACATAAATGCCGTTATTAGAGCTTTGCCATGCATTTTGTCTCACCAGAAAAAATGCAGAAAAGGACCAACAGTGTTATTAGAACTTAAGCTGGCCATACACGCACCAATATTATCATATGAAACCTTTTTCATACGATATTCGATGCGTGTATGGTGGCGACCGATATCACAAAGGCTGCAGATATTGGTTGTCTCGTCAACCGGGTGGGTTAAAGGTTTCTGATTGAGCAAAATCTACGTTCAGGGCTGAATCGGCAGAAGGAGGTAGAATTCCTATTGTTTTTACCTCCATATCTGACGATTCAGCCCTGAACGTCAATGGGGGAAACGAACAATCCAATGTTCGCAGGAAAGATTGCTATTGCTACATGTATAGGCACCTATATCCATGCTTTTTGTTTTGCTCTCCATTGATTCTATTGACTGCAAAGCATTTGGCACAAGAAAAATGTGGCAAATGAACACCATTGAAATCAAAGCATTTAGTTAATTTTTGTTTCACAGTTTTTTCTACAGTTTTTGCTCATTTTTGAGTGTTTTTTTATAAACAGGTCCCATTGTTTATTGGAACTTGTTATAGTCCACATATGCCACTATTGGTTACAGTTTATAGAGGGAATGAAAATGAACCATTGCATTATTATTTACAGATTCACAGATATAACCTATTTAACTTTCACCTAATGACAGATTTACTGTACAGATTTGTATCCACCATGTTTGCCATAAAACCCGACCAGTAAACATCCCTTGACACAAATGGAAACGTCTCGGCGGACTAACATATAGAATATCCTTCAAAATACATTTTTGAAACATTTGACAGAAGTATTTCGGTAAGGCCTTAAATCACCGCGGTTATAATCTGCGCTCATATACTGCTGACAACTCCAGAGGAATTTTAACAATGATTGCTAGCTGGAGTCTGTATAATTGAAAGCATTAGCAACGCATAACAAGACAAATGGGACATGAAACTAAAGAGTATAGCTTACTGAAGATAATGTTTTATGTGTCATTTATAACTTCATGGGTGAGATGTGCTATGCTGCTGACATTGTTCAAAAATGGTGGAAACATAAAACCCTGTGAAAAGAGATACAATCATAAACTGTTGCTTAGTCTGACCATACCTGGCAGGCAACTGTAAATCTGATTAATAGAATGTAACATGGAGTAATGACTCCAGCCAAACGTGTATTATTTTTCTATATGGTTTAAGTGCTGATTTCCTTTTTCTGTTTCATATGTGTCACTGAAAGGTGCATGAAAGCCAATACTAGAGCTGCTATATAATCACCTTTGCTGAAGCCATTCATCATCTTCATCGCCTAATTCTACCAGAGAAGAAATATTTCACCGTCTGCATGACAAAGATTTAAGACACATTAAAAATGATTTTGTTAAGTACAACAGAATAATAATATAATAAAAATTGTTAGAAATTCAAAGCATTAAATGTAAGGCAAGGTCACACGAAACATTCTTTCCATGAAGCAATGCAGTCATGCAAATAGATCAGTGGCCAAAGTCAATGGAAGATGCTTCTTGTTCCATGTCATTTGCAATGGGCAGCCTAATTGCCATTAAGTAGAATGGGAAGCTGCTAATCATTGTGAGAATGTTGATCAACGTGGTACTCCCATTCACATTTTTTAATCTATTTTGCCATCTATAATGCTGTTTGGTTAGTCAGGGATGTGACCCTGGCAGCCAGAAAACACATAGCTTGTTAGAGTACATTTCTATATTAATAAAAATACGTGTATGGGATCCATTATTCGGAAACTCATTATTAAGAAAGTTACGAAGTACGGGAAGGTTGTCTCCCATAGACTCCATTATAAGCAAATAATAATTCTGGCCCCAATAAGGGGTAATTATATCTTAGTTGGGATCAAGTACAGGTACTGTTTTATTATTACAGAGAAAAGGGAATCATTTAACCATTAAATAAACCCAATAGGACTGTTCTGCCCCCAATAAGGGGTAATTATATCTTAGTTGGGATCAAGTACATGTACTGTTTTATTATTACAGAGAAAAGGGAATCATTTAACCATTAAATAAACCCAATAGGACTGTTCTGCCCCCAATAAGGGGTAATTATATCTTAGTTGGGATCAAGTACAGGTACTGTTTTATTATTACAGAGAAAAGGGAATCATTTAACCATTAAATAAACCCAATAGGGCTGTTCTGCCCCCAATAAGGGGTAATTATATCTTAGTTGGGATCAAGTACAGGTACTGTTTTATTATTACAGAGAAAAGGGAATCATTTAACCATGAAATAAACCCAATAGGGCTGTTCTGCCCCCAATAAGGGGTAATTATATCTTAGTTGGGATCAAGTACAGGTACTGTTTTATTATTACAGAGAAAAGGGAATCATTTAACCATGAAATAAACCCAATAGGACTGTTCTGCCCCCAATAAGGGGTAATTATATCTTAGTTGGGATCAAGTACAGGTACTGTTTTATTATTACAGAGAAAAGGGAATCATTTAACCATTAAATAAACCCAATAGGACTGTTCTGCCCCCAATAAGGGGTAATTATATCTTAGTTGGGATCAAGTACAGGTACTGTTTTATTATTACAGAGAAAAGGGAATCATTTAACCATTAAATAAACCCAATAGGGCTGTTCTGCCCCCAATAAGGGGTAATTATATCTTAGTTGGGATCAAGTACAGGTACTGTTTTATTATTACAGAGAAAAAACATTTTTAAAAATGTGAATTATTTGCTTTTAATGGAGTCTATTGGAAATTGGCTTTCCTTTATTCGGAACTTTCTGGATAATGGGTTTACGGATAAGGGATCCCATACCTGTATCTCATTATACTCACGTGTGAAACATTTCACTTGTTCCATACAAAACCATTGAAGTGCAGCCACTTGACATTTTCTGCTTTGAAGGTCTACCTTTGTAATGTGCAAGGGCTTTCCATCTCTTCAATTTATTTTCAAAGCAGAAAAATAAAAAATGAAGATACTGAAGCGTAACTGATGGATAATTGTGTTTATACCTAGCCTACAGGTAAGTTTCAAGCAGTGCAAAATATAATCCCTTCACACGGAGGCTAGGGGGTTAGTGATTGTTTGCTTCAAGCAATCAGTGTATAAGAACAGCTACAAACACGTAGTTATAAAAGGTCCTTCATCTCCTCAAAAAGAAGATTTTGGGAAATGTTTAATTATTTTTTATGTTTCCCAGAAGCATTTCTTTTAGATTTATTGCTAAGATGGTTTAAAACATGGTTTCTCATAAATGTCATGAATTTTAACAGCTGGGCCATAGGTAATAGTTATACATGTTTATTTTTCTTCAAAGATTTGTAAATAATACAAAAAAGGGCAACGTGACTTCAAATTAATTGTATATTTATAAAACTACTGTGGGTAACAGACAAGCAGCTCCCCTTTATGTGTTAACTCTGTATGTATAAGCTTTGGCTGGCCAGTTCATAAAAGTGTGTACGCTAGTTATGCTAGCAAGTTACTCTTGAATATCTGAACATTTGATATTTTGCTTCCAATTAGAAACAATGGGAAAAAGAAGCTCTGTTTGGAAAAAAAACTATTGTAAAAAGAAACTAACGCAAGGTTTTATAGAGCTAAAGACATGTGAATATATAGGGGCATAGTCACAAAAAAATAAAGAAAAGTGCAAAAATATTGTCCAGTTCATCTTCCTACCCGACCTGTATAAATATGCCATTTAATTTTATCTATCTATCTATCTATCTATCTATCTATCTATCTATCTATCTATCTATCATCTATCTATCTATCTATCTATCTATCTATCTATCTATCTATCTATCATCTCTCTCTCTCTCTCTCTCTCTCTCATCTATCTATCATCTATCTATCTATCTATCTATCTATCTATCTATCTATCTATCTATCTATCATCTCTCTCTCTCTCTCTCTCATCTATCTATCTATCTACCTATCTATCTATCTATCTATCTATCTATCTATCTATCTATCATCTCTCTCTCTCTCTCTCTCTCTCTCTCTCTCTCTCTCTCATCTATCTATCATCTATCTATCTATCATCTCTCTCTCTCTCTCTCTCTCTCTCTCTCTCTCATCTATCTATCTATCTATCTATCTATCTATCTATCTATCTATCATCTCTCTCTCTCTCTCATCTATCTATCATCTATCTATCTATCTATCTATCATCTCTCTCTCTCTCTCTCTCTCTCTCTCTCTCTCTCATCTATCTATCATCTATCTATCTATCTATTTATTTATCATATAGATGTTTCAGTGACTACACCATAAGTAAGGATATGTTTTACAATTTTTTTTTGTGCTTAAAAGTAATCTTTATACAGTGCTTTACTTCATAATTACATGAAGAACAGAATATTAGTCCAGGACAAATATTATTGATGCTAGATCCATAATTGTCAAGGATTCTCTAGCCCACAATCTAACTGTAGGTCTGGCGGGACTGGGCGGAGGCATGGGACTCACAATTGTAGACATGGTGTATATATATATATGATTTTATAACAGAGAGTGATTGAAAGAAGTTACCAAATTATGGGTATACTTATTCTCCTGATGAAGCTGTGTTTGTAGCAAAACGTGTAGGGCAGGTGGGCAAATGTAGACTGGAGGGTTGAGCAGCCCTCACCAGTCCGCGTGTTTTATGGGGTGATTCATTTTGGAGGAGTTGTGGTGGCTAATGAGTGAATTCATGATAGTAGTGTGCTATTGGGTAGGATCAATGGATCTGGCACTCTGCATTAGACCAGTCATTTTTGTGTTTTAAGTACATTGTCCCTTACTTTGAAGTGCACTTTTTCTGGACGATGGGGACCTGAAAAGTGGACCGTTGTGTTCGGTTTCCTATAAAGTATAAATTATAGGTATATCATGCAAGAAGAGTAAATGCTTATATAACCCACCTTACCTGTATGAATATTTGTAGTATCTTAAGGTGTTACCTAAAGGCTGTATTTAATATAACACATGTGCAAGATTGGCATTTGCTCGTGTCTTTCCATCAGTATGCAGCTCTTGTTAGGGAGGTAATGGACTTGCGTAAAACAGGGAATTCCAGGATTTATTTTCAAAGACTTGTGTTTATTTTGAAACATTTTGGTGTCACAGTGGGCACTGTCTTCACAGCATGGATAAGCGCTGGAGATAGACTTGCGTAAAACCAGGCCATACAGGTCATGCTGAGGTTAATGCTGGGCGTTCTAATCACTTGAATACTGCTACCCACAGTCATAATGAAGAAAAGCAAACTAACTACATCTTCTTATAGCAAGGTATATAATTGTGTCTGGAAATGGTAACATTCTGTAAATCTTCTATGCTATAAACAAAACAATAGAAAAACATTTGATTTTTTTACACCAATATAGTATGGTGAATATGGTGGAAATAATGTACTTTCTGTGTAATGTACAGACTTGTAGATTGTAGATTGTAAGCTCTTTTGGGCAGGGCTCTCTTCACCTCTTGGATTGGTTATTGATTGCTTTATATGTTACTCTGTATGTCCAATGTATGAAATCCACTTATTGTACAGCGCTGCGGAATATGTTGTTGCTTTATAAATAAATGTTATTATTATTATTAAGTCTAATTGGGATAAAAAAACATGCTGTAATACAGTGATCCCCAACCAGTGGCTCGGGGGAAACATGTTGCTCCCCAACCCCTTGGATGTTGCTCTCAGTGCCCCCAAACCAGGGAGTTATTTTTGAATTCCTGACTTGGTGGACAAGTTTTGGTTGAATAAAAACAAGATTTCCTACCAAATAAAGCCCCTGTAAGCTGATAGTGTGCATAGAGGCCCCTAATAGCCAATCACAGCCCTTATTTGGCTCCTCCATGAACTTTTATGGTGCTTGTGTTGCTCTCCAAGTCTTTTTACATTTGACTGTGGCTCACGAGTAAGAAAGGCTGGGGATCCCTGCTCTAATAGATACATGGGATGAGGTAAAAAGAATAATACCTCTACTAGAAACAATTAGGGCTTCTAACGTTACTTTCGTGATGCCAATTTATACAAAGAAGTCATTAGAATTGAGGGCAACATGAGTAAACTGTAAATCAAACAAGTCACTTTTGTACAAATCAAAATAAATCATTAGAGAAATCTATTTCAATGCTGTATCAAAAGGACAGATTGCTTGCCATTCCGCCATTACAGTATTAGCTACGCTAAAGCTTATAGCACATACGACATCATAACGACATCATAACTTTCCTAGGTAATGTTATTATGGCAAAACACCCAGTATTGTCACGGATTGCTTCTCATAAGAAAATTAGCAGCAGTCAAAATTGCTTGTGTTGGCTTCGGTAAAACCTTTTATCCCTTTCACCTAATTGTGGAGGCTGAAACTCTTCTTTTTGGCTCAAAGTATTGCGAGAAAAATATTATATTCAGTTGAAAAATGTAGGCTGTCACTGTCTGTATTTGTCTACAGTGGCGAGAAGGGGTTGCTATGCAAGTCAATGGCAGACAGCAAAGGGGTAACGGGCATTTCTACACCAGTGTATTTAGAAAACACCTGAGCCTTAATCTTACATATCTATATTGCTTCTAGAATGTAATCATAGTCACATTTGAACACTAGAGATTCATCTTCATCGCACCCCAGATTAGCTAATTAATCTTACCAGGATACTCAAAATGCCCAAAACCTCATCCTACAAATATGCAGGGCAGTGTGTTATCAGGAAAGAGATAGTAGAGCAAAGAGGTCATTCTATCTATGCAGATGAGTAATGAAGATTACCACAATGAATTCCTGAGCAGAAGATATTGCTCCAGCTAAGATTCATCATTTCCAGGATAAACACATTAGAATTGTTTTGTGAAAACAAAATAAACAACGAAGTCCCAATTATTAAGGAAACTGCGTCAGTAAAATGTAATTTGTGTGTATATACATGTCTCCAATATCCAGAGATACTCCATATTTTTATTATTTTCTCTTTAGTCGCATTTCTGCATTTGCATCATATGCTGCTTTACTAAGGCTGGCCTATTTCTTAGTACGTAGCAGCCAATCACACATTTGTTTTCAGCTCAAAACCAAGTCAAAGCCAATTGCTGATTGGTTGCTGTGGATAACCACATTCATGTCAAATTACTTCAAATCTAGAAATGAGTCCCTCCCCTCATCATTTACAAAGTTATTTTTAACACTGACCTATGTCTCTTTCTCTTTCTTGATCAGCTGGAGAACTACATTGTGGATAACATGAAGTATGAGATGGCCCAGATGCAGCAGCACGCAGTTCAGAACCATACGGCCACCATGCTGGAGATAGGGACAAGTTTACTGAGCCAAACTGCTGAGCAGACAAGAAAACTTACAGATGTTGAAACACAAGTAAGTCTCCTGGTTTACACTGGAACAGCAATATCCTTGGGTAACTTATTTACTGATATTTGTTCCTGATGGATGTAGCATCTCTGTATTTAAGTTATCATCTTGCACCAGTCTTTGCCTCACGTTTATACCTGCCTTGCTCATTGGTCAGTAATTCTGGAATGATGGCAGCCTTCTATAACATACAGTATGTTGTTGGCTGTTATGGATATATTAGGGTCTCACATAATCCACAGAAGGTACACATATACTGGAACATTGAGAATATCTGCCTCCCATCCTCAAACACTCATGCATGCACACACATATATGTCCATACTTTAAGTCTTGGTGAATGGGCCCTTTTGACCACAAGAAGTTCTAATAATTTCAGAGTAGATACTCACTGATGGACCCAAAGCAAATGCCCAACTGTAAAATGGCCGTTGCGTAAGAGGTTATATTTGTCTATCCTTTATGTAGATGATTTGAGATTATTTACTTACTACAGGCTTGTCTTTACTGCTGGGCTAAGCCACTTATGGTGGCCATACATGGGCCGATTCTAGCTGCCGATATCGGTCCCTTAGACCGATTTGGCAGCTAATCGGCCCGTGTAGGGGCACTAACAACAGACCTGCCCAACCCATATCTTGGCTGAAATCGGTCCCTGATCCGACTTCACCTATACCCGTCGTTCTAATTCAATCGTTTGGCCCTGGATTAGCCTGGATTTGCCCGATATTGCCCACCCAGAGGTGGGGGATATTGGGAGAAGATCCACTCACTTGGACATCACCAAGCGAGTGGATCTGAAGGTGTATGGTCCCCTTTTGTGCCCAGTCTCATCTATCCAGGACCACCCAGAGATGAAGGCAAAAATTCCATCATATTCCACCCAAACCCACAAGGTGCATTTCAGATAATCCCAGGTGTTTCTACTAAGAGTTTTTAAAACTTACCCATGGATTACTTATGCCCATTCTTGAAAAGTGGGAGGAGAATTGTGGTACTTAATGTTCCTTGTCACTATCCAGTTATTATTTATTGAATATTTTGAACGCCCCATTCATTAGTGGGTAAAGGTCAGACAGAAAAGCAAACAGCACATACATTCAAATAAACAGTACAGCTATTAGCTGTGAATGATACATGTGTCAGTATAAATAAACAGGTTTGGTCTATTAGCTCGGCTTTGTACTACATTAGATTTCCATGCAGTGAGTTCCAACTTTGTTTTCTTAGAAATCCTTCTAGAAATTTAAAAATAATTATACCTTGGGCACCTTAATGGCTTGGGCATGAAGAGAAAAGATTGATTATTTGACTATTTGTATAAGAGAGTGGCGCTCTAGAAGAATTGTATAAATGTAATGTGCATTATAATAAGGTAACTCTAGAACATGCGTATTTACAATTCATGCTGCCGTATAAAGGTGGCCATACACAGACACAGACTGCTGGCTCGCCCACTTGTTGGTTGATCTATAGGCTTAAAGCATCCTTAATTAATATTTTAGGCTTAGACAGATTTATCAGACTGGTAAGGAGATCCCGCAGACCAACAGCTGTGTTGGGCCATGCATGTGGTGTGTCCATTATGTAATCCATTTTTAGGCCAAAGGGCCAAACAAAAAGATCTTCCTTATTTGACCCACCAATTGGCTACCCTCCGCATGCATTTGGTAATGTGGCAGAATTGTTGCTCTTTTTTTTTTTTATTTCAAATTCAAACCAAGAGCTGTGGGTTAGCCAAACTATTTAGTTAATCAGAATATTACCCAAAAAACCTACAAACTATTTCATAGTAGTGGTGGGCAAAACTATACCATTTTGTTTTGCAGAAAAAATTGCGAAACCGCAGACAAATTTGTTAAATGGCAAAATTTTTACATTTCACATTGGGGTCAGTGGCTGATTTTTCTGCATTTTTTTTTTCCCCCACTTTTTTTCCCTGGCAAAAAAAACTTTTTTTTTGCCCACATATTATTCCTGCCAAACCTAAATGCATGGAGAAATTCTAATAATGCCATTGATGTTTTTTCAACACAAAAAAACAAAAATGCATCTTCAAATTCTATTGAAGATTCATGAAAATATTTGGTAAAAAACTACAGAACTGTACCAGTCAAAAACTTTGTACCAAAAAAATGTCATTTATTTTTATTTTAGAAATGTTGATAATATATTTTTCTAGGTAAAGTAAGGTTACAATCCATCCCTGTTTCAAGGGAACTGACCTTATTTCAGATTCCTTATCCCCCTGGAAAATTGATCCCAGCAAGAGTCCCCTACTCTGAAAGCTGCCCCCAACTATCCCAGTGGCAACAAAGGCAACCCGTAGCCAATCATTGCTATTCTAGGACAGAAGGAAGGAGTGAACTTCTGTCACCTGACCCCCTTCCCTCCTCCCATTTCCTCCAAACTTCCCGCACAGCTTCTCTATTGCTGAAGAAAGGATAATATATATAATATTGTTTTTGAACTTTCCTAGGAATTAGTCAAAGAGTGGGTGCGGCAAAATTTACTTGGTGCTACTTCCCTTGCTGTCCCCGGATTTCACTTATTTTGTAGAGCCATGAACGTTTACTTCCTTCTGTAAGAAGAAACCACTGTATTCTTCACAGCTTGTCTAGCTTCTGCTACTGTATATAAACATGTGCCCTACAGCTCTATTTCAAATAGAATTATGCCACAATGGCTATACAGCTGCTTCAATAAATAAACTGTAAACTATTTCTGAACCAAACACGCAAGTAAATGCAGGGTAACAGTACATTTAAATGCATACAAAACCTTGTAATAATTCATTGTATTGAAACTGATCTCACCAGAAAGAAAAGTATTGCTTGTTTATATTACAATTATAGAGGCCGTGGACACCCAGCTACTTTAAACCATTGAGTTAAATGGGAAAAGGGGCCACTGTGACCACTAAATGGAGAGTATAATCATAAACATTTGGATACCCATGTCTAGTGCATAGTCCCATATTCTAAATTAAACCCTGGAGTTTGTCTTGACTTATTGACGTGTATTTTTCATTTGGTATTACCTGACTCCTTATGCAGTGTACCCTCACTTTGCTTCAGCTCAACATCATGAATGAATCCCATGTGGTGGTGTTTTTATTGTGGAATGCAATATGCCAAAATATTTATTTGACTTTGTGCAATTGCCTATGTGTGTGTGTATGTATATATATTTTGTATCATTTCTATCTTAGAATAATTGTTAATTGTTTTTCTGTCTTTAATGTACTGTTAGAGCTCCAGGTGCTGTTCCGGATTAAATTAAACAAAATAAATGGAACAGATCATATTTTTTAATTGTATGTTTGTGTTTGTTGAGGTCACTACAAAAGCAGAGCAGAAAGAATTATATTATTATATACTATAAATGTAGGAAAACCAAAAAAAAAACACACAATGGAAATGGAATTAGCTAAATCTGATCAAGGTTTTGTGAAGCGATTACTTTGCATGATTGTATTGTTGTCTGTGGCTCGGTAAGGATGGTTCCAGCACAGCTCTCGGCTGAGTCCACGTGGCCATGATATTAGGATTTGGCAGGGTGAAACTTCCCTTTGTACGAGCAAATTATACTAACATTGTGAATGTGTAGTGCTTAGTTTTGGCAAGGCTGTGTTCCCGAATCCCACCCCCATCTGACAGACCACGCTTGCACAATGAGGACGTAAAGACAGATTCCTGGACACTGATCAGAAAACCTGCAGGTCTGCTTATGCAAGGTCTAAACCACAGACACTCTGAGAAAAAGGCTATAAAAATCCCTCAAGGACATGCTCCAGAAATGCTTTTAATGGGTCACTAATAGTGAAATGCAAAGAGAGAAAAGTTGAGAAAAATATACTCCTTCTGTCAATAATGTGCTGCCCAGTGCCAACACTTAACCACCCAGAGAGATAGAAAAAGGCACTCATTTCTCTGCAAGAGCTTGGTTACACGTAGTTTAAAGGGATATTGTCATCAATATATCTTTCTATAGAAAAGCCATTTGTTAAATTTCTGAAAGGTTACATTTTGCTGGATATTTTTTAGTTACAGAAAGGATTGTGCTCGTCATTTAATTATATATAGTGTCCCGTTTCACTGAAAAATTTGCGAATCTTTAAAAAGATTAGCGGAATTGAGAAAATTCTATGAAACGGCGAAAATGTTGAGCATTAAAAAAATTGTTGCGCACGGCAAAAACATTTTTATGCTGCAAATTTTATCGCCCGTAACGGACGCCAAATTATTTAGCCCATCACTAACTATATACTGTATAATACGGGTATGGAACCTGTTATCCAGAATGCTCGGGGCCTGGGTTTTTCCAGATAAGGGGTCTTTCTCTAATTTGGATCACTATACCTAAAGTCTACTAAAAAATAATTTAAACATTAATTAAACCCAATGGGATTGTTCTGCCCCCAATAAGGGGTAATTATATCTTAGTTGGGATCAAGTACAGGTACTGTTTTATTATTACAGAGAAAAGGGAATCATTTAACCATTAAATAAACCCAATAGGGCTGTTCTGCCCCAATAAGGGGTAATTATATCTTAGTTGGGATCAAGTACAGGTACTGTTTTATTATTACAGAGAAAAGGTAATCATTTAACCATTAAATAAACCCAATAGGGCTGTTCTGCCCCAATAAGGGGTAATTATATCTTAGTTGGGATCAAGTACAGGTACTGTTTTATTATTACAGAGAAAAGGTAATCATTTAACCATGAAATAAACCCAATAGGGCTGTTCTGCCCCCAATAAGGGGTAATTATATCTTAGTTGGGATCAAGTACAGGTACTGTTTTATTATTACAGAGAAAAGGGAATCATTTAACCATTAAATAAACCCAATAGGGCTGTTCTGCCCCCAATAAGGGGTAATTATATCTTAGTTGGGATCAAGTACAGGTACTGTTTTATTATTACAGAGAAAAGGTAATCATTTAACCATTAAATAAACCCAATAGGGCTGTTCTGCCCCCAATAAGGGGTAATTATATCTTAGTTGGGATCAAGTACAGGTACTGTTTTATTATTACAGAGAAAAGGGAATCATTTAACCATTAAATAAACCCAATAGGGCTGTTCTGCCCCCAATAAGGGGTAATTATATCTTAGTTGGGATCAAGTACAGGTACTGTTTTATTATTACAGAGAAAAGGGAATCATTTAACCATTAAATAAACCCAATAGGGCTGTTCTGCCCCCAATAAGGGGTAATTATATCTTAGTTGGGATCAAGTACAGGTACTGTTTTATTATTACAGAGAAAAGGGAATCATTTAACCATTAAATAAACCCAATAGGGCTGTTCTGCCCCCCAATAAGGGGTAATTATATCTTAGTTGGGATCAAGTACAGGTACTGTTTTATTATTACAGAGAAAAGGGAATCATTTAACCATTAAATAAACCCAATAGGGCTGTTCTGCCCCCAATAAGGGGTAATTATATCTTAGTTGGGATCAAGTACAGGTACTGTTTTATTATTACAGAGAAAAAGGAAAGAACTTTTTGATTAAAATGAAGTCTATGGAAGATGGCTTTCTTGTAATTCTGAATTTACTGCATAATGGAGTTTCCGGATAACAGATCCCATACCTGTATAATTGAACCCTAATGATAGAAAGTCAAGGTATTTCTAAACCATAAACAGTGCATTATTTTTGAAAGTGTTGTCTTGAAGACTTATTTATTTTTGAATTCAAGGTTTTTTAACATTAGATTGGATTCCTGAAAGAAACATTTGTTTGCAGCAATTGTATTATCCATTTCATGTTTACAAATTTTGACTATTTGAAAAAGTTCCAAAAATAAAGTAATGTTGTAAATATACCTCCTATTGACTTTTGTAGTTATAAAACTACAATTAAAAACAATTCAAGATCTTGGGTTTTTCACATGATTTTGGCTGAAACTTTCAGACTGATTGTGTGTGTTTGTGCACAGAAACATCTGCAAATGAAAGCTTTGTTGGCAGCAACAGATTAATTTTATATGAAATAATAATACATTTCACCTGTAGGTTGTACAGGAAAATTCAGGAACCTGTTTAATAAATCCATGTTGCAGAGCTGAATTCAAACTGCACATAGTGCAGCTCTTTCTAGCTGGATTTTATAGATGTCTCCTTGTATATTCAAGGGATCTGGTACCCACACCATGAATGTCGTTCGACCACTGTTTGTCTCAGCTTAAGTACTAATTTCATTGCTTACCTTTAGGAACATGAATAGAGATGTAGCGAACTGTTCGCCGGAGAACTAATTCGCACGAAAATCAGGTGTTCGCAAGTTCGCAAGTTCGCAAACTTTTAGCGAAGTTCGCAATTTTGGGTTCGCCTTAGCTGGAGCCAAATTTTGACCTCTCACCCCAGAGCCAGCAGATACATGGCAGCCAATCAGGCAGCTCTCCCTCCTGGACCACCCCCGGACCACTCCCTTCCATATATAAACCGAAGCCCAGCAGCCATTTTACATTCTGCCTGTGTGTGCTTGATGAGTTAGCATAGGGAGAGAGCTGTGCAGGGATTTGAGGGACAGTTTAGGTAGCTTTGCTGACTAGTAATCTACTTTCTACTGCTCTGTATGTAGCTGCTGGGGACAGCTGTCCTGCTGATCTCATCTGCTGTAACCCAATAGTCCTTGTAAGGACTGCTTTTATTTTCTGATTACTGTTACTCTTCTTTTCATTGTGTACTGCACAATTGCATGTGAACCAGCTGTAACCTTTACACGACTTGATTGGCATGTAGACGCCGGATGTTTTAAAGCAGTTTATTACACAAGTTTAGAAATGTAGTGTGATTTCTGCCCTTTACAGCACAAAACGCAACGCTGTGTCAACAACGTATTTTTCAGATAAATTTTTGCCCTTGATCCCCCTCCTGCATGTCACTGTCCAGGTCGTGGCACCCTTTAAACAACTTTAAAATCAGTTTTCTGGCCAGAAATGGATTTTCTAGTTTTTAAAGTTCGCCTTCTCATTGAAGTCTATGGGGTTCGCAAAGTTCGCAAAAGTTCGCACTTTTTGGCAGAAGTTCGCGAACGGGTTCGCGGACTTTTTTTGTGAGGTTCGCTACATCTCTAAACATGAACAGCAGCCTTATAGCCAAGTCACAGATTATTGATTTCAAATTTATTAGACCTCCTGAAGCAAACACAGTGCCTGGTAATAGTATTTTATATTTAAAGGCATACAAAACCCATCTTTGTCTAGTGTTACTGTCCCATTACATATCCGATGAATGTAAATTATTTGGTGGTGCTCCCATGTTTTTATCCTTTTTTTCATCCTGTATCTAAGATGGCATTTGTTTATGCAGTAATACAGGCAATTTCTAGTTTATTCCTTGCTTTTTGCTGTTTAGTATTCTGGCTGAAATGCCCTAAGATATATGTAATAAAGGTATTTTAAATAAGAAATACTAATGGTGCGGTTCTAAACTGTCTTTCAATAACAAACAGCATTATAACACAGGAACCAACTCACTTTCTGCAACCAATGCTATCATCCTCTCCACCTAGAGATGAAAATGGGAAATAGTAGTGTGTTGCATTGGTGATGAAACAAAGAAGTGGGAAATTCCTCTCCTTGCTTCTTCAGTTAGTGCAGGGATCCCCAACCTTTCTTAAGGTGCCCCATACACGTGAAGATCCATTCGCTTGGCGAGGTCGCAAGTTCGGAAGTTCGCTAACTTTTCGCGTATGTTCGCAATTTGGGTTCGCAGTGTTTTTTTTCCGCTGCATTTTTTCTGGGCCTAAAAACGCCGCACAAGCCACACATGGCGTTTTTCAGCCTAGTACTGGTTTAAGCAAATCCTGTTTCCATGGTGCTAATAGTGCGAAATAGCAAAAAACGCCACGTATTTCCGCTAGGTCTGCCAGCTGCCTTTGCGGTTTTACGCAATGCTGTGTCAACAAAGTATTTTTCAGAGAAATTTTTGCCCTTGATCCCCCTCCTGCATGCCACTGTCCAGGTCGTGGCACCCTTTAAACAACTTTAAAATCAGTTTTCTGGCCAGAAATGGCTTTTCTAGGTTTTAAAGTTCACCTTCCCATTGAAGTCTATGGGGTTCGCAAAGTTCGCGAATATTCGCACTTTTTGGCGTAAGTTCGCGAACGCGTTTGAGAACTTTTTTTTTGAGGTTCGCTACATCCCTAATCTTCTCCCGATATCCCCACGTACGGGTGGGCAATTTCGGGGAACATGTAGGCTAATTCGATCGTTTGGCCCTGGGGGTCAGCAATGGGGCAGCTACAATTGGCCCATGTATGGCCACCTTTACTCATGAGCCACAGTCAAATGTAAAAAGACTTGGAGAGCAACACAAGCACCATAAAAGTTCATGGAGGAGCCAAAAAAGGGCTAAGATTGGCTATTAGGCAGCCTCTATGCCCACTATCAGCTTACAGGGGCTTTATTTGGTAGGAAATCTTGTTTTTATTCAACCAAAACTTGCCCCCAAGTCAGGAATTCAAAAATAACTCCCTGGTTTGGGGGCACTGAGAGCAACATCCAAGGGGTTGGGGAGCAACATGTTGCCCCTGAGCCACTGGTTGGGGATCACTGATCTAGTGTCGCTGCTAATGTAATTCTTCCTCAAGGATATTCTAAACATTAGTCTGCCAGTTTTTACACAGGGAACAGAACAAAATTCACCCGCCCCCTCTTCCCCAGAGAAGCTAGAGATAGCCTACAAATGAAACACTTTTAAAGTTTATGACACTGGGCACTATAAATGGTTCTTGCTTCTTTAAGCTAAAGAAAATGTATGCTCAACTTTTTATGTTTAAGAGAAACTTACCAGCTCATCAAAACTGATTTAATGCTAGACCACCATGCATATGTCGTATTTAAATAAAGCACCATAATAATATTTAATTATGGTTCAGAGAATTAAATGCATTGTTTTTGGCTGGCCTTTACTGCTGGACTATTAAATAAAGTTGCTTTTGTAAAGGAAATGTAACACCAAAGGATTATTTTTTATTATATTACGGCAGTTCACCTCCTGATCAGAACCACAAATATTTTCCAAGGGCCCCAGAGGTGGAGCCAATATCATGCATAAACCTTAATGTTCCTATGCGCCTAATACATCTCAGGCTGCTATAAGGAAAATATGTCAGATTTCATTTCTGTTTGTTTCTCTTGTATAAAATATTAGGATCCATCAATGTGTGGCTGAGGATAATGATACCAGTAAAACAGCATGTGTCAGCTGGCACACACAATTTGGTCTTTCCCACTGTTATGTGTTGAAGCGAATATGCACACATTCATATTTGTATAAGAGAAGCTAAATTCAACACAAAAAATGAATATATTTTTTTCTATTTTTCTGGCCCAATACCCCAAAACAGAAAGCCACTGGTCCTTAAGGGTTTGTCTACTGTATGATAACCATTGCAGTTCCTTCATTTATGTGTCCTTTAGATACTCATTATTATCATGTAATTTTAGAACTCATCCTGGTATAGAATGTGCATTACTGTTTGCCTTCTGTGACAATGACTGATCACCACTGCCAATACTAGGTTACTCATTAAGGTGGGGTAATTCATTAATCATCTCCAAATAACCATATAGTCTTCTGTTTAGACTTTTTGCAATGACCACAGAAACGTTCTATGTTATCTCGTTCCACTGATGTCTCTAATTTTTACTAGGTTCTTAATCAGACGTCACGACTAGAAATTCAGCTGCTGGAAAATTCACTGTCTACTTTCAAATTAGAAAAACAGCTCATTCAGCAAACGAATGAAATTGTAAAAATCCAGGAAAAAAACAGGTAAGCATTATATAGATTTAATATTAAGGGGGAAAAATGACATATATCTTAAATCTATTTATTTATTTTAAAGTTTTATTTTTCATTTTTCACAATCATATTTATTTTTTTAATGTTTTTTATTTATTTTTTTAATGTTTTTTTATTTATTTTAAAGTTTTATTTTATTTCTCACAATCTTATTTATTTTCTCTTTTTTTCTTTTTTTCAAGTTTTTTATTTTAAAGATTTGCTTTATCTCTCACAATCTTATATTTATTTTTTTATGTTTTTTTTTATTTATTTTCAAGTTTTATTTCATTTCTCACAATCTTTATTATTTATTTCTTTTATGTATTTTCAAGTTTATATTTATTATTTCTTTTTTCTTTATTTTTTATGTTTTTTATTTATGTTAAAGTTTTATTTTTCACAATCTTATATTTATTATTTATTTAATTTTTGTTCACGTTTTTTATTTATTTTAAAGTTTTATTTTATTTCTCACAATCTATTTATTTTATGTATTTTCAAGTTTTACTATTATTACTCTCTCTTTTTATTTCTATTTATTCATTTATGTATTATTATTATTTCTCTTACATTCTCCTATTTTATTACATATATATTTTTTGCATTATTTTTCATTCTCTTTTTTGTTTTTATTTTTAATCATTACTGTTTCTTTTACAATAACTTACATTGCCATTCTTCATAAAGTTTGATTAAAATCTCATTATTTTATGTAATTATTTTTATTTATTAATTTGTTTTATTTTTTTCTCTTGCAATCTCATATTATATAATATTGTTTAATTATTTTAATTTAACTGAATTAATTTAATTTAACTTACACACTCTTAAATCTATTATTGAATTGGTATTATTTCTTCTACAACCACTTACAACCACTTACATTCCATCCTACATAAACTTTGGTTAAAATAAAAATATTTGCACAATGCGTTTTTATCCGGAAAGTACCTACAGTTTTGCAAATATATTTTAAACTGAACATTAAGTACTGTACTTGGGAAAACAGGACATTCTAAGAACCTTTATAAATTCACTGCTAGCTTAATGTAAACTATAACAGTTGAGACGTTAAAGAAAACAAATTTTCAGCCTCCGAATGAACATTTCTGATGGTGTTAAAAAAAGGTGCTGACAAATTCTTTGATCCTAAAAACTTGCACTAAGCTTTAGCCCAGCAGGGAACATGCTCACAGCTAAATCAATTAACAGAGAGTGTTGCATCTGTGATAACTAAACATCAAGGAAATGAATGCAGTTGCCTTTTGAAATGAATTTTAGGCCGCAGAAATCAAGGTTACTCATATTTGATACATACATTTGCTCTCACAACAGGAGAACATTTTTTTTTTACTTCTGGCCTTCAGTGACCAAACAAACATAGCAGCATAGAAAGAGAGGTCAATGAAACCATTTTACTTGATTTATGGCAGAATTTATGTCATCTTATCTTTGCCTTTTCAACTAATGGAGTTATAAACATAACACAGTCACAAGCTACTATTACTATACGTTGTTTTTGTTTCAGAGCTCATATTTTGCAAAGGAAGCCAGTAGAGTCTTAGAATTTGTAAATAACAATTAAACAGCTTTTTGATGTGTTTCATCACAGCTGGAAAAGGGACTCGGTATGATTAGGAGACAGGTTTTACTTGTGCATTAGTAATGAGCGAATTTTGTTCATTAGGCATGGATTCTCAAGAATTTCCACATTTCTCCATTGGCAAATTGTTTTGAGAAGCTTTTGAGGAAAAATTTGCCACAGAAAAAAAAGAAAAGTCATGGTCGCAGTCGCACCGAAATAGGCGCAGGCGCATCAAAAAAATGTGTGCAACGCGTCACAAGTCACGCGACAAACGTGTTTGTGAACTTTCCTGTAGTTTTGCTAATTTTTTGGCAAAGCGAAACGGGACAGAAATGCTTTGCCAAAAAATGAAGTGCACGTCACACAGATTTTCTTTAAACTTTTTAGCCATGTGTCAGTTAAAATTGTGTTTGCAGCACTGCTGGCAGAACTTCTTTCCAAATTTTAGATAGAATAAAAGGAAATGTGAGAGGGTTTATACATTTAGGGGAGCGCAGAATAAAAAGCAGGAAAGGGGCAGAGAAAATAAAAAAAAGCACAAGATAAAGTGGAAGGAGACAAAAATGTGAAGAGCAGAAGAAAGTGTGAGGGAGATAGAAGGAATTAGCAAAAATGAAAGGAAAACCGAGCACATATTAAAGGAACAGTTACACCAAAAAACTAAAGTGTTTTAAAGTATATAAAATATAATGTGCTGTCGCCCTGCACTGGTACAACTGGTGTGTTTGCTTCAGTAACACTAGGTTGATGCGGTCCCTGGACCAACTTTTCCTATGCCCGTCGTTATAATTCGATCATTTGGCCCAATGACCAAACGATCAAATTATCCTGCGTTCTCCCAATATCGCCCACCCGTAGGT
This sequence comes from Xenopus tropicalis, assembly GCF_000004195.4. Taxonomy (NCBI): domain Eukaryota; kingdom Metazoa; phylum Chordata; class Amphibia; order Anura; family Pipidae; genus Xenopus; species Xenopus tropicalis. Next base: position 133,270,189 of record NC_030682.2, on the reverse strand, counting down.
GGGGATATCGGGAGAAGATCCGCTCGCTTGGCGACATCGCCAAGTGAGTGGATCTGCCCGTGTATGGGGACCTTAACAGATAAACTCAGTAGAATATAATTAGGTTTGTGTAACCTGTGCCTTTTCTCCTTTGAATGGCTGTTCCTGTGGCTACACAGCGGGGTATTTATATAAACTATAGTAGGGTTTCTGTAGCAAACACCCCAGCTGTACCGGTGCAGGAATGGCTGCCCCCGGGGCTACACAGCGGAGTATTTATATAAACTATAGTAGGGTTTCTGTAGCAAACACCCCAGCTGTACCAGTGCAGGAATGGCTGCCCCCGGGGCTACACAGCGGGGTATTTATATAAACTATAGTAGGGTTTCTGTAGCAAATACCCCAGCTGTACCAGTGCAGGAATGGCTGCCCCCGGGGCTACACAGCGGGGTATTTATATAAACTATAGTAGGGTTTCTGTAGCAAACACCCCAGCTGTACCAGTGCAGGAATGGCTGCCCCCGGGGCTACACAGCGGGGTATTTATATAAACTATAGTAGGGTTTCTGTAGCAAACACCCCAGCTGTACCGGTGCAGGAACGGCTGCCCCCGGGGCTACACAGCGGGGTATTTATATAAACTATAGTAGGGTTTCTGTAGCAAACACCCCAGCTGTACCAGTGCAGGAATGGCTGCCCCCGGGGCTACACAGCAGGGTATTTATATAAACTATAGTAGGGTTTCTGTAGCAAACACCCCAGCTGTACCAGTGCAGGAATGGCTGCCCCCGGGCTACACAGCAGGGTATTTATATAAACTATAGTAGGGTTTCTGTAGCAAACACCCCAGCTGTACCAGTGCAGGAATGGCTGCCCCCGGGCTACACAGCGGGGTATTTATATAAACTATAGTAGGGTTTCTGTAGCAAACACCCCAGCTGTACCGGTGCAGGAATGGCTGCCCCCGGGGCTACACAGCTGGGTATTTATATAAACTATAGTAGGGTTTCTGTAGCAAACACCCCAGCTGTACCAGTGCAGGAATGGCTGCCCCCGGGCTACACAGCAGGGTATTTATATAAACTATAGTAGGGTTTCTGTAGCAAACACCCCAGCTGTACCGGTGCAGGAATGGCTGCCCCCGGGGCTACACAGCTGGGTATTTATATAAACTATAGTAGGGTTTCTGTAGCAAACACCCCAGCTGTACCAGTGCAGGAATGGCTGCCCCCGGGGCTACACAGTGGGGTATTTATATAAACTATAGTAGGGTTCCTGTAGCAAACACCCCAGCTGTACCGGTGCAGGAATGGCTGCCCCCGGGGCTACACAGCTGGGTATTTATATAAACTATAGTAGGGTTTCTGTAGTGTACTGTGTACTGTTCCTTTAATTACAGGGTGATCGGGTGTCTTGCAACATGGGGGGTGGTGTATAGAGCACCAAAGTATGGTGCTTTATTTGCACCTGTTTTTCGCACTTTGCTCCACATTTTAACATAGAAAAAGTAGCCCTAACAGCTCCTATACATGCTGTCTAGTTTGAAAGTGAACAGTTGCCCCCAGCATCTAAAGAGGAATTTTTAAATAAACATTGTTTTACTTTTAGCTACTATTTTTTGGTTACTTAGTTTGGAATAAATCCACAGATATCTCACAGACACTTAACTTTATGCTCCCAAAAGAAAATCAATTATTTTAAAACAACACAGCCTACCGAGACAGACAAATGCAGGATTCACCCAATAAATATAAATGTTAGGATATATAGTCCCATTTCTACATTAATGAAAGTAATAATGTATTTTGAAAGTATTTCTTATGAGGAAACAACGTTATGAGAATCCACATATTAATTGGATGAAAGATTATAACGATGATGAGTGCTCTTTGCTATCAAACCTAAATCTAATACTAACAACATATTTATTTTAAGACAATACTGATTAAATTAAGACTGTGGTTAAAAAAATAAATCGTTTTCTAGGTCTTCTTCAGTGACATGGCAAGTTGCTAACAAATGAGTGTATAGAAATGAATCCCACATGTGTACTGGGTTTCTTATCAAACCAACATTGTAATGTAGGTCTGAAGGCCCTGAAATGTCTAAATATAACAGATACGGGTTAATTTATAAAAAAATGTGTCAAAATGGTTTTTTTTTCCCCATTCGGATTTGCTTGTTGCTCCTTGAGGCACAAATCTTGCCACCTTTGCTGCATTCTAAGGGGCCCATTTATCAAAGAACAATTGCCTCCGAATACAAAAAAATCGTATTTTTTCAAAGTTTTCGTACCTTGCATATTTTTGCCGATTTTTTTCGCTAATTTTTTGTACTGTGCATCAAAACTTATGCAACAAAATCGTATTTGTCGCAACAAGTATGAAAGTTTTGGATTCATTCAAGCTTCGTTATCGTGACTTTCCTTGGGCCAGGTTGGAGCTGCAGAGTGCCATTGAGCCCTATGGGAGACTTCCCTTGGGCCCGGTTGGAGCTGCAGAGTGCCATTGAGTCCTATGGGAGACTTTCCTTGGGCCGGGTTGGAGCTGCAGAGTGCCATTGAGCCCTATGGGAGACTTTCCTTGGGCCGGGTTGGAGCTGCAGAGTGCCATTGAGTCCTATGGGAGACTTTCCTTGGGCCGGGTTGGAGCTGCAGAGTGCCATTGAGCCCTATGGGAGACTTTCCTTGGGCCGGGTTGGAGCTGCAGAGTGCCATTGAGCCCTATGGGAGACTTTCCTTGGGCCGGGTTGGAGCTGCAGAGTGCCATTGAGCCCTATGGGAGACTTTCCTTGGGCCAGGTTGGAGCTGCAGAGTGCCATTGAGCCCTATGGGAGACTTTCCTTGGGCCGGGTTGGAGCTGCAGAGTGCCATTGAGCCCTATGGGAGACTTTCCTTGGGCCGGGTTGGAGCTGCAGAGTGCCATTGAGTCCTATGGGAGACTTTCCTTGGGCCGGGTTGGAGCTGCAGAGTGCCATTGAGCCCTATGGGATTCGGGATTCAAACTCATTCTTTGATGAATCTGCCCCTAAGTGTTGCACCTAAGTTGCTGTCTTTTCGTATATAGCACTGTATGCACAGCATACAGGAGGGTGGGAGGTGGCACTTAGGCATTCCCTGACCCTAGCTTTTGTGTCATTCACGAAGTTCAACATGGAGAAAGCTGGGGAAACTTAAGGCTGTAGGGCTACATTGCACTGGTGAGCTGTGATCTGTTCCTTGCTGTTGTGACTGGTACAGATGCAAATGCTCCATGTATGGACCCTAAAGATGCACAATTTTGCATTGTAGTAACTCCAGGATATGGTGGGACTCATTTGCCTGGTAGCTTCAGGATATGGTGGGAATTCACTTCCTGGTAGCTCCAGGATATCATGGGATTTCAATGGCTGGTATCCACAGTGTGTGGTAGAATTTCACTAGTTGCTCCCACAAAACAATAAGAAACATGATTCTGAGGAAATTAATTCAAGGGAACATAAAGTGTTTTTCAGTTGTTGATTACTCAAGTATTGCTGCCAGTGAATTTCAAAATATTATCTAAGGTTAGCAGGTGCTGGGAGCTCTAGTCCTGGGATACAATACAGTTTAATAACATTTTCCCCAACTTTTTACTGGTTTTGTCCAACTTCCAGATATATTTGCAATGGAGGGTTTAATTCCCCCTAAGCTATTTTATCAAGGTCAGTGGTTCTCAACCTTCCTAATGCCGTGACCCTTTAATACAGTTCCTCATGTTGTGATGACCCCCAACCATAAAATTATTCCTAAGACCATCGGAAATATGTGTTTCCCAATGGTTTTAGGTGACCCCTGTGAAAGGGTTGTTCGACCCCCAAAGGGGTTCCGACCCACAGGTTGAGAACCGCTGATCTAGGTGCACCAAGAAAAAAAAAGAAGGGGTTTGGCTGCAAATCTTAGAGTCACCTGTAAAAACTGGATGTCTACGTGATTTCCATTTATTAAAAATTGTGTCTTTTTCATAATATATAGTGTGATGCCTTAGTTATCTGTTAAGCCCTTTCTTAGCATGTTGCACCTACAAGCACTGCTACTTTTACCACCAACTGAACACTCAAGGCCATCAAGGTGCCACTCCACCCACTATGGGTTACACAAGTTGCTCCAATTATCTTTGAATTTGTGGATTGTGGCTCAATGAAGCTGAAATGCAAGGGGAAATAAGTTGCATTGCAGTCAGGGGTGATTTGGGGCCCCTGTCTGCCCTGAGGCGAGCCTTTCAATAATGCCCCCCTTTGCCTGCCAATGGGAGCTTTGGTGCAGGTTGGGGGATGGTTGCATCTCTTGAAAAATCTAAATTTCGGCTCTTGATGTTACCAGGAGCAGCCTTTTGCCACCCCTCGTAACTTGCGGGGTGCTGCCGATTGAAGCGAGTTTCTCAACTTGTCTCATTGCAGCAGCTCCCCTGATTGTCGACAAAATATTAAGAAAACAGTTTTATTTTCACTTTGCACTTTGCCCATTGAATTTTCAATAATTCAGCATCTTGGGCGATTTGTCCCTTTCCTTCTTCTGTCAAAACTAAAATATTTGTTGCTTCCCTTGTGAGTCTAGCCATATATTATAGTTTCATTATTCGTCATCAAAATGATTTTTCTTAGCTGAACTCCCAGTTTGCATTTCCCATAAATATCAAAAGGCTTACTGTCAGGCTGGGCACGTCTAGCACTCTGTCAGGGAGAAACGAAAGGAAACACAGAGCTGACAGCTGGACACATTGGGTGTTTTGTTTCAGTCCCACGTCCGCAGGCTGAAAATATAAGCGACAATGATCAAAGAAGGAAATTCACCATTCCTAACATTAAATTTGTCACTTCATCCCTACTCCTTTCATTTTCTTGCTTTGCCTGACAAGTTAATTAGTCAAAATGAACATTGATAAAAGCAAAATGAGTGTTGACAGATCTGTTTGTTGTTAGGATGATATGCTTCAAACAAATAGCAGAGAAATAAAGCATAAATTGTCATAGATCAAATATTACAGCTACAAGGACATTTGTCTATAGGTAGCAATCAATACTCACAAGGTTCTGTGCATATATATTACAATAAATGTCCAATCATTCATTTATCCAGGCCCAAAGAATTATCTGTCTACAACTACCTAGAACCTGTGGAAGAAAAACATTATTTAGGCAATTGTTTGGTTCTATATAACCTTTATGTTTGTTTAAACATGTGTTTATTCCTACAGACTGCATTATGACATCACTAAATGACCTCAGCTAATCATATTATAACAAGTCAAATTACTAATAGGCATGGAAAGCAAAAAGCCCATAGAGACAAATGCAATTCAATGAAAAAAACTCAGCTCATTTTAAAACCTCTATTAAAGTCTATGGGGAAAAAATGGAACTAAAGGAGAAACATTTTCTCTCCTCGAATTTAATCCTGCCCATGAGTTTTTACTTGACAAACCATAAAATTATGTTTTCTCATGGAATTCAATCTGGCCCATAATATGATATTACAATAGAGGTATATCACTTGAGTAAGTGTCTGTGTTAAAATAATCTATGCCACAAACCTTTAATATGGCAACTTTTCATTATTATTAGTGATGTACGAATCTGTCGCATTTCGCGCGCAACTTTTCTGTGGCCCGCATCTTTTTTTCTTTTTTTTTTTATTGCCCGTGTCTTTTTTTTTGTCTCCTACACCTTTTTTTTTTTGTCACACGCCTTTTTTGCCGTGGCCACGCCCAATTTAATGCAACTGTGCCTGTTTTGACATGACTGCGCCCAATTTGGCGTGACCGTGACTTTTTTGACAAGCAACAAATTTTTGTGCAGCGAATTTTCACAGAAGTAATGCGAAGCAATTCGCCAATGGCGAAATGAGGAAATTCACTGCAAATCCACGCCGGGCTAAAAACTTCGATCATAACTATTTAAGGTAAATTATTATATAGCCATAGAAACCTTATTCCTAATATTTCATGAATGATAACTGTGATTAGTGATTGGTGAAATAATTTGATAGGCATAGATTCGAGGAGAATTTGAATTTCCGCATTTCGCCTTTGGCAGATTTTTCGAGCAACGGGCGACAAAATTCACCACCGAAAAAATTGTCGCCCACATAAAAAAAAAATGCCGTTTGACGCATGACATTTTGCCGTTTCACGTATTTTTCAATGTTTTAAAAGATTCAAGAATTTTGTGCCGCGGGTGACAATTTTTTTTGACGCGCGACATTTTCACCGCTTTGCGAATCTTTTCAAAGATTTGCTAATTTTTCGGCGAAGCGAAATGGGACAGATTCGCTCATCACTAATCACAATTTGCAAAATGGCGAAAATGTTGCGCGTCAAAAAAAATTTTTGGACAAATTTGGGCACATTTTTCCGCCGCGAATCCATGCCTGACGAAACATTTCTCCCATCACTAACTGTGATTAAAAAACTATTTGAAATATTATTGATAGGTTAATGGACCGGAGCAACGTTGCAGTTACTATATGCTTGCGGGATGCACAATATCATTAGCACATTCCCATAGGCCACAGTTAAGTTCATTGTGATTCCTACGCCATTACCTTAATAGGCAGTGGGATTTTTACTAAATAGCTGAAATGTTGTAGCCTTTGCAATGTGTGAGGAATTGCAGTTGTACAGAAACCCAGTATTCACTGCAGCCGCAGTTGGCTTTTACTGCCTTTCAATTATGTCAGCATTTCCCAGAATTCCCTCCATTGTTGCAACTCATCTTTAAAGGAGTTTAGCCCTTAGAGCCAATACAAATATAGCGGTTTGCTCATGAGCAATAGGCATTGAGATTATCACAAATTACTGAAATGAACAGCTTTCATCTCCTTCCAGCAACCAGGGAATGATATAGACAGCAATTTGGCTAAAAGTATATTCAGCGAATAAGAAAACACAATTTTCCAAGTGGTTTATTTAAAGAAATGATGGTAATATATGACTTTTAAGAGCTCTGTAAAATATAACATATGTAATATGTAACATATGTAATATTTTGCTGTTAGACATTGAAATTTGTGATCATTTATCATATCTGTTAAAGGAACAGTCACCAAAAAATGAAAGAAATTTATATTAATTCAAATATAATGTACTGTTGCCCTGCACTGGTAAAAGTTGTGTGTTTGCCTCAGATACACTACTATAGTTTATATAAATAAGCTGTTGTGTAGCAATGGGGGCAGCCATTCAAGTTGCTTACATAGCAGATAACAGATAAAATCATTATATTCTACAGAGCTTATCTGTTATCTGCTATGTAACCTGTGCCTTTTCTCCTATAAAGGAGAAGGAAAGTCATTTTAACATTTTACTGCCAATAGATTCGCCACATTAGTGCCACCTAGAACACTATATTTATTCTTCAGAAAGCATTACCATACCTGAGTAAAGAGCCCTAGAAGCTTTCTCTGTTTGTTCAAGAGAGCAGCTGCCATTTTAAGTAGCTTCTTGTGGTAGCTCTAGCCATTGTAGCTCAGATTACACATTCCTAAGGTTGGGGGAGTGAGTTTTATGAATTCTTATGGGAGGGGAAGCAGGAAAGGGGAGAGAGGAGAGAGATGTGCAGACTCTGGCCCCCGGAATGAAGGATTTTTCTGAACAACATGTTTGCAAAAAAGGAGACAAGAAATCCTGTGTTTCTTTTGATAGAGGACTCAGAGGACTAAATTAGAAGAGAATGTTATATAGATACACTTTTAGAACATGTCTCTTATTTTTTATCTGTATTAGACTCCAGGAGCAGTTAGTGAACAGTTTGCAGTTTGGCAAGAAGGTTTTTTGGCGGCTTTTCAAAATAACTATAGCTCAGTTTTAGTCCTAAACAGAAAGGGGCTGATTTACTAATCTACGAATCCGAATGGAAAAAATCGGCTTGGAAACGAACATTTTGCGACTTTTTCGTGAATTGTTGCGACTTTTTCGTAGCCGGTACGACTTGTGTGAATTGTCGCGACTTTTTCGTATTGAGCGCTAAATGGCAGGAAAACCTTTCCGATTTTTTCGCGAGGGCTACGAAAAAGTCACAACAATTTGCGCAAGTCGTAACGGCTACGAAAAAGTCGCGAAAATTTACGAAAAAGTTTTGACGGCGACGAAAAAAATCGCAAAATACTGATCATTACGAAAAAAACGCATTTGGGCGCTTTCGATCCGTTCATAGATTAGTAAATTGGCCCCAAAGTGTTGTTGCTATAGCTGTCTGTAGAACACATCAACCATTGTGGGCGTTTCCATTCATTTATAGTTGCAAATGTACAGAAAAGTTGTCAATGAATCATGTGTTTAAAATTTGATATTGATAAACAAAGAAATACGTACATATACCTGCCGTTCAGTAGCAGTCATTTCACATCTACAGCTGAGGATGATATGGTAGTTATAAATCAGTTGTAGAGAGAACAACAGTGGGACTTCTATAGCAACCAATAAGACATTTGCGTTTAAACAGGTGACCAGTAAATGTTACCTGCTGATTGGTTGCTATGGGTTACTGCTGCTGGGCAAACTTAGTGCCATTTATTACATAACCCCCATTGTGAGGATTATTCTAGTCTAATTAAAATAAATTAACGTAAAACACTTAAAAAATGTAAAATCAGACAAAGAGATGGTTTGTAAATGGGAAAGTGTATAGAGGTAAAGGGACTTTAACATTTATAAACTAGTTAAAACCAAGGGGCACATTTACTAACATTGGAGATACATATCACCGGTGATGTTGCCTATAGCAACCAATCAGATCTTCGCTTGTGTTTTCTAACTTGTCTAACTGATGATGTTAGTAAACACATTGTAATGTACTATGCTGTCCCACCAATTCCCCAATCTTTTTTTTTTTTTTTTTTTAGAAACATATAGGACATTAGAGGAATTCAAACTCCCATTTCAATAAGCCAGCCAAGAATTCTTTTGAAACAAGTCAGACTTACATTCCGGTAAATAGATAGTGTATATTTATAAAAGGGAAAGTAGGAGGAAGCCCAAGTACACAAGGAATGTTACAAACCAGGTCCTGAACGGCAGCAATAAAATATGGTTAGTGGATAGATATTATAAGTTCCCCAGTGCTGAAAGAATAAAAGGCAGGGAAATAAATAGTGATGCATCAACATTCCGATTAGTGATGAGCAAATCTGTCCCGTTTTGCTTTGCCAAAAAATTCACAAATCTTTCAAAATATTTGCGAAAACGGTGAAAAATTGGCAAAACGTCGAAAATGTTGCACATAAAAAAAAATTGTCGCCCGCGGCTATTCTTTTGTCACGCGGCTATTCTTTTGACGCCCCCGGCTATTTTTTGTCACCCGCAGCTACTCTTTTGTTGCGTGGCTATTCTTTAATCGCCTGCGACTATTCTTTTGCCATCCACAGCTATTCTTTTGTCGCCCGCGGCTTTTCTTTTGTCGCCCGCGGCTATACTTTTGTCGCCCGCGGCTATACTTTTGTCGCCCACAGCTATTCTTTTGTCCTGCGGCTATTCTTTTGTTGCACACCTATTCTTTTGACAATTTTTGGTCGCGCGGCAAATTTTTTCATCCGTTTCGCGAAACACAGAAATTCACATCGAATCCATGCCTGGTGAAACATTTCGCCCATCATTAGTCCCGATTAGTTTTCATCAATCTACTGGGGTTTCCGATAATGTTTTGCAGTTATAATGTAATATATTTGTAACACTTGTTTGGCTTAATAGGGGTATTATATCAGGCTAGTTGGATACTTAGAGCATGTGTTACAGCAACCCCCTTTCCCAGGATGGGCCTCCGCTATATGGGAGCTATGTCAGGGCTAGATGGTGTTGCTGAACTACAACCCACACAGGTGTTGTGCAATATAATAAGTGATTGGACGCCAGGAGCTCTTGCAGTTAACTGGATAATACTTTATTGGACAAAGGCACATATGGAATAGTGCAACAGGGTATATACTCACAGTCACAGCAGTATAGAACTTGGTCACAGAGAACACAGCAGAAGTGACACTCAAGGTAACAGTATAGCCCACTTGGAGGATATGCAGAGTATTAGCTGTATGCCAGGAATGGATGCCCTTTACTGGAACGGATCCCCTCCAGCCAACTATGGTTCAGGGTAAGGAACTGCCTGAATCCTGCGTCTTAACTGGGGTCCCTACAGCAAGGCATACAAAGCCTGGGTTAGACTAAACCCTTACAGTCTCCTTTGATGGGGCTAGTGCTGCCCTTACTAAATAAGCTGATTATGCTCACCACTCCTAGAGGGTGCTATTACATATAACTGACTGTGCTGGCTTTATCTCATTCACGGGGCCCTGTCCCCGACTTACAATTTGGCAGGTTCTACTTACTGGGGCCGAATGCCTCAGGCTCAGTGACGTGCAGCCTTAGGACAACAGCAGCCAAAGAGGAAGACACTTCCTTGTGCCAGAAACTATATAGTCTGCCAAGGGGAGTGGTCAACCTGGGCTAAACCTATAGGGGGTAGCCTAATACTGTAATCTGAGTGTAGAGGGCTCTGCCCTATTACAGCACAGATAAGGAAAAGTTAAGGGATAACACCATAGGGAGCTTAACCCTATGGGTCCCTACATATTCTTCCCTTATTCTCTACTGCACATACTATGACACTTGTGGACAACAGTTAGAAGGGAATACACACAGAATAGGGGAGTTCATGTAGGGCGACCTACTGTGGATGCAATCATAAAATATAACCTTTTGCAACACATAGTTCATTAACATTAGTGATGAGGGAATTTTTATGCCAGGTATGGATTTGCAGCAAATTTCCGCATTTTGGCATTGGCGAATTGTTTTGCAAAATTTCAGTGAAAATTCAGCACAAAAAATTTTGACGTGCCTCAAAAAAAGTCACAGTCGCATCAAACTAGGCACGGTCACGTAAAAATAGGCACAGTTGTGTCAAATTTGTTGCGGTCCCTTCGAAATGAGCGCAGACGCTTAAAAAAAAAGTCACGCAAGTCAAAAAGGTCAATTTTTCTGTCGTTTCACTAATATTTTGGTGAAGCTAAACAGGGCAGATTCACTCATCACTAATTAACACTATCTACAATATCAAATATAATATGATACATCTAATAACTACAGTACCCTGTGATGCTGTGTTAAGTGTGGCTTAGTCTGAAGGCCAGTGAGAATTGGAGAGAATGGCAATTTGTTATCCTACAAGCCAATTTTGAGCATCATTTAGAGTGAGTTTGTGATTACAGGTATCGGATCCCTTATCTGGAAACCCGTTATCCAGAAAGCTCCGAATTACGGAAAGCCTGTCTCCCATAGACTCCATTTTCCAAATAATTCAGAATTTTAAAAATGATTCCCTTTTTCTCTGTAGTAATAAAACAGTACCTTGTAATTGATCCCAACTAAGATATAATTAATCCTTATTGGGGGCAGAACAGCCCTATTGGGTTTATTTCATGGTTAAATGATTCCCTTTTCTCTGTAATAATAAAACAGTACCTGTACTTGATCCCAACTAAGATATAATTACCCCTTATTGGGGGCAGAACAGCCCTATTGGGTTTATTTCATGGTTAAATGATTCCCTTTTCTCTGTAATAATAAAACAGTACCTGTACTTGATACCAACTAAGATATAATTACCCCTTATTGGGGGCAGAACAATCCTATTGGGTTTATTTAATGGTTAAATGATTCCCTTTTCTCTGTAATAATAAAACAGTACCTGTACTTGATCCCAACTAAGATATAATTACCCCTTATTGGGGGCAGAACAGCCCTATTGGGTTTATTTAATGGTTAAATGATTCCCTTTTCTCTGTAATAATAAAACAGTACCTGTACTTGATCCCAACTAAGATATAATTACCCCTTATTGGGGGCAGAACAGCCCTATTGGGTTTATTTAATGGTTAAATGATTCCCTTTTCTCTGTAATACTAAAACAGTACTTGTACTTGATCCCAACTAAGATATAATTACCCCTTATTGGGGGCAGAACAGCCCTATTGGGTTTATTTAATGGTTAAATGATTCCCTTTTCTCTGTAATAATAAAACAGTACCTGTACTTGATCCCAACTAAGATATAAATAATCCTTGTTGGGGGCAAAACAATCCTATTGGGTTTATTTAATGTTTTATTGATTTTTTAGTAGACTTAAGGTATGGAGATCCAAATTACGGAAAGTCCCCTTATCCGGAATACCCTTGGTCCTGAGCATTTTGCATAACGGGTCCTATACCTGTACTATGTGTTGTCTGATCTAAATATTCTTAAAATGATGATGAAATGACTGATTTGTCACTATTTTTTATATCAGTACCCACTTCATGAACTAAGGGGGTCTCTTGAGCCAAGGCTGGATCATCAAGGGTGCTTGAACGGAAAATGTTTGACAAGCACTGCTATATATGTATTGCTGTTGGGTCCGACAGAAATGGGGGAGGGGTTCTTCATGGGAGCAACATATTTAATTGATAAATTCTAAGTAAAGCACAGGGGAATATGGTAGTGCCACGCCATTGGCATATAATATGTATGTGGGAGGTGCTACCCAGGCACAATAACCATTTATCCCCTTCCTAGAAGTCATGGACTGCTCATGTACAAATTATTTAGTACATTGAAAATAGTTTGTCAGGGAACAATGCAGCAAATTAGAATGGCAGTCAAACAGATGCTTATACAAAATCCCTGAATAATGTTCAAACTACTCAAATAAAATGTAAAATCTCTTGCTCTGTCTATTGCTCAATTGCCATTTTTTTATTCTTCCTTATTCACAGTTTGCTAGAAAACAAAATGGTGGAAATGGAAGAGAGACACAAGGATGAACTGAATACCATAAAAACAGAAAAGGAATCTTTGCAAAATCTAGTGTCCCGCCAGATTTACATCATCCAGGAGCTGGAGAAGCAGCTGAATAAGGCAACAAACAACAACAGCATCTTGCAGAAACAGCAGCTGGAGCTCATGGAGACGGTGCACAACCTCGTTAAACTCTGTTCCAAGGAAGGAGGTGAGTGGCATCTGTATTCCCAAGGATTGCCCTTGAGAGCACCATTGTTCTGCTCTGATATACAGGTCTCTTATATACTTTATAGCTCTGATGTCTATACATCAAGGGGGTGATTTATCAACTTTCAAGCTTGATTTTTGTTTCACAATTCAAAGTTTTTTGGGCTAAAAAAACTCAAATTGGAATTATGTTTCAAAAACTCGAATGTCTGGTATTTATTAAAGGAGACATATTGGATAAATGGGAAAAACGCTAATTTTGTAGGCAATTATGAATAATATACGGTGCTGGTTTCACTTTGGGCTAAACATTAATCCTATCTGTAACAATGGCCCCTTTATTGGAGCTCCCTATAGATCCTATCACTTCTCTGTCCAGTGTGAAATGAAGAGTGGGCGTGTCCTAATGGTCCCTGCCAGAAGCACAGTAGGAGGGGGAGAGCCAATCACAGCCCTGCACTCACACAAGCACAGACAGGCTTCAGTTCCCTATCAGGTCAGCCTAGCTGCTGATTGGTTCCTATGCTACAGTGCAGTGTACTGAGGGCTGCTGGCTCCCCAGCTCATCCAGAGAATTCAACCAGCAGGAAGTGGAACAGATGGTCGGGGCTAGTGGGGTTTTTGTGGAATTTCTCAATAAATCAGCAGGAAACACAACTTTTTTAAGCACAATCCTTCTATATCTAGAGGAGTATAATTCACTGGTACATTCATAATTTTTATAGGATATGTCTCCTTTAAGTGTAAAAAAAAGTCTATAGGAGATGGCCTTTTGGAGGATTCTGGATAGAAATAATTGTAACTTACTATGTGTGTATGATTAATTACATTGAAAATCAGTGAAATTATATCTGGGATTATTTAGGTAATATTTTGCTAGTTTGTTCATCCACATTTGAGTTCCATTTATTTCTGCACAATCAAGGAAGATGTTTAAATGTAATGGCAGCTAAAGTGTGGCGATATTTAGCAGGTTATGCTCTGCATATACTGCAGGTTTACCAAGAAGGCAATTAAAAAAAGAACAAATGTGGTCATCTGAGTAGTTATGAGCGAGTCTGTGCCGTTCCATTTTGCCCAAAAATTTTCAAAACCTTGGAAAGATTTGCAAAACAGCGAAAAAATTTGAGAAGCGCGACTTTTTTGACACAACCGCAAATTTTCCACTGCAAAATTTGTGGCCCTTTTGCTACAAAAAATTTACCGATGGCGAGATGCGGAATTCCGCTGCAAATTCATGCCTGAATGCATACCTAAAGGCATAGCATACCTGCACCGGGGACAACGCAGCAGCTCTGAGGTTGTAGGAAAATAACTGTGAGAAAGTCTCATGTTATAGTACAAGTGATCTCTCTTTAGCTTATAAATCCCTATGGAATTTTTACCGGAATGTCCTGACAAGGCCTGACAGGTTGGAAACAATATACTCCAATTCAGTGCTGTCCAACTTCTGTTGTACCGAGGGCCGGAATTTTTCCGACCTACGTGGTGGAGGGCCGATAATGGAAGCCAGTTTTGACCACTCCCCTTTTTGAAATCGCACCCACTTGAAACCACACCCATGTTATCACATGACCATAGCCATATTAATTGTTGAAGTACAGCAAAACCCTGCCATACTCTGCCTTCCCTACCCTGCCTGTGTGTGCCATACTCTGCCTTCCCTACCCTGCCTGTGTGTGCCATACTCTGCCTTCCCTACCCTGCCTGTGTGCCATTCTTGGCTGGTTTGTGCCATACTTGGCCTGTGTGTGCCATACTCTGCCTGCCCTACCCTGCCTGTGTGTGCCATACTCTGCCTTCCCTACCCTGCCTGCGTGTGCCATACTCTGCCTGCCCTACCCTGCCTGCGTGTGCCATACTTTCACTGTGTTTGCTATTCTTGGCTGGTTTGTGCCATACTTGGCCTGTGTGTGCCATACTCTGCCTGTGTGTGCCATACTCTGCCTTCCCTACCCTGCCTGTGTGTGCCATACTCTGCCTTCCCTACCCTGCCTGTGTGTGCCATACTCTGCCATACTCTCTCAGGCAGCATACAGTGACACAATGCTGGCACTGCTCCTACAGTCTGCACAATAACTATATATTAAAAAACTTTTTAATTGAAGTACCCCCTCAGTATATGTTCTTTTTGTAGTGTGCAGAGATTATTTGTGGGTTTCTACTGCTCCTGAGGTGTGAACAGGGGAACAATGGGGGTGATTACAGCCTGAGCCTGAGGTGTGAACACTGCAGGGGTAGAACAATGCAGAGATTAAAAAGTGTGAAAAACACAGGGGATTACATGTTTAAACAATACAGGGGGATTACAGCCTGAATCTGAGGTGAGAACCATGCAGGGGGGGCAGTTAATCACAGTACTGATACCATTTAAAGCTTACACAAGAGTAAGCCATCAAAGCAGCCAGACAGGTGGAGGGCCACACAGAGGGGGGCCGCGGGCCGCATGCGGCCCGCGGGCCGCCAGTTGGACAGCACTGCTCCAATTAAACACTTGCCGTGCTTGTTATGCTGGGGAAATCCAATGCAAGGCAAATCTCACACAAAATGTACTTTTGCATTAATTTTACTTTCATTCATCCAAAGTAAATCTGTGAAACTGGTTAAATGCCTTTAGCGCTTCTCAAATAAGCGTTTAGTATGATGTCAGCAATGACAGTAAAATCTGAGAATTTGCAATTAGTTTCCATGGTATTTGAAATGTTTAGCTTTTAGTTGAGCAGCTCTTTGGAAGTTCAGGAGCTATTTGGTTTCCAGGGTCCAATCTACACTAGCAACCAGGCAGTGGTTTGAATGAGAGACCGAAAGATGAATAGGAGAGGGACTGAATATAATGAAAAGTAACAAAAACAATGGAGCTGCACAGAGATATAGTTTTTTGGCTGCTGGGGTGTCAGTGACCCCTGTTGGAAAGCTGGAAAGAGGCAGAAAAAGGCGTCAAATATTTTCAAAAGAGTGGTCACCTTTAAGCTAACTTTTCATACGCTTGTGTGAAAAAAAAATCAGAAAGGTTTTCCCGCTGTTTACAATCGTTCGGTACGAAAATTTTGTGACTTTCGGATCGCCAATACGATATTACCATGACTAATACGTTTTTTTGTAAGCATTTTCGTGATATTTGCGATCTTCAGAAATGATTGTATCCAATCTGAATTTTTTCCATTCGGGATTCGAACTCGTGTTTTAATGAATCGGCCCCTTGGTATGGCCTTTTTTAGCAACTTTTTAATTGGTCTTCATTTTTTCTTTCTTAGGGTTTTTTAAATTATTTGCTTTTCTGTTTTGTTTCTTTCTTATTTCCAGAGAGGAGTTGCTAACACCTGCAGCCAAAAAGTTACTGCTCTACAAGGCTACAATTTTATTGTTATTTTTTTACTTTTTAATGAATTATCTTTCTATCCAGGTCCCTCTCCTTTTCAACTTCAAGTCTTTCATTCACACCACTGCCTAGTTACTAGGATAAGCTGGGCCATAGCAACCAGATACCTGCTAAAATTTCAAACTGGAGAGCTGCTGAATTAATAGCTAAAATAATAAAAAATGAGTTTTTTTTTTAACTTTTTGCTTTTTTGTATGTGGGGAGAGATTAATCATTAACATTTTTTGGACAAATAATTAAAGAATGTTCTTTACTAAACAGGGTGAATATTTTGATGGAGGATAAGTGTTACCTTATAATGGATAATTATAAACATGCAGTGAACCGTTTTATAGTAGCACAATTTATCATTGTCACTCCAGTCTATTCAAACCTTGATAGGGATCTAACATGTCATCAAACTCCTCTGATTTCCAAGCTCCATATTCTTGTCTGAGAGAAAGTGTTGGCTTTAAATCAAGCATGATATTGTCATTAAGGTTAATGTGAGAGGGTGTGTGTGGGTGGTAGGGGGGTTGCAGAAAGACTCCTTCCTCGCTCCCAAACTCAGGCCTGAACCAGTTTACATAAACAAGGCCCTTTACTGCTGCCTAAGTCTCAATTATCATTTGATTGTATTTATAAAATATAAATGAAATATATATATATATATTTCATTTATATTTTATTATTATTGAACCTTACTTTTCTAAAGTTTCAGTCTTTGCTATATCAGCCTCAGTGAAATTCCGTCCTAAATAAGGACACTGATTAGAAATGACACATAAATTGGTACATTCCCATTTTTCTCATGATCCCGATATGACCCAATACTTTTAAAGCCCCTTATCGAGCAGCTCTAACTCTAATTGACTGCCCCTATAATCTACAAATTTGCAGATAAATCTGTCTAATTTATCTGTTTTTAACCAAACCAAACTAGAAAATATCTGCCCGTGTGTTTGCAGTGAAATCAGAATTTGCTTGGAATTTAGAAAGTTCTCAGATATGTCAGTAAACTTGCATTTGTATGTGATCATTTGCCAAAGGGTGCCCCTGGTTCCCATGAATAATACTATATAATCTTATGGGTGACTGCCTAAAGGCCAGATTTAAGTATTGAATACCCCCTTTTCCCACTATGCTAGCAGCCAAATTGTTCAATAGCCAACATTACAGATCAGTGGCCAAATAACCTCATGCCCTCAGTTGCTTCAGCTCCATCTGACACCCATGCAAAGTGACAAGCAGCAGGGTGAGGGTCCAGTGACGTGAATGATATCAGTGTAGTAGTAGTTTGGGTGTGAGTGGAGTGCGATAGCTCCCTCACTCCCACAGCCAGTTGCTGGTACTGATGGACAGAAGAGGGACATGACCTGCACCCCCCAAGAGTTTTGGTTCTTCTGCCTTCCCCTAGTTCCTTCCCTGGTACAGATTTGCCTGTGAGTGGCTTTACTCTACACTAGAAAGACTGGATCTAAATGTAAACTGATGTGCAGATGCTCTGTTGGTCTTCTCGACATTATTACTTATCTGATTTTCTATTCTATGGTCACTAGTGATGGGCAAAATTTTTTGCCAGGCATGGATTTGCGGCGAATTTCCGCGTTTCGCCATTGGCAGATTGTTTCGCGCAATGGATGAAAAAATTCACCGCACGTCCAAAAGTTGTCGCTGCCGTCAAATAAGAATAGCCGCGGGCGACAAAATAATAGCCATGCGACAAAATAATAGCTGCGGGCGACAAAATAATAGCCGCGGGTGTCAAAATAATAGCCGTGCGACAAAATAATAGCCGCGGGCGACAAAAGTATAGCCTCGGACGACAAAAGAATAGTCGCGGGCAACTATTTTTTTTGCTGCATGACATTTTTGTTGTTTCGCGGATTTTTCACAGTTTCACGGATCTTTTGAAAGATTCGCAAATTTTTTGGCGAAGCGAAATGGAACAGATTTGCTCATCATCACTAATGGTCACCATAACAGGCTAACTGGTTCCTGATCAAATTGATTACAGTGTATGTGATAGAGACCTTAGCTTGTAAATTCTACTGGGGCACGGACAGACATGCTGCAGAATATACTGGCCAACTATATATATGGTATATAGAGGGATCTATAGAAATAACCCTTCATTTTTTAAAGAATTTGAATTAACATGAATGAGTTTTGCTCTCCACCAGTTGCTTTCCAAGTCCTACACTTCCAAAGCCATTTTCAGATATCAAGCACTTAGCCTGAAGGTTGGATTAACCAGCTTGGAACTCAAACTTCATTCCTCATGAAGACACTAAAATTAATAGCACGCATCGCTCTCTTGTGTGTCTTTACTTTTTCAGAAAGCCACCCACAGTTCAAAGCTAAATGATCTACAGCTTGTATTAGTTTTATCCAACTCCCCCAATCGTGCAGTATTTACAACCTTAACTGAAGGAATCAAGGAACTTGCATCAGTTGGTTGCTTTTAGGAGCCAAATGAGAGATTATCATAGATTCCGCTCTACGTAGCAAACTGAAGGCAAACATCTGCCCTGTTCCCATCCATTAGAAGATCTTTCATCAAGCAGAGTGATTCCATTGTAGAATGCAAGTGAGAAATAGAAGGATAGCCTTACAAGTGCCCTGAGAAGAGCACACAGGCTGCCTGTTCTGGTTCTCACCTGCGTCACCTTAGGATTATTTGTAATGACCTGGAACGGCAAACACTGATTAGCGGTGATCAGATACTTAGGGATAAAATCCCACCATGGCTGGTAAAATACTTGTTGAATTGAAATAGACGTAGAATTAAGCTGAATTTAATTGTCTAACGGAAAGATTTGTCTAGACTTGGGTCTTAGAAGCTGCACTGCTTTGCAATTATTACATATTAGTAACTCTACTACTAAATACTACAGAAATTGCAGACATTCCCTTTACAGTGAATGTAAAGCTTTCACAATCAGCTATTGTTTTAGTGGAGTATGTAAGAATGCATTTGTGCATATGGATATTATCCACACAGACCCAGCAACATTCTCCTACTAAATATTAAAGCATGCAATAGGTATGTATGTATGTATGTATGAACTTAGAAGAGCCATTTATGCTTTTCTGCTCTGTTTGTGGTCCTTTTTTATTTCCCCTCTAACGTGAATTCGTCCCTTGGTGTTCATGCAGAGATCATTTGTGCCCTGGGACTGGCTGGACTTTGCACTGGTTAGGAGTCCCTGTATGCTGCCCCTTTAGAAGATTCTTCTGTGGGGTGGGGGGGGGGGACTGGCACAGACTAGTTATGCCGCTGCTCCATAATTTGCACTTCTGAATGATGGATAAGCTTTGTCAGGGCTGCCCAACTGGAGGCCTGGGGCTGGATGTGGCCCCTCAAAGGATTTTTAAGGCCCCCAGTCTGCCCAAAGACTCCATAGACTTCACTGTACGACATTATCATTTTAATATATACTATATGAGAAATAATTGGCCCACTAAATGTAATATGTTAGACAGCACCGAGCTAGGGGATTGGTAGGGGACCCTATGTGCTCCCCCCTCCATGAGTGCAGTGCTGTTGAATGCAGGTAGTGCTGTATTCATGGGGGCAGCCACAGGTCTCTCTGCTCAGAAACATAGGTAAGAGACTTAGAGAAATGCATTAATAAAGTAAGAGTGTGGAAAGTGCAAATAAATGGCAGATTGTGCCATAAATGACCCCTACTGTATTGTTGTATGCCTTACATGGATTATGCTCATTTGACTTTTTATATCTAACATTTTGAAACAAACTTAAGGTCAATAACATACATTCATGTTTATTTTTTCAATACATAATTAAAAAAATATCTTTTCTCCACTTTATATGTTAAAAATGAATCTCTGGGTCGCAACCTAAAAAATAATAACTCAGCGAATGTAAGTAGCTCGTTCTTTGACATCTTTTGTTCCAGGAACAAGTCCAACATGCTTATGGGAGGCTTTCCATGTGGTTTGTATTGCACTTGATAAAAGCAAACAGCTCAATTCATTCTGTCACTGAAATAGATTCTCTCAATCAAGGAGATAACACCCTACAAATCTTTATGGGGCATCGCTTTTACTACTCTAATCCACCTGAGGAAACCAGAACTTGGGCGATTGTAAAAGATCATTTAGAGAAATAGGTTTCACAGTCTTACTGAAGCAAAGTAAAGGGTGTTATATATACACACTGTAAACTGTATTACTGTTAGGTAACGGAATATGGATTTTATTATTTAGTATTTTTAGGCCCTTTGTTTGCAGATTATGTAACCTCGTAGTACTGCCTGCGGGAGTTCTACTTGTGAGATCATATAATCTAGAGCGGAGCTTCCTAAACTGTGGAGCTGAATCCTTTTCTGTGCTATATATTTATGGAATTATAGCACAGTACCTATGAGAACAGTGTTGAAATATATATTTAGCCTTGCATGGGGGAAATGCAAAGTAAGGCTTTAACAAAAGAAGTATAAAAATCTTCATCCTAGAACATGGCACGCGCTTAGCTGGCACGGCTACTTGTAAAGCATGAGGGTTATTTTGGTTCTGGGATGTGCTATAAATTAAGGATTATAAGCAGGTGCAGGTCTGAAGTCTTTGCAATACATCCACTTGAAATATAAAGCAAGACTGTCCAACTGGTGGTGTGCTTTTTGGCCCAGCCTTTCCATGTCCTGCTATTTATTACATCAATAACTAATCTGGGCCAGGAACATGTGTTGTATCAGGTATACTAAAATGAAACAATCTAGCCTAAAGCTATTTTTCTATGGACTAAACTATAAATAATATCGGTAAAATATGAGGATATTAGAAGTTACCTCGGAGTATAAAAGCACTCAGCCTTTGGCCTCGTTCCTTTATATGGTCATGGAACTCCTTCTACAATAGGGGATACATTATTTACAAAACAGCGCATTCCTACATCAAAATGAGTCACTGATAACTTGAAGGAACCAGCGCTACTATCCCATTACTATCCCTGTCACTATCGTTCCCTGTCCACCAGTGTTCAGACCCAACATAACCGGAACATGGCTTGGTCAACTCTGAAGTGACTTCTTTATAACTGATAACTTTTAGCAGGGGTTACACAATGTTCCCTCAAATTTTTCCTCGGTTGTGTGTGCAAAAAATGTATTTTGTGTGCACTTTTTAAAACCGTCTGCACACTTTACAAAACTGACGTGCACAGAACAAAATCATGTGTATTATGTGGTCTCAAAATGTCTGTGCCCGCAAGGGAACACTGAGGTTACATTATTAATTATCATTTACAGAATTTGTACGTGTAATGTTCTTCGTGCCTTATGTTGCTCTCTGTTTTTTTCAGTGATGTCATCAGTAGCCATATTAGGTGCAGGCAGGGGAAAAGGTGATGGAGCAAGAAGGTCCAGAGGGGAAGGGAGTGGGACTGGAACCTGAGGGAAAGCCAGGAGAACTGAAAGGGGAGGGGGCAGGACTGGAGGGGGAGTGATCAGAACAGAAAGGAAGGGGCTGGACTACAGGGGGAAAGGGCAGAACCTGAGGAGGAATGAGGGGCTCGAAATTAGGATAAAGCAAGCAGAACTGGAGAGGCATGGAGCAGAACTGGGGAAGGGGCATAATGGGGAGAAGGGACAGAATGGGAGGGGAGAAGGAGGGGCTTGACATCAGGATTAAAGTGAGCAGGACATAAAAGAGCAAGCAGGTGCAGGATAGGAGGGAGCAGATCAAGATGGGGAGGGAATGAATGAGTCCAGAGAGGGAGTGAGTGAACAGAAACTAGGAACTGGAACCAGCGGTGACTAGAATCGAAGTGGGAGGAGGCAGGACTGGAGCGGAAGTGAGCAGAACCAAAGGGAAGAAGCTGAACTGGAGGGGAAAAGAGCAGAACCAGAGCGGGAATGATAGCACAAGCCAGACATGAGATTGAGCAAAAAGGATATAATTTACAGTTTAGGCCTATAGGGAAATTACCAAGATGTAGATTATATAGTGAATAAAGTATTCCCTATTGTGAAATATAGGGATATTATAAGTCCCTGAGGAGTTCCATGACAATATACAGGTTATGAGGTGACTTATAATATCCTTATATTTTACAACATGGCGTACTTTATTCATTACCATTTATAAGGATATAATTTACAGTTTGGTCCCATAGGGAAATGACCAAACATATACTGTACAGCTATGATCAGCTTTTGGGATATGCAGGTGAATTGTAGGTTGGACATTTCTTCTTTTGTTTCTGTAATCATTGTTATTAACTCTACCTGTATCACTCTGACCTTATTTGCTCTTACGAGACACTGTGAGTTTCTATAAATTGAATATCCCTTAGTTTGATAGATATGTTACTTTGACTATGTTGTAAGCTCTATGGGGCAGGGACCTCCTTCCTACTGTGTCTCTTACCACATGGCACTTATATATATATATATACATATATGTATTTATTGTATTTATTTATTATATCACTCGTCCTCCCTGTGTGTAATTTTGTATTCTGTAAGACTGTACAGCGCTGCGTACCCTTGTGGAGCATTATAAATAAAGTTATACATACATACATACATGTTTCTACTAAGTGCACCATAATGTGAGATCTTCAGTGTTATAATAAAATGCAATAATAGATTTTAGAAAATAACACATCTGGATAGGAAAAGCAATGATGGTGCAAGACAAGTAAAAACAATACAAACCCAAATTAAAAGGCCCCTGATGCATTTTCTGGGAAAAACCTATTTCAATAAAATGGGAAAACAGACAACCATTGTTGGTTGCTAAATACAGTTGAAATGGTGTGAAAATGACGCCTGAAAGAAAAGGCCATGGCAGGAAGAACTATAATAGCAAGTGTCATGTGTGGGCAGCCATTGTGGGAGATGAAAGGACCAGTTGCTTTTGGTTGTTCTTCAGGTGTCACCTCCCTTTTCCCCACCAAACCCATGAAGGACCTAATGAGAAGTGATGCTAACAATACTGATATTCCATTCTGGTTTTTTGTTATCTCAAAGAAGTGTGTGAATGTTCTTCAGATCTTCAAAAACACAAATAAATAAGAAGAAACAGAAAAAAGAGGCAGTAAGGAATGTGCTGTTTCTAATAAGTACTGGCACGTTGAATACTTAGGGGAACCATAGCAGATTTGTGAGTACTTTGAGCACAATATAAAAAAATACACTACATTCATCCCAATTTACCCATCTTTAGATTCGCTTTCACATACTATAAAAACAAATGGAAAATAAAAAACAGATTTGTGGCATGGGAACATTAAAGACAATTTTAACATCATAATTATGAATGTTCTAAATGTAAATCTTTCACAACCCCCCTTCCTGCAATATATGGGTATAAAACTCCGTGGCATAGCTATTTGTTGCCATAAAAAAACAACTCTTAACACCACTTTTTAATTTAAAATTTCCCATTGACATCAGCCATTTATTTTATACCACTTTTCCATATTTGTTGGTATAAAACATTTTAAACATTATTTATACACCCTAAATGTATAAGTAGTATGTTTTCTCTTCTTGTTATTGAATAAATGGATTATATTTAACTTGAATAAAGTTATATCTAGTATAAATAAATTTGAAGCAACTGGACTTGTTTAGTAAGTCCAGTTGCTTCAAATTTATTTATACTAGATATACCATGACCTGGATGAATGAAAATCTTCATAGACATATTGAATAAAGTTAATTGTCTGGTCTGCCTAAATGTCTCCAGTGTAAACAATCCCAACCATTCTTCATAACTGAGACCTTTTTGAAGACCGTAGAAACTGCATTGAATATTCTAGATGGGGCCTTACTAAAGGGGAAGAATGACCATCTCCTTCCACAAATCTATGGCCCTTTTAATACAACTCAATAACCTGGAATTACTTACTTCAAATAAGTGTATTATCCTAAAGTACCCCTAGATCAGGGAACCCCAACCTTTTTTACTTGTGAGCCACATTCAGATGTAAATAGTGTTGCTGAGCCAAACAAGCATGAAAAAAGTTCTTTGGGGATGCCAAATAAGGGCTGTGATTGGCTATTTGGTAGCCCCATGGGGACTGCTGGCCTGCAGGAGGCTCTGCTTGGAGTAAAAATGTGTCTCTGTGCTTCTAAAACTTGCCTCCAAGCCACAGATGTAAAACTTAGCACCTACTTTGAGGCCACTGGAAGCAACACCAGAGCCACTGGTTGGGGGGTCACTACCCTAGATCCTTCTTCATAACATAATCCCATTAACAGTATAACTGGCTTGCATGGGACAAGCAGCCCACACAGGCACTTGTACTTCCATGTAGTCACTAAAAAACAGAATACAAACTGCATGGGGGTTTGTTTTGGTTAGACTGATGAAAAAATTGCCAGATTGGTTGCTATGAGTTTTTAAATTGGACTAATTTTGCCCTATATTACTACAATTACAATCATACAGACAGGCCCGGATTTATGGCGAGGCCTAGGGCAGCACAATTTTTGGGGTGGCATGCTGCCACGGCGCAACAAAATGTTGACGTTTTGCGGCCATACGGAGCAATAGGGACTTCTCCCCTCTGCTCCATATGGGAGTTGAAATGGCCGCGCGAAAGGGGGGCGGCCTCAGGCGCCTGGATTTGTAATCCGGCGTTGAACACAGATAATCAATTTTAGATTTTTTTAGATTCTGTCATCATACAGAATAAATCTGGTATTTTCCATACTGTAAACATTGAAAGAGTATTATAAAATATATAATAAAGAATATAATAAATCCATTCAATCAACACATCTTTAAACCCACCTGTGCATACATTCAAATTGCTTTTCAACATCTTGTAGGTTCTTAATCCAAAGATACACAATGTTTCATCTATGAAGGGTTAAATGAATGTCTACTTTTACAGGAGTTCATTAAATATAGCTTTGTGCAGATCTCTCAAACTGATAGCAATAATGACTAGCATGTGGTAGGTAATGTGTATGGACATTAAACCGCTCGGCTGTAGGTGCCGTCTGTGTGTTCGCAGTGATCTACTGACACCTGGTTATCGTTTCCAAGCGAGTAACAGATAGATGGTAAATCCCCATAGGAAGATACAAATGAGATAGGACATGTGTTTAAAAATATATCAATATAAACCAGATGTCTGGAGTCTGCGAGGACAAAATGTATAGACTGATTCAACTACTGAACCGTTCTCAAATGGAGAGATCTTGGTGTGTCCTCAGAAACTGTCATAAATTAGCGCAGTGTTCTGTTTCATCCCTGAAATGTATTCTGAGGCAAATGTCAGAGTCACATGTTATTAACAGCAACTCTGTGTTACATTGACTTGTCAGGTATTAGGGAACTCATCCCCCCAAGCAACTGAACTTACACCTCTACCCTGCACAGTTTTAAGCCCTCCCAGGAACTCATGTTTTCAACTAGGTCTTTGTACTATCCCTTTAAACCTATGTCACACTTTATTTTGATAACCGTAGCTTGACGTCAATGGAAATCACTGTGAGTCACTCTGAAATGGTATTGGAATATGTACACCTGAGCAACCTAGAATGAGGCTTTGGCTAAATCAGGGGAAATGTCCTTATTGCTTTGGGAAGGTTAGGAAGGAGGGGAAAGGAATGGCCAGGAGAAGGTTAAAAGTTATCTGAAGTCAGGATGAATGATTGCCAGGGATAGGGGGCCTATGATTTAAGGATGGTTACTGTCTCCTCGGACAAGAGTTCCATTGTATTCTGGCTGCTTCCCTAAGTTGGATGGCTTTAAAGAAGAAGGTCTGGAAGGGCAACCTAAGAGCTGCCCAGTCATGCTTCCCATCATGGCTGTGAGTCCTACCCAACGTTAGTTGGTTGCCAACACGGTTGCACATTTTCACCTTTTGTCTCACATATATGGGCTTACCTCAGATCAGTGGATCTTGAACTGTGGAGTTGGATGCCCTAGTTGGCTCAATGCAGAGCAATACAAACCATGGCTAGACTGTTGGTCTACCTTGCAATTAGTTCCTGAATGCTGGTGTATTGAATTTTGGCCTGTTCCTGACTTTTCTAGTTCACTGCCTGACCTGAACTTTAGGTGCCACATGACTGGATTGGCCTATTTGTAGTCCCTAATGCTCAGCTTCTTCCAGAGTCCTCATTTCCTGGCCCTGGCAGCCTTGCTGCCCTGACATACAGAATATATTCACAGTTAATATTTGTAATTTATCCTGATTTGTTGGAACTCTAGAAATATAGTTGGCATCTATAAAATATGTTGGCACTACACAAATAAATGTCATGGTGATCATTTATGCTGATATGTTAGAACTCTATGTTTTTACTATACAGTATGTTGGCGTCTATAAAATATTTTGGCACTCTGTATATAAATGTTACAATTTATAATAATAATAATTTATCCTGACTAAAATTTTGCCCTTTTACACCATTGAGTGATATATACATCTTGTTTAAAAGAAGACTTCCCTTTCCCTTTTTAAATGCTTTTTCTTTATATGTTGACAAATGTTATTTTGCACAGGGGGTGTAATTATGCTGCATCTTTATAGTTATTAATATGGATCGGAGCAGCCATGATGGCTCAGAGGAGGTAACCTCATACAGGAACTAGAAAACAGCTCCTGGGGTTTTCTGGATAATAGGTCTTTCCATAATTTGGATCTCCATACCTTAAGTCTACTAAAAACCTCAAGTACAGGTACTGTTTTATTATTACAGAGAAAAGGGAATCATTTAACCATGAAATAAACCCAATAGGACTGTTCTGCCCCAATAAGGGGTAATTATATCTTAGTTGGGATCAAGTACAGGTACTGTTTTATTATTACAGAGAAAAGGGAATCATTTAACCATTAAATAAACCCAATAGGGCTGTTCTGCCCCAATAAGGGGTAATTATATCTTAGTTGGGATCAAGTACAGGTACTGTTTTATTATTACAGAGAAAAGGGAATCATTTAACCATGAAATAAACCCAATAGGACTGTTCTGCCCCAATAAGGGGTAATTATATCTTAGTTGGGATCAAGTACAGGTACTGTTTTATTATTACAGAGAAAAGGGAATCATTTAACCATTAAATAAACCCAATAGGGCTGTTCTGCCCCAATAAGGGGTAATTATATCTTAGTTGGGATCAAGTACAGGTACTGTTTTATTATTACAGAGAAAAGGGAATCATTTAACCATGAAATAAACCCAATAGGACTGTTCTGCCCCAATAAGGGGTAATTATATCTTAGTTGGGATCAAGTACAAGGTACTGTTTTATTATTAAAAAGCAAAAGGGAAATGGGAAAAAATGGAGTCTATGGGAGATGGCCTTCCCATAATTCGGAACTTTCCAGATAATGGATCCCATACCTGTATCTGCATTATTTATATGAGGCACAGATCCTGGGTTTGACTGAAAGACCTGTTAGCACAGCTGGAGACGGAGAGTTTGCAGCCATTAAATAGAATTAGCCCAAATGAATGACATCTTGGACTTTGTCAGCACATTCTGTTTTTCTAAACAATGAATTTTTCCCAACATTCTTCTGGAGATTTTCAGAAATCTGCTCCTTATTACCAAGGTAATTTTTTCAATCACTGCTTCAGCTGAAATGAGCCAGAACCTGTAATTGCTGTATGGCTTGTGGTCAGTACCCTGCGCCTTATTGGTTTCCACATAATAACAGAATAATGGTCCCATCGGCCTATTACTAACAGTTACTATTAGCTCATGATATGTTGTGTAGAGTGGAAGGAATTGTAATGCTACTTTAATTAAACATTTTCAGTGGTCTTAAAGTTATTTTTAAACGGAATTGCAATTGGAAGCAGTGTTTGTTTGTCGCTTTCTGCTCTGCTGATTCTGACTCTTAAGTCAATGTAGTAGAAGGCAGCTCTCCTCCAATGACAGCTGCAGTTCCCACAATGACTTGCATGTTCCTTCACATGTCTGTTAATCTGCAACATAAACTGGTGGTCACACAAAAACACACACAAACATGCACATAAACATTCTTACATTAGTTGCAGTTACATACATACCATGTACAGACATGCACACCCAAACAACATGTTCAGTGTCAGACCGGGACCTCAGGGGCCCACCAGAAAACCTTAGACCATAGGCCCACTATCCAAACTTTCCTCACCCAACCTCTTTATTTTCCTAGTCTCTTTTATTTACATGCTAGCATCTATTCTTCCATCTATTTCTCCTCTTTATTCCCATTCAGAAATAGGGAATGACCATGAAGCAGGCCAAATGGTGAGGAGCAGGAGGGTCCACTGACACCTGGGCCCACCGGGAGTTTTCCTGGTATCCTGCTGGGCCAGTCCAACACTGAACATGTTACATGTAAAGAGGTTTGAAGGAAATCCCTTTAGCATCACAGCTGCTGCCCAATAGAACACAGTTACATCGGAACCCTCTCTTTTAGATAGGCCATCGCTAGATGTTAAAAGAAAGGTTTGATACTGCTGAACTGTACCTCTTTACATATATATATACAAGATATATTTATAATATGTAGAATTAGACATTAGTTGGATGGTTGGACTGGGCCAGCGGGACACTGGGAAAAATCTCAGTATGCTCTGGCCCTTGCTGACTATAATGCATGCATTTGGGGGGGGGTTGGGCGGTCAACAGGAGTCCATTGGGGTGTGGGTGTTACAGCAGGGGGCCATGGGGCGTGGTGAAGGGGCTTGGGGGCATCATCCTAGCACCAGTGGTTTTTAATTAGAAGATAATTTATTAACCCACGGTAACTTTAATAAAAACCTGGTTGAGGCAATTTTAGAGTGCAACGTTATAGCAACATTCATATAAGCATTCATATAAGCAATTTCATATAATATAGGACCGCCAATAGTCTTAGGAGAAAGAGCAAACCCAGAGGAATAGCCTCACCGGTATGGAGACACCTCAGTAAAATGAAGCCTTTCTAGGAAGAAAATAGAGCCCCTTTCCATCTGTGGGCCCTACATTTTAATTGGTAGCTTCTTCTCGGTGGGGTGAAATACTGCTCTTTCTAATCTCCCATATTTATCTCTCAGTCTCCTATGAGTTTGTTATTACAGTTCTCTATAAGGTTTCTGGTCACCTTAGACCCGACTAAGTTTGATACTGGAGTCTTATGCTTCAGGCTCCCAGCATAGGTTGAGACCAAAGAGTGTGAGCTATGTGCTCCTCCTATTATATAAACCAGAGACAAGAATGAATCCCTAAACCCTTGGATTAGCAGAAAAATCTCCCTCCCACAGGGTATAAAAGAAGTTAACCCTATGGGTCCCCTACAAGCACATACAGAAATTCCAACATACAGACATGAGGAGTTATGAGAACATGGTTAGATTTGCCCACCAAATAGCATAGTCCCACAGATAAGCTCACATGGTGCTAAATTGTACCATATTAATTACCCATAGCAACCAATTCATCTTTGCTTTCATCCATGCAATCATCCATTTGTAATAAACTAAACAATATGCTGTTTGGTCGTTACCCATAACTGCCCTTGTACAGCTTATTAAATTGGCTCTACAGACGTTCCCACAGAAGAAGCCCGATGCACACACAGTATTTGTATACACAGCCACACATACAGACTTTCACACTCTGACACAAACACACACACCCTTTCCTTCACATTCCTTGTATTTAAAATTGTTCCCGTCCCCCAGTGAGATTTATAGACTCCTTAGCTGCTCAACGAGTATTTTTACTTTAAGTAATTGGGGCCAAATGAGTATTGTGCATGGACGCGCATAAAATAACACATAACGGCAGAAACATGAGGTATAGGGTTACCCTGGAATAAAGCAAATCCAATGCCTGACATTTATTCCCAATGCCATTAGCTCTTGTGAATATTTTCTTTTCCCTGTAATTAAAATGGCCATGTGCATTTCTTATTTCGGGTTTAGCGACACAGATATTTACATTGTATCCTGTAAATGCTATTAAATACCACATGTGGCGTATTTAACCAAACAAATTCTGCCATAATTACCATAATGTGTCAGTCGGTAATAAGTAGGCATTAAATGTAGGAAGTGAATTTATTCAAAATAATCCCATTGACCACTGGATAGAAAATCACCAAGAGTGCTGTTTCTTCTGATTAGAAATGGAAATTCAGTACAAGTCACTCATTTAGGTTACAATACAGAGTACAATTTTTGGAAAAAAGTACAAATGTACTGGTTTGGAATGAGTAAAATAGCACTTAATAACTTACTTAGGGTCATTCTAACTGATCTTAAGCTTGGAAGGAGACTATAATATAGTATATATCATATCATAGTATCTAAACAATGTTATACCTTATTATAAAAGGGGCTGAATATAACTGAAGATTCACATTGCATCTAGAATATATATTACATAGAAAATGCATGTTTGGGGCCACAAGGCTCACTAATGCCTCCCATTGGTACACTGTAAAGTTATAACTAACAGGAAGGTCTCAAAATCCTCAGTTCCCTCCCTATACCTCAAGGTTGTCAATTTAGAACCATAGAGTTAAGCCACTTAACCAAATGCCAAAAGATTCCATCATTTGAGGCGGTCAATACTTTATGGCAGGGATCCCCAACCTTTCCTACTCGTGAGCCCCAGTCAAATGTAAAAAGACTTGGAGAGCAACACAAGCACCATAAAAGTTCATGGAGGTGCCAAATAAGGGCTGTGATGGGTTATCTGATAGCTTCTTTGCACACTATCAGTTTACAGGGGGTAATCTTGTTTTTATTCAACAAAACTTGCCAACAAGGGAAGAATTCAAAAATAAGCATTGGCTTTGGGGACACTGGGGGCAACATCCAAGAGGCTGGTGAGCAACATGTTGCCCCTGAGCCACTGGTTGGGGATCACTGCTTTATGGTATTTGACCGATTGGCTGGCGCACCAAACAGATGGATTCTTTACAACAGGTTAAACATGGCCTCCTTTGATTATTCCATTCGTTTGAATGATCAAATAAGCAGGAAGTGCTGCTTTATCTGCCAATGTGCCATTCATTGGTCAACATGGTGCATCAACAAATAAATTATTCTACTCATCCATGATACATAGATATCAGTTGGGATTATCAGGCTGCCAGTGCATGGACTGCAGGAATCCATACATTTGTCAGTGGTGTTATCTTAAAGAAGCCAGTCCATACTGTATTTTATTGTGGGAAGACCTAAAGCTGTTTCTCAGGTAGTTATAGTTATGTCTCCGCACCCTTCATCTCTGCTAATAGACCTAGTAGGCCAGAATAAAACCATTGCAGCAGAGGTATGCATCTAGTACATTTGCCTAAATAACTACCAGTAATTCCAAGAGGCAGGTCAACACCACAGCCTACATTTCTTTGTCTGGAAGTTTAGATTCTAGTGCAAACATGTGAGCACCTTTTATTAAGATGTTTATAGAGTTACCTTCTTTTTTTAATATTTTTTACTAGTTCAGTTACTAGATTTTCAGTAGCACTAATGAGCAGAACCCATATACCTTCTGTATCTGTCAGTATTGTATGCAATCTGTACCTTTGGCATGCACACCCTTCTATATATTTGCATTTTCTTGACTGATCCACCAGTTCTGTGTCTTTGGCCTGATCCTTTGTCAGACTTTATTTGCCCCTTTAGAATGTGTTTCCTTAGAATAGGATTCAGGCATGGCTTTTATTCCTGTGTCAGCTCTTGGCATCTTGAACAAGTCATCTTGTACTTCAGGCGCTACAAATAGATTCTAAGTACTGCAGGGCAGAGGTTTGCTGTGTCACAAAACGTAAGTAAAATTAGCATGGCGGATAGGAATAAAGATGTATTGTACTGCTGAGTGAGGGGCCTGATTAACATTTCAATGTATAATAACAATTGAGTGGAAGCCAGACTTCTTTGGCTTTAAGAATCTCAAGCTTTTAGCACCCCATACACATGCACAAAAGAGATATTTGCATCAGGTTCTTATACCCATAATATTGATTTGTAAAAGGGAATTGGTGTTTTTCTGTTTTGCAGTAACCTTAAAGAATGTGAAAAAGGAAGAGGAGAAGCCATTTAGAGACTGTTCGGATCTGTTCCATGCTGGATTTAACAAGAGCGGCGTATACACTATTTACATCAATAATGTATCCGAACCTAAAAAGGTAAAAAGTCATTTTGAATATCTTGTTGGGGTTTAGTTAGATTTCTATAAGATTAAGCTGATTTATTAGCCTTGAAGATAGATGTTTTGTTTTTGCTTTAATGCCTGATAGGCCAAAGGCACAAAAAGGAGACGTAAGTGGTTGATAAAGACCCTTTCAATTCCACTTGTCAGCCTGGACAAATCAGATGCTTTTTTATAGGATTACAGGAAAAATCTGCTGATAGTTCCCCCAGGGTTTCCTGATCAGGGAAGAACATGGAGTATTGAAGTTAGGGGCCCCAAGAGGTGTAAAAGTGAGATTTGTGGGCTGTGAGGAGGGTGAATCATGAACACCATGAGTCATTTTTTAATACTATCCCCATTCTATTTATTGGCTGGACCCTCTGCTCAGATGACCAATGGGTTTAAAATTGTTTTGCAGGGGGAAGTGAGGGCCCTGCTAACCTGGTAGTATGGAGGCCTACTGGCAGAGCTGTCTCTGATAAATGGGTAGAAAGCTATAAAATAACCTGATAATATGCCCCTGCTATCAAAGGATCCATTAGTAGCCATTTGGCTAGTCACTGTACTGGTGTCATTCTACACAAGGTCTGCTAGGCCAAACCACCTCTTGGCTTTTTGACAGAGAACTATTATTCACTATAAATCCTATACTTTCTGCCAATGAAATTCATCACGGGCACGTATCTGAGCTTTTACACCTGAGTGCTCTTTGACCTGTTTCCGAATCAGTCTCAGGTATGTTCCACAAACAACATTTTATTTGTATGATTGGCAGATTTTATAACCTTCAAGTATAAAGTTTAAGCTGCTTTTAATAAATAGCCGGTGAGCCAGATCCCCTCTTACAATTGAGATCTCGGTGCACCACCTCCTGAGAAACGATGTTTTATTGCACATTTAAGACCTATTTAGAAGAACCTGAGAAAGTGTCCTTGACCACAAAGTTCAAGGTAAATGTATGCACAGTGGATGCTCACATTTACATTTCGTCCGCAGCTGCATTTAATGTAAAATTCTTAGTGGGCATGTTTTGCACACATTGTAAATCACACCAAATTATACAATTACAGATGTGTTGAAGGCATTTCTACTAGAGCAAAAAAAGCCTGAGAGTCATTGTACAGAATGTCCAACTCTGTCAGTTCCTCTCCTTATTTATGAGCAACTGTTGACTTCAACTTATTTCCAGTTGGAAAGAATCCAGAACGTGGAACTGTTGTGTGTAGAAAATATACAGGAGCTGCTCAAAGGTTTACTGCATACAGGCCAACAATGCTGCCCGAGTGTATGGTTGTTAGATGAGCCCAAATTGTATATATTGTATACAAGAAACATCACGCTTATTGCATTTGTCAATATAATGGGTGATATGAGTAGATTCAAATGGAAGAATGGTATTGGTAAAAACATTAGAGCAAATGACAGCAATTTTTTTCTGCTTCACTGGAATTATTTACATCCTTTTAAGTGCGTGTAATGTAAATGCATTCCCCCGAACAAAGCTGATTTGTTCTCCGTTTATGGCAGAACTCTCTACATTTTCATTTTTTCTAGAGTCTGGTTTTCTAATACAATCGATATCAGCACAGATTTGCCATTTCTGACCAATTTCAAGGGTGTGCATGTTTAGAGCCCAATAATGTTCAGATTAACCCTTGAGTTGACATAATGAATATCAAGGCGGACCAATGAGCTTAAAGGGGAACTTCGGCTTCTGAACCAAAATTTGTTAACGAGCCCCACACAACACAAACTCCTTATATGCCTGTCACTGTAATCTATTCCTTCAAATGTATGAATAAATACAATTTTTTTAAAAAATCCTGGCAGAGGAGGAGGGACTAAAACATTGATGTTACAAATTGTAACAACATCTCAATGGCTTACAGACCCATAAAGCATTGAACTGTGATGTTCCTTTCCTTATTCACAGCATGTGTGCAGGGAATTGTGGGATTGGGAGGAGGCAGGCTGAAGGCAGGCTGAGGGCAGGCGACTACTGTTGCATAATTTGAGTCACAAAGTAGTCAGCCAGATCAGCAGGGGAACAGGGGGCGGGGCTTAGGGAACTGTTCCAAATCATATTATTACATTAAACATCACAGAAAGGCTGCATATTTTTAATTGATGTATATTGCAAAGTTGCTTGAAATGATGTTTACTTTTCAAAAAGCTGTGTTTGGGTGGAGTTCCCCTTAAAGCAGTTGTTTGTAGTCAGAAATGAAATGGACCTGCAGGCACCCAAACTAGTAGTGATCTATCTAATTGCCCCATAAGCCAATTTGGATAAATGCACTTTAGCTATATACATATCAGGACAAGGTGAACAAATGTCCATCAAGTGCAACCCCTCCAACTGAACCCCAATGCACATAAACACACACACACTTCTTCTGACCTACTGTATCTACACACTCACATATACAGCCCATCTGTTTATACCAATATCTATTTAGTTGAAGATTATGGTATCACTAATAGCCTTGGATACTATGCTTGTTCAAGAACTCATCCAGGCCCCTCTTATAGGCATTAACAGAATCTGCCATCAAAACCTCACTGCCCACCATGAAAAAACCCCTACGCTGCTTCAAATAAAAGTTCCATTCTCTAATCTGAAGGGGTGGGCTCTGGTGCATTATGGGGAAAAAATACCCTGCTATCTGCCTATAATGCCCTCACAAGCATCTTTTTACAAAACTGCAGATGTTAGATAGGCTTGGACATCCCTTAGTAATACTGTATATAACTTCAGGTATAGTATAACCCATACCTTTTTACTGAGATAATAAGCAATCCTACATCACTATAAGGCCATTTAATGTTCTATAGTTCATGAACTAAGACCTCTGTTAATCCAATGGACAATGTCTGCAGTCTCAAGTAGGACTGTGCTGTCAAGGCACACTAGTTATCAGCATGACCAAAAAAGACTGAATCTTAGAAACTCTGGGACATGTAACACAAGTTTTTATTCTTCCTAAGGAAAGTAGTAACCTGTGCTCATAAAAGCAAATATGTCCAGAATGTTAAGATGCAGTTAAGTAACTCCTAGGTATATATTTAGGGGCATATACATTGATCACTGGTGATGTTGCCCATAGCAACCAATCAGATCTTTCCTTTTGTATTTTAACGTGTAGGTAACCGTTCAAATCAAATTGCTGATTGGTTTGGCTATGGGCAACATCACTGGTGATACTTGTCTCCAATGTTAACAAACACCTTAATTGTAATACTGAAGAGATACTGTGAGATTTATAAATGATTTACATTCCCCCAAGGTTTACTGCAACATGGACACGGCAGGTGGAGGCTGGACAGTAATTCAGCACAGAGAAGATGGGAGTGTCGATTTTCAGAGAGGCTGGAAAGATTACAAAGTGGTAAGTACAAAAGAGACCTTTTGTTTCTAGACAACTCCAAACGACACTATTTTGGCAACACAAACGTTTGGAGAGAAGCCATAAACAAAAAGTAATCACAAGAATATCGTGTGTGGATCTTGGCACTTTGCAGCTCTTATCAGTGTTTGTTTCTTGAACCAAACACAGAAATTCAAAATGGTATTAAGGTCACTTGTATGAGATGAATTAATAATGTCAGCTAATTTTACCAATCAGTGAAGTGCTTCGTGATTTCTGTCAAGCATCCGGCCAAAGCGAGGGTAAAAGATGACTTAACTTTAGCAGTGATCTTTGTGATATCGTCAAGTTGAGCTTGGGCTGAGGCTGTGAGCTGGCCAGGCCTTTATACAACAGCTTGCTGATGCACGAGCTACATGATAAAACAGAATCCCCATTTATTATTCCTTAGAAAAATGACATAGTGTGCAGTTGTGGTTGGTTTTTTCATTTATAAAAATTCTGTTTAAGTGAATGAGTAGCTGGGAAGCATGATGAGGCTGATTATTATTATTTCATTATTATTATTTCATTATTCAGGTGCTAGCAGAACATTGCTCATAAAATTGTCTTTGGAATTTTTTTTTTTTTTTTACAAGCTGTCAATCCAATTCCTTCAAAACTTCCTGCTGCAAATGGACACCTAGGGGGAGATTTACTAATCCACGAACGGTCCGAAGGTGTCCGAATGCGGTTTTTTTGTAATGATCGGTAATGATCGGTATTTTTGTGACTTTTTCATCGGCGTTGCAACTTTTTTGTATGTTCTGCGACTTTTTTGTCCCCGTCGTGACTTTTTCGTCGCTGCCGCGAAAAAATTGCGAAGGTGACGAAATAGTCGCGCTAAATACGATAAAGTCGCGCCGGCGGCAAAAAAGTCGCGACAAATACGAAAAAGTCGCGACGGTGACGAAAAACTCGCAAAATTTTCATTTCCAATACAATTTTTTCCCTTTCGGGATTCGGATTCGTGGATTAGTAAATCTCCCCCCTACTATCACAAACCTTTTCCTTGGTCACACCATCAATAAGGGCGAAGACACATAGGGAGATTAGTCACCAAAACTCAACACGGGCTGAAAAGCTGCAGAGTCGGTCTAAGGGACCGACTCGGAAGCTAATCAGCCCATGTATGGGCACTAACAACTGGCCTGCCCGACCAATATCTGGCCTGAAATTGGCCAGATATCGATCGGGCAGGTTTAAAAATTTAGTCGGATCTGACTGCGCCTATACCCGTTCTAATTTGATCGTTTGGCCCCAGGGCCAAAAGACCGAAATAGCCTGAATCAGCTCTATATTGCCCACCCGAGGTTGCCAAGCGAGCTGATGTTAACATGTATGGCCATCTTAAGAAAGGTCCCAACCTTTCTTAAGATGGCCATACATGTTAACATACGCCCTGGCCTAAATGATAGCTAAACTTAGAGACCAGTGTATTAATTTTCAAATTCAGGTTCAAACTGAAATTCAAGTTTAAGTTTTTTGTTTGTTTGTTTGTTTCATGAACTCAAGCATATTTATGAAAAAATTCAAATCAGAAAGAGTATGCTCAATTGATCGCAATGAAAATTGTATTGTTCTATTCATTTTTTATATAGTTTAAAAATAACACTTGAAAAATAAAATGAACATTGACATCTATTGAAGCTCACTAGGTTTTAGATTCTAAATTTTTTCAGTAAAATTTGAGATTTATTTGATAGATAAATCACAAAAATTCTAATTTGGAAAACAGAAATTTGAA
Organism: Xenopus tropicalis; assembly: GCF_000004195.4. NCBI lineage: Eukaryota > Metazoa > Chordata > Amphibia > Anura > Pipidae > Xenopus > Xenopus tropicalis. The sequence goes on along the minus strand of NC_030682.2, from coordinate 133,232,602 downwards.
AGAATTTTGCCCTTTTTGTATTTCTTGAAGTGTTTAAACAATTTAACCTCAAATTTCAGTAGATAGGCCCCCAGAACGTGTATGTACAATCTATTGTGCCTTCTATGAATAGCACCCCCATGTAGTAATATAACTTGTATTGGTCAATGCATTGTACATGTGGCTATGACTGTGTGGCACACATGATTTAAGGAATTATAAGATGAATCCACTAGATCAAATGTAAGTCCCTATACAGTATCACATATGTCCTGTTTCTATCTGAGCAAGTATTTCTGTTACTGTGTAATACAAATCCTAAGAATATATTTCCCAACAATTTTCTATGTTGAGACACTGCTCCCCATTCTGTATTCTTATTTATGTAACTTTCAACTGCCTCTGTATAACATACATTGCATTCCGTGCATTTCCCAGTAACTCCCCTCAAATCCATTGTGAGTTATCATGCAACTTTGTCTGCTCACTTTGCAGCATCTCTCTCTGATTAATTGTTGCCCATGGCATTTTATTTGGTCTGGTTTTCTTCTTAGATTTTATAGATTTTAGCTTCTCTATCTGTATTTGTTTTATTATCATTTCCCGTTATTTGTACAAAAGCAACACATGCCTCGTTTCCAGGGTGAGGGAAATTTTATAGTATTTGTAATTTCTAAAAATAAAATTTAGAACTGCATTTCTAATGTAATTCTTCAGAAACCCTGTGATTCTATCTCTTGGCTCCCCCTTTTTTACTATAAATCACCCATCCACCTACGAGTCATAGATCAGGAACAAATATGGGAGCTTTGCTATGCTACAAAATATTACAGGTATGAGACCTAGTACAGGTATGTGACCCATTATCCAGAATGCTCGGGACCAAGGGTATTCCGGATAAGGGGTCTTTCCGTAATTTGGATCTCAATACCTTAAGTCTACTAAAAAATCAATAAAACATTAATTAAACCCAATAGGATTGTTTTGCATCCAATAAGGATTAATTATATCTTAGTTGGAATCAATTACAAGGTTCTGTTTTATTTCTACATAGAAAAAGGAAATCAGTTTTAAAATTCTGAATTATTTGATTAAAATGGAGTCTATGGGAGACGGGCATTCCGTAATTCGGAGCTTTCTGGATAACGGGTTTCCGGATAAGGGGTCCGATACCTGTATCCAGAATGCTCGGAACCTGGGGTTTTCCCAGATAAAGATGAGGGTTTCCGTAATTTGGATCTCCAAAGTCTGCTAAAATATTTATATATTAAATATTGAATAAAGCCAATAGGATTGTTTTGCCTCCAATAAGGATTAATTATATCTTAGTTGGGATCAAGTACAGGTACTGTTTTATTATTACAGAGAAAAGGGAATCATTTAACCATTAAATAAACCCAATAGGGCTGTTCTGCCCCCAATAAGGGGTAATTATATCTTAGTTGGGATCAAGTACAGGTACTGTTTTATTATTACAGAGAAAAGGGAATCATTTAACCATTAAATAAACCCAATAGGGCTGTTCTGCCCCAATAAGGGGTAATTATATCTTAGTTGGGATCAAGTACAGGTACTGTTTTATTATTACAGAGAAAAGGGAATCATTTAACCATTAAATAAACCCAATAGGGCTGTTCTGCCCCCAATAAGGGGTAATTATATCTTAGTTGGGATCAAGTACAGGTATTGTTTTATTATTACAGAGAAAAGGGAATCATTTAACCATTAAATAAACCCAATAGGGCTGTTCTGCCCCCAATAAGGGGTAATTATATCTTAGTTGGGATCAAGTACAGGTACTGTTTTATTATTACAGAGAAAAGGGAATCATTTAACCATTAAATAAACCCAATAGGGCTGTTCTGCCCCCAATAAGGGGTAATTATATCTTAGTTGGGATCAAGTACAGGTACTGTTTTATTATTACAGAGAAAAGGGAATCATTTAACCATTAAATAAACCCAATAGGGCTGTTCTGCCCCCAATAAGGGGTAATTATATCTTAGTTGGGATCAAGTACAGGTATTGTTTTATTATTACAGAGAAAAGGGAATCATTTAACCATTAAATAAACCCAATAGGGCTGTTCTGCCCCCAATAAGGGGTAATTATATCTTAGTTGGGATCAAGTACAGGTATTGTTTTATTATTACAGAGAAAAGGGAATCATTTAACCATTAAATAAACCCAATAGGGCTGTTCTGCCCCCAATAAGGGGTAATTATATCCTAGTTGGGATCAAGTACAGGTACTGTTTTATTATTACAGAGAAAAGGGAATCATTTAACCATGAAATAAACCCAATAGGGCTGTTCTGCCCCCAATAAGGGGTAATTATATCTTAGTTGGGATCAAGTACAGGTACTGTTTTTTTATTACAGAGAAAAAAGGGAATCATTTTCAAAAATTAGAATTATTTGCTTATAATGGAGTCTATGGGAGATGGCCTTTCCGTAATTCGGATCTTTGTGGATAACTGGTTTCCGGATAACAGATCCCGTACCTGTAATAGTGAAACCTGCCTTTATATGTGACTGCCTAATAACAGCCCTAATAAAAATATGATTGCTGGTAAAAGTCTTTATATAGACCCAAATATGAATATAAATTAGAAATGTAAATTATCCCAGTAGTTCTGTATAAAGCATTTATCTTTAACCCTAACTGTTTCCCTCTGCTGAAGAATTAAGGGCCGCCCCCATGGGATCATAGGATTCACAGTGCACACAAACAAACCAAGGCACACATACATGCTAGGCCCCATCAGCCAATGAATGGACAGAGTTCTGCCTTTTGCTCCCACACTACTTCCTGTTACAGTCAGAGCTGCATTATTTCCTGTCAGCTGATCTCTGAGGGAGCACACAGTCCATCACTAAATGGTGGATCAAAAAAAGGACGTAAAAGGGCAATATTTACTGATAAATTGATTCCAGTTTGGCGAGATTCTTATGAGAATGCCTCGTGTATAGACTGAAACAATACCCTCTGGAATAAAAAGCATAATGGAAGGCAATTTGTCCTTGTTTTAATCAGCTATCCCAGCTCCACAGCATGTTACTATCCTGTAGGATAAATGTATCATTTTTCTAAGCGCACAATTATAGTATTATTAGTATAATGTTCCCGTAAATGACTGGTCCACGTCCCAAAGGAGTTGGCACAGTGACTACTTTGTCTTTGGCTATCTTTATCTGGATAGGTGCATTTTTACGGACATATTTGATCGCAACCATTGATTTCCAGTAATGTGCTAATCCACTTAATAGGAGGTCTCCTTATCTAAAGTACAGTAATCAGAGAAGTCTGGATTGTATCTCCCTTGAACGTGATAAAACCCAAAAGAAATTGTCTGAGTAAACAGGTTAAGTGTTTCTGTGTGCTTAAAAGTCCATTAGTGCTGGGAAAGGGGTTAGTAGCCAGGGTCCTTACTCAAACGGTGATAAGAGAGAGAAGCTAAGGCTGATAAGTACAGTCTGTAATCCAGTGAAAGGCTGACCTTGTGTATAGGCGCAAACTGATTCAAAATGGACTGTCCATACCCCACCATACTTTCATCTTTATTTTCATTCTTTACTAAGGTCATTTTCTTTAAAACATAAAATGGTTCCCATCATGGCTCACTCATCAGTTGGAGATTGTGTATATGCCATGAATACTGACATGTATTATTTCCTGTTACAGATAAGGGATCTATTATCCAGAATGCTTAGACATTTTTCCACAATTTTCCATAATGTAGAACACTATGGGCCAAGGTTGATAAACACATTCTAACACAAAAATAACCTAATAGAATGGTTATAGGCAATTTACTTTATTAGTACAGAAAAAAGGAAAATTAAAAATGAAAGAGGAACTTCGGCTTTGGAATCAACTAGGGATGCACCGAATCCACTATTTTGGGATTTGTCCAAACCCTGATTGCTTTATATGTTACTCTGTATGTCCAATGTATGAAACCCACTTATTGTACAGCGCTGCGGAATATGTTGGCGCTTTATAAATAAATGTATAAATAAATGTTAATAATAATAATAATAATAATAATAATGACAACACTGTCATTTGAACTGAAGAAGCCAGATGTGATAAAACGTTTTCAAGAAAAACTTAGAAAAGTCCAGTTGTTTTAGACTTAATTCTACTAGATACTGTATATCATGACCTGGATGAATGAGAATCTTCATAGACATCCCTATAACTGTTTATAAGGATATAATTTATGGATAGTATAGTATCACAATATATTTCACAGGTTAAATTGACATAGATTGCATTGTTGCTTTAGTTTTCTTACACTAGTTTAAAGCTCTAGCATTATAAAAAAACGTTGTTAGCACTGGAAATGATAGTTTTTATTATATTCACTTTGCTGTTTTCTAACTAAACCACAGCAGATGCCAGATCTCCTTCATTCTCCAGCTCCGTTCAATGTTTTACAAAAAGAAAGAAGTGTGGAAGTTCCAGCAATCATTTAAAATTCATTATATAAAAATATACAAAGCAATATTCTGTTCCTCCCTTTTCTAAGAACCCGGGCTGAGTTTGCTTTATGAAAATATTACTTGTCAGGAACAGGTGGCAAGCGTCACCATTTGGGCGCAATACAAATAAAGAAACTCTAATGAGACTGGGAGTCTTTCTTCTCTTCAGGGATAGCCATGTACACTATTGTTTTTATCTCACTCAAAGTTTTAAAAACAAAAGCTAACGTCTATCAAGAGTCATGGAAATATTTTGAGCTTAGTTATCATAATCTTTATTAATCTTTGATTTTACAGCTGTCGCAGTGAGTAAAACATTGGGCTAATTTAGTCACTGTGCCATTATCTGATACTCTGGATACAGTGCAGTTCCACTTGGATGAGAAGTCTGGTTATGTAATAAAAGGCACCAAGTTTGCTCAGGAGCAGTAACCCATAGCAACCAATCAGCAGGTAAAAGGTACTGTGTAACCTGTTTAAAAGCAAACATCTTATTGGTTGCTATGGATTACTGCTCCTGGGCAAACTTAGTGCATTTTTTTTACATAACCCCCTAAGGCACTAGTATGTGGATTGTCAGGCAAAATTACCTTGTGGCACTACTTATGGTTTCTTGTGTTAATCCCTTTACATACATATTTTGAATGGTTGGATCTCAAAAAAGTCCCTGAAATATAGACAGCCATAAGAGACTCATTTTCCCTTGAGAGCAGAATAATAAAATAAGATATTTGAAGCCCCCTGTGATTTATTAAGCCCCCTTCAGGTTTAGTATATGGATTCACAAATAAGCACCATATTACATAGTTACATAGGGTTGAAAAAAGAGTTCATCAAGTTCAACCCATCCAAGTAAACCCACTGGCCTTAGGTTTTGTCACCCTTGGGAATTACACATTGGACAACAGTGTTGAAGTGTTACCGTCTTGCTATCCATCTACCGTTTCCCTCTTGGTCTACCATAATTATTTACCACTCTTCTGTACAAATGCTTCTTTGCACAATCTCACTATATTTGGAGCCTTGGCCAGTCCTGGGCAGTCAGAGTTGTCTGTACCCCTAAAAGAGTAGTAAGCTAGATGAGTCTTTGAGGCCACATCTTTTGGCAGATGTTCTGCTTCATATTAACCAACTCAAGATTTGTAATACAGGTATGGCACTCGTTACCCAGAAAGCTATGGACATGGGGTTTTATGGATAAGGGATCTTTCTGTAATTTGAATCGCCATACCATATTCCTCTAAAAAAATCATTCAAATATTAAATAAACCCAGTAGGATTGTTTTGTCTCCAATAGGCATTAATTATATCTTAGTCGGGATCAAGTACAGGTACTGTTTTATTATTACAGAGAAAAGGGAATCATTTAACCATTAAATAAACCCAATAGGGCTGTTCTGCCCCCAATAAGGGGTAATTATATCTTAGTTGGGATCAAGTACAGGTACTGTTTTATTATTACATGAAAAAAGGGAATCATTTAACCATTAAATAAACCCAATAGGGCTGTTCTGCCCCCAATAAGGGGTAATTATATCTTAGTTGGGATCAAGTACAGGTACTGTTTTATTATTACAGAGAAAAGGGAATCATTTAAACATTAAATAAACCCAATAGGGCTGTTCTGCCCCCAATAAGGGGTAATTATATCTTAGTTGGGATCAAGTACAGGTACTGTTTTATTATTACAGAGAAAAGGGAATCATTTAACCATTAAATAAACCCAATAGGGCTGTTCTGCCCCAATTAGGGGTAATTATATCTTAGTTGGGATCAAGTACAGGTACTGTTTTATTATTACATGAAAAAAGGGAATCATTTAACCATTAAATAAACCCAATAGGGCTGTTCTGCCCCCAATAAGGGGTAATTATATCTTAGTTGGGATCAAGTACAGGTACTGTTTTATTATTACAGAGAAAAGGGAATCATTTAAACATTAAATAAACCCAATAGGGCTGTTCTGCCCCAATAAGGGGTAATTATATCTTAGTTGGGATCAAGTACAGGTACTGTTTTATTATTACATGAAAAAAGGGAATCATTTAACCATTAAATAAACCCAATAGGGCTGTTCTGCCCCCAATAAGGGGTAATTATATCTTAGTTGGGATCAAGTACAGGTACTGTTTTATTATTACATGAAAAAAAACCTTTGCAAAAATGCTGAATTATTTAATTAAAATGGAGTCTATGGGAGATGGCTTTCCTGTAATTCAGAGCTTTCTGGATAATGGGTTTCTCCATAATGGATCCCAAACCTTTGCTCAATTTGATTAGAAAAACTTTAAGCATTCAATCAATATTTTGACAGTTTGACATGCTGTTTCATTTGTGTCTTTGGATTACTACATGGAAATATGCAGATAAATAAGATCCATGTACAGAAAAACCTATACCTATATAATTTAATGAGCAGTTAAGGAAGACTTTCCCTTTTCTATTGATATAAATCCAAGAAATCAGAATGACCCTGTAAAATGATTATAGCCTGTAACAATGCTAAATATATTTTGTTCTGCTGACTTTCCCCTAGGGGTTTGGAAGCCCATCTGGTGAATTTTGGCTGGGGAATGAGTTTATTTTCGCACTAACCAGCCAAAGGCAGTATTCTCTGAGAATTGATTTAACGGACTGGGAAGGAAATCATGCACATTCCCAGTATGACCGGTTTCACATAGGAAATGAAAAGCAGAACTACAGGTAAGAAATATGAAGTCATTCTAATGCTCTTTTGACAAACTCTCAAAATATGCTGTGTATTCAATTAGCTACGGCAGTTCATAACTGTTTGTAGTCTAATGAGCCCCACATGCTTATGTCACACATACATGAACTATACTATATAGGGACACTGTCATCTTTCCTTTTTTATTGAAAATACATCCAGTTTGTAGTTATGGCAAGTAAAAGTTCTAAGCCTCATTGAATAAAATGTGATTTTAAGCTCCAGTTTAACTAAAAGAGATTCTGTCATGTTTTTTATGGTAGAGTTTTTGTTACTAAATTACATTGTATGCATTGCCAATAATTCACTTTACCATTTAGTATTTTTTCCAAGTTGTAATATTAGTGTGTAGGCAGCTATCTCGGGTCATTGTGCCTAATCCTGAGCTGTCAAAAAGAGCCAGCACTACACAATGGAACTGCTTTCGGATAAGCTATTGTTTCTCCTACTCAGTGTAAATGGAAGAGTTATGATTTAGTAGAGACAGACTTGGATTTTTACTATTCACATATCTACCACTAGGTGGGGAATGGGAGCATTTTTAGCAATGCAGGTCCCAGGGAGCTACTATTTTGTTATCTTCCCATTGTTCTGCTGATTGGCTGCTTTGGGAAAGAGAGGGGGTGACATTACTAGTAGAGATGTACACAAGCACTCCCAGTCCTCTTTATTAGCGATACCACCTGGAGCACAGAGCCTGGGGAGACAGCACCCTCCAGCACAGTAGAAAGAAGTAGGTACCGGCACACAAAGTGATGCAAGCAGGGGACAAGCCCTTTGTGTTTATTAAGTTTCACATAATAAACATGAGGTGCATGTCCCTCGCTTGCATCACAGGGGGAGACATCACTACAACTTGCAGCACAGCAGTAAAGCGTGACTGAAGTTTATCAGAGCACATGGCTGAGAGCACCTGGGAAACTAAGAATATGGCTAGCCCCATGTCTAATTTCAAAATTAAATATAAAAAATATCTGTTTGCTCTTTTGAAATTTTGGATTTTGGATTAAGTATCTTGTTTGCGCTATGAACTGATTTATTTTGTAATAAAACAACAAATGTTGTGACAAAATCTCTTTAAATATAACTATTTAAAAGACATTTGTTTTCACCATCCTCCCCTCTGCTTCCAACAGTTAAAATGCAACTGAATATCACTCTGATAGACGGTGATTTTTGTATTATAAAATTACAAAAATTACAATGTATTTACCGTTATATGCAGAAACATTTCTAGTGTCTGCTGTATTTTGGTACTGGTTGCACCCTGAAGTGAAACTCCTAGAAAGGAGCGATCATGTACAGGCTGTAAGGAAGCTGTATGTATCCAGAAAAGAAAGGAGCAGCTGCTACAACCCGCAATCACATTCCAAATACAAGATCAGTGCCTCATAAGTACAAAAGCCTTTCATGTCAGCCCACAGGATGAGATGATTTAATTTATAGAGGAAATGGACACAGGGGGGGCTTCTAACATCAGAAAGCAACACGGAGGCCTATATCTGAGTGAAGCCAATGTGCATTTCCAACATCTTGACAACTTATGGCTTCTTCACACATAAGATGTTCCTACTGGTATTCAAGGCTCAAGCAGAACAATAGTCGTATCAAACGATAGCTTTAAAATAAAGCGACAAACAAATTATATAGGTTATTAAATTATTAATAACCTGAAACAACTTTATAGAAGGATTAAAGGTAACTTTACTTTCCTTGTTTTCTAAAGAATTTGTTTCAAAACTAACATTTTTGAAGGAAAATGCTTTAATGTCATACTTTAACGGTTCCAGAAGGAGAACCTTAAACAAGAGTCCAAGAAATAGCAATTGAAATACATTCTGTCGTTTAATATAAAAAAATCTTTCAGTTTATATAGGATCCCACCTCTTGCAGCAATTGTGAAAGAGAAAAAAATGTATCAGATCTCCCAGTAGTTACAGAAAATGAAGGACTTGATGAACTATTCTTTATTACAGTTTAAACCAAAGTTGGCCATACACAGGTGAGGTCACCAAACAAGCATATCTGGGTCAGATTTCCATCCATGTATGGGTCTGACAGGCCTGTCTGTGGGCCACACAGACCAATAAGATACCTACTATGTCTAGAGGCCCCATGTATGGCCAGTATAGAATTGCTCATCACTTGGGAAAGAAGGGGAGGCAGTTCAAGAAAAAAAAAAAAGGAGTCATCAAAAGCAGAAGGAGCAGAATTTTTTTAAAAAAAACATAAATTTATTATATGAATTAAAAAGGCAGGTCATATTTCAGATAGTAACAGTTTATCTAACCTTAAATCTCCACTCATACAGTTGTGAAGTAACACATTCCTATTCTCAGTAGTTAGAAAGAACGATGAAAGTCGTTACAGGCAGAGTCTATAAGAGTCTATAAGTTACTCTTCATCATTTTCTTACTGTACATGGTCACAGAGACTCTATGGTTATTAATAGTGATGGGGGAAATGTTTCACCAGGAATGGATTTGCGGTGAATTTCCGCGTTTCTCCATTGGCGGATTGTTTCGCGAAATGGATGATAAAATTTGGCACGGAAAAATTCGCTGCATGTCCAAAAATTGTCGTGGGCGACAAAAGAATAGCCGCGGGCGACAAAACAATAGCCGCGGGTGACAAAACAATAGCCGTTCTACAAAAAAAAAAAGCCGGGCGACAAAACAATAGCCGCGGGCAACACAAGAATAGCCGCGGGTGACAAAAGAATAGCTGCATGACAAAAGAATAGCCGCGGGCGACAAAAGAATAGCCACACGACAAAAGAATAGACGCACTACAAAAGAATAGCTGCGGGTGACAATTCTTTTTTACGCGCAACATTTTCACCTTTTCACGAATTTTTCGCCATTTCGCGAATCTTTTGAAAGATTAGCAAATTTTTTGGCGAAGTAAAACGGGACAGATTCGCTCATCACTAGTCATTAAATAATTAATGGTAAATGTTCTCTATGCACTGTATATGGAAACTTATCTTTAAGTTTGCTATGCGTTTACAACGCACATTGTAAAATATTCAATGTATTACTTTCCATCATACTGTGCTCTGATAAAAGTCCTACCCTCATATAAGCCTACATTTTTTCTTCCAATTAATTTTATTTCAAACCATCCATTAATAGAGATGAGCGAATATGTGCATTGCTGAAAAAAATTGCAAAACGCCCAATTTGACGTGACTAATTTGATGCAGCCAAGACTTTTTTTTCGACGCACAACAATTTTTTGCCAAAATTTTGTGAACCAATTTCGAAATTCGGAAATTCGCTGCAAATCTATGCCTGGCAAAGGAATTCACTCATCACTATTCATTAAAGGAACAGTAACATCAAAAAATTAAAGTGGTTTAAAGTAATTAAAATATAATGTGCTGTTGCCCTGCAAAAAAACTGGTGTTTTTGCTACAGAAAAGCTACTATATAATAAGCTGCTGTGTAGCCATGGGGGCAGCCATTCAAGCTGGAAAAAAGGAGAAAAGGCACAGGTTACATAGCAGATAACTAGTAGATAAGAATATAATGGGGGTTTATCTGTTATCTGCTAAGTAACCTGTGCCTTTTCTCCTTTGAATGGCTGCCCCCATGGCTACACAGCAGCTTACTTATATAAACTATTGTAGTCTTTCTGAAGCAAACACACCAGTTGTAGCAATGCAGGGCCACAGTACATTATATTGTTATTACTTTTATACACTTTCATTTTTTGGTGTTACTGTTCCTTTAATTTACAGTTCCACTTGACTAGTCATTCATACAACTTAAATGAATCATTATTAAAGAACTCCCACAAATAGAAATGCACCAAAGAATTCGATCTAATGGTAATAGTGTGTAGGCCACACATCATAGGACGAAATACTTTATCAGCTGAGTGCGCAAATCTTAATGCAAAGTTAGAAAGAGATACGAAGGTCCATTAGGAAAGTCATAGTGCCAGACCCGTCTCCTCTTTATATTTATGCTTTGCAAAGGTTCCTCGTGGCGTCTGCAATCCCTAAATCAATCAGAGTCTGAAATAGCCCAGCAGCCGTGTTTACCAGTCTTTATTTAACATAACCTCATTTATCTAATGCTCTTCCTCTCCCTGAGGTATCAAGTAGCACTTTCTTGAAACTCAATAAGCTACTTTCAGGCTTAACGCTTTACATTTTGCTTTTAATAAAGTTCCGCCTGAAGAAAATGTATTTTTAAACCCCCCCCCCTAATACAAAAATGACTTTGCTCCATGAGAGGTTACTATAGGGACCAAAAGCTTCAAGCCTCCAAGAACAAGCAGATCTTGTCTTTTTCTCATGTCAGAATTGCTAATGCTTACAGAAATAGCTTGAGAAAACATGGAATAGAAGACTGGGATGGGAAATTGAAAAAAAAAAATAAAAAGCCTTTGCCCTTGAACTAGATTTTTTTTTAGCTGGTATCTAAGAAACTTTTAAAGAATCTGAAAATGGTGCAAAGAGAGTTTAAAAAGCTGAAGTGTTTCTGAACGTGTGCCCACTCCTCCTCCCTTTATAGATAATATCGACAATTAAATGCTGATCCTTTTTAGCAATTACATTTTATTTTGTGCCTAATGGAATTAAAATTTATATATTTTTAAAAAAAATTGCAAAAGCAAAGACAGAAATTCCCAAGACATTTATCAATAGGGATGTAGCGAACCTAAAAAAAAAAATTCGCGAACATGTTCGCGAACTTACGCCAAAACCCGCGAATATTCGCGAACTTTGCGAACCCCATAGACTTCAATGGGAAGGCGAGCTTTAAAACCTAGAAAAGCCATTTCTGGCCAGAAAACTGATTTTAAAGTTGTTTAAAGGGTGCCACGACCTGGACAGTGGCATGCAGGAGGGGGATCAAGGGCAAAAACTTCTCTGAAAAATACTTTGTTGGCACAGCGTTGCGCAAAAAACGCAAGTTATTCTAGCGAAAATACGCGGCTTTTTTGCTATGTCGTGCTAAACACCATGAAAACGGGATTTGCGGAAAAACGTCATGTGTGACTTGTGCGGCGTATTGTACAATACTTTTGCGACGATAAAAAACGCGGTGGAAAACGCTGCGCGAACCAAAACTGCGAACATACGCATACGAACCCGATGTTCGCGCGCATTTGTTCCCCGGCGAACAGTTTGCTACATCTCTATTTATCAACACGTTCCTTGCTGTCAGGAATATTTCTGTGTACGTGCCCACTCCTCAGTTTCAACCACCTGTTCCTTTGGAGCAGAGCAGATATTGGAATGTCACTTTTGTTTTTAATTATTACATTTTATGTTGGGCCTCTATAAGTGGTGATACCTGGGAAATGCAATTAAAGTCATACAGCTATTAAAAATGGCCAAAATTGAGAAAGGAAATTAGCATTTTGCTAATGTGTTACTGTTAGTTAATTAACGTGCAAGAATCAGAAACAAAAGTTAACATTAAAATAAAGAAAATTCAAAGAAAAAATAAACTAAGAAAAAGGCAGATTTGCTGTTTGATCCTTTTGTCCATTTATTAAAACTTTACTGATTGTTAAGCAGATCTTTCCTCAATATACCCAACTTGAGGCCAAAATGGGCCAAACAATTGTATCACAATGACTGGAGTACAGGTAAGGGACCTGTTATCCAGAATGCTTGGGACATGAGGTTTTCCGGATAAGGGATCTTTCTGTAATTTCGATTACCATACTTTAAGTCTACTAAAAAATCATGAGAACATGAAATAAACCCAATAGGGCTGTTCTGCCCCCAATAAGGGGTAATTATATCTTAGTTGGGATCAAGTACAGGTACTGTTTTATTATTACAGAGAAAAGGGAATCATTTAACCATTAAATAAACCCAATAGGACTGTTCTGCCCCAAATAAGGGGTAATTATATCTTAGTTGGGATCAAGTACAGGTACTGTTTTATTATTACAGAGAAAAGGGAATCATTTAACCATTAAATAAACCCAATAGGGCTGTTCTGCCCCCAATAAGGGGTAATTATATCTTAGTTGGGATCAAGTACAGGTACTGTTTTATTATTACAGAGAAAAGGGAATAATTTAACCATTAAATAAACCCAATAGGGCTGTTCTGCCCCCAATAAGGGGTAATTATATCTTAGTTGGGATCACGTACAGGTACTGTTTTATTATTACAGAGAAAAGGGAATCATTTAACCATTAAATAAACCCAATAGGGCTGTTCTTCCCCCAATAAGGGGTAATTATATCTTAGTTGGGATCAAGTACAGGTACTGTTTTATTATTACAGAGAAAAGGGAATCATTTAACCATTAAAGGAACAGTAACACCAAAAAATGAAAGTGTTTTAAAGTAATTATAATATAATGTATAGTTGCCCTGCACTGGTAAAACTGGTAAGTTTGCAACAGAAACGCTACTATAGTTTATATAAATGAGCTGCTATGTCAACACGTGGGCAGCCAATGAGGCTGGGAAAAAGGAGAAAAGGCACAGGCACATAGCAGATAACAGATAAGCTTTGTAGAATATAATGGGGTTTTATCTGTTATCTGCTAAGTAACCTGTGCCTTTTCTCCTGTAAATGGCTGCCCCCATGGCTACACAGAAGCTTTATTATATAAACTATAGTAGTCTTTCTAAGGAAAACACACCAGTTGTATCAGCACAGGGCAGCATTACATTATATAGTAATTACTTTTATACATTTTCATTTTTTGGTGTTACTGTCCCTTTAAATAAACCCAATAGGGCTGTTCTGCCCCCAATAAGGGGTAATTATATCTTAGTTGGGATCAAGTACAGGTACTGTTTTATTATTACAGAGAAAAGGGAATCATTTAACCATTAAATAAACCCAATAGGGCTGTTCTGCCCCCAATAAGGGGTAATTATATCTTAGTTGGGATCAAGTACATGTACTGTTTTATTATTACAGAGAAAAGGGAATCATTTAACCATTAAATAAACCCAATAGGGCTGTTCTTCCCCCAATAAGGGGTAATTATATCTTAGTTGGGATCAAGTACAGGTACTGTTTTATTATTACAGAGAAAAGGGAATCATTTAACCATTAAATAAACCCAATAGGGCTGTTCTGCCCCCAATAAGGGGTAATTATATCTTAGTTGGGATCAAGTACAGGTACTGTTTTATTATTACAGAGGAGAAGGAAATAATTTTTAAATATGTCAATTATTTGATTAAGATGGAGTTTATGGGAGATGGCCTTTATGTAATTTGGAGTTTTCTGGATAATGGGTTTCTGGATAACCGTTCCTATACCTGTACAGCCATTGGTGCGAGGACTGTATCAATGAGCCAATGTAGCTATTGCTCTGATGAGATTTTTAAACCTGTCCAATCAATATCTGGCCTATTTTCAGGCAGATATCAGCTGGGTAGGCCTGTTGGAGAGCCCCATACATAAAGGAGGGATAATTTTGGTGCTAGCACTTTCAGGCAGTTGTCATGGGGAGGGTCATTTTGAGCATTTAAGCCCTGTGTAAAATCGACTAGTGAGTTATTGTCCTGATGTAAAGAAATAAATGCACATAATGATAAATGCATGCGATTGTTAAGACCTCCACTGTATAGAGACACACAGGGATTTACACACATAATAAATGATGAATAACATAAAAGTATAACTTTCTTTGCCAGCAACTATAATTTTATAATGTGGAATCATGTAATTTATGCTGCAGGCGTCTGTTTATGTTGGACAAATTGCCAGAGTTAGTGACTCTCTCTGTTTTTGGTCATTTGCAAGGCAGAATTAAGGCTACATTACAACTAAAATATGTATAAACTGTTTTAAAATGTTTCTACATGAGCCTCATTTTCTGAAATATTGTTGTTGTAATGTAATTAGTCCTGGAACATATGGAATAATGCACAACTTACTGTAACTGTACTGTACAACTTCATACAATTTATAACTTTATAATACACATCAGCCATAAATATAATTATATCCTTATAAAAGGTCCCTAGTGATGTCATCAGTTATAATCAGTGCCTAGTGATGCAATTTCTGTCACATGTCTCACTGAACCTTTTGTCTTATAATAATCCACAACCTGTATATAAGCTGTATCACCTGTATATAAGCACATAGCATTAGGCCATGTGATTTTATATGATCAAGGAACTGTTTGGTGACATAATATATATTTTATATTTTACAATAGGTAGTACATTATTCACTATATAATTTCAAGTTGGGGATCTATGATCGTCTATATACCATTAGTAGTAGCATTATACTGGATGACCAGATGACCCGATGTGGGTGGTGTTTATTCAACGGATGGACACAGACATCAGTTAACTGAATAGATGTATCAACATGACCAATTTCCTGATTTACAGCAGATTTCAAACCAGTTGGGCAGAAACTGGCAAAATGGACAAACACTATTTGCCAGTTGGCCTTGGGGCCAAATGATTGAATTAAATTGGAGGCAATGGGGTAGTTGGTTCGGGGACCGAATCAAGGAGCCGATGCGGTCCCAGATTCGACTGAATTTTCTAACCTGCCTGATCGATATCTGGCTAACTTCAGGCCAGATACCGGTCGGGCAGGCCCCTCGTTTCTGCCCCTACATGGACCGATAAGCTGCCAAATCGGTCCAAGGGACCCATATCGCCAGCTACAATCGGTCCGTGTATGGGGACCTTTAGACTCCAATAAAACCAGGACTGGTCATTATTAGTGATGGGCGAAATGTTTCACCAGGCATGGATTCGCTGTGAATTTCCGCATTTTGCCATTGGCAGATTGTTTCATGAAACAGATGAAAAAAATTGCCACTGAAAAATTTGCTGTCGCGGGCGGCAATGTTTTTTTTGGCATGCAACATTTTCTCCTTTTCACGAATCTTTTGAAAGATTTGTGAATTTTTTCGGTGAAGCAAAATGGGACAGATTTGCTCATCACTAGTCATTATTTGTTAACCCTTCAACATATCCAACAGAAGGCAGGTCCTTGCTCTTAAATGTTCAACCTAAACTACAGCTGAATACATAAAGTACAAATTATGGCTTTTATGTCACAAACCCCAAAAAACACATAACACAGTCAATACTTGCAACAGGCTATTGGTCTGGCTTGGATTAGCACTGGTAGAAGATGACATAAAACAATTTTAGGGACAAAAATTTACCATCTTCTCAAAGGAGTTAAATGTGACTTAACGGTGAACTTTTTATCTTCTGAGTTGGATCTGACAGTTAAATGGAAGGGCTAAATTACTCTGGGGAGGTTAAAGAGACTGCACTGAGTAAGGTTTTTGATTAGCTTGTACTTCTTGGATCAATCATTAATTGATGTGACAGTCAATGAGACTTTCTCTGTTAAAAGTCACGTAGAGTCTGAATGGATAATCAGTGTCGTCTAGTCACCAAATCTGGCAAATAATTGAAAGTGGCTTTGATAAACACAACAGGGTTTAACAAGTATATATGCACGTAAGCTAGATGTGTACTGGTCAGGAGGTGATAGTCACTTAAGAATTGAGCAATGTCGGCCAAAAATTGCACAAAAATACATTTATGCCCAACAGAGAATAAAACATGTCACTAAGCATCTTAATTATAGAGCTAAAGACATAGCTGTCATGGTGGGACATGGCAAGACATCTTAACTGTTTAGATCAGAGGCCCCAATGCGGCTCCTGAGCTGCATTCAAATATACAGTTGAGGTGCAACACAATCATATTAAAAAATTAGTTATTGTTAATTGGTTATTTGGCAGTCCCTCTGTGCACTGACAGCCTACAGGGGGCTCTGTTTGTCAGTACTCCTGGTTTTATGCAACCAAAACTTGCCTCCAAGTCAGGAATTCAAAAATAACCTCCTGCTTTGAAGCCAGTCGGAGCAACATCCAAGGGGTTGGTGAGCAACATGTATGTAGGAATTACAGATGCAGCTGGGCACCATGCCTCCCATAAAAACATGCCACCCTAGGCCTGGGCCTTTGTAGCCTTCTAACAAATTCAGGCCAGAGTTTTATCAGCTGGTCTACCACTGTGTAAAGGAAAGGAACCTTCTCTTCTAGTTCTTTGTTGTTCCTGCCAGTGACTGGGAGTGACTTTGATCCCAGAACGTTGTTTAGCTATATGTTGTACTAATTTCAGGTAGTTGGATTGTGGTCTCACTGGGGTATAGACCTTTGCATAAACCCAAAAAAGAGTCACATACTGTTTAATGCTGTATAAGTGGCCCTTAGTCAGTTTATTTAATCATTCTCCAAAACAAAACAAAATACAAAAAAAAATTAACCTGTCCGGCTCTACCTAATACACAGGTGTCTTCCCTGTCTACCACAGGGTGAAGGCCTATTGCCCAAGCCCCTACAAAAAAAACACGTCTTTTTCTTTTAAAAATGTTAATATTAATTATTAATGCTTACTGCCTTCTATGCCTTTAAGAAACACAATTTTCAAAGGTATCACAGATCCTTATGGCCACATTTTCAAAATGAATTACATATTGTGCAATAAAGGGGTAGTTCCCCATGTTATAGAATGGTCAATACTAAGCAACTTTTTAATTGGTGTTCATTATTTATTTTTTATAGTTTTGAATTTTGTGCCTTTGTCTTCTGACTCTCTTCAAATTTGAAATGGGGGTCACTGACCCCAGCAGCCAAAAAACTATTGCTCTATGAGGCTACAATTTTATTGTTACTTTTTATTACATATTTTTCTATGCAGGTCCTCTCCTATAAATTTTTAGTCTCTTATTCAAACCACTCCCTGGTTGCTAGGGTCATTTGAACCCTAGCAAAATGTCAAACTGGAGAATAAATAAAAAGTGAAATATTTAAAAAACACAAATACAGGTATAGGACCCATTATCCAGAATGCTCGGGACCAAGGGTATTCCGGATAAGGGGTCTTTCCGTAATTTGGATCTCCATACCTTAAGTCTACTAAAAAATTAATAAAACATTAATTAAACCCAATAGGATTATTTTGCATCCAATAAGGATTATTTATATCTTAGTAGGGATCAATTACAGGTACTGTTTTATTATTACAGAGAAAAGGGAATCATTTAACCATTAAATAAACCCAATAGGGCTGTTCTCCCCCAATAAGGGGTAATTATATCTTAGTTGGGATCAAGTACAGGTACTGTTTTATTATTACAGAGAAAAGGGAATCATTTAACCATTAAATAAACCCAATAGGGCTGTTCTGCCCCAATAAGGGGTAATTATATCTTAGTTGGGATCAAGTACAGGTACTGTTTTATTATTACAGAGAAAAGGGAATCATTTAACCATTAAATAAACCCAATAGGGCTGTTCTGCCCCCAATAAGGGGTAATTATATCTTAGTTGGGATCAAGTACAGGTACTGTTTTATTATTACAGAGAAAAGGGAATCATTTAACCATTAAATAAACCCAATAGGGCTGTTCTGCCCCAATAAGGGGTAATTATATCTTAGTTGGGATCAAGTACAGGTACTGTTTTATTATTACAGAGAAAAGGGAATCAGTTTTAAAATTCAGAATTATTTGCTTATAATGGAGTCTATGGGAGACGGGCTTTCCGTAATTCGGAGCTTTCTGGATAATGGGTTTCCGGATAAGGGGTCCGATACTTGTATTAAAAATGAAGACCAACTGCAAATGGTCTCAGAATATTACTCTCTACATCAGACTAAAAGTTAACTCGAACAACCACTTTGAAACAAAAGTTAATATATATTATAAAATTGTATGAAGGTATGTGTAGAAATATATATACATGTAGAATGTATAGAATTGTGTTGCTGGGTTTCATTACTTTTTTTCTTCATTGTCTAGTTGTGAAAAAGAACAACACTTGGCTTGCAAAATGGGTGGCAAATAGCAAATCACTCAATTAGATTATTTGTTTATCAGTAACAAGTGACGCCAGGGGAGTTGAAATATGTTTAACAGTCTGTTTGTATTTTTTATATGCAGGACTTAGTTTCACATAATTCATTTTGGCACGTGCTGTAGCACAAAGCGATTGCATGAAAGCATATGGATTCTTACAAAGCAGCTGAAATGCTACATTCTCGTTTTTTTCAAAGCATTTTGGAATATAGATAAACCGTATTATGGACAAAATAAATACAATTTAATTTTTGTTTGCAAATAAACATAAACGGAATTGAAACTGAGCATACACGAGACTAGGAAGACCTTGCAGGGGTCATTTATGATCAAGGGCTGGCACTTTCACAACTGTCAGCTATATCAAGGGTACGGAGAGCTTATGTAACAAGCTATTTGGTTACAAGGGCACTATAAATCTAATCACGGTGTATGCATATCGTATCTTGCTATTCTCATGTATAAGGTTTCATTTTTACTCAGATTTAGCCAGCGCCAAAGGCTTTCTGTTACCTAAACCAGTTTGAATTTTAAAAAAAAGTTACAGTGTAAACAAAAATATTTTTTTCACGTTGCTCCCCTGCTTTATTTGGGATTTGCTTTAAAATATGCCATTCAGATTTAATCTGAAGCATATTTGAATGCAGATTTTTATGTCTAGTTTTGTTTCAAACACTGTCAAAACCCAAGTTTAGCCCCTACCATTCATGACCTACCCCCCCTGATCCTGGCTCATTACTTCCTCTGTATTGTGTCAAGAGTTTGTTTGTGGACTTTCCCATAACCTCTGAAATATAATTTGCTTTTAGTTGGAAGAATATGCTGCAATGCTCACAGTTCTATGTTGGAATATGTCTAGAATGGAACATTATTAAGGATTTGTAAATGGTGAAAGTGGACATTCACTGCTGTGTGTGTTTATATACAGTATATATATATTAACAACTGCTAACTGGTGTTTTATCTTTATGTTCATATAGAGATTATGCATGAGTTATAGAGAGGGGTTCTCATTAGAAAACTCATATGTATTGTAAAACAAATGCAAAAATGCCATTAACATTAAACACAAAGTTTGACCATGACTTTTTAGATGCAATCGTAATTTATTTGATGCAACCATGCCATTTTTGACGTGACTGAGACTTTTTTGACGCAAGGTTTTAATACTATGCACCTATGGTGGATAAAATAAAAATCCAGCATGAGGGGCAAAGTGCAGCATCGTTGGGCAAAAGAGTGCCCTGATCTTATCACCTAAACTGGTGCTACCTAACTGGCATATCTTAGGGGTTATCACTCTGAAAAGGAAAGGTGGCAGTAAAGGGCCCCTATGTGCCTCATCCTACCCGCACCTCATGAATAAAGCACTGCAAAAAAGGGCAGAGCTGTATTCAATGTGGCATGCTGGTCTGTGCACTACAATTTGGTGTACAGATATTTGCGCCAATTATTCTACGTGTAGGGCAAGGAGCAAAGAGTAAAAACATGGTGCATTGCGCTCACGTGTCCTGCACATAATAAATCATGTTTTGCCAGACTTTATACCATGTAATAGGACAGTACCAGTGAGCCGTACTAATGAGTCAGCGCATTGCTTATCTGATACATGGCCATGGATGTATAAATACACTCCCGAGCACTGGCCACCTACTGTTTTGAATGCTGTGGGCTATATTAGCAACATTTTCATACATTTCCTTCTTGTTAGTAACAAAAGATAAAGTTTAATCTTAATGGACCTGTATTGACCAGCTAGTAGCAACCTTATTTTTCATGTTACCCCTTCTCGGCTTCTGCCTCACATTGTTTAAGAGGTGCTCATACCACCCAGTGGGTTAAGATTTAAGGCTCTTACTCTGTAAATATTTAAGAGGCGATTGTGCTTTGCTGGGTCTGTAATGAGAGATAGCGATGAGAGACAGAGAGGGAATTGTTTTAGTATTAAATGTGACATTTCCTGTGTGAAGTCTGAAGTTTGAAGTCTTGGGTTTGAATGCTGACAATTGCATGTACGCTGGAATCTTGGAACATATAGCTTTGGAGCATAATTCTGAAATTGTGCATTGGTATATACAATAGAAAGAAAAGATATGTTGCTTCTTTATCTGCAATAGCCTGTAATTAGTCACTGGCCTCTGGAAAAGGAGTCAGGACAGCTGATATTCCCTATATGATTAATCACCCAGTTTTCCTATGTGTGGTAGTGTTTTCCCTGTGCATCTTTTGGGGCATTTAAACCTGATTACATTTCATTTAATATGAACTGACAAACTTCTATCAAGGGAGAGATCAGTAACATTATGGCAGGGTCACAATAACACAGTGAGTATTGGCTGGTAAAATAGATAATATATCACATTCATGGTGGCTCCTCGTCATATTTATATGCAATACAAAAAAAAATTATATTCTATTATGTAATAAAATTATATATGTGTGTCTGTTTACAGAGTATAAGTGAATAAGGGTTTATCACTTTTAATGATGTATTTGGTGCATTCTGGCCATGCTCACAGGGCCACTATTCTGCACCACCAGCTTATTACTTTTAAAGAAAAGAAACATTTTAGTAGGGCAATGAGAGGACAGAAGGAATGGTCAAGACTATAACTGTAAGATGACTCCCTTGCATCCTCATAGAAACTAGGGAATACAAAGCAAGAGGAAAATAATTATACATCAACCTCATAATATTTGCATTAGATGTCTACATAGGGAATATGAATGTTGACCACCCCAGCATGTGTTTAATCCATAAGGATATAAATAACCCTAAAACATGGCATCCATGGCACTGGCATCTTTGTACTACCATGTTAGCACCATAGATTTTATGATTTATGGCACATAAACCCCTAATGTCTGTTTAATAGTACCTAGAACTAGTACCTAGAATAGTAATAGAACCCAGTGTTAGATTGGGACCCCAGGGGGCCCACCAGAAAACCTGAGACCATAGGCCCACTCTCCAAACTATTTTTCCTCCTTTCCTCACCCAACCTCTTTATTCTTCTAGTCTCTTTTATTTACATGATAGCATCTATTCTTCCCTCTATAGCGCTATGTTCATTGCCTCCAGGACTTTTCCCCTATTGCTGCAAGCAGGAGCATTTGAGCCAAATAAGTGTGTGGGAGTGATTTCAGTTTTTTTGTGCTAAACTTCACCAATTCAAGTTTCTTAAACTCAAATTTTAGATATTGATTAAGCACAATAAACTTAACGTTAGACTTTTGACATCTAAAAGCTGGTGAGTTTATGTAGCTCAATGGGAGTTCTCCTAGCAAAATTCAAGTGATCTTCAAGTTGGTAGACTGGATGTTTTTGGTAGACTTTTTCATGTTTTTAAGTGACCAGGCTTTCGAGAATAAAGTTCTTTAATCAAAAATGTTTTTTTCATTCAAAAAACACTTGAGAAATCACCAAAAGCACATTTACATTTGCTGAGTTTTTAGGTTTTCTGAATACCAAAAAAAAAAAAAATCACAAAATGATTTATGTAAACTAATAATTTTAACTTATTATTAATGTGTGTATGTATGTATATATATATCTTCATTGCAGCAAGCACGGCCCTTTGTAACCGCAGTGAATAATTAGCTTTCCTTATAATAACATTGAGTACTTTTCCTCTTGTTTATTTGACTTTTATTTTCTTGCGCATATGAAAACTAAAACATTCCAAGATGGATGTTTTCAACAAACATCATTTCATCATTACTTGATATCTTATTAACAGCACAATGGTACGAAATAGGGAAAACTTACTCTACATAAAGATCTTGATGTTATTCCCCCTTTTTTTCCACTTGAAAGTTTATTTGAAATTGTCATCAAATATTTTTCTACATAGAGGGCAGCTTCTGAAAACTAACGTATGTTACGATATTTTAAACAAATGTGCTTTCTAGGTCACCAATGGTTAATTTTTTTTCATCATAAACTGTATTTCGTTATTTTGTGTTACTGTGTGCCAAAATCACAAAAGTACCATGGGCTGTTGTATTCCCACGAAAAATATGATTTTTATTAGAAGATCTGTGATAACTTCATTCCCAAGTCCGTTCTTAACATTCTCACACAGCAGAATTTTGCTTTGTAAATGGGAACTGGCATAAAATCTGAATGTTAACGAAAAAAAAAAAAAATTGGACTGCGGCAGAAAAGGAAACTCACAGACACTCAAAAAACTTAAGTAGAAAATGTGCCTCTCTGTTATCTATCATACGATATTATCATTTCTTTTTCTGTTGAGTTGGGAACAGGTAAAGAAAAAATGGAAATCTGTAACTAAAAGTAATTTTATAGTTCCTTAGTTGTTTCTTAAACATTTTATACAATGTTCTTTCTTGCAGGCACTGTAGAGAATTTTCTTAAAGAACTAAACCCTAATAACAAAAATACGTAGAAATGTTGTATTTTATATACAGGTATGGGATCCGTTATCCGGAAACCCGATATCCAGAAAGCTCCGAATTACGGAAAGCCTGTCTCCCATAGACTCCACATTAATCAAATAATTCAGATTTTTAAAATTGATTCCCTTTTTCTCTGTAAAAATAAAACAGTGCTTTGTATTTGATCCCAATTAAGATATAATTAATCCTTACTGGATGTAAAATAATCCTATTGGGTTTAATTAATGTTTTATTGATTTCTTAGTAGATTTAAGGTATGGAGATCCAAATTACGGAAAGACCCCTTATCCGGAATACCCTTGGTCCCGAGCATTCTGGATAACGGGTCCTATACCTGTACTTAAAGAGATTTTGACACCAGAAATGAAACCTTTTTTACATCTATCATAACATTGTCTTTGCATGAGCTTTGTTATTTTGCCCTAAAGTATTTCCTGATGCTTTTCCATTCCTTATCTGATCCCCCATGTTCCTCTATGAGGGGGCGGCCATATTTGTGCAGCAGTAGGCCGTTAGCATTAGAAGCTGTAACTGACAGGCTGAGAAGGGACAGTCAGGTCGGCAAAACAGTCAGGTTTAGGGACTTCAAGCAACAATTACTTACAAAAGCAGCCCTAACAGTGAAAAAAGATCAACATGACCTATAGGGAACTTTTTATGTAGATTCATGAATTGAAAAGTAATTTTTTCGTGTCCGTATCACTTTAAATTTCCAGCCTAATATTTCAGAATCTCAAAAACGATTTTAAACCAGGCCTTCAAGGTTGTGCAAGAAGCGTCACCATCGTTAATTTTGTAAGGAGCGTCAGTGACATTGCACATGCTCAGTGCACTCTGGGCAGTTTAGAAGTTAATATTAGGGGTTATCATTAGGGATACACAGAATTACAAACGTTCTCATATTCATCCGAACCCTCAAATCCATTGTAAAGGATTCAGATGAATACCGAACCAAATCCAAATTCTTATTAGCATATGCTAATTATGTCTTGTAAATTTTCAACTTCCATGTCAAAAAAGTCACATGATTTTTATGATTCAGATTCGGTCCGGCCAGGACCATGGATTCGGACGAATCCGAATTCTGCTGATAAGGCTGAATCTTGGCAGAATACCGAAGTGAATCCTGGATTTGGTGCATCCCTAGTTATCACATATCATCAAGTAGAAATGAGGTTCACTTGCCATAGAAATTGCAATGGCTTCTGATCTGCCATGTAGTGCAAATCTGAATTAATCATACGTGTATTTATATTTTATATATAGAGTATACTGTGAGTTCTTAAGCTCAAAAACGCAAGAAAAAAAAAGATGTAGAGCGGTCATCTTCCAAGACACAGGTCTTTCTAGATTACTTTTTTGTTAAGTTTTAGTTTAGTTTAAAAGAAAATGTCTTGGAAATTGGAATGATTTCACTGGTTGGTGTAGTGCCGCCATTCACAAGGGCCCCATAAATTGCTTGAGACCCTAGTGCCTGTTTACTGGGAATAGCTGTTTGCTAGATTGGTTAACTTAAGCTCACAAGAAGGGCCCCCATCTTCAAGTTAATATACTCCCCAGAACATTGACATGGCCTGTTTCATGCTACATATAATATGTATATATACACAGTACTTGTTAATAGGTTTATGTGGTTGCTGATCAGACAAGTTTTTCCATTACTGTAGCATTAATCATTTATACACCACTGATATTCAGTCCTCGTTCCTTCCAACATTATATTGTGGAAAATATCCCTTATCCTCAACTATTAATTAAGGAAAGGCTACCATTCTTACCAAAGGCATTTATGGGGGGCCTCTAGCCTTACAGGGCTTCTTGGGGCTGCTGGTATCTTCCCTTTATGATGGGTTAGGCAGTTATTATATATTTCATTCCATAAACAGGAATACTTTTCTTCTTGTTTCCATCCTTATGACCGGTTTGGTTTCCTTAATTTGCCCACCTGAGAGTTCTCCTTCCCCAAAATGCAGTGATGCATATAAGCACTACATTATTATATGACCCCTAAATGAAAAGTTACATGGTCCTACTGGTCGGTGAATAAAGAATCCACTAAATCCTTATCTTAGCCTTATACAGCAAATGCAAGGAATCCATAAATATCTTCCATCATCTAACAAAGCATCAGTATCTGTAGGTAAGGGCAGGAGTATTGGGAGTACAGTGGGGGCCTGAATAATTTGCAACTTTATTATATATATGGGTTTTTTTGTTTTCATAAGAATAAAGGCTCTATTGATTACTGACAATTGGAATGTAATAAAAAAATATAAGATTAAAATCTTCCGACAAAAGGTCTGACGATACTATCATTTCATTAATGATCGTGCTGCATTAGTTATGCACATGAGAGATGTCTGGTTACGTTTTGTTGATATTCTGCATATCAGGGCACCTAAATAAATAAACATAGGCATGCTGATGGCTGTCTTCGAAGGAGTCACTGAGTAGCTGAAAGTGATATATCCTCACAATGTTCTACACTTGTCTTTCTTGGCACGGTTGCCTTCAGCAAGTTTTGGCTGCAGAGCACTGTTCTATTTGTGATGTAGTTACCAACCGATCATTCTCAAAGTAGAAGGTTTATTTATACTCACACTTATAGAGAATCGGTTAACTAATATTTTTAGCTTGTTGAAGAAATAATCTCAGGTATTACGGCCAAAGGGACTTTGGATTTCTTTCAAGGCACTGGGAAGCCATCCTGGTTACTATAGCTCCGAGTCTTTCTTGGTATTATTTGCCTTTTGTTAGTATTTAATTGTTTCAAGGGTAACATTTGAGCAATTGAATTATAAATGTTATGGCTGCTCTAGTGAACATACATCAGAACCATGTTTGACCCTGAAGTAATCCATGTCCAGCTATTAGGCAGCTGCAGAATGCATTTTAATGGCTGTTTTGTGAACTGAATCCCTTTGCCAATTGTATACTGAATGCCGGTTAGAGGTCCCTCAGACTGTGCTCTATAATTTATACAGTGAATTCCCAGGTGGAACACTAACAAGTGCTTCTGCCAAATCTAAATACATGTATTTGTAAAGCGTGCTTACTAATGTAACTGGCAGCTGGCTTGTGTATATGCTGCTGGTGACACGCCAGAGACACCTAGTGCTGTTAATAGAACCTGATGTATAAAGCAAAATACATTTTTTTAATATATATATAAAATGACTTTGATACTACATTTTTTTCCCTTCTCTAAATAAGTACAGTTTATTGAATTTTTACTTTTCTTTTAATAAAATGCTCTACGTCTACTGAAGCACCTGTTCCTTTATTATTTTATGTACAACCAGTAGAATTGGCTTGCAATATGGAAAAAGAGAACACACACCTTTCTAGATAGTATGGATTTATTTCCATTTTCAAGATTATGTTTGTATTTACAATGTTACAGCAAGGAAGGCACACTACATTGTATTTCTTCTGTTTTGAAGAGCTGCGGCTACTCCCTGGGGCTTTATCAGTGCTCTAATTAAGTGGAGCGGGTTTTGGGGTGGCATCTCCATTTCTGCCCCCTACCAACTTCTAGCTAAAATATTCAGATGCTCAAGTTATGGATGACAGAGGTTAAAGGCCACAACTGAACCAGGTTCTGACCACCCCAACCCTATGACAGGGTGTAAGGAAAGAGCTGGTCAATGCCCCCTGACACAACTCTCTCCAGAATTCTTATCTAGCTTGACTGCAGACAAACCTGAGGTAGAAGTGCTCCATGGAAAGGGCACATTCTTTTGCCACTTAATGCTGATTTACTTCTTCTCCCAATCTTCTTGAATGACCCCCACAAAGTAAAATATGGGGCCTGTGGATGCAATAAAACCATTTTGTGTGACTTGTTATAACCAGCTTAGCACCCATTTGGTTTCAGAGATTTAGTTTCAAACCCCTGTGTTTCAGTGGAAAGCCCGGGATTCCTTCAAAAAGCCCTTTGACCAATCCAAACCCCTTAATTTAGTTTTTGTTGGGGGAGGGGGTGGAAGAATAATAATACACTGTAGTTATTTCCCATCCATTGTGTTTTGGCTACCATATAAAACTAAACATCTGTCTTCTTTTACGAAGAAAACACTCCTGCCCAGTGAGATGGGAAACTGCTTAAGAAGAAATCTTATTTGCTAAATTAAAGAGTCAGATTTGATCAATGAAACCAATTTAATCTGGATATTAAATTGACAGAAAAGAGTGATCTGGATACAATAGATAAGACAGATGGAAGCAAAAACATTATGAATATGTTGCACAAGGATAACAGTTTATTCCACTTGTATTCAAATTTATAAAGCAACAGTTATGTTGACTAGTGATGGGCGAAATGTTTCACCAGGCATAGATTCGCGAATTTCCGCATTTTGCCATTCGCCGTGTCCAAAACTTGTTGCAGACGTGAAAAAAGAATAGTCGCGCAACAAAATAATAGCCGCGGCGACAAAATAATAGCCGCAGGCGACAAAAGAATAGCTGGGCGATGAAATAGCCGCGGGCGCCAAAAGAATAGCCGTGCAACAAAATAATAGCCGCGGGCGACAAAAGTATAGTCACGGGAGACAAATTTTTTTGCCGCACAACATTTTCGCCATTCCGTGAATCTTTCGCCGTTTCACGGATCTTTTGAAAGATTTGCGAACACATTCGCTCATCCCTACTGTTCACTTATTTAAATAAATGATAACAGGCCTTTAAAAGAATGAATGTTGCCCTAGCCTGCATAAAGTCAAGGAAGGAACAGCTTATGTATTTAGCTGGAATTGCCCGAAGCACTCAGAAAACTGGAATTTGTATATTTCCGCATGCTTTTTATTCTGTGCTCTCCTGTAAAGTCAACTACAAATAAATCACATGGCATCACAAATCCCCTGTGGTAAATAGTAAGCACATTTACAAGTAGAAGAGGAAATACATGACCATATCAATGCAAATTACTGTTAGAGTACTCAAGGGAGGACTGAAATGTCAGTCCTTTGAAGCAGATTCCACTCCCAAGATGTTCATAAGCAGAGGAAATAGTCGCTACTGGAATTACAACAGGAATGGTGTTCCGTTTAAGCATTAGAGCTCCATGGGATTCGGTGATTAAATCTGAATACACAGTTGACTGTGAGTTATTTCATATAATCAGGGCTATTCTTAACAGAGCAGTTTGCTTAAATACAGTTTGTGTATAATGTATAGTGATGGGCGAAATGTTTCGTCAGGCATGCATTCGCAACGAATTTCCGCTTTTCGCCATTAGCCGATTGTTTTGAGAAACGGATGAAAAAATTTGCCGCGGAAAAATTCGCCGCATGTCCAAATATTGTAGCAAGAATAGTCGCGGGTGTCAAAAGAATAGTCGCGGCCGACAGTCGCAAGAATAGTTGCAGGCATCAAAAGAATAGTCGCACGTCCAAATTGTTGCAAGAATAGTCGCAAGAATAGTCGCAGGCATCAAAAGAATAGTTGCGTGTCCAAATTGTCGCAAGAATAGTCACGTGTCAAAAGAATAGTCGTGGCCACGCGACATTTTCGTTGTTTTGCGAATTTTTTGCCGTTTCGCGAACCTTTTGATTCGCTCATCACTAATAATGTAGACATACAAATATTGCATTTGTTTTGTTATTTGTGTTATTTATTCACTTTTTGTTCTACAGTATTCAGGTTAAATGAGCAGAAATATAAGAAAAAAATATAAGAATTTATGGATGAAACGTTAATGAATACAATTTAAATAGCTTCCAATCATAAGATGTTTTATTATTGTAGCACAGACACTATTGGAGTAGGACATCAGTTTTTTTCAAGCAGCTCCATGTGAGAGTGTGGGTTTATGGAAACCCTCCAGTTATTGCCAAAACACCAAAACAGCAATTTCAATGGACCAATCATCGGAACTCATACTGGAGGTCAAATTACTGTAGAACAACTTGCCTGTGTATAGAGATTGGAAAGCTTTAGAAATAAACCCATGACATGTGCAGATGTTAGAGAAAGAAGTGTTTGCTAGAGAATATAAAAAAGAAATTCAGTAAAACACCAACAATGTAGATAATTGCTACAATTTTGAGATGATTTTTCTTTAACAACAAGACAGCTTTACAATCCGGAATAATAAAATCCACCTTGTAACTGCAGTGGTTTATAAAGGAAACCATGATTATATTCCGCTATTCTAAAAATCCTGTTACAAAACCCCACGACCACCTGATGGGGGCTCGCACAATAAAGTTAAGTATAAGTGGAACCACATACATAAAGCATGAACTTAAGGAAGAACCTGATATAATAGTAGCTGTAATATGATCTTAGAATAACATTCACAACAAGCCACAAGTTCCTAGTAGTTATCTAAGGAAATATTGAATAACAGATGGATGCCTGTAAATAAAAACAAGGAAAGCCAAGACAGAGCCAAACAGAAAATACTTTCCCTATGTTTCAGCGGTGTTTCATTATACTGAGATGGGCAAGAGGAAAACTGGCATATGCTGAAAGTCAGGCTGAAATTTTAACCAGAAGATGCAGGGTTTTTTTTGGATCAGCACCAAATGCATTGGCGTCAATGGGCAATGGGATTTTTGATTTTTGTTACATATGACATACATGTTCAATAAACTTTTCATAATTACAAAGAGAGGGCATTTTTATAATTGATTATTATATAAATAAAATAACATAAGAAGTTTTAGTTTGATGGATAATAATGCTGAAAACAAACACAACAGATAATGCAGTCCATTTACAGCACTGTTATTAGTGGTGAGCAAACGACCCCCTTTTGCTTTGCCGAAAAAAATAGCGAGTTTGCCAAATGCAGCAGTCAGTTGAGTTTTTACTTGTGCCAAATTCTTTATAGTCAATGGGAGTGTTTTTTCTTCTCATGCCAAATGCATTGTAGTTAATGGGTGTTTTTTCTTGAGTATTGTCTTGTGCCAAATCCATTGAAGTCACTGGGCACGTTTGCTTTTTTTTCCCAGTAAAACAAAATCAAAATCATGTCCTGACTCTTTTTGTACAGCCATACCCAATTTAACTACAGTGTTTCTTCTTTCCAGTTTACATATACAGGTATGGATCCATTCCGTAAACCCAGTATCCAATAAGCTCAGAATTTTGAAAAGGCCATCTCCCATAGACTCCATTTTAATCAAATATTTCAATTTTTTCAAATAAAAATTTCCTCTATAGTAATAAAACAGTACATTGTATTTGATCCCAATCATTAATTCTTATTGGAGACAAAACAAGCCTGTTCTGTTTATTTATTGAAAGAGGTTTTTGAAACCACAACTAAACTGATTTTCTCTAAAACTACAAACACCAAGTGACTAATTTAAACAGCCTTTTAATAAAAGCATGACGACAATTTTGCGATTTTGCAAATCTTTTGCACAATTCCCGAATTTTCCGGCAAAGCGAAATGGGACAGATTTGATTATAACTAAACCCCGATACAATATCCAGCAATGGACGTGAGAAATACATTTTAGGACCATGCTCTCATTTCAGTTTTACAATCCAAAATAAAATGCATTATTCCATAGCAGGGAACAGTGGATCCCATCACTCAGCATTTAATATTATCATATATGTGTTTATAACATTTGGTCACTCTGGGAGAGATATAAAGTGAACATGATACATCTTTTTGTTAATTCCTTTTACGGGACTTTTCCAAAATGTGGTAACCAGGACAAATTAGCCAGTACAACAGCGACTACTAAATCCCTAAACTGCCAGAATATGAACTGTGGTTACATAGATTTATTGTATTTTCTGCTTTCATTTTGTCTTCTCAAGTATTATATAAATCCACCAAAGACAAATAACTGCTTGATGTGTTTCTTATTTCATGGATGACATGTTGACAAAAGGTTATTTTAGTAGAAATGGACTGCATGTACTGCACATGTTTTTGACCACAAGAAATACGAAAGAACTGAAAAACAATTTTTTAGATTTACTTTATGTCAGTAATTTAAAGAGATGCCATCATCCCCTAAATATTCCCTTTTACATATTTCCATTTTCATGCACTTTTAATTAGAACTTTGTAGTTTTCTGTTCCTATAAAAATCAAATCCAGTTTTCATAAAAAGTACAGGAATGGAGTTGTTTCTGGGGCCTTGCTATCTTATATCTGTATGTGCTATCTAAATTGTGGATTTGTGACCACTGTGCCCTGAACTAAAGATATCTAGAATCTCTACATCAGTGATCCCCAACCAGTGGCCCGAAACCACATGTTGCTCACCAACCCCTTGGATGTTGCTTTCAGTGCCCCCAAACCAGGGAGTTATTTTTGAATTCCTGACTTGGGGGCAAGTTTTGGTTGAATAAAAACAAGATTTCCTACCAAATAAAGCCCCTGTAAGCTGATAGGGTGCATAGAGGCCCCTAATAGCTAATCTTAGCCCTTATTTGGCTCCTCCATGAACTTTTATGGTGCTTGTGTTGCTCCCCAAGTCTTTTTATATTCGACTGGGGCTCACAAGTAAGAAAGGTTGGGGACCCCTGCTCTACATTATAGCATGGCTGCTGCTTTGCAAGATTATGAAGACTGAACACCTTTTTGTACAAGCCCCAAAAATGTCTATAACTTTTCCAAATTTGCAACGAAATTGGTCCCCAGTGATTTGAACAGCAATTGCCTGGAAATGTGGGTGCACTCGTGTGTCCATCATTTGACATAGGAAAATGCTGACTGCCATGTTTCTGATTGAAAAGTATCTGAGATGCTGTTTATGGATGCTGATGCCATCAATAAATGTTAAGGACGTAGGGCCTAGAAAAATTAAACTGTTGGATAGGCAAGATATTAATAGATTTCCGTAAAATGGAAGAATATGAGAGCTTTGTTGAGAAGGAGCTAGTTAATGTTATTATAGTCACACTGGACTTTTCTTGATTTGGATAAGTAAATAAACCCTAAAGGATTATATGGATAATAATAATATGGATACAAAAGATTGTAAACACTCAATAGGATAGAAATAAGAGATGGCAGCACACCATGGTTTATAAGGACTGGAGGGTCTGTAGTAGAGACTGACTGGCCAGCACATACCCTTTCAAGTGTCATTTCAACAACCCCCAGTATTTGTGGAACATGCCAAAATGAACCCTTTACTGCTATAATAACTTCAGCATATTTCTGCGAACTTAGATAATGGGCTGCAAAAGAACTTTGCACACTTTGGAAGGCAGCTGGCAGATGTACAGTATTATACAAAAAATACATTTCTGGAACAGATCTCCAAGTATTTCAAGAAGAATTATATACAAACTCCTTATCAAGACTGTGTTGCTCAATTATTGCTTAAATAATCTCCAAAATATATAGATACTGATACTAAACTCTTATAAATAGGTTGGATCATGCACAGCAGCCAACATACACAGGGAAATGGAAAAAAAATGACCACAAATATAAATCAGAATGTTCAAGACTTTTTTAGTTTCAAGAGTTATCTGGTATAGGAGGTATTGCATGTTAAAAAAGTAATGCAGTTCAGCCAAGCATATAATATATGTAGCCTGTTATGATTGTCATTATAAAAGAGCAAATCAGTTTGTATACACCAAGAATAGTGTCATGTTTTTTTCTAATTCACTAAGTGAAGCAGATACAGTAAAATATGGTAGGTTATGATTAGGTACCTTATCATGATGTTGCCACTATCCTAAGGTGAGCTTTAGATTTCATTTTTGGTATGACGATTACCAGTCTATTCTCTTTGAATAAGAAGGAACATATTTGCCATATAGGCACCTAAAGGCCCATAGCTAGGGTGTCTTAAAAAAAAGACTGAACTGCAAGTCCAGTGATCAGCGAAGTTGTAACATCAGTGTTTTTGTCCCTCCTCCCCTTCCACGATTTCAAATGATGCAGAAAGAGTAGTACTGTTTTACAGCTGGATTTCAGCATATAAAAATTGTTTGTTGATACTTTTTGAAGGAACAGATTACAGTGATATTTTAGGGGGTTCTGTGTTGTGTGGGGCTCTTTAACAAATTTTGGTTCAGAAGCCGGAGTTCCCCATTAAATATATGTATAGTGTCATGTTTACAGTTATTTCTGATATAAATGAAGGTACAATGAATTGGTACTAACAAATAAAACATTACATGCATATTAACACATCATACACTGCCTCCTACTATAATTAACTATTTTACCCTGTTTAAAATACAGAACTGGTATTTTTTGAAAATTAAGGAAAAGTAATAATAAATTAGCGTGAGTTTTTATTGAACTGACAATGTAAATTATTTTGTCTAGGCTCATGAGCTGGTGATTATTTTGGTTGTAACCAAGGACTTAATATATGTCTCATTTCTAGCTGAAATGGTGTTACTGCCTGTGTCTGTCAAAATAAATTGGTTGCTTCACGCGAAAGGCAGTAAAACGTGTTCTCATCAACCTACTACTGCACAGTCTTCCATAAACATGTGGGATTATCCAGCACTTCTGTAATACCTATGATTAGCATCCTCACAGCCGCTTACTGCCCATGTCATAACATGGCGTGTTGCCTGTCAACCCAAATCTCTGCTAATAGCCCGTGTCAGCACTCCCCTCACTTTACCCATTTTCTTTCACCGCTTTGTAGATTTTGATTTTACTAAGTAGCCTAACGTTCTCTTTCCCAAAGGTTTTGCTCCATATGTGTTGGTGATTCTGATATTTGTGACGCATGGCAATATATCTTTAATAGATTAATATGTTATAACTATCCACATGTTTTTGAAGTTGTTGCTGTTATGAATTCATTAGAATATACAAAAATATTCTTGCTTAAGATAAGCAACTGGCAAATGAATCTGTTACTTACATAGCGATGACACATTCTACTCAGAACTTTATAGAGATTGGTTATAGGTGTCTGCCCCAGTGGAGCCTAGGTACCCAGACTGGATTCGAACTCAGGATTCCAGCACTGCATGGCATAAGCATTAAGTGTTGAATGTTAATAAAAGGGGCCCTGTCTAGCGATGAGCGCATCTGTTCCATTTCGCTTCGCCGAAAAATTCGCAAATCTTTCAAAAGATCCGCAAAACGGCGAAAAATTCGCGAAACGGCGAAAATGTTGTGTGACAAAAAAAAATTGTCGCCCGCGGCTATTATTTTGTCGCGCGGCTATTGTTTCGTCACCCGCGGCTATTGTTTTGGCGCATGGCTATTGTTTCGTCGCACGCGGCTATTATTTCGTCGCCTGCGGCTATTATTTTGTCGCACGGCTATTTTTTTTGTCGCCCGCGGCTATTATTTTGTCGCGCGGCTATTGTTTTGTCGCCCGCGACTATTCTTTTTTGACGCCGGCGACAATTTTTGGACGTGCGACAAATTTTTCCGCGGCAAAATTTTTCATCCGTTTCGCGAAACAATCCGCCAATGGCGAAACGCGGAAATTCGCCGCGAATCCATGCCTGGCGAAACTTTTTGCCCATCACTAGCCCTGTCACTATAATAAAAACATGTTCAATAAACTGTAGTGAATATTTAGAAACAAACTAATTTACCATTTTATAGATGAGTCAATGATTTATTTGGGAGAATTCGTCTTCTTCAGCCTCCAAGTCTCAAAAATGCTTAACGGACTCAGAGCATAAATCAGTGATATGGAGTGTTCCACTGTCAAAAGCATGATTGAGTTGTTTGCAGCAGGCAAAAAATGTCAATTACCTGTAAATCTGGTAAAAACCTTTCTATGTAACAGTGATTCCAAGTTCTATGAACTCTGCTTGATTCTTGTTCTTTTGTATTGATTTGTATTGTTTGCCTTGCCTATTCTTGCAAATGGACCACTTAATGTTCTGCAGTATTACATACATTTAGGATATTTGTGTCTGTTAGACATTTGTAAAGAAGTCCGCCAAGGGTCCAAATCAAGTCTATAAATGTTAAAGAAAATAAGTATTTTTACTTTAATAAGACCAGGGTTAATAAGAATTGATAGGTGAATCTGTCCTGTTTTGCTTCCTGAAAAAATTCACAGAAACTGACGGAAAATTTGCAAAAAGGCGAAAAATTTGCCAAATGCATTTAAATCAATAGTCTTACACCTTACAATTTTTCCTTATGTGCACAAATTTGTTTCTGCAATTACATTAAGCTCAACGGGTGTTTTTTCTCACTTCTATAGCGCAACTTTTTTGGCAACAAAATGACTCTACAATATACGCTATACTTTAACCCATAGCACCAATCAGAGGTTTGTTTTTAAACAGCTAGCTCGTAAATGTTACCCACTGATTGGTTGCTGTGGGCTACTAGACAAGCAGTAGACATAAGGCCATTGATTACAAAATCCCCAAAAAGTTCAATGCAGAGCAAAAATATATATGATGTGGAATATTCTGTGCAGCTTTGCCCAGCTGATAGGGAGATATAACTCTGTAGCAACTGTTATAAGTTTAATTGTTAAAAAAATGAATTAAGGCATTTCCATTTTTAAAGTTTTATATAACCTGTATGAATAATGAAAGGATAGATGGATGATAGATAGATAGAATAAGAGAGCTCAGATAGATAGATAGATAGATAGATAGATATGGATAGATAGATAGATAGATAGATAGATAGATAGATAGATAGATAGATGATAGATAGATAGATATGGATAGATAGATAGATAGATAGATAGATAGATGATAGATAGATAGATATGGATAGATAGATAGATAGATAGATAGAATAAGAGAGCTCAGATAGATAGATAGATAGATAGATATGGATAGATAGATAGATAGATAGATAGATAGATAGATGATAGATAGATAGATATGGATAGATAGATAGATAGATAGATAGATATGTAAGTAGATAGATCTGGCCCTTTTTATTGTGTATCTCCTACTTCTTTGTCAATCCCAATGTAAACCTTCTTAATAATATTTATATGTAATATATATAATGTTATAGAAATGCATGCAATTTTATTTAAGAAATAAATTAAATATCCAAACTGAAAAGAATTCACATTAGTGATGAGCAAATCTGTCCCATTTCACTTCACCAAAAAATTTGCAAAACTGCTAAAAAAAAAATGCGAAATGAGACTACCACGCAACTTTTTTGGCATGCCTGACTTTTTTGACTGACATGAAATTAGGGAATTTTTTGTTGCAGCAAGTTTTTGCAGCAGTTACACGAAAAAAATCACCAATGGCAAAATGTGGGATTTCGCAGTGAATCCATGCCTGCCGAAAAAACTCACTCATCACTAATCCCCATCTATTTTCTATGGTACTGTTACTTTTTCAGTTGAATTGATGATATAGTGCTATGGGATTTTGCTGTTTAAATCTCGGATTCTGAAAAATCTTATTTCCATCAACGCCAGGAAAGATGTTTATTTTGTCCCAAGTGAAAAATGAAGGTTCCTAAGCTGTTATTGTACAACTCAAACTGATATCAGTCATCTCTGAGCTGCATCCAGTGACACAAGGAAGGAAACAACTTAATTCTTCAGATCTAAATATTTCCCAACAATATCTCACACAAAAGGTTTTATACAAACAGAAAAATAACATTAACACATTTCGAGATATAAATTGAAATTGAAAATTGAAAAGCTATTTTATCAGAAATAGAGAAATCTAGAACTAAAGTTTGAGCATTTATGGGACTAAAACCAGGGTTAATTTTTTCAGATCAATAATTATAAAGAATGCCTGATTAAACTATCATTTCTACAAAAGTGCCCAAAAATGGCTAAACGTTTTATAATAGTCATGGGGTAAAATATTGGAAAAGTTCAGTTTCTTCAAAGAACATCCAAGCAGCACATTTTTAAAATTTGTAGTAAATTGTGAAAAGAAATTGTCATTACTCTTGACCGAGTCCCATGATTCTGACCTTCTACTGTGATTTTGTTCATATTTATGGAAAAAAATTATTAATGGGTTAATAACGATTTGCAAAAGACATTTTTTATGGATTTTTAAGCAAGTAGATAAATTCCAAATGGGGAGAAAAATGTGTTTTTCAACTTGCTTAAATGGTGAAGATACATTTTTTATTGATTACTATCAGCGCCGGATTTGTCCTTCCGGTGCCCCTAGGCCACCCCCATTGGTCGCCCCTAAGGCCAACGGGGGTATGTATGCGCATGCGCGAATGCGGAACCACCGCCCCCGTGTGCGCATGCGCAAACTCTGAACCACCCCCCGGCCGCGAAAGAGCATGCGCAAGCATTTAAAGTCCGATACGGAGCAGTGGGGAGAGGTCCCCATTGCTCCGTAAGGGAGCCAAACTTACACATTTTATTGCGGCCCTAGGCCTGGGCCTTTGTGGCATGCCACATATCCGGGCCTGCTCATTGCTCCGTAAGGGAGCCAAACTTACACATTTTATTGCAGCGGGGCGGCATGCCGCCCCTAAATTTTTACTGCCCTAGGCGCGGGCCTTTGTGGCCTCGCTACAAATCCGGGCCTGATTACTATTGACTGAATATAGTTATAGTGAGGAGCGATTTTTTTCAGCAGACATGGATTTGCAGCGAATTTCCGCATTTCAGCTTTAGGGAATTGTTTCGAGAAATAGGCATGGTCACGTCAAATTGGGCATGGTTGTGTCAAAATAGGCACGGTCACGTCAAAAAAAGTCATGCATTACAGAAAATTCACGCAACATTTCTCCCACATTTCTCCAATTTTTCCCACCATTTCGGGAATTTTTCTGTAGTTTCGCTAATTTTTCATTGAAGTGAAATGGGACAGATTTGCTCATCACTACCTGTATATATTTACAGAAAATATACCATAAAGTTGGTTTACTGTCACTGAAATACAGCTCCCACCTCTAAAGGAATATTAGAAGTAATTATTCAAAAAGCAGATAGCTGTTTGTATGTTTTTGCACCATTTCACAGAAATCCATGATTACCTTGTACTTTGGCACTGGAGAGACACTCTGTGCGCATTAGGAGAATGCTTCAGTCTTTCACATAGGAATGAGTGAGAGCAAAAAGAAAAGTCTGTAAAACATCATCAGACTTTTTATTTTATTTGCACCTGAAAGTTCTCATACTATTATGTGCATTTATTAAACTGTTTTTTCCAAGAAACCAAATAAAACATCCCATGCATCTAATTCACATTCTACTCTTCATTTTCAGTGGGTCTGTAAACTCTCAATAAAATTTGAAAATGTTGACAAACATAGATTGAAAAAAAATCATTTAAAACCTTGGACAACTCCCTTGTGAACTTGCAATCTTTCTTTTGTGCTTAATAAAATTTTAACATTTGAATTTGGGAGTTTTGCACACAAAATAATATGAATTTATCTACAGATGGAGCTAATTCGATCACCGTGTCTTCTTATATTACTTATATTACTCCATTAAAACCACACACCTCACATTTTTCCATCAAAACAAATGATTTATGAATCTCATAATGTCAAAACATTGCTCCATCTGTAAGTTAAAGACAAATATTTAACATACCTTTTAAAAAAATCACATATTTCAGTCTACCAAATTTGGTAGACAGGCTGAATTGCATGAAATAAAATGGTTTATGGTTTACATGTTTTTCTAAGTACAGACGTTTTGTTCTTAATGCTCAACAGTCTTCTAAAATGTTACTTGCCAATTAGTTAAAAGGATTATTTCCATTACAAGTCACTAATAACTGATCAATGTTTGTTATCTTTTTGTAGATTATACTTAAAGGGCCACAGTGGGACAGCGGGGAAGCAAAGCAGTCTAATCTTGCATGGTGCAGACTTCAGTACAAAAGATGCAGACAATGACAACTGTATGTGCAAGTGCGCTCTCATGCTGACGGGAGGTAGGTGTATTTGTCATCATTTTTATTCTTATTGAGTGGTACAAATATTTTCTAGAAAGATTTGCAAAATTCCTTTCCTGAGTTGAACAAAAAGTGAAATGAAGCTGATGCAAAAATAAGTCCAGTTAACTTAGCCGCTCACCTACCAACCTGATTAAACAGAATTGTGCTGCGTTCCAAAATCACTAGAATATTTAACACTTCTATATTTAAATAAAGAGGGTAAATGGTTAACATGCAGACAAAAAAAAAATAAAAGATTAGACCGAAAAATAAAGATTAGTTAAAATTCATTTTGATAAGGTATAGAAAGAAAAACCTAGAGCTGCAAAATAAATGGTTGAAATTGACAAAAGAAATAAGAAGATTTTCATTCGTCCAGGTCATGATATACAGTATCTAGTAAATTAAGGCTAAAGAATCTGGACTTTAAGCATTTTGTGGATTCCTTTTGTCAATATCTAATAGAATTAAGTCTAAAGCAACTGGACTTTGTTAGATACATTAGTCAAAAGCCTCCTATATGGATAAAAAGCCCAATGGCAGTGAGAACAAGAGATAACAGAATGAGCAGCATTACAGTTCTTTTCCACACTGTAATTGTAAACACTGGGCAATAGTGATGAGCGAATCTGTCCCAAACAGCTGTACTTCATTCAGATCTTTTGATAAATTACTGTTTTTTCATGGTTTAAAAAAAAAAATTCAAATACAAATTAGAAAAATTCTAGTTTTACTAAATCTGCCTCTAAATATCACATCATATTTAAAGGGATACTGTCATGATTTTTATGGGGTCCTTTTATTTCTAAATTATATTGTTTACATAGAAAATAATCACTCTACCTTTTCAAAGTTTTATTTTTCAACCAACAAATATAT
Source organism: Xenopus tropicalis (assembly GCF_000004195.4). NCBI lineage: Eukaryota > Metazoa > Chordata > Amphibia > Anura > Pipidae > Xenopus > Xenopus tropicalis. The sequence goes on along the minus strand of NC_030682.2, from coordinate 133,192,476 downwards.
TTTTTTAGCTGTAATATTGGTGTGTAGGCGCCATCTCAGTGCATTGTGCCTGAGTCTGAGCTTTCAGAAGGAGCCAGCGCTACACATTAGAACTGCTTTCAGGTAACCTATTGTTTCTCCTACTCCCATGTAACTGGGGGAGTCCCAAGCCGGACTTGGATTTCTTACTACTGAGTGCTATTCGGATACCTACTGGGAGCTGCTATCTTGCTCCCTTCCCATTGTTCTGCTGATCGGCTGCTGGGAGGGGGGGGGATATCACTCCAACTTGCAGCGCAGCAGTAAAGTGTGACTGAAGTTTATCAGAGGACAGGTCACGTGGCTGTGGCACCCTGGGAAATTAAGATAATGGCTAGCCCCATGTGAAATGTCAAAATTAAATATAAAAAAATCTGTGTTTTTGAAATGGAATAGAGAAGCTCTATTAACTGATGGGTTTTGAAAAAAAACATATTTTCCCATGACAGTATTCCTATAACCACAGCCCAACATATATAGAGTTCATGGTGGAACCTGGGGAGCCACCTGAGCAAAAACCCAAGATAAAGTTTCTCAATCTGTTACTTACGTTTATGTTTTCTGTTCTGCAAGGTTTTTCCTCCAGCTTTTAGTTTTCCAGGCAGTTGTCTTATGTGTAAGAAATCGAGAGTATGATATGAACAATGGAATACAAATTAATCAAAATCTTTAGCTAAGAGTTACCATATATATATTAAAGCATTTTGATTTTCAATAAGAAATTGCTCATGGGTTCTAAGCATGATTTTCCTGTTTTTAGATTATTTATCACCCTCTAGTTCCATTTTATAACTTGGACCAACACTGAGCCTCCAGCCTTGCACCATGCACATCTCATTATGGGTTGGGTCCTTTACTCTTTAAAAACAAAATACATGGTTTTAGCAAATTCCCTAAAGACCTTGAGAGCTCAACATTTTCTGGACCACGATGAAAGGATATTGGAGCCATTTAAGTACCTGCTTTTAAAAAGATTTATTAGAAAATCTATTTTGTTGCGTTCTGTTTTCAGATCTAAGAAGCTTTGTTGGTTGACAGGGTGTTATGCTCTCTGAGCTGCAGGTTTATGTCAGTGTTGTAAAATGCCTTAGATTAGAGCTTCATTAGTATTGGCTCCATTGATAACGCGGGAGAAGTTTCATTGCCATGGTCATATTTTCTGTTTTGTTTTATCATTCCAGCAGCAATTTTCTGTTTCAGTTGAGGGTAATTAGTGTGTGTAGGCAGGGCTGGGTGCTGAAACTGGGGGCTTCTTGGATAAGGGTGATGCTGTTATAAATTACATCTATTTATATGGTAAGAAGGTGCCATGTGTTTTGCAATAAAGTACAAGAACTGATGCAATTTACAGAAATACCAGTTTTTAGTCTTATTATGCAAGTAAGATGTACATGTAATAAATAGTTCTTTTTCTAGGCTATTTTTCTGACAATGAAAGACAAACAGCTAAAAGGGCAGTGGGTGTGAGCCATAAGCCTTTTTCTGTGCCCTATTGCAGATGTTTCAAGCAGGGATGGACCAAATCCAGTTTTTTGGGTTCGGACGAACCCCCGAATCCACCGTAAGGGATTTGGCCGAATACCAAACTGAATCCGAATCCTAATTGGAAGGGTTAAATGTTGCAGCGTGCAACCCGAAAAATTTTCCACTTCCGTGTTAATATGACAAAAAGTCATGTGATTTTTCGGATTCGGTTCACCCAGGACTGTGGATTCGGCTGAATCCCAATCCTGCCAGAAATGGCCAAATCCTGAGCGAATAATGAACTGAATCCTGGATTCGGTGCATCCCTAGTTTCAAGCTTTAAGTGCCAATAATAGGCCAGGACTCCTCTTACCTCATAATCTTACCTCATAACTTTATCCAGGGACTGGTTTGATTGCATTCTTGGAGTCAGGAAGGAATTTTTTTCCCTCTGCGGCAAATTAGAGAGGCTTCAGATGGGGTTTTTCGCCTTCCTCTGGATCAACTAGCAGTTAGGCAGGTTATATATAGGCATTATGGTTGAACTTGATGGACGTATGTCTTTTTTCAACCCAACTTACTATGTAATGAGGTTACAGTTGTAAAAAAATTACACGTGGCAAAAAATAGTCGGGCGCCACAATTTTTTTTTATTTGCATCATTTTCGCTGTTTCTCGAATCTTTTCAAAGATTCGCTAATTTTTTTGCGAAACGTGACAAATGCGATCATCACTATTGGTCACCCAAAATTCAGCCCTACTTAACCGTGATGCTGGAATTCCAGGTGTATCTAGCACAACAAATAGGCATGCCCTATAAATCTCAGCTTTAATTGAACATAAGAATACCCCTTAATATAATGCATCATTCTGCCAACAACATTTGTTTGAGTTGGAATATATTGTTTTTTTCTCTGAAGGCTAAAACTGCTGGGGGTAATGTCTCTGTACCTCGAATGTAGTCATTGCTTGACATGTTGCAGATGGCTATAGTGAAAGGTCTATGAAAGTATATGTTCCCATTACACAATTTATGTGTGTGTGTATGAGACATGATTGGTGAAAAAGTTTTTATTTTATTTGTTATTGTTATTTGAAACCAGTCTTTCATTTGGGATGTTTGTTTTAATTCTGGCATTCTACTTTTTTGGTGAAGTTGTTTTATCAAAATGGAACAATATTAATCTTTTCATTCTAATTAATCTATACAAAGATGTAGACTTACAATATCTTAGATAAAAAATAACTGAGCTTTAGGCTGAAAATTGAAAATCTTATAAAATGTTGGAGCTTTCGAGTAGAAAAAAAAAAATATTAAGCCCTGTAAAACTTTTTCAAAGAGACATTGGGTTAAATTATGTGCAAATCCTGCCTTTTATGCCAACTTTACTATTTATTACTTACAATTTTGCTTTTGCTTTCCTGACCCTTGACTGTCAATCATAAAGCATGGCAGAACTGCTGCTCTGTGAGTCTTAACAGTTTTACTTTGCGTACCTAAAAATTTGCAAAACAGCAAAAATATAGCTCAAATTTTGATGCCTTTGTTGCAAAAAAATCAATGGCAATCTGCGGAAATTCGCAGCGAATCCATGCCTGGCGAATTATTTCGGACATCACTAGAAATTACAAAAGGAACTATAACTTTTTATGACATTTGTTTTGAAAGTAAAAACTAATATATAATTTCCTCCCTACAAAAAAAAAACTCTGCCTAACATTACACATTCTTTTTGTGGCACAAATGAACATATTTTTAATTATAGTGTCTCTTGAAATATTTGCCCCCCCCCTTCACTGGACAACAGCTCCAGTAAGTATTCAGCAAGGAGGAATAAATAGAAAAATTCCCTACTACCTACTAAATATACTGTAACAGATGAAAAAGTTAAGAAAGTTAAGTCAAGAAAAACACAGATGGGTGGGTTTATCTAAATGTGAATATTTTTTTTTATATTTCTTTTGCATAGAATATGACATTTCATAGAATATTTCTCACCTTTTTACATTGTTGAGAATTTATTTTCCCCCATGGACTGTAGTACAGGTATGGGATCTGTTACCCAGAAACCAGTTATCCAGAAACTTCTGAATTACAGAAAGATTATCTCCCATAGACTCTATTATTAACAAATATTTCTAATTTTTAAAAATTATTTTTTTTTCTCTGTAATAATAAAACAGTAGCTTGTATTTCATCCCAACTAAGATATAATTACCCCTTATTGGGGGCAGAACAGCCCTATTGGGTTTATTTCATGGTTAAATGATTCCCTTTTCTCTGTAATAATAAAACAGTACCTGTACTTGATCCCAACTAAGATATAATTACCCCTTATTGGGGGCAGAACAGCCCTATTGGGTTTATTTAATGGTTAAATGATTCCCTTTTCTCTGTAATAATAAAACAGTACCTGTACTTGATCCCAACTAAGATATAATTACCCCTTATTGGGGGCAGAACAGCCCTATTGGGTTTATTTAATGGTTAAATGATTCCCTTTTCTCTGTAATAATAAAACAGTACCTGTACTTGATCCCAACTAAGATATAATTACCCCTTATTGGGGGCAGAACAGCCCTATTGGGTTTATTTAATGGTTAAATGATTCCCTTTTCTCTGTAATAATAAAACAGTACCTGTACTTGATCCCAACTAAGATATAATGATTTTTAACAGACTTAAGGTATGGAGATCCAAATTATGGAAAGATCTCTTATCCAGAAAACCCAAGGTCCCGAGTATTCTGTATAACAGGTCCCATACCTCTGTAGTAAAGCAACTTAAGTTTTCTTGAGAAACCAAAGAGATAAAAAGATTTAATCAAGCACTGACATGCTATTGTTTTCTTTGTCTTTTGTGAAAAACTACCCGTGAGAAGACACAAGGTAAATGGATAAATATGGCAATTATCTTAAAATTATGATCTCTGTGAGAAAAGTAATTTTTTTTCATTAAGATTTAAATAGTAACATATGGACATGGGTTGAAAAAAGAGACACTTCTTTATCAAGTTCAACCTATTCTATTTAAGTGAAACCTGCCTAACTACTAGTTGATCCAGAGGAAGGCAAAAAACCCCATCTGAAGCCTCTCTAATTTGCCGCAGAGGGGAAAAAATTCCTTCCTGACTCAAACATGTACCAGTCCCTGGATCAACTTGTACAAAGAGCGATCTCCCATAACCCTGTATTCCCTCACTTGCTAAAAAGGAATCTAACCCCTTCTTGAGGCTATCTAATGTATCTGACAGTATAACTGATTTGGGGAGAGAATTCCTCAGTTTTACATCTTTTGCTGTAAGAAAAAAACCTTTACAAACATTAGGATGGAACCTTCTTTCTTCTTATCTGAATGGGTGCCCTCATGTCAGTTGAAAGTACCTACTGGTAAAGCATGAGATAGTTTATTGTATTGTCCCCTTATATATTTTTTTCTAATTATCATACCCCCCTTAAGCACCTCACCTCCAGTGTAAACAACTCAAACTTAGCCAGTCTTCCCCTCTTTGGAGTCTCTATTATATAACATCTAGTGATGAGCGAATTTTTTTGCCACGCATGGATTCTCATTGAATTTCCACATTTTGCAATTGGCAAATTGTTTTGTGAAACTTCCGCAAGCATTAGTTCCAAAGAAAATGTGTTGTGCGGCAAAAAAACCATTGTGGTTGCATCAAATTAGGCACTGTTGCACCAAAATGGGCAAAAAAAAGGCGCGTGCAACAAAAGCATTTTGCAGATTGTTGGCTGTTTCACAAATTTTACTGTCGGTTCGTGAATTTTTCAGCGAATCGAAACGGGACAGATTTGCTCATCACTAATAATATCCCATTTGCTTATCGGAGAACAAAGCTGTACTGCATATTCTAGATGGGGCCCTGCATTTCATCTCAGCTTTTAGCCCTTAGTGTCCTTCCACTTTATGTTCTCCCTACAGCTTCAAAAAGAAAATTGGAAGACATTACCTGCAGAATGGGGGTTAAGATCCATTATGTTTTGGATGAATGTATATTGCCTATTATTTAAAGATAAGACATTAATCATGTGAAATTAATAGAAATAATCAGGGCTTACAAAAAAAGGTAGAAGGGTTAAGTGAATAGTGAGGGTTTTTTTAAATCTAAATCGTATGTGGCTTTATAATGAGTTACTGTATTACTAGCATTTCTACATTACAAAGAACAATAACTTGCAATTAGTGTACAACACTGAACTGTTTCCATAAGCAAAATAAAACCAAAAATATCAGCGGAGTTACTGAAGGATGGAGTACAGGGCTGTCGTTTTACATTAGGGGATATATTGACGCTTACCAGAAATCCCTTTGATGTATTTTAACCTCAAAAGAAAAAAAAAATGGCTGTAATGAGGTAACATGTTACTTCTGTAGATATAAGTATTAAGTCACATTTTGGCAATTAAATATTTAACTTTTTGAACTATACAATCACATATATGGGGGGATGTAAAAACAGTTGTAAAATGGAAAAAAATTCACACAAATAAGCATTACGCAATGTATATTCTTCATTAGACTGTTGCTGCATTGCGAATTCTAATTGCGGATTAAGAACTTTTAAGACATGCTTGAAGGTGGCGTAATCTTTTGGAGTAAATTTAACATTTTCATTAAGACATTTTATTATATTTACAAACTTTCTTCTGTCAGAAGTGGTCGCTAAACAGTTTCCACATTCGCAAAAGCAATATTAAATTTGTGCAAAGGCAAATTTTTTTACCTGTACCAGCTTTTATTACATTCCCCTCCATAGAATTTTATAAATGTGAAGTTTTTAGCATCTTACCCCTATAAGTAATAAAAGGCACTAAGTTTGCCCAGGAGCAGTAACCTATAGCAACCAATAAGATGTTTGCTTTTAAACAGCTTACTAGTAAATCCTACCTGTTGATTGGTTGCTATTAGTGATTAGCGATTTTATTCACCAGGCATGTATCGGCAGCGAATTTCCACATATCGCCATTGGCAAATTGTTTTGTTTCACTTTTGTGAAAAAATTTGATGCACATCCAAAAAAAAGTCACAGGCGGGTCAAATTGGGCATGGTTGCATCAAACTGGGCATGGTTGTGTCAAAATGGGCTCGGTCGCATATAAACTGGTGCGGGTGTAAAAAAAAATCACAAAACAAATAATAAAGCCTCTGATCTAAATAGTATTTATAACAAAGTAAATATAAACGAATAACAAATTGAAGCCCCAAACAAATCAAAACCCGTACCAAATAAATAAATAGGTCTGGGTGTGAACACCCCAGACCTAGCGCAGTTGTGAGGAAACTCTAGGGGGCCCCAATGAAAATTTGTAATTGATACAGAATCAGAAAAAGCTCACCAGAGTCCACAATTGGTCCGGGTGCTCAGGGCCCCGAACCTGTAGCTGAAGGGAGAGATTATATCATATACAGTTGAGCTCCAAACATCTCCGGACACGATATGCTGCTAAAACCAGGTCTTTATTGTTCCATCTAAAAACTAGACGTCTAGTTTTTAGATGGAACAATAAAGACCTGGTTTTAGCAGCATATCGTGTCCGGAGATGTTTGGAGCTCAACTGTATATAAAAAAAAATCACGCCAAAAAAGTTGCGCGTCAAATGCATTTCGCACATTTTTTGCCATTTCGTGAATTTTACAGTGAAGCGAAATGGCTCAGATTTGCTCAGCACTTCTTGCTAAGGGTTGCTGTTCCAGGGCAAACTTAGTGTCTTTTATTGCATAATCCCATTGGTATTATTTACTTTATTTTTTATTTTTTAGTGTTTTTTTATCTAAGTTATGTTTCTGGAACTTCGTTATAGTTATAGTATTCATGGAGTGAAGGAGGGTCCTTGTGGGTCACAGGCGTATTTTGCTGAGGCAGGGCCTTAATTTTTCTTTTGACATTTTTTTCTTCAGGTGAAATTTCTCCAGTGAATATTCATCAATTTACTAAAAATAAGTTTTAACAAGATACTTTGTCCAAGTTCAGACTGGTGAACTACCATTGTAAAGATAGAGCAGCCACTTCTGCATCACATTATCTACGTCACCTCGTAGTGATTTTGCACATAGTTCATTTCTTTATGGCAAAATGCAAATGTTTGAGGAAATACAATGGTAAAATTTCACAGAGAATTTACGCCATGAAAATTCACATTTTTCTTGCAACAGTGTAGCAAATATAAGATGCTTTGTGATTATAAGTGGGAATAATTGAGGGAAACTTTGATTAGACAAGGAGTACATTCAGTTAATTTGAGGTGAACTACCTCTTTAATATATAAACCTCAGACTAGGCAGTAAATTAAGTGGAAAAGTGGTCTAGAACTTGGAAAGATGCCAAAGGTTCAATGTCTGACCTCATCTCCAGTTCCAGACCTTAATGTATCATTCTAGCTGCTGAGCAACTAGATCATTGATCTAGAATAGAATAAGTTACACCATAGTATAAGTTACACCAAAGAAGTGATGGAATATGATTACATTGGCCACCTGTCCAGTTTTGAACCAGACAACCTGATTTTTATAAAGGCAGCTGGTTTTTAGTCTGAAAACCGGACAGGAGTGTCCCCTGATTGATGAAAAATTCTGGCCCCAATCCAAATTGCACTGGAGCAAAAGTCCAAAGTTTCATCCTAATACTGACCGCAGGGCCTTTATCTGGAAACTAATATTATAGTTAAGCTCAGTGCCACTGGGTCTGTCCCACCTCTTATAGTGAAATGTTCACAGTGTGGCTACTGGCGCTGGAGAACCTTGGAGAACCTACCAGCACTTCAAAGATGATGGTAGTTCCAGGATTCCCACTGTGGCCCGTGTCAATTGACAAAGTGAACTTGTGGCTTAAAGAATCAGATGACAAAAATTGTATTGCACTCACAAAGGAACCCCTATAATGATGTTAACACAGCAGATGGTGTGATATTCTTGAGGGTATGCACCATGGGAAAATATATTTCACAAAAATATGGAAAGAGATATTAATCTTCTCTGCCTCTTTCTCTGTTTTTTGCATATTAATGATACACTTATTAAACCCATTTGGTATATTTTGCTGACTATTGGTCCCATTTGTATTACAGCCTAATCAAAGAAGAAACAAAGAAACATGCCAAAACTCTCTGGCATCATTTTTTTTCCCCTATGGGTCTTTATTGTGAAGTGCTGCTTTGGATAAATAGAACAGAAGGTTGATTATCCAAAAGATCTATGAAATAATGTCAGAATTATTTTTACAGCATACAATGGACAGTGTTAACATTCAATAAGCTTATTATTTCATTTCACTAGCATCCTGTCGTGTTTCAAAATGTCTTTCTTGGTCTCCCAGGAGATGAATGATATGCTGTCACTTTAAATGAATAGCATAGAAACGCTAATCCAGGAGAAGGAGCAGTGAACTGAGGTTCGGTACTTGAAGGCTGAATAATGACCATTTGGATTCATTCAGGACATAGAATGGAACATCAGTTAAAATGTAGCTAGAAAGTAGAAATAGTTTGATGTTCTTTTTCCATGTTATTTGCCTTATTAATCAGCTCAATACCTTGGTATCTTGTTAAAATATTATACTTATATTATCATATAAACATGTAAAATATATTTAACACAGCACCATAACAAATTCATGTTTAGTATTGCCTCAGTTAGAGAAATGTAAATTCTTACATTTAGAAGAAGGGATTCCATCACAAATACTTTGGTCCCCTAACTACTAAAAAAGGGGCAGGTTGAGAAACAACATTTTAAAACACTTTTTCAACCTACTTCCATCAGATATATGAGAATAGCCACACAATTAAGGCTACTTGGCGTTCCAATTAGTATTCAATGCATATTCCCTCCCAACATCTCTAACAAGTCAAGATTTCTCTTATGATATAAGCATGGTTCTCTGAGGATCGTGTCACACTTGGGTTCCATATTAAGATGTACTTATGATACCAAGCACAATTCTGGCTGTTGATGAAAGACACTAGCATGGAAAAGATATTGGAGTAAAAACAACACCTAGCTGCAGAAACATTTATCAACATATTTGCTAATCAATTGTTTGACTTGATTAAAGCACCTGGAAAACAGTAATTACCAATTTGTACTGAAATTGTACCAGTAAGATAGTAATCCCCAACCAGTGGCTAACAAGTTGCTCACCAACCCCTTGGATGTTGCTCTCAGTGCCCCCAAACCAGGGAGTTATTTTTGAATTCCTGACTTGGGGGCAAGTTTTGGTTGAATAAAAACAAGATTTCCTACCAAATAAAGCCCCTGTAAGCTGATAGTGTGCATAGAGGCTGCCTAATAGCCAATCACAGCCCTTATTTGGCTCCTCCATGAACTTTTATGGTGCTTGTGTTGCTCTCCAAGTCTTTTTACATTTGACTGTGGCTCACGAGTAAGAAACATTGGGAATCCCAGCAGTAAGATCTGTTCTATTAAGAAGTTATAGTTTAAAAGTTCTTTTAGCTGTGTGGGGATATATAAATGACATAAAAGCATTATCAGTACTAAAAGATTGAAATAAAACCTTACTGCAGAGTTTAACATGCTTGGGGGGACGTTATTGTAAGTGACTGTGACATTTCAAACATAGTTCCATTGAATAACTTACACAATATATGTAAGTACAAAATCTGAATCCATTAAAAAATAACTGATGGTCTAGGGACATGGTATTGGGTTCATTTATAATAGCTACCCACAACTACTAGGAAGTGCCTACTCATGCTATCTATACAAGTGCCAGTTTACCAGTGAAATTGTGAGACAAGAGATCATTGGGGACCTTATACTCTCTAATTATTATTATGCTGTGTGAATCAACCACTTTTCTGGAAAAAGAAATGGATAGTAAATAACTGAAAAAATGAATAAGAACGTAACTCACAGTGATTTATGTTACATGCAGAAGAAGTTGTCTGTCTAAAGCATTTGTATTCTGTAAAGGATACAGAGCATATAAAACCCTCCAGTACTCAAATTTACAAGGTACTTAAGTTTTTTTGTGCTAAAAATCATGAAGTTGAATAAAGGTTTAAAAAAAACAATTTTATTTAGTGAAAAATTTGAAAACCTCAAATGTAAAACTTTGGCATTTGAAAGCAAAATGTTAATTATTTTGTCAATTAGAGTTTTTCAATTTTTTTTAAGCTTGTCGACCTTTACAAATAATGATTCAAATACAAATTTGGGGTATTCCAGTTGTTTTATATTTGATCACATATTTATTCAGATTTTTTTTATAAATAAGGTAACATTCTCATTTTTTTAAAATTGCTAGGTTAGGGTAGACAAAAATACCAAAAGTACACAAATACAAAATTTGATAAATAGGTAACTGGATTTTTTTTTTTTAAATTGTATGTACATTACCTATTTGTATGTTCTATTAGTGTTCCCTTCAGCTGTTAATAAGATACCTTTATGTTTATTCAGGTTGGTGGTTTGACGCATGTGGTCCTTCAAATCTGAACGGGATGTACTACACCGCGGGGCAGAATCACGGAAAGCTGAATGGAATAAAGTGGCATTACTTCAAAGGGCCCAGTTACTCCCTACGTGCAACAACAATGATGATCCGTCCATTGGATTTCTAATTCTTCAAGAACCAGACAATGTTCATTTGCGAAGGTTCTAAAGTCAGTTCTGATTTCAGCATCAAATGACTGATTGGCAGAAACATAGAAACATTTGTTTCCTACTCTCAGATGAATTTCATTGACTTGGAACAAGGCATCAATATATGTTATTTCAAAAAAAACATAATACAACAAAACAATGTTCTCAAGAACTTCACATTTTCATCAGCAGAACGTGAAGACAAATAAACTGCCCGATTTGCATTGTTACCACGGAAACAAACGTTTCCGATTTCTCCTGATGACAATATCAGCGGGACGTTTTTAATAACGAACTATGTAGATATGAATATAGTAGTTACAAAGTAATATTAAATATCAGTTTGATGCAGCTCCCGAGAGAGCCTCTTCATCAGAAGACCCAAAGGTTTGTTTAAAAGCCATTTTGTTTGAAGATTATTCTTGTATTCAGCCATATTTTCTTCAGCAACCACAGCCTGTCAACCATTCAGAAATCATTATTTCTTCGTTCTTGGTTCAATCGAAAGTTTCCATGTTTTTTTCCGCAGACCTTCATTATTGAAGTTACAAATTATATTGAGCACAAAAACATCTGCAAACTCTTTATTCTGAAACCATCGTAAATCACGATACAAGATTAATATTCATTCTACTATTCAAATATGAAATGGTTATGTAAAAGGAAAAAAACATTGTACTGAATACATAGCCACGTGCATTTAATAAGCTGTAGTAGATGTGTATACGGCAGTAAGTACATTTTCACTTAGTATGTTACTCATATATATACTTTTTGCCGGAGCAATGTATATGAAGTATAATGTGCGAGCAGATGAGTACCATTTGTGATACCCTTGTTTAACAATACACAGCTATTAAATGTATTCTTTCACACAATGTTAAAGTTTGTTTTTCACACATTAAATTAAGATTTATTTTTGTTATCTAGGATTATATTCTTCTTTGAAGTTGTTACTAAATTATCCAAAAAGAAACAAACAAATGGAAGCCATGTTTTTGGAGCCCCTCCCCAACACGATAGAATTTGACTTCTTTACAGAAAATGTGAATTTATTGAACTACATTAGTTATTTTTTAAGGAGCAAAGTTACCCTGTTTATAAATGGTGTTATTCGAACATACAGTATTTAAGGCACAGAAAGGCAGCAAGGCCTAGGGCACAATGGGTGTTATGACCACAGATATATATGTCCATCGAACATCCCTTATCTTTGTATCTGTTGATAAAGTCACTGGCCAAATGATTGGATATTGCTTCTCTTGGGCTACTACTTTGAGGGAAAGCCTCCATTTAAGGGATGGGAAGGGGTACTATACATACTGTTATGATGTTATGGCAATATGGTTTAAATTACCTAGCTGGTTCGACCACTCCACTTTTAGGCTTGTAAGCCTAAGGGTGAAGACACACGGAGCTACTAGTAGCAGCTACTTGTTGTGGCTAGTAAAACAGGCAATGCTGATCATTTCCTAAACACTGTCTCTACATGTGTTTTAGCAGAGGCAATTCTCAGTTTTATCTATGGCAGGGGATTTTCTGGAGTCTAGTAGCTGTGAAAAAGTAGCTGCTACTAAGTAGCTCTGAGTGTCTTTACCCTAACAGTGTGAATGTCGTGTCCTCTCAGGCAGAACCATGGTATTTTGAAATGAATTTGAAAATAAAACACCCTCTTCATCAATAGTAGACTTAGGGGCAGATTTACTAATGCACGAATCCGAATCCCGAAAGGGAAAAAATCATATTGGAAACGAGAATTTTGCTGCCTTCGCGATTTTTCGTATTTGTCACAACTTTTTCGTTGCCGTCACTTTATCGTATTTTGCGCAACTTTTTCATCGCTGCCGCGATTTTTTCGTATGGAGCAATAGTAAACAGCGGAAAAACCAATCCGATTTTTCGCGACGGCGACGAAAAAAAAAAGTCGCAAAAATACCGATCATTGCGATAAAACGTATTCTGATGCCTTCGGACCATTCGTTGATTAGTAAATCTCCCCCTTACTATTCAGAGGAATGAGAAGTGGCAAGTTGATTGTAGAGAGAACTGGAGTGGTCATAAGGTCCAGTTTGCTATTACCCCTTCCGTCAAGCAATTCTTTGTCAGAGCAATTCAAATATATCAGATTAAAGGGCCAGTCATATCTACATGTAACAATAAATTCATAGAAATATTCAAGTTTGCTCTGCAGTGTGTTTGTTATCAAGTCTACATTCAGCCGTCTCTTATCAGTTTTCTAAGCAGAGCCCACTCAGCCTCTTGTGTGCAGTGAAGATTAGATAATACATATTCACAACTGGGCCCCAAATCCCTGCCAAAGATTTTAAAATAAAAATATCATGTTTGCTAGAAATGTGACACTTTTAAAACCACTGATTAAAGAGCAAATTCATTTTATATGAATTCCTTTGCATGATATTCATAAATGCACAGGAATTTGTGCCAAAAACCTATACTTGGATGTCAAATTCCATTATGTGTATGGGAAGAAACCAGGGCAAATTTAGGAAACATACAGTGGTGTAACTACATATGACTGGGCCACCTGCAAAAATTAGTAAAGGGGACTATAATACAGCAAACCACATGGTCTGGGTCCCTCTGTCCCCAGCACCCCCTCCAAGCGGTCATGGGGGTTGCTGTATTGTAGTTATGGTACTGGAAACATGTGTAAACATATTGTGTAATTGTACTAGCTACGCTGGTATCTACATGTTTCTTTCTACTGCACAGGCAAAACTTTTCTTTACTTCACAGTCGCTTCTTTGTTTTTTCTAAATAGTGATGAGCGAATCTGTCCTGTTTCGCTTCAGCAAAAAAATTGCGAAACTGTGGAGAAATTAAAAAATGATGCGTCAAAAAAAATTGTCGTTCACGTAATTTTTTTGACACGCACAATAATTTTTTTTTTATGTGCACAACAATTTTTTTATGTGCGCCATTTTTTGGATGTGCGTGACTTTTCTTTGTCACGCAACAGATTTTTCCTGCAGCAAATTTTTGTGCCTATTTCGCAAAAAAAATTGGCGAAACACGGAAATTCAGAGCGAATCCATGACAGGTGAAAAAATTCGCTCATCACTAATTATAAATATTGATGGAATGGATTTGCAACAAATTTCTGCATTTCACCATTGGCGAATTGTTTTGAGAAACTTCCACGAATATCAGGGAAAATTTGTTGCGTGTCAAAAAAAGTCGTGGTCGCTTCAAATTGGGCACAGTCACGCCAAATTGGGCATGGGCCCATCAAATTGGGCGTGGTCGCAGCAAAATAGGTGCAATCACGTCAAAAAAAGATGTGTGCGACGATAAAGTCACACAACAAACGTGTTTCGTGGATTATTTGCCGTTTCACAAATTTTCCCGTTTCGGTAGTTTTTCGGCATAGCGAAATGGGACAGATTTGCTCATCACTAATTATAAACACTATTTTTCATGAGGCCAAGTGCTGTGTAAAAACTGGTACAGAAAGTAAAAATTTTTCACTGCTTTTTGGACCGTTTAATTATTCTAACCTTAAATGAACTTTTACAAGTAAAAGCATTTCCTGTTGTTATAGTAAAAGGAATAGATAGAAATGTAAACTTGTAGAGATAAACATGTGCTCCTTTATTATTGTATTTAGAAAGGGATTTAGAAACAGTTCATGTTTCCCCTTAAAAAATATTATTTTACCGGTATGTGTCCTAGTATAAATTATAGCATAAATAGCATACTATATAGCAGGGATCCCCAACCTTTCTCACTCATGAGCCATAGTCAATTATAAAAAGACTTGGGGAGCAACACAAGCACCATAAAAGTTCATGGAGGTGCCAAATAAGGGCTGTGATTGGCTATTAGGGGCCTCTATGCACCCTATCAGCTTACAGGGGGCTTTATTTGGTAGTAAATCTTGTTTTTATTCAGCCAAAACTTGCCCCCAAGTCAGGAATTCAAAAATAACTCCCTGGTTTGGGGGCACTAAGAGCAACATCCAAGGGGTTGGGAGCCACTGGTTGGGGATCACTGCTATATAGATTATAGTAAAACATTATCTAAAAGCTTGTGAGGGCATGTAGAAGTCAAAGGGAGCTGTCCTAGGCAAAATGTAAGCGGTTTTGTCAATTTGAGTTTTTTTTTTTAAATTTTTGTAGACTCATTTTGTATAGACCCATTAAAAATCAAGAGTAGAACACAAATTAGATGCATTCCAATTTTTTTCACAATTTTATTTGATCAAGATATTGGAATCAAATTTTTTAATAAATAAGCAAACATTCGAGTTTTGTAAAATTTCCGGTTTATTTGAATTGAAAAACTCAAAAAATTACAAATTAAAATTTTGATATATAAGCCTCCCCATGAATAGCAATGAAGCAATAAAATGTATTACTCATCATTAGTGATGGGCAAAATACTTTGTCATGCATGGGTTTCCACCCAATTTCCACTGTTCCCCATTGGCAGATTTTTTTGTGAAACGGGCAAACAAATTCGCCATAGAAAAAATTGCAGTGCGACAAAAAGTTGTCGCCTGCGTAAAAAAAAAATTGTTGCGCTTTTTTTTTGCCGCGTGGATTTGCGCATTTTTCGGCGAAGGGAAACGGGACAGATTTGCTCATCACTACTCATCATCATAAGCCATAATAGTAGTATTTAAGCAATGCAAATGGAATAATGATATTTTAAAAAGCATGTAACCTAGTTCTTTATTTTGTTCATTTTCTCTTGGCAATGCAATCAATGAAGGAACGTTAAAGCCATGACTATATATATTATTTTGCATTAAGTTGGGATATGCAGCTCCATGCAGATAAATCAGTGTCTCAGTAAATCCACTGACTCCCTGCATATAGCTGCTTATCCTTTTTTATTGCATGTGAAACTTCTATAGTAAAATGTAAGATGTGTCACGAGGTTACAATCCAGGAGCCTACATGGAGATCTTTAGATGTAGGGGTGACATTTTTATACATGATATTTGTATGAGTGAATTATCTTTGCTTAAAATACATGAATGAGGTTGCCATTATAAAATGTCTTTGTTGGAATGTTGAAATATGAAATTTTGACAGTTGTAAAATCACTTAATTAATTAAAGCATATAGTATTTCTTCTAATATAAATCTGTTGTTTGAGTACCTGAAGAACTATAGGATGGGTAGGGGAACATTAAAGGAGAAGGAAAGTCATTTTGGCATTTTATTGCCAATAGATTTGCCACATTAGTGCCACCTAGAACACTATGGGCCTGATTCACTAAAGGGCGATAAAAATTATCGCACGCTTTTTCGCGTTAAAAAACGCAAAATAACTTGCGCGCGATTCACCATAGTATTATCGCGTGCGAAAAATCGCCATTTTCGCACGGGGTATTTCTCGCACTAGTTTTACCGTTTTGCGGTAATTTCCGCGCTGAAAAGAATACGATCGCATGATTCACTATAACTTTTGCGCGCTAAATATCGCATTCGGCTATACGAAAATTAACACCTACTACAGGCAGGCGAAAAATTATACAAAAGTACAGTAAATGATTTTTTGCAATAAAATATGGACTTACAGTGTTATTTATTCAAGTCTGTGTTTCCCCCAGAGTGACGCAGCCGCCAGTTTCATTTTTAATACAGTAATTTTCTGCAAGTATTGGCGTGTATGGATAACATGGCGTGCGTTCATTTGCGCAACTATTTCTATTTGGCTACAAGTGATGAAATGTTTCGCCAGGCATGGATTCGCAGCGAATTTTTGGACGTGCGTTGAATGTTTTTGCGGCGGATTTTTTCATGCGTTTCGCAAAACAATCCGCCAATGGCAAAACGCATGAAAAAATTTGCCACGCAAAAATTCACCGCACATCCAAAAATTGATACAAGTGTCAAAAAATAATAGTCACGGGCAACAATTTTTTTGCCCGCACAACATTTTTGCCGTTTCGGGGATCTTTCGAAAGATTTGCTAATTTTTCACTAAAGAAACCAGAACACATTTGCTCATCACTAGTGGCTACTATTTATAAGCATCTACTATTTATATGTGGCTAATATTTATATACACCATTTATATGCTTCGACAATTTTTATACACTATTTCTATGCTACCATTCATATTCGGCGATTATTCGCGTAATTTAGCGCATGTACAGGCAAATACCGCATTGAAATAGTCTTTCGCGAGTTAAATAACGCTTGCAATATCGCGCGTAAAAAAGCGCGAGTATGCTTATAGTGAATCGTGCGAAAAATCGCCAAAATTAAGCGGCGGTAAAAATTTTAGCTCACGTTTTATCGCCCTTTAGTGAATCAGGCCCTATATGTATTCTGCAGAAAGCATTACCATACCTGAGTAAACAGCTCTAGAAGCTTTCTTTGTTTGTTTAAGACAGCATCTGCCATTTTAGCTTGGCCTTCATAGCTTCCTGCTTGCAGTAGTTATAGCTCAGATTACACATTCCTAAGGGTGGGGGGAGTGAGTTTTATAAATTTTTATGGGAGGGGGAGCAGGAGAGGGGAGAGAGGAGAGAACTTTGCAGACTCTGGCCCCGGGAATGAAGGATTTTTCTGAGAGGATAAAGTTAAGTGTCTGTGAGATATCTGTGGATTTATTCCAAACTAAGTAACCAAAAAATAGTAGCTAAAAGTAAAACAATGTTTATTTAAAAATTCCTCTTTAGATGCTGGGGGCAACTGTTCACTTTCAAACTAGACAGCATGTATAGGAGCTGTTAGGGCTACCCAAGATACCCAAGAACATGTTTACAAGAAATCCGGTGTTTCTTTTGATAGAGGACTCAGTGCAGCATTACTGTAAGTGTTTATTGCTGTATTTACATAGACCTTTCTGATAAAGCTTACTTAGTTTTAACCTTTCCTTCTCCTTAAAAGTGTCCTCCCTCCTGTCCTCTACCCATTCCCTAATTTGTGCCTCATTCAGAAGTGCTAGTTAGGGAGTGGCGACAGACAACCATTTGTGCCCCTTAGTGCCCTTGCACTTTGTAAATGACCCCTAGTTTGTTTTTACAGTTTTTTTATGCTGTTGTTACTACCTGGAAGTCTATTCAACAAAATACAGTATCAACTTTTTTTTTGTGCTTTTATCCTTATCCTTTTTTTAAAACAATTAAGCTATATTATTATTCCTCTCGTTTTTTTTTCAGAATTTGATGCCATTAACATTACAACTTGCACCAAGTCACTTTGAAACATTTTCCTAAATAAAACATTATGCTAGATGGTTAAAATAAAGCATCTCTAGTTCTTATCCTACTCCCAGTCTATTAGAATACTTGAGGCTTCCCTGTAACATTTGGATCAAGCCATTTAAACTGTCAGTATATTGAGCAGTCATTTCCAATATTTGAAAATGAAAACTCAAAATTTAGATTGTGCTCCTGATCCGACCTAAACAAACCCAGTTTTGCCCATACACAGAGCTGATACAGTTAAAATCAAACTTCCTGGTAATCCCACCAATTTTAGGGGCCACAACTCTTACCTAAATCAGAACAAATGTGGGACAAGGTAATGTATAACAACAAGAAAAACTCATGAAGGTCCAAAAAAAGAGGGTTCTGAGGGTTATTCTTACACAGGATTGGAATTGTTGCTGACACATAGCTCAAACTCTCAATATATCATCATAACACAAATGGCCAACTTCACTTCAACAATCTGGGCTTATTTTTTTTTTTATCAGACAAAACATCAGAGCACACCGATTTGGCTTCCTGCTCAAAAATTATAATAATTAAAAAGTAGGCAAAAGAAGTCTGCCAAAGACCTGAAGCAAGATAATGGGAAATCAGTCCTGTTCACTGGCTCTCTCGTCCGTTCTTGGCTTTCCATCTATGATCAGTTCATATATTATATCAGTTGGTGAATCAGTCATTTTAGTAGATCCATATGTGCTTAGGAAAGGTGCTTAGGAAAGGAAGATTTCTGTGTTTGTGAGTCAAGTTTTATATACAAATATAAGTATGCTAGTATATGTACATGCCCGTAATAACAAGGGATTTTTATATACAATGATACGTTAGTATGTTTACTTTTGGGCACTACAGGCAAATATTTAGGGAGGCTACAGATCTACTATGACTGGCCTCTTCATCTTTATATAGTTTTTTTCAGATAAAAAGTAAAAGTAGTATGATAACCATAACTTAGTTAGGTCACATACAAATTCAAATGATCTACTAGTATGTTTACTTTTGGGCACTACAGGCAAATATTTAGGGAGGCTACAGATCTACTATGACTGGCCTCTTCATCTTAATATAGTTTTTCTCAGATAAAAAGTAAAAGTAGTATGATAACCATAACTTAGTTAGGTCACATACAAATTCAAATGATCTACTAGTATGTTTACTTTTGGGCACTACAGGCAAAACATTTTTTTAAAAAAAGTAAACAAGTAAAATTGGCAAAATAACCATAACTTAGTTGGGTCACAAAAGAATTCAGCAAAGATTATCATTGGAAGATTAAAACTGTATCCTTTCTCCAGATTTAGATTTAAAAAGTACATTTTTAGCAACAAACTTGTACGAAACTGTGCAAATTTTGGAAGTGTACTGGGGGGCCTGCAGGCAAGGTCTCCACAAGTCACTAATGTCACTAAGCAGCTATGCCCATATAGTAACAAATGTGTCTCAACTGCCACCTTGCATTGGCTTAATTTTGAGATGACAAAAGGTCATCAAGCATATCTGAATAGAGGTGTTCATTACTAAATGCTTCTTCTGACACTCACCTGCGTGCCGATCCATTGATGGATTATGGCAGAACATTGACAACACTCTGAAGAAGTCACTCAGTCACTCAGTGTGTCATTTATTTCAGGTTCGGTGACAGTCCCTACTTGTCACTTGAGATTTAAGTGAATGTGAATCTATTGTAGTCTATTCACAATTATGTTGTTGCCTGAACATTGTAAGCATGTTTTATATGGTTTAAAAGTGAGGTTTGTCTGGTAAATGGTTGTTGCTCTCATTGCTGTGTTAATTTATCCGTTATAAATGCCTTGTTTGCATTTAACCTGGAAAGCTGACTGTTTGTTAAAGTAAGTTCTGGATGTTTCCTCTATGCTGTGCTTAAACACTAATGGTATTAATCTCTAAGTTTTTTTTTCTTCTACACACCAAGTACCTGGTTTAGTATTTGATGTTTTTAAAATTGCTAGGCATTAAGGGGCAGGGCTTCTTTTCTTAAGCTTACATATGTTTTCAAAAGTTTTCATCCAAATGTTTATAAAGGGAAACATTGGCTAAAATAATTTTCCAAAATAAAATCATGTTTAAAGGTGCTTTGGTCTTGGTTCGTTCATTTTCCTTTCTGGCAATTTCTTCCAACTCTGATATTCAGTTGGAACATGTCCCGTTTATCCTCAGAGTTTATTGCTCATTTATTGTTTTTTCCCAGTGTATACAGTACAGCTAAAGTGTATATACCCCAAGTGTTTGTTTTGGGTGCTCACCTAAACAGCAGCAAACTTATGGGCTTCACTCATGACGAGGCTCTTTCTTGGGGCTACCCAATTTGTTGCCTTGATTTTGATTTATTTAAACCCCCTTTCCAACCCAATTCAAAAAACAAACAAATGTTTTAGCTGAACAATCATCAAGTGATTCAAAATTAATATCACAGCTGGCCTACCTTTTACAAGACCGACACTCCAGAGTGGTACAGTTCTGTATTTATAACCAGGCAACAAGACTGAAGAACAGTGCAGAACTTTAGTGCATTTCGCCAGACATTTCAGTAGAGATTTTTGTTTGTTGAAAATTAAATAGGTTAAGGGGAAGGTATACTTTTTTATTAGTTACTGAACAGCCCATCTCACCATTTTAATGTTGAGTAGATTAAAGGAACATTTACAACATGCATTGCCTTTACTCATGGATGTCTCTATCAAAATGAATGTATTGTGGTGGATGTTCAACACAACACTTTAAGTAAGGTTAGCCAATAACTTTAATCAGGGGCACCTCTAATCACCACACTGTGCATTCTGAATGCGGTTTTCTAGCTGTATTTTTTTTTAGAAGTGTCTCAAGTTCCCCCGTGATCCAGTATCTATAACATAAGCAATGGTGTTAATGTTGTTCTCAGCTCCTGAAGAGGCAGAGTTTCCCCCACAGAGAGAAAGGCCGTCAAATCTTTTTAAGGTATTGTGGGTCTAAAGTAGAACAACATCCATTCTAGATGGCTATTGAATGAGTATGCCTGATATATGTAATTGAATAATTATTACATTACTAGGATCCCTCTTTTCCAACCCATCCCTTTCTACTCTTCATCTGAAATGGTTTCCAATCATACTAAAAAGATGATGTTTTAGACATAAACAATCACTTATATATAAACCATTGCTATGACACTTCAATATTCAATAATATTATGTTGTACACCTCTATCTGTGGAAAAACTTAGGGGGGCATCTACTAATGCTTGATTTTTTTCGGTTTGGGGTTTTTGTCACCAAAAACTTGATTTTGTAGCAACAAAAATGCTAATTTGTCACACTTTATTATGCAACAAAACCGTGACAATTCTGAATGCAAAAACATGCCAGCTAAAACTTGTCAAGACCATGTAGAAGCCAATGGCATACAGTATGTCCCTTTTACAATTGAAAGACCTTTCTTTGCGTCAGGTTTCTTGACTTTGGCTTTTGTGCAACAATATGAAAAAGTTGTGGTTTTGCATTTTTTTCCCACAATTTTTTGTTCTGTTTCCGTTCTGATTTTTTTTTTCGGAAATGACTGCCATTCGTGGAAATGAGTTTAGATGTGGTATAATGTTAATAAACCCCCTCTTTAATGGATTTGTAACTAAAACTCTGTCATTCTGATCACAAATCCTATATGTAGAAATAGCTTTCCATACATGTGACATGAACAAACACAGCACAAAAATATTTGGGATAAAAAAGAAAACCATTTGTTTTCTTTTTTTCATCACATTGATGAGTCTGGAAGTTCATTAGTTTGCATTACTTATGAAAGGATTTAAGTATTTGCCCTTGGAACATGTTGTGCTTCAAAAAAAAATGTTGTGTTTATGTACGGTATCGCTGTAAGGCCGATGTAATCCTGTCTATGAAGTAAGCTAGTATATGTTTGCTCTCCAAGTTGCCCATTTTTTTTTTCTTCGGTGCAGATTTTTGTTTGGTTAACACTTCCAAGGACAGAATTCCATGTGCTGATATGTCATAACAATTGCAACATGTTTTTTTCCTTTGTGTGTAATTTCATGCTTCGGTCTTTCAGAACATCTTTAACATGTTAAGACATAGGCAGATTGTATTACAAAATCAAAGCCATAAAATGTGCCTTTGAGTACCTTGTATTGGTTTGAATATGGGGACATTGTTTGCAATTCTTTATAATAAAACTTTCAAATATGAATGTTTGTTCATTAATCTTTGTTTAGCCTGGTCACAGACCATAACGTATGCAGTAGATTAGTTGCTGACATTGAAACTTTTGTGCCATAATACAGACGGGATGTAAGGTATTTAAAAACAATCACCTGGGCCATACATCACAATATCAGAGCAATACACTTCCTCTCATTGTAGTTAAAAAGTAAAAGAGCAAAAGTATGGAGGAGCATGGTGAGATAGTGCTTTGTAATTTGTTGTATCTTAGTGGTTCACCTGTAGTGTTATAAATAATTGAAAACATATAGCTTTCCCTTCAAGGGGTAAATAACAACAACAAAATCATTTGTCAAAGATTATCAAAAACTAATTTTAGTCATTCCTACTACACAATATTGCCAGTGAATAATGTCCTATTGAATAAAAGCCACATGGAAACTGTTTCTAAGGTCATTGGTAGTGTGCAGCAGGTGGTATTGCATTATCCAAATGCCTAGCATGTGTTGAAACTTTTAGAATCTTCTATAGGGGAGTTCAAATGTTTCCGGGTGCATAACCCCCTTCTTCAACTACTAAGGTGGTGCCAATCACCACTTAGCTATTGCAGCACAAATTTGTTGATGGTGCAAAAAGGGTCAAATCTGACCTCCTTGAAAAGCAATTCTTTGTAGAATATGCATAATACACCAAGCTTCACATCTTTCAAAAAATATTAGCTACAATGCTGGTGCTTTTGGAGCCCAAAAGTTATTTCCTCTTGTAGTTTTGCAATAGAGCACTATGCACTATGTTGTTACTCCGAAGAGAGATCTCTGCCACCTCTGTGCATAGTGGGAGAATACATATAGCTATACAGTAGATGCACTTTGCAAAGGGGCAGTAGGTATCATTTGCTAAGTGCAAGGCAGGGTACAGGCAAGCAGTGTTGGACTGGCCTACAGGGATACCAGGAAAACTCCCGGCGGGCCCAGGTGTCAGTGGGCCCTCCTGCTTCTAACCGATTAAATATAAAGAAGAATAGATTATAGTATGTAAAGATAAAAAAAAAACTAGGAAAATATAGAGGTTCAGTGAAAAGGGGATTAAAAATAGTTTCGAGAGTGGGCCCAAGGTCTGAGGTTTTCAGCTGCCAATTTGGCTTCTTAAAACTGACTCGGCAGCTTATCTGGCCATGAGACTCTTCATCAGGCCTCTTCATCTGGGCAAAAATTGGGCAGATGTTGATTGTCATGGCTTGATTTTTTGTCAGATTGGGGACCGTGTTGGCTCGTTGATGTGGTCCTTGCGCCAACCTTTCCTATTATCTTTATTGCAATACGATCAGTTAATCCTAGTGCTATCGCAATAGCGCCCAAACAGGATGGGCAAAATGGGGGAAAGATTTGTGCATTGGGTGATCTTTCCAAGCAAGCAAATCTTACTGTGTATGCCCCCTTAACCCTTGATCTCCCTCCCTAACCCCACACTACTCTGTTTAATGTTGTTTTTTGTTCAGTGTCGGACTGAGATGCCAGGGGCCTACCAGAAAACCCTAAACCATGGGCCCATTCCTACTCTCTTCCCTCAAATTTTCCTTGTGTCTTTTCTCTACATACTTTACTCTATTTTTCCATTTTTCAAGTGTCTTTAATTCCATACAGAAATAGGGAATGACCATGAAATAGGCTAAATACAGTAGCTGGGCCCACCGGGAGTTTTCCTGGTATCCTAGTGAGCCAGTCCGACACTGATTTTGTTTATTGAAAGCAAAAATAAATACTTGAAAACTTTAAAAACCCTACTTTATGTGCAAATGCAGTAGGGAGTTTTAATTGGTTGGTGTTCCTGCCCTTTTAACTTCCTGAACTGGGACTCCTAGGCTGCTCTTATTTTTCTCCACCAAACTTCATCTTTACAGCATGGTCCAATGCGCGCTATAAGCTCCTACATAAAAGAGAAACAAAGTATAAGATGAGCCCTATTCATGAATGGGGAATTTTCTATATAAAACATTTTTGACAAAGGCTTATTAAAAATAACTTGCCGCAGACAGTTGAAAGAAAGCTAAATTTAGCGTAAAAGCTAAATAGCCTCTTCCCGGCCCCTCATTCCTTTATTAATATTATAAAAAATGT
Source organism: Xenopus tropicalis (assembly GCF_000004195.4). Taxonomy (NCBI): domain Eukaryota; kingdom Metazoa; phylum Chordata; class Amphibia; order Anura; family Pipidae; genus Xenopus; species Xenopus tropicalis. Next base: position 133,167,897 of record NC_030682.2, on the reverse strand, counting down.
AAGATAACAATAGCATTTGGTAAATAGGGTGGTGATAGAATAGGCTAGTGGTTTGTTTGTTTTTCATTAATTAACCTCAACCTTATATAGGAATGTGACAGAATGAATGCACCAAAACAATAAAACAGATATTCTTTGACACATTAAACATATTAAATGGCACCTCCAGTTGTGCGATTCATTATCACATTGATTAACATGTCTTCTCCCAACCCCCCTCTCAACATCCCCATATAACTAAAGACCATTTGTTAGCTGTTTGTTTTGCCTCTGTGACCTGATTTTTCTGCTCATGAGCAGATCTAATAATGGGCGTTATTAACAATAGCTTCTCTAATAAACCTCTTTCATTTTATATGCATCCTCCTGAAAGAATCACTGACAGCAGCACTTGAAGTGAATTTCTGGAATCCTTTCCCAGGAACTTCAGTTATGTAAGATTAATTAAGTGTGGCTTGGACAATTTAATAGTTAGAGAATATACATTCTCCTCTCCTTTGTTGACTGTTTCCCTTGCCAGTGTAAACATGTTCATTAACAAATATACAAAATATTTGAAAAATGATATCAGTCTCCTTCAAAATGTGTAAGAAATGTCTTATGAATGTGTGTTGAAACAATGGTTTAACAGTTTATAGAGATAAGCACACAGTTATCCATAACTTAGATTAATCACATTAGACATCTTAAAGGAGAAGGAAAGTCATTTTGGCATTTTACTGCCAATAGATTCGCCACATTAGTGCCACCTAGAACAATATATTTATTCTGCAGAAACCATTACCATACCTGAGTAAATAGCCCTAGAAGCTTTTTCTGTTTGTTTAAGACAGCAGCTGCCATTTTAGCTTGGTCTTCATAGCTTCCTGCTTGCAGTAGTTATAGCTTAGATTACACATTCCTAAGGGTGGGGGGAGTGAGTTTTATGAATTCTTATGGGAGGAAGGAGCAGGAGAGGGGTTAGAGGAAAGAGTTGAGCAGACTCTGGCACTGGGAATGAAGGATTTTTCTGAGAGAGGAAGTCTGATACCCAAGAACATGTTTAGGGGGGAGCAGGAGAGAACTGAGCAGACTCTGGCCCTGGGAATGAAGGATATTTCTGAGAGAGGAAGTCTGATACCCAAGAACATGTTTAGGGGGGAGCAGGAGAGAACTGAGCAGACTCTGGCCCTGGGAATGAAGGATTTTTCTGAGAGAGGAAGTCTGATACCCAAGAACATGTTTAGGGGGGAGCAGGAGAGAGGAGGGAACTGTGCAGACTCTGGCCCCGGGAATTAAGGATTTTTCTGAGAGAGGAAGTCAGATACCCAAGAACATGTTTACAAAAAGCAACTCCTCCTTATGTGCACAATTATGCCGCAATTGTGGTGGGAAATGCTGCAATCTGGGAAAAATAATGTGGTAAATTCCATCTGAAATGTACACTTTGTACACTGCACTCCAGTAAGTAAATGACTCTTTATTCATAATTATATTCAAACACTCATTTCAAATCCTTGTACTGTTGATTTACAAACAACTAATTGGGTCCAGCCTAAACTTACTAATGTAAGAACAATGCAATACTTTAGCACTTCTTGTTGTAAAGGTGAAAAAAGTGATTTATTTAGGCAGGGGCGGGCCAAGCCGACCGGGCGCCCTAGGCAACCCGGTCGGCCAACTCCGCCCACCTCCCCGCCCCCCCGAACGGCGCATGCGCGCCAAAGCACAGAAGAAGGTGCAGGGGGGGGCGGAGCAATTAGATCGGTCATTGCCTCCGCCGCTAATGACAAGCGGCAGAGGCAATGACAAAGTAGCACTAGGGGTAGGCAGGAAAGGCTCCTGTCTGGCGCCCCTCAATCGTTGCGCCCTAGGCAGCTGCCTCTTCTGCCTACCCCTAGTTCTGGCCCTGTATTTAGGTCATATATACAGACAGCATTTCATGACTTATCTTGCCCTTCATCAGGCTCAATAAAGGCCTGAAACGTTGCCTGTATATATGACCTAAGTAAATTACTTTTTTCACCTTTGCCACAAGGAGTGCCACAGTGTTTCTTTTTCTTCAGTATTATTTAACCTCTGACAAATGTTTTTTTTTTACTGCATTGCACCCAATTTAATATTTTTGGATATGGTGGTTGTATGCACACACAATCTCTAAAAAATTACTAAAGTTAGAAACATTTGCTAGGCTAATTAGCAGTTTCTACTGTTCTTGTGATTGTTTTTTGGCTATGAGTAAAGGCTAGAAGAAGTACAAGAAGTAGAAAAAGAAGTAGAAGAAGAGTAGTAACTCTAAAATGATGTTTTATTACTTTTTATTAAAGTCTCAGAGAACAGCTCTACCTTGTAAGCAAGTTTAACATCTAAAAACTTGTGCCAAAACATGAATACGTAGAGGAAATGAGAAATGACTGCGAGTGACAATTCCAATAGGCAGAAGTCTCCCACACAGCAAGAATAGTGGAACTGTTTGTTGCTCGGCTTTTACAGACGATTATTTAGGCTGCTCTGTGACCCAGAGAATCAGAAGAGCCACAACAGTATGTGCTACAGGCAGCAACAACATCATTTTCACTCGTGCGGAGCGTGGAAATATTTGCAATATTTTTCAATAACCAGAATTTCGAACTATTCTGCAATATTATCTCCGGTTCAGCGAGCCTTGAAAGAAGGGTAGCAGAGCTCCACTGAACTGAGAAGCGACGTGATTCACAGTCTAATACAGGAATGCAACTCACTATTACCGGAAACAAACATGGAATTTTCATTCAAAACACACACCGCTAACAGGCTGGCATACAGAAATAAAAGGCCTTCCAAATTCTAATTGGCTGAAAAGATATTGCACATAAAAAATGTTTTGTTTGCAATCCCTGTTTAAATATACTTTCTAGCTGTTATGCTTGCTTGCACTCCTTATAGGTTCCAGCTGCTATCTGATTGGTACAGCATTTTCACATTCTCAATTGCAATGAAAAATAAGATGGCAGGAAAAGCAAAGATAAAAAAAAAATAACTTTGGCTCCTGATTAAAAAAAAAAGAAATGAAGAGCGTTTTCTCAAAGATTTTTTTTTCTTGTGTTTCTAAGGCAAATCCAATCTGCTCATTGTTTTCTGGAAAATTTACCACCAGTGTTCCATATAATAAGCCATATCTAAACTTTATCTGTTTATATATGATAGCATATACTATAGGTTTCTTCATTCAGCCATATAATACTTTATTGAGTTAAAGTCAATGTAGCAAGACTGGGAACGGATCCTTTCATAACACCGAGCAGACTTCATTGGCTATTGTGTCTTGTAGCTAAATTTACCCAGGTGTAGACAAGTGTATTCCTCTCATTACAGGTATCGGACCCCTCATCTGGAAATCCATTACCCAGAAAGTTCTGAATTACAGAAAGGTCATCTCCCATAGACTTTTATTGCAGCGTTCTCAGCGCTATGAGTTTTGGGTTAACCAGCCTTCCTAAGGCGCATGTATACAAAGTGATAGCAAACAAACATGTAAAGCCATGCTTATACCAACACCAACACACATGTATCAAAGGAGTATTGCCACCTAGTGCCAAAGGCACCATTGTACATCCAATTGCATCACTCATGTGAAATACCAATAAGCAAGCAATCGCTGCCAACTTTCTATTACAAGTTATTAAAGTTGCAGTGCATTATAGTTGCACATAATCAATATCAATCGTATTCCACCAGTACAGATGTCCTGCCTCTTACTTAATATATTATTGGATTTAATATGATTTCAAACCAGTTTCGGTGAGTTATAGCTGCACATAAACAATAACAATAATGTCAAATAGTAGGAATCTCCTTCCTCTTGCTTCATATACTATTAGATTCAAAACATCTCAAGTTAAATCCGTCCATGTTAAGGTGAGGATCTGTAAACAAAACAAGTACGATAACAGAAAGCATTTGTTAAAGATTCATTTATCCCAAACGGTTCCAAAGTATTCAGCTTATGAATCCATTGCAGCAGAATGCATAGCGTGCGTCATTCTCACCCGCATAAATTGCCCCTAGGGGGTACCCTTTATAGTGCGAGGATTATGGAAACTTTCTACTCTCAGAATATTATTTCAGTAGTTGTAGAGTATAAATCTGTACCAGTGTGACCCAAAGTATTGATAGCTTTCACACCCAAGTAGTGTATACCTTCTTTACTGTAATCAGTTGTGAATTTTACCAACTTGTGTTGGGAACTGATATACTCCAAGAAAGCCAGCAATTCGGATTCATCTGATTTCTGGATACAAATATTATCCACATAACGGTAGTAACTACTGGGGAGTGAATTTTTTTGCAAGGCATGGATGTGCGTTGAATTGTTGCTTTCCATCATTGGCGGACTGTTGTGTAAAATGGTTGCAAAAATTGGCTGCAGAAAAATCCACCACGCAACAAAAAAAAGTTGTGCGCGTCAAAAAAAATTGTTGCATCTACTAGCGTTAAGAGCTGAATTGTCAGATATGAAGGTAGAAACAATAGAATTCTACCCCTATCTGATTCAGCATTGACCTACTGCTGATGTTGGGGCATCTATCAAAACTTTCCACCCTGGCTGATCGACGGGACGACCATCGATCAGTCAGGGTGGAAGCCCAGGGGAAGCGGCAACAAGGATCAGTTCTGGGCCAACGGGGCCCACCAGGTTTTTTTCCCGGTGTCCCGGCAGCCCAGTCCGACCCTGTGTTGTGTTCTGTGTTGACTCAAACTTGCACCCGTACCTCTATCTATTTTTTCTTGAACAAATATCCATTTCTGTGCAAACAAGAATTTTGTGAACAGCCTAGCTTTTCTTGCTTCCATCTTTATTTAAAAAAATAATTCAAAACCTAATGTTCTTCAATATAAGCGCAACCTCCCAAGTTGAAGTCTAAGGGGACCATTCACTAATCATCAGAGTTGTGACTTTTTTTTCAGTGATTTACTATGAGCCAAAACGGCTAAAAATCTGAATCCGACAATTTGCTTCAAAATCTATTGAGGCTTTAGGATTTTTGTTACTGTTTTATTTGTGCAACAATTCAAAAAAAGCCACAATTTTCTGCAACTTTTTCAGTTCAGAGTTTTAAGTTAATGTCAGACATTTGTGGAAATGAGTTTATTTGACTTTTTTAAATAAAAAAAAAATCTGCCTCCTATATACAGATAGGAGGAAACTTTATGGCAGAGTGCAATATGAAATTCATTATAAAATCTAGGGGATGAGGAATGAAAAATAAAACGAATTTTCCAATCATATATCATAATTTTTTTTTTACTGTGCTAATGAACCAAAAGAATAACGAGTCTAATGAGAACACTGTTTGACCTTAGATCCACATTCAGCGGAAGCTATTTATAATAGAATTGTTCCTCATCAGAATTCAGTCTTTGTATTTATCCTTAAATAGATGTGAGGGCTCAGAGCAATCCAAGTGCAACGAATGGCTTATTACAGCAAACAGAATTTTAAGGTTCATTTATAATCTGGCACCAAGTTCTCTTCCTCAGAGGAAAAGGAAAACAAACCTTTCTGAATCAATTTCAGTTTTCAGCTTGATCTCTACCTTTGTTTACAGAAGGGAAGAATTTATGCACAAAATGAATCCTTAAGCAAGTTTCCCAAGGGTCCCTTACCAAGTTCCTACAATCCACAGTTACAGAAGAAGATGGGGACCCTGGAAATGTAAAAAGTTCAGGGGTTCAGTATCAGGTAGGGAAAACATTACAGAGCCCAAACCAGGAGATGTTCGATATATTCACTTTATGTATCTATGACGCCCCAACCACGGACATTAGTGTAAAATTACATTTTCACCCTTTCTTAGGAAAAAATTGGGAAAATAGCAGATTTGATTGGATGAACAAATTTCATTAACAGTGATGAGCCAGGCATGGATTTGCAGCAAATTTCCACATTTTCCATTGGATGGTTTTTTTGCAAAACTTCCGTGCAGAAAAATTTGAAAAAGGCAGAAAAATTTGTCATGCGTCAAATAAAGTTGCGATTGAGTCAAAATAGATGCGGCCATGTCAAATTGGGCGCAGTCCCGTAAAACTGGGTGTGGTCGGGTCAATATAGGCACGTTCGAATAAAAAAAGACACGAGTGACAAAAAAATCCACAAGCGTCAAAAAAAGTTGCGATCATGTCAAAATAGTCGCGGTCATATAAAATTGGGCATGGATGCATAAAAATGGGTGCGAGCATGTCAAAATAGGCGCAGTTGCATCAAAAAAACATGCGCAACAAAAAAAACAAACCGCGGACGACAAAAAAGTCATGCAACAAGCGTGTTTCGCTGATTTTTTTTCGTTTTGCGACTTTTTCTATCTTTTCACAAATTTTTTGCCAAAGCAAAACAGGACAGATTCACTCATCACTAGTGATGAGCGAATCTGTTCCGTTTCGCTGAAAAATTTGTGAATCTTTCAAAAGATCCGCGAAACGGCGAAAAATTAGCGAAAATGTAGTGCGACAAAAAAAATTGTCGCCCGCGGCTATTGTTTCGTCGCCCGCGGCTATTATTTTGTCGCACGGCTATTGTTTCGTCGCCCGCGGCTATTATTTTGTCGCGCGGCTATTGTTTCGTCGCCCACGGCTCTTATTTTGTCGCGCGGCTATTGTTTCGTCACCCGCGGCTATTATTTTGTCGCGCGGCTCTTATTTTGTCGCGCGGCTATTGTTTCGTCGCCCGCGGCTATTATTTTGTCGCGCGCTATTGTTTTGTTTTGTTTTGGCGACAATTTTTGGATGTGCGACGAATTTTTCCGCGGCGAAATTTTTCATCCGTTTTGCGAAACAATGCGCCAATGGCGAAACGCGGAAATTCGCCACAAATCCATGCCTGGCGAAACTTTTCGCCCATCACTACTCATCACTATTCATTAATAATTTTGCTAAGTTTGTAGGATCACAACAATATGGTTACAAATTATATTGAAGACTTTTATTTGCCAGTATAGTGCAGGTATTGGATCTGTTATCTGGAAGCCCATTATCCAGAAAGCAGCTCTGATTTCAGGGGAGGGGGATGGTACGCGGCACTCTGGGGAGAAGCCCTGATTGCAGGGGAGGGGGGTGGTATGCGGCACTCTGGGGAGAAGCCCTGATTGCAGGGGAGGGGGGTGGTATGCGGCACTCTGGGGAGAAGCCCTGATTGCAGGGGAGGGGGGTGGTACATGGCACTCTGGGGAGAAGCCCTGATTGCAGGGGAGGGGGATGGTACGCAGCGCTGGGGGGGGGGGTACGTGGCACTGGTGGGAGCAGGAACTCGTGACTGGGGTGGGGGAAGCTGCAGACGGTAGCTCATGTGTGCGTCTGACACCCCAATCCAACACTGTTATCACCAATCACCCACATTGTTTGTCCTTGGTAAATCCATAATACGTGGGTATCCTCTATTTTCATTAAAAGATTTATATAACATTTATAGTGATGAGTGAAATTTTTTGCCAGGCATGAATTGGCGGCGAATTTCCGCAATTGTTTTGCAAAACAGTCACAAAAATTTGGTGCAAAAAAAATTCCACGTCATTTGTTGTGTTTCATGTGTTTTTCACCGTTTCACTTCGCAGAAAAAATAAAACTTTGACAAGACAAAAAAATTCACAAAACACAGCAAATGACGTGCAAGTTTTATTATGCCAAATTTTTGTGTCCATTTTGCAAAACAATTTCCGCACGCATAAAAAACATTTGTCATGGGACAGATTCGCTCATCACTAAACATTTACAGTATATATAAGTGGTAAGCCTCGAAAGAAGGGCAGAAGTCACACTGAATTTGGGCTTTAATATAATCATTTATTATGAAGCTTTTTACATACAAAAGAACAAAAGGTCTCTCCTTGGGGAGACATGAGGAACTGAGCTGTCATTTTGAAGCAGCGTAGGTGGCTCTTTATGGTGAGGGCCTTGAGGTTGTGCAATACTGCCAGGTGATTCTATGCCTTTAACAGTGCATGGGCAAACGTCCAAGTGTATAGCGAGCTTGGGATCTACAGTTTGTTTTATACATAAACAAACTCATATAGATGTGAGTGTATTCATAAGTCTGTATTGTATGTGGATATTTATGATCTGGGATTTGGGTGGGTTGAACATGATGCATTTGTCATAATAGGCAATAATTCTGTAGACTTCTGATTCAGCCACTTACACACATATCAGTTTGGATCAAAGAAAGAAAAGGTAATGTTCAGTTAGCACTGTATCCGGTAATCTGTCATTACTAAAGCTCTCATACTCACTGCATAAGCTAAATATAAGCTATAGGAGGATTAAGGAGACTTTTCCTTTTCTGCAGTGACATATTCATCAAATGAAAATAAACTTGGCACTGGGATTGAAGAGCAAATAGCAAAAAAGCAATAGGACTCAGGAGGAGACAGCCTGTCAGGCATTGATCAAGTTAAGCAACTTGCTAACTCATAGTATGTAATATTTCCCTTAGCAGCAGATACTTTTTGTAACGATCAATTCAGCACAATGTTTTAAACTCAAGGTACCTGGAATATAAACACTGTCGTCTTGTATAGTATGAATTTGTTCTAATCAACTTGGTAACTATTGTTTATATATTTTGGTTTTCTAAATGATGAATTTCAGTTTGGTCTCTCTCCAAAATAACATGGGAAAATCTGTCAAATTGCTTGGATCAATGACTGCAGTATCCAGAATCCAGGCTAGCGTTTTCTTGTTATCGTTATTTTGTATGATTTATTTGGATCCTTACCTAATCATCTTCCAATCATTTATTCAACCAACTGACTGGTTGCTAGGGCATACATACTGTATACAAGAATTTAACATGTATTACAGCATGTTCCTTAGTCGTTTTGAACAGGTCCATCATGGAGTTAAAGTGGCGATGTTTAGTGTAGGCCTTTGGGGACCTCAGGGGCATGGCAATAGGAACATTCGTTTGAAAATGCTTTGTCTCTATCTATATTTGGACAGTGGTGGCACAAAATCCTTGCATATACACCAAGAGGGTTTGGGTCTCTGGAATCAAAGGAAGGGGCAGGATAACATTGAGGGTGTTATGCTCAATATTTAATTGCAAATGGATGACTTTAGTTGACCCTTGTGCAATTATAACCCTTGCTATGGTCTACCTATAAACCAATAAGGCACAAAATGGTAATGTTAATCTAGATACATGGGCCTTTGCCCAGTAACAAGGGAAAGAAGGAAATGGTAGGGTTTAAAGTCATAGGGGCATATTAAAACTATGGGTTCCTACACTATCTTCCACTGGTGTCATTTTAAAGCATCACACTCAAGGACAGATTTATCAAAATGTGAGTTTGGAGCTTAATACATGAAAACTCAACTATGTTCAAATCATTATTATGGGATTTTTAGAAGCGTATTTATCAAATGGGGAGTTCTAACTTTTGACATTGATAGATAAGCTTCTAAATATCCAATAGAAATTAACAGAACAAGGTTGAGTTTTTATGTATTAACTATTAAGCTCTAAACTCACTTTTTTAGATAAATCTGACCCTCAGTGTTAAAGGATATTATCCATAAATTCAGATTCCACTAAAGTGCTTAACTGGCTGATCCGCTTTTTTAGTTCTCCCTTAGCTCATAACAGTAAAAAGACATTTGAAAATATTGATTTATCTGCCATTTAACTGTAGTTTCTAGAATATCTTGGGTATCAAAAGGGGTTATTTCCAAAATGCAGGACTGAGTGCAAAATGCAAAAGAAATGCCATATTTGCACATTTATACCCTGCCCCACATTTTTAACTACAACTGAGAATAGAGTCCTTCTACATTCCCCCAATACTTACAGCACTGCTGGCATTTGGCATTGTTGTTTTAATGAGAGGTGGCACAGAGGCGATGGTTAGTGATGAGCAAATCTGTCCCGTTTCACTTCACAGAAAAATTTGCGAAACAGGGAAAATGTCTTGAGTCCAAAAATTGAAGCTACGTTTGAAGCGCGACAGTTCTTTTGATAAGAGACAATTCTTTTTTCCGTGAGAGACAATTCTTTTTGCCACAAGACAATTCTTTTTAACACGAGAGACAATTCTTTTGATAAGAGACAATTCTTTTTGCCGCGAGAGACAATTCTTTTTGCCGCAAGACAATTCTTTTTGACATGAGAGACAATTCTTTTGATGAGAGAGACAATTCTTTTTGCCACAAGACAATTCTTTTTTACACGAGAGACAATTCTTTTGATAAGAGACAATTCTTTTTGCCGCGAGAGACAATTCTTTTTGACATGAGAGACAATTCTTTTGATGAGAGAGACAATTCTTTTTGCCACAAGACAATTCTTTTTGACATGAGAGACAATTCTTTTGATGAGAGAGACAATTCTTTTTGACACAAGAAACAATTCTTTTAATGAGAGAGACAATTCTTTTTGGCGCAAGACAATTCTTTTTGACATGAGAGACAATTCTTTTGATGAGAGAGACAATTCTTTTTGCCACAAGACAATTCTTTTTGACACGAGAGACAATTCTTTTTGGCGCAAGACAATTCTTTTTGACACGAGAGACAATTTTTTTGATGAGAGAGACAATTCTTTTTGCCACAGGACAATTCTTTTTGACATGAGAGACAATTCTTTTGATGAGAGAGACAATTCTTTTTGGCGCAAGGCAATTCTTTTTGATGCAAGACAATTCTTTTTGACAGGAGAGACAATTCTTTTTGACAGGAGAGACAATTCTTTTAATGAGAGAGACAATTCTGTTTGGTGCAAGACAATTCTTTTTGATGCAAGGCAATTCTTTTGATGCTCGCGACAATATGTTTGATGTGGATGACAATTTTTGGACGTGTGCCAAATTTTTCTGCGGTCAATTTTAATGCCCGTTTCGCAAAAAAATCTGCTAGTGGCAAAACACAGAAATTCCCTGTGAATCCATGCCTGGGGAATTTATTTGCCCATCACTAGCGATAGTAGATTACTCACATCCCACCCCCAACTTACTTTGATAAATAGCCTGTCATTCAGACACATAAAAGAGAGGGCCATGGGCACCATGAACAAGGTAGACTTTTTGCATCCCAGACCTTTATAAATTAACCCCACTCCCAAAACGAGTTAGTGAATAATGAAGAAGACATAATTCCTTTTACATGCTCTAGTTTGGATTACGGGTTTAAAAAAAAAAAAATCATAAATAAAATAAATCCGCTTAGGGAAAATATTTATCTGGCAGCAGGACGTTTGATTCCTATTAATAATTGAATTTAGTCAAATCCCCCATTTTTCCTACCTCTCCTGTTTATAAAAGTAATATTTCTATGTAAATGTTTCATTTCCAAGAAATTTCACTTCACGTTTCTTCCCTCAATGTTTTTTTTTTTTTCCTCGTTTTCAACATTTATAAACAGCTTTTGCAGAATTTTAATACAAACATTCAGTTTCAACCATTTTTTCTCATTTGCCCTGTGTATAAATGACTTTGTCAACCTTTCAAAAATATTTGTTCTCTAACTTAGACCTGGGGAAATGCCATTGTTTTTTGTGGGAGGTCACAGAATGTCTTTCTGACAAAAAAAATCTTCAAATATTTCTATACCATTCACTAACTTTATTTAACTGTTGCTAAAAAATTACATTTCAAAATCTTTCCCCATTAGTAATTACATCTTCAGTCCAACATGGACAACCATTTGATTCGATTGCACTATAAACTTTTGTTTAACTCAGCATTTGTTTTTTATTTATAACTTGACTAAACGTATTTCTCTATATTCCCAACAATACTCCCTGTCAAGAAGTTAAGAGTTTTCCGTCTTTTGTAGACATTTATTGAATTTCATAATCTGTTTTTCATCAGATTGGGGCCAGCAATTTTCTTTGCACTTGTACAGATGATTGATTGCAGCCCACTGACAAGATGATAAAGTGCTAGGAAAATTGTTCCCTCAGCCTTTTGAAATATCACATTCAATTGTATCAATATCTATAATTTATTTAATACCAGATCATTCTAAACAAGCTGGCACACCTGAAATAACCCATAAGATGGAAAAACAATGTCTTTTGTTTTCGGTTCCAGCACCATCTCAACACATATCATCAAAGTGATTGCATTAACCACACACAAACATCTAACGGAATTTATATATGTAGAATATATTGGCAAACGTAGCCTGTGTTTGGATCATCTTTTGAAAGGAGACAACAGCATGCATTAAGCAATGTAATGTCCGTATTGTTAGCTCATATGGATAATCCAGCAGCATTCAAGAAATCTAAATGATCTTTGTTCTACTTTGTTTAATTACAATAAAACATTTGGCCAATAACAATGTATGGTTTAAACAGCATAAATAGTTAAATGCATTAAACCTTTTCAAGTTTCAAAGGAAAACTCATACACAATCATTGTAAATCTTTATCTTCTGATAAGTGATCGAGTACATAAAGCTGGCCATACACGCACTGATAATATCGTACAAAACCTTGTTTCTTCGATGAGTGTATGGCAAGTCGGCGAGTCGACCGATATCGCAGGAGGCTGCTGATATCGGTCGACTCGTCGATCGCCCAGTTAAAAGATTTTGATCGGGCGTCATAGAAGGCACCTGACCAAAATCTGCCTTCAGCGCTGAATCGGCAGAAGGAGGTAGAAATCCTATTGTTTCTACCTCCTTATCTGCCGTTTCAGCCCTGAACGGTTTGTGGCTGATTGTACGATCTTTCGTATGACCGATGGTCGCACGAAAGATCGCAAATCGCCACGTGTGTGGCCACCTTAAAGGTGGCCATACATATAGCAATTATGATCTTGGTTGCAAGAAAGTTTGTTCGTTTCCCCCACTGATATTCAGGACTGAATCATCAGATATGGAGGTAGAAACAATAGGATTTCTACCTCCACCTACCAATTCAGCCCTAAACATAGGTTTTGCTTGGAGGCCTTAAACCGCACCTGATCAGGATCTTTACCCGCCCCATCAATATCCGCAGTATTTGCAATGTTGGTCATCTCGTCAAGCCACCATACATGCACCGAATATCGTACTGCACCAAAATTCAACTAATAAATGGCCAGAATTTTTACATAGCCATCATTAACCTCTAATATGCCATCCCCTGTCCCATGTGCAGCTGCTGCCAATGTTATGGTCCCCAGCTGCCATAAGCAGTAAGATCCCCATTAACCAAGGACAGTAGGTTAGTTCCCCCAAATCCTCTGAAATAAAATGCTTCATGTATTATTTTCCTACGGCCTAAACAAAGTAAAGATCTTAGAACTAGTTGCTTAAAACTAGTGAAAATTTGTAGAATACAGAAACATTGGCTAGAAAAGTAGGAGGACAGGGGACTGTATATTTAGGCATTATAGTTGAACGCGATGGACGTACATCTTTTTTCAACCTAACTTACTATGTTACATAGTAACATAGTAAGTTGGGTTGAAAAAATACACATGTCCATCATGTTCAACCATAATGCCTATATATAACCTGCCTAACTTCTAGTTGATCCAGAGGAAGGAAAAAAACCCCATCTGAAGCCTCTCTATTTTACCAAGGGGCTGATTTACTTACCCACGAACGGGTCGAAATGAGTCCGATTGCGTTTTTTTCGTAATGATCGGTATTTTGCGATTTTTTCGTATGTTTTGCGATTTTTTCGGATTCTTTACAAATTTTTCGTTACCAATACGATTTTTGCGTAAAAACGCGAGTTTTTCGTATCCATTACGAATGTTGCGTAAAAAGTTGCGCATTTTTCGTAGCGTTAAAACTTACGCGAAAAGTTGCGCATTTTTCGTAGTGTTAAAACTTACGCGAAACTTTGCACCTTTTAAATTTTAACGCTACGAAAAATGCGCAACTTTTCGCGTAAGTTTTAACGCTACGAAAAATGCGCAACTTTTTACGCAACTTTCATAATGGATACGAAAAACTCGCGTTTTTACGCAAAAATCGTATTGGTAACGAAAAATTCGTAAAGAATCCGAAAAAATCGCAAAACATACGAAAAAGTCGCAAAATGTTCGTTTTCAAGTCGGAACTTTTCCAATTCGGGTCGGATTCGTGGGTTAGTAAATCAGCCCCTAAGTGTAATTGGAAGAGAGATTGGGTTGCAATACTTTTACTGCTGTGGTCGAAGATCATGGTAGGATGAAGCACATACGGGTATGTAGTTCCATTTCTAAATTTGACATCTCTAAAATGTTCACCATAATGAATGTAACTGCTTTAACCATGAATCAAACACTGAAGAACTGTTGCACCACCTTTGTAACTGAATAAGATGCAAACTATTCTAGCAACATAGAGGTGATATCGTTGGCAAAAACAATTTAGAGTTTAAACTAGTTGACTGGGCCCTCATGTCCCTTATATCAAGTGCAACACTTCCACCTCACTCCATAACATTAATAGGATTAACGCTTCATTTGATAAATACAATCTATTATTATGGTGATGTTAATGGTTTTTATTTTGCAAGTAATACTTTTTTTTTATGAAGACAAATCTCCAGGAACTTTGCCTTCAATCTCTCAATGTGAAATCTGAACGAGGAGCCATGATTTTGTGTACATAGTTATTGTATCCTTAGATGGATGAGTGTGTGGTAAGAAGCACGAAACTCCCCAATGTTATGCGGTTTGGATTATTTCAGCCCACCACTTGACTATAAAATGAAAACATTGTATACCCTTGTCTTTTAACAAAACTAATACATTGAGCACAATTGGTCCCATGGCACATCCTCAAAATAAACACATTAAACCAGGCATTTACAGCAGCCCGTCTTTCAGTCTCATCGGCATGTAGATGATGATTCTGGGAGCTTCTGGATCCCCTTGTTAAAAGCTGCGGCCTTAGTTCTTGCTGAAATTTAGTTTTCTCTTTTTTTTTAACTCTATCATGACAAGTCCTAAAAATATATTGAACATCCTATAAATTATACTGTCATTACCAGCATGGTAATGGTAAATCATTGCACAAAGTGCTTTTTTGCCCGGATGTTGCTTGTAAATAAAGAATTGCTTGTATTCACAATTATAAACCTTTGGCAGTAAATAGTTTGTTGGAAATTACCTGTTCTTTTGTCCCCTAATTTTTTCGGATTAGATGTTCTGGATACATCAGTAGGTCAAAGTTAAGGTGCCCATACACGTTAAGATCTGCTCGCTTGGTGAGGTCGCCAAGTAAGCGGATCTTTTCCCCACCTACGGGTGGGTGATATCGGGGAAAATGTAGGCTAATTCGATCGTTTGACCCTGGGGCCAAACAATGGAATTATAATGGCGGCAATGGGGCAGTCGGTTCGGGGACAACAACAAGCCAATCAACAAGCCGATGCGGTCCCCGATCCGACTAAATCTTTAAACCT
Organism: Xenopus tropicalis; assembly: GCF_000004195.4. Classification (NCBI taxonomy): domain Eukaryota; kingdom Metazoa; phylum Chordata; class Amphibia; order Anura; family Pipidae; genus Xenopus; species Xenopus tropicalis. The sequence goes on along the minus strand of NC_030682.2, from coordinate 133,152,563 downwards.
GCCCAATAGATATCTGCCCAATTTCAGGCCAGATATTGGTCGGGCAGGCCCCAATCGTTCCAAGGGACCAATATAGGAAGCTACAACCGGCCTGTGTATGGCCACCTTTAGATTTAGACATATTGGAGTTGTAGTAATTCATCTCTGCATCCAAAGTTTGTTGCGTGTAATAGATTCTTAATAGACAAAAATAAGGTGTCTGAACCAGTGGCAAAGCACGTACTGAACGTGACCAATAGGGGTCCACAAAGGAGTCACAGGGATTCTGATCTTAGCTATTGGTTTAGGGACCAAGGAGGAGGCTCGCTCGGATATAGGCAGGCAGGGAAAAGATTTTAGCTTTAATTAAGCAGAACAAAAATAAAGGCAGGGATGGGACATATATATGATTAACTAAAGCTAGGCACTTCACCAAGGCACATACAGTACATGAAATCTGGGAAAGAAGAAAGATCAAAGCACAATGCTACAAGGATTAGGGGTGGATTTATCAACATTGGAGATAAACATCACTGGTTATGTTGCCCATAGAAACCAATCAGCAATTAGATTTGAACAGTCACCTACAAGTTAGAAAACAGAAGCAAAGCTCTGATTGGTTACTATGGGCAATATTACCAGTTATGATTGTCTCCAGTGTTCAAACAAGGTCAAAGCAGGAACAAATCGAGGGCGAGGTAATCTGCTGATTCAACTGGTGAAGAGCACTGACGTTTATTTTAATGCTAAAGGCATGCTATGACTATGAAGATTTTCATTCATCCAGCTCATAGTATATCTAGTATAAATAAATCTAAAGCAACTGGACTTGTTTAGTAATCACTGAAGATGTTTCACTACTCATCTGGGATTAGTAGAAGAGTCCATATGCTGAGGACTTCCCATACCAGTCAGTTGAACTGAAGAAGCTGCTCAGATGAGTAGTGAAACGTCTTCAATGATTACTTAACAAGTCCAGTTGCTTTAGATTTATGTATACCAGATAAAGGCATGCTAATGTCATACCTAAAATAAGTCAACTTTTATCCTCCTAGACTGGACTTAATTTTGTGGAATGAAAACCTTCCCAGTTTATTTCTGCAGCACGTTATAACATGTAAGATAGACTTGATTATTAAAGAAGAACTTAACCCTAAGAATAAATGGCTAAAAATCCCATACTTTATATACTGAACTTACTGCACCAGCCTAAAGTTTTAGTATCTCAATGGCAGCAATGGCTTCAAACTTGTCACAGGAGGTCACCATCTATTCACATGCTCAGTGGGCTCTGGGAGCTGTTGGGAACTGGGAAGCTGCGCTTAGGGGTCGTCCCAAAGTATCAAGCAGGAAATAAGGTTGGACTTTTATATATAAGCTGGTGCTACAGGGCTGATTATTAAATTCTGATGCTAATTGCACTGGTTTCTGAGTAATCTGTGTAAATTACTAATCCGCTTTATATTGATATATTTATATTCTATATATACAGTATATTGTGGGTCCCTAAGCTCAAAGCCTATGAGTAAGTGCGCATGCGCACAAAACACGTTAGGCATTCATTCTTTTAATGGATCAATAAAGACTTGTTTTTAGAGTGAGTCCGGAGCGCTTGGTGTTCTTCGCGTTTGAACTTGGATTTCCCCTCAGCTACGGGTTTGGGGCCCCAGGCACCCGGGCCAGCCAGGGATACAGGTGAGCAATCTTGACTTGAGCTGACTTAAGTTGATTTCTGTGTTCCTTTATAGCACTGGCGAAGGGTCCGGGGTTTATACACCCGGACCTCAACTGTTTTGATCGGTATGAGACGTTTTTCACAATTGGAGCTTAATGTTATCATGAACTTACTTTTCATTCATATGGAGACAATCTAGGGGCTTTATTATTATTAATTTGGGTTAAGTCCTAAGCTCAGGTAAGTGCCAGCAGCACAGAGCAGGGAATCAGCAAAAAAGGAGATGGGGGGCTACAAGGGCATCTTTGGGGCACAGATCTTCCCTGCTAAAGGGCCGTGGTTGCCAAAACTCCTAAAAAAATCTTTTGAAGAAAACTAAAAAACAACAGCATTTTCTCGTTTTAAAGGAACCCTTTACCGCCTCATTCGTATAGAGAAATACTGCTAAACATGATTTAACCTAATAAATTCACAGTAACAACTTTGTAAGCAACTTTCCTGTTATAAAAGCCAATCCTACTTTTGGCAGAAAAAAGACAAAATTGTAAATGGAAATTGAAACAAGGAGGCTAGACTCGTCTTCCCAATGTTTTCCCATGATCTAATATGTTTTGATCATTTTACTAACATTTTAATATTTTTCAACTGTAAGGCCTTGGCTCCTCATCAGCATAAAAAAAGCAAATTCAAAGTTTCTGCATTTTATTAATACCTTGGGGTGTCAATGATCTGTTTCTAGGAAAGGGACCTCCTTTCTCCATTGGTTTCTAGCATATGACACAATCTTTGATACTGTATACTTTTTCAACATATCTGATCACCGTGTATCTGGATACATTTATTGATAGGATATTTATAGGACTGGATTATATCCAATGGTGTTTATCGTATAATGGAGTGGTAATTTTGGTTATTAAAGATACTTGCATCTAAACAAGTTCCTTGCACCTCCATAAAAATTGCACCAAGCTCCATTGTGTCCAGATTCCTCTTCTGAATCATGTCTACGTAAGTATGCCTGTTGATTCTGGGGAACCCTTGAGCTGCGGCCATCTTGAACATGGCAATAATCCGAGGGATCTCATTGAAGACTGGGTGAGCATTGCTAGAGATTCAGTAATAGATCTTATCTTTCTACTCCTGTATCTCCAAACCCTCACTTCATCTGTTGCCCTCAGTCCCATGTGCTGCCTGCCTGATGACATTTTCTAGCTACTAACCTTCAAAACTGACCACCACTACTCTTGTTTACCATGACAACAGTTACCTACATTGATCACTGTTTTTCTCCTGATGCAGAACTTATAATGGGTGACAATTTCTTACATGTTCTTTAAATTAAAGAACACTATAAGCCTTCTCAGCAAATACTATGTTATAATATAATGTTATAATATAATATACTTTTATACTATGTTATAATATAATATTCATCTTATCTTTCCAGCATCCTAGCCCAATGCTGCTCAGTTTCTTGTGACTAACTAGTTTTCCTAGCATTCCCAGTGACCCTCAGCAGAACATTAGTAATGCCATCCTTCAACTTATTTATGGGACCACCTACTGTTCTATCAATCTGATGCAAAGTTTTATTAGCTCCCTAACAGAATGTGAGTCACAAAGTACTGCAGTGCAATGGTGCATGGAGTCTAATTGCTCTACATAAGTTAATCTGAGAAGAAAGGGAAGGAAAATATCCAAGTTCAGCTTAGCTAGAGCAAGCTGCATTATATAAGCCACACGGGGCAACCTAGGCATCTGCAGGACCTTGGTCTATGTTGTTGCCAGTTTACAGCTCTCTTGACATTTTGTTTTAACAGCAAAAATAAATATTGTAGTATGTGCAGAATGTAAAACGTGATGTCTTCGCAAATGTACTGGAAATGAATTCTGTCTCCCAAATAGCAAAGATTCATACAAATATTGAACATATCATTAAAATGGGCTAGTGTGCTGATTTTATATCTGTTAAAGCCATTTCTGATAGATATTTTCAGGTTATGTTCTAGATTCCATATCCCAGTCTTGCTAGCTAGTCAAAATGGTATTTGGTTCTTTCTATTTATTGAAGCAGGCCATGTTTGTTATTATTGCACATTCTGTGTGGTATTCGCTCAACAAATGAAGTGCTGTTTCCTTCAACAACCTTCAGTTTAGGTAAGGTAATAAAGTGTGTAATAAAGGAATGAAAATAAACAGCAGACGGCAGGGATGTATAGAAAATACAGAGTTTTCTGTTCATAATGCAGATACATCATCCATTGGTTTTATCCTTGCATAGAATTCTGCATTCCTACAATTTACAGACATTGGCAGGATAAAATAATAGAAATTTTAGGTGTAACAATGGAAAAAAATACCAAAAAAGAACTTTTCCTTGATCATCAATATTAGCCCCCCCCAAAAAAGTTTTTTCTTTCTACATGTACAGTATATCTTTCATTCCAAGCTGTGAATCTTCTAGACCAATAATGGAAAGAACTGCAATCAGTACTGCAATGATTTCAAAAATTATAAAGAATTTTGCATGAAATTTGGATTTTTGTTCGGCATTCGGTAAAACATAATTGGTAATTAAGAGAAAAATAATGTGTTTTTATTAATAGTCCTCTAGTTTACTACACATAAGCGTTGCATGAGCTTTGTAAACCTTAAGGTGAGAAAGTGAGAAATGAGAAAGTGATAATGAATAGTCAAAGGTAGTGATGAGCGAATCTGTCCCGTTTCGCTTCGCTGAAAAACTTGAGAATCTTTCAAAAGATTCGGGAAACGGCGAAAAATTCAGGAAACGGCAAAAATCCTGCTCGTCAACAAAAATTGTCGCCCGCGATTATTCTTTTGTCGCCCGCGGCTATTCTTTTGTGGCGCGGCTATTCTTTTGTCGCTCACAGCTATTCTTTTGTCGCTCGCGGCTATTCTTTTGTAGCCCGCAATTATTCTTTTGTCACCCGCGATTATTCTTTTGTCGCCCGCGGCTATTCTTTTGTGGCGCGGCTATTCTTTTGTCGCTCACAGCTATTCTTTTGTCGCTCGCGGCTATTCTTTTGTAGCCCGCAATTATTCTTTTGTCACCCGCGATTATTCTTTTGTCGCCCGCGGCTATTCTTTTGTCGCTCACGGCTATTCTTTTGTTGCCCGCGGCTATTCTTTTGTCGCCGACGGCTATTCTTTTGTCACTCGCGGCTATTCTTTTGTCGCACGACTATTTTTTTTGACGCGGGCAACAATTTTTGGACGCACAGCAAATTTTTTCATCCGTTTCACGAAACAATCCACCAATGGCAAAACGCGGAAATTCGCCGCAAATCCATACCTGCCGAAACATTTCGCCCATCACTAGTCAAAGGGAGAAGAATATATGGGGATAACAGTAGGGATTGAATGTGAAACAAATGGTGTCTAGGGCACCCATAAAAGTGTTGCAGTGGGCCATGTAACTTCAATTTATGCCCCTGAGAATGCATTTCAGTTGATATTAAAGCAAGTTGAAAGGGGATCTACAGTCAAAAACAAATTTGTGTAATGTGAATAAACAGGAACACAGGTGACTAAAACACTAAACATCAAATAAAGGTAAGAAATGTCTTTCTTCATTGGCAATTTGCTAAATGACATACTTTGTCTTGGTGTCATTTGCAGAAAAAAACATATGATCCAAATGTTTACTTGATGCTAAACTCAATGTGAATTTCTGCTAAATATTGCCAAGTGATTTATACCTCCTAAATATTGGTCTGTGAGACATTTTTTGAGTGCAGGATGGTTATAGGGTCTCAGATCTAAAAAAAAGAAACTGCCCTGATGGCTTTCCTAAGGGTTTATTCATTTTTTTAATGATTTATGGCATTAAAATGCTGGTACACAATGCGCTGTTGCTGAGTAGTAAGTTGTGAGACATGAGTTGTGAGTGCTTCAATCCCTGTATACGAGGGTTCTATGTTCTGTGAGGAACACCCTGCTTGTGCTTAGTTCCAGCGCTTCAGAGCCAAGTGAGCATTAAATAACCTGAGTGCCAAAGAACTGGGCGGAGAACAATTATTCCACTAAATGTAGTGCTGGCACTGCCATAATGATTGTGGGCACAGAAATCTCATAATAATATTTTTTTATTATCTGTGAATAGAGAATGAGAGCTGGCAATTTTTACCCTACATGTAGAGCAGCCAAAATCACAAGAAGTGGGTTCTAAGATTCTAGGCCCACAAATACCCATCAAGAGAGAGCAGAAGAACCTGATTCAGTAGTCATCGCTTCATAACAGTTCTTGAACCAACACTTGGCAACTTAGTTATTTATGGCTCAATTAGTTCTAAAGTTCAACACAGAACATGTGACCACATCTCCTATATACAAGCTGAAGGATCCAGAGGCGTTGAATCTCAGGTCCCCCATGACAGTAGGGATCCTACACACAGCCAGAAGTGTGTGGTCAGTAGAAGTGGGGGTTATTACAGGAATGAACATGGTGTAACTGAGTGTGGCTTGGTGGATCGAGGATATGGACAAGTGTGCTATATAAATAAGCAGATTTAGGGGATCAATTATTTTAAACGACTTAACTGGTGGTCTTAACCTGGAGGTACAGTAAATGAGGATGTTAAAGGCAAAGGCAGACTCACTAAGGGGCTGGAACGCTGAACCAAAAGCCAAGGATTCCATGTAACAAATCAAACAGAAGCCCCATGCATCAGATCTATAGATCCATACATTTAACTATACATAAAGAGGACTTAAAAAGAAAAAAACTTTACCCAAAAGCTCAGCATTTAGTAGTGGTGGCGGCAGCTAAATATTTTATGAATATCTTATGAAGTCTAAGTAGCCCTATTTTATTGATTCATTAGGAGAGAAATGAACTTTTCTCCCTTGGCATAGTACCACCTTAGCTAGATGCCAAAGGCTAAGATGTAGGTTAGCAAGGACATATCATTATACCACAATGGTACCATTTAAAACTATACCAATTAGCCCCAGTAGAACCATTCTCTATATTTATGTTAATGCAATACAGGACACATAATTAAAAACCAAATCATTATAATATCCAATATGGGCGCTCTCAGTCCTTTCTGTTTACACCAGGGATCCCCAACCTTTTATACCCATGAGCCACATTCAAATGGAAAAAGTGTTTTGGAGCAATACAAGCATGGAAAAGGTTCCTAATGCTGCCAATAAGGGCTTTAATTGGCTACTTAATAGCCCCTATGTGGACTGGGAGCCTACAGAAGGATCAGTTTGGCATTATATTGGGGTTTTTATGCAACCAAAACTTGCCTTCAAGCAAGGATTAAAAAAATGAGCACCTGATTTAAGGCCACGAGCAACATCCAAGGGGTTGGGGAGCAACATATTGCTCACAAGCCACTGGTTGGGGATCACTGATCTACACTATGGAAGTCCTTGCAATTCACTTACTGTCCCTGCATTGGCACAGTCAGTAAATAATGCTATAATTCACATACACAATACCTTTTTAATAGAATGTGAGCTTTCCACACTTCTTGTTCTTGTATAAAAAAACATATGCAGCGCCTGTATAGCTCCATTTCCCACTCACATGCTCTTGATCAATTCACACACCGTGTTAAATCCAATGCATTCATCATTTTAAAGATGTTATAGAGGACAGCAAAATTTGATACAGGCTGAGCTGGGGGCAAGGAACCTAGAATATTTAGGACATGTAAGTTCACAGAGTGATGAGAGATATGGTAGCTGTAATTTTTTCTTTTTAAGCTGGAGTGCTCCCAAAGTCATCTGGCCATATAACTCATCCCCAATATGAGTTTTGTGCTAAATGTGTCAGAGGATTTTATATGTTTGAGTGATAAATCATGTTTTAATGCAGTTACATTTGAGCTGAGCTCAACAGATATAACTTTTCTTCTCTTAGCGATTAACAGAAACATTTCCATGGAATATCATTAGGTTAGCTTTAGAAAGCAGAGGGAATGGCAAAAGACAGACAATTGCTGCATTCTATAGCAATTATATTAACCAATAACCCTCCTATTTGTGTCTGTAAGTTACACTAACACTTAAGGCCCCCATACACGGGCCAACTATAGCTGCCGATATCGGTCCTTTGGACTGATTTGGCAGCTAATTGGCCCATGTATGGGCAGAACAGAGCAGCCTGGCCGACCGATATCTGGCCTGAAATTGGCCAGATCTCGATCGGCCAGGTTAGAAAATCCAGTCGGATCGGGGGCCGCATCGGCTCATTGATGTGGTCCCCGAACCGACTGCCCCATAACCACAAATGTAATCTGATCGTTTGGCCCCAGGGCCAAACGATCGGATTATTTTTTTTTAAGTTAGTTGCTACCCAATATCGCCCACCTGTAGGTGGGGATATCGGGTGAAGATCCGCTCGCTTGGCGACATCGCCAAGCGAGCGGATCTTATAGTGTATGGGCACCTTTAGACTGTAAGCTCTATGGAGCAGGGACCTTGTTTCTATTGTCTCTATGGCACCCAGCTCCTAATCTTTAATGTACTGGGAGGTGCAAGGGCCACCAGGGCTGTCGCCCGTGTCAACTGCATCCCCTGCAGGGGTCCCTGCGGCACCCCCCTAACCCCCTGCTGGGGCACTCACCCGACATCTTCCCCTGACGCGTTTCACTGACGCACTCAGGACATTGGCGGCCAGGGAAAGCAGCAACAGGGATTGGGTCTGGCCCACTGGGGCCCACCGGGTTTTTTCCTGTTGTCCTGGCTGCCCGGTACGACCCTGGCCCAAAGAACAATCCTTCTATATTAAGAGGAGTATAGTTCACTGGTACATTCTTAATTTTTATGATATGTCTCCTTTAAAAAAAAAATGTAAAGAGTCAGTTGCCTTTTAATAGTGAGACTTTTTTTCCGCTCTTAAATTGTTTTCCTCGATCTCGAATTTTGATATATCGCCCTCCCCAAGTCAATTTAAAGGTGAGCTATCTCTTAATAAAACCTCTTCTGTATGTGAGATGAACATATATGCATATACACAGTGAAAATGTTTACGTGCCTTAATCCCTAGTACTCGGCAGTTTGTATAAAACAGAATGCATTCCCTATGATACTGTACCCGGCATTAGCTGATCGACTGGTCCCTTTTCCATGAATTCCAGCTAATTGCAGCCAGCCTGTCTGAAACCATCGTTACATTTGAATTATTTAGATTATACAGAAAATAAAATATGTCTGTCTGGGGCAACTCATTCATTCATCACTCGCTCCATGAGCCTGCTTGTAGGGAAGGGAATATACGTGCAATTCTACAAGTGGCAATAAAAGCAAACACTGCCCATGCTTACTCATAGGGAAACGTGCAGTCACATCAGTCGGGCTGATTATAATGAGTTAGCGATTTATTATTAGGGTAGGAATAAAATATGAAATAATATTTAAAGAAATTTCGTTTTACTTATGTATTATGGGTTTTACTGTAAGGTGTTCAGTTCAGCCTTTAAACTTCAGCCTGCCACACAGGTAAGAACTACCGTAACAATGCTCCCCAAGTTAACACTTCAGTTGCCATTTATGCAAGTTATAAGACTCACTTACCCAAATGCAGTGAGCAAAGTGCAGTATTGGATGTGATTGGCAGCATATTGTAGAATAACTGGTCTTATTATCGGGAAGATTGCAGAGGACCAGTGACAAGACCTTATAAAGGATTTTAGAAGACTAAGTGAGAATCTGAAGGCAAGGACTACCCTTGTACTTATCTCCGATATATTACCCATCCCACATGCTAAGTTGGGGCTAAGAATCTGGTGTAGGAAACTTTGGCTTTAGGTAGACCTACTGTAATGGTCTGGGATAGAGTTGCTATAAATTTATAAAAGGTTATGGCTGAGAGGGTATTTTCTGTATTAATAATGCTAAGAGTTAAAGGGCGAATCTTATGTTTTCTATGTTATAAGTTAACAGGCCTTTTATTTTCTTTATTTCGATGGTTGTAACTATACTAAACAAACTATAGTCATAGCTTATATGTGTGTATTGAAACAAATGTTAAGCAGGGTGACATAATCCATGTAACAAAAGAACAGAAATTTGAAGAATGACTAAAGCAATTATACATGTCTATTGAAATGTAATTGTATGCACTTGATAGCACGAAATGAAATTGAATAAACAAAAAAAACTGGTAAGAGTTATGGAGAGTGTGCCAAATTGTGCTATACAGAGGTGCTGCATCCAGCGGTTGCGGGGAGTAGCGCAAGTTGCCCACTGAGCATGTAAATAAGCCCTTCTATGTTCTGGGACAGATAAATGGCTAAGCCACACGCATAGCAATGATCAACAATTTTGTCTGTAGCTAAATGTGGGATCACTGTATTACTTCATGGTTACTGAAAGGTAAAGTAACCAGGCATATTTATGTAGGCACTGCTGGGATCTAAAAAGCTTCAGTTTTATTTTTTATTCTGCTTTAGTCCTGTTCCGTCTCATTCTCCTGTCTTTCTCTCATCACTCAGGGGAGCAACATTGGCGCTTGAGGTCTGCACCTCACACACCCTATACCAGATAATAAAAACAAGACTGGAGGCATGTAGGGGTAGGAGAGGGGTACCTACATGCCTGCCTCCACCTGCCCTTCCTGAATGCAGCACTGCCAAGCAAAGACAATGCTGCATTAATAAGGGAAATACAGGTCGTTACCTTCCATTCTGGAGCCCAAAGACCTGTGCCTAGGGTTGCCACAAGGCCGATATTTTACTGGCCTGGCTGGTAAAACACATGCCAAGGCTGGGGCCGGTATTACAAATTTACTGCCAATCTAATTGCTAGTAAATTTGGAGTACCCAAACCTTTAGCCCCTGCCCGCCCCCTTAAGCCCCTGATCCACCCAGAACCTGGGTGAAACTTACCCTTTCTCTTCCTCCTTCTCCTTCCTAAGCCTTCCCCAGGTGTCTGTGACATCATAGCCCACCCATTTGGTCATCCCCACCCATATTATGTCACAGACCACTCATTTTTTTCCACGACCCCCCTTCTGGCCAAAAGTGCAAGAAACAGGAAGGTTTGCACTTTGAATCCTGCACTGTACTCCATAGTTTTCCTTTATTTCCAATGCACCCCCTTTCTCAGTATCATTAAGCACATCATTGTATCCAATCTGGTAGGCTGTGCAAAGGCAAAGAACAACTGTCTAACGAGAACAAAATATTACATTCAAAATAGAATGTGATAATTAAATTTAAGCAGTGTTGAAATGGAAGACTTGCATCACGGTAACACAATAATACAATAATAAGCCGAAACTCGCCTAAGAAAACACAGATTGCACAATTACACATGGAAGCCAAACTGAGGTTTTGCCGCTTTGATTAAACCTGCAGGAAATGATAAATATTTAAAATCTGAGGCGAGAGGGAAAGGAATAACGTTAAATGTTCAATAAACAAGTATTCTACATGTTGCATCTGTCCTAATGACGACTATCTATGTTTATTTATTGAATGTAACTGCATGAAAGTGTGTTTGGACAAATCCATCTGGCTGTTTATCTCTTGGGTTGGTTGGTACACACCTGCTGCCTCTGTAATTGTAGATCAGAGCGGCTACAAAGCGGCTACAAAGCGGCTACAAAGCTAGTTGAGATGTTTAAAGTTAAACAACGATAGCACTTTCATAAAAAAAAGTCAGTTTCAATAAATAAAATGCTAGACCTCAGAAAAAATCAACATGACATTCAATTTGGTTTTCAAGCCTCTATAAATCATACCTGTCTGCCCAACATACTGTAGACATCTAAGATAAGGCTAAATTCAACCATAAGTTCATTCAGTTCTGCAGTGATTGATTGCGGCTCCGACCAATAATTCCACTTTGCTGGATCTACAATATACTCAAACCATCTGCAGGGAAGTGCAAAACAATCTCCTGATGCAAATGCTTCTGTACAGGTATGGGATCCCTTATCCGGAAACCCGTTATCCAGAAAGCTCTGAATTACTGAAAGCCTGTCTCCCATAGACTCCATTTTAATCAAATAATTTAGAATTTTAAAACTGATTTCCTTTTTCTCTGTAGAAAAAAAACAGTGCTTTGTAATTGATCCCAAGTAAGAAATAAATAATCTTTATTGGATGCAAAACTATTGGGTTTAATTAATGTTTTATTGATTTTTTAGTAGACTTAAGGTATGGAGATCCAAATTACGGAAAAACCCCTTATCCAGAATACCCTTGCTCCCGAGCATTCTGGATAACGGGTCCTATACTTGTACTATATTTAAATTGTATAGAAGCTTATTGTTTCATAAAGAATAAAGTGTAATTTCAGTGCAGGTTTCACTCATGAATCCTACTAGAAGGTGTTCCATCTATTGCCAAATCACCTATTTTCAAAATATTTTTGAATTTCAAAAACTTAGGAAATAAAAGCATTTGGGTTGAGAGGGCTAGTGCACTGGTGTAATGTGGCACCTACTGTATATTAGTTAATAAGCCCAATTATGCCATTGGGTCGCAATGATGGCTCACATTAAGGGGTATATTTATCATGCTGTGTAAGGGTGATGTTGCTTATAGCAGCCAATAAGATGCATTACTTTGGTTTTCTAACTGTTGAAATCTAATTGCTGATTGGTTGCCCGGGGCAACATCACTGGTAATGCTTCACTCCACTTTTTACACAGCATGATAAATATACCCCTAAGTGACAAAGACAAGATGTTCTCATCCATTATCAATATACTGTTTATATACATTAAGCTACCAACAATACCCTCAATTTAGCTCACAGATAAATTCAGCAAAGAGGGCAAAGTTATGGAATATACTCCCAGGGAATGACTGAATAAGAATTGAATTTAATAACAAATTTATGAGAAATAGAAATATATAGTGAGGGATATTTATGCCATTCAGTTTAACACACTCAGACTGACCGTTTTCTACAATGTTTATTTAACTCAGGAAAGCACAACTGAGGATCATAAATGCCAAACTGGACGAAATCCCTCTATGGATGTCAGGATATTCTCTCTAAATCTGAATGCCGTTTGACAGTTTCATACTTTGGTTCTGCTGACCACGACTTGCGTAAAAGCATTATGAATCAATCCGTCTGCTTTCCAGATATCTTTCTGACCTGAATCATTCTCCTGTGGCTCGGGTTCCTTTGTTATCGTAACTCTTTAGGTTGGTGATTTATAATACTTCTTATATTGTGATTAAATCACACTATCAATAATATCATTTCCCCTAGTGGGCTGAAAAAAAAAGCAATCAAAAATGTCCGTAACATTGCAGTTAGCAGGGATATCAGTCGGATAAAGCTTGCCTGCAGATGCTGTTATTCTTTATATATCACACCTAAGATGTTTGATTTACATTTATCCAAGACTGCACACATGCAATAAAACATACTCACTGAATCCCCAATGTAAACATCTGGAGGAGAATCATGTGTTATTTATTTTATTCTAAAATCCTCGCAAGATGATCTTTGTACATGAGGATCCTGTGCAATTTCATGTGTGGAACAACTGGAAAAGTGCTCGGTGGCCTCGCTGCTAATGTCTTGGCTTTGAGTTTCACAGCGAGATTCAGAAAAACTGAAAAAATAACAATTTTGATCAGTCCGAAGAGTTACATTTACTTGCCTTTAATCGCTTAATAAACCTGTTTTACAATGTATGAATGTTTAATATACAACACAGCCTATTTAACACCTTATGCCAGGGATCCCCAACCTTTTATACCCGTGAGCCACAGCCAAATGGAAAAAGTGTTGGTGCAACACAGCATGGAAAGTGTTCCTGGGGGTGCAAATAAGAGCTATAATTGGCTATTTGGTAGCCCCTATGTTGACTGGCAGCCTATAGAAAGGTCTGTTTGGCTTTACACTGGGTTTTATGCAACTAAAACTTGCCCCCAAGCCAGAAATTCGAAAATGGACACCTACCTTGAGGCCACTGAGAGCAACATCCAAGGGGTTGGAGAGTAACATGCTGCTCACAAACCGCTGGTTGGGGATCACTGCCTTATGCCTTCCTCCTTGCAATTGCCAATTACTGTATATTACTTACAATTAAGGATGGGTTTTTGTTACATTTTGCAAGATGGTCTGCACTATCCGTTGTGGTGCAAATTCCCTCGTATGGGTCCCGGCAGTGCCTGGGGAGGTAAATCTATTAAGCATTGAATTGATGTCTTGTAAATAGTGATGGGAAAAATAATTCGGCAGGCATGGATTCACAGTGAACTTCCGAGTTTCGCCATTGGTGGATTTTTTTGCGAAACGGGCGTCTAAATTTGCAGTGGAAAAATTCACCACGCATCAAAAAATGAGTTGTGCGCATAAAACAATTGACATGCAGGCCATTCAGTTGGGGTCCAAGCCTTCTCCGAAAACAGGTGTGGCAAGGTTCCAGGTACAGCACAACCCCTGAAACGCATCCCTCCCCCCTGACCTACCAGCCTTCCACCCCAGCTCCCCATCCCTTGCTCCACCCCTTATAATTTTATAATTCCAAACCCTCCAAACCCACCAACCTGCCACAAATCTGTTTCCTACCTGCCCCTTTATTACCCAGTCAAGGCTTCTGCCCCTAGGTTTCTTTGCAGTCAGATTTCAATATTCAGAGTTTAACAGCAGCAGTAGTTACACATACAGGAGCTTTTGGTTCCAGTACTCACAGATGGATTTGAACAATAGTCAATAGTCACTTAAATAATGTGCTTGAGTTGCTACACTGCTGTATTATTATTTACCCAATATAGTAATCCACTGGTTAAGTCAATGTTCTTCTTTAAATAGCATCACTAATCCAGACCACCTGTCTACAGGTTCCTTTTGCCCTTTTGTAAGGAAGAATTATTAAAGTATGTAGCCCAGCACTGTACAACTAGGAGATGGGGTTAACACTTATTTCTGTACTGTGTGTTGGAGTTTTGCTTCCTCCATCTCTGCTACGCTGGTCTTCGTCAGTTTGCAGGAGAATGGATCTTCCTATCTGCAATTCTAAGCACTAGAGCTCTGATACAAGATTGGGTGCCCATTCCCTGGTTACTCTGGCTCTGACTCGCCAACCTTGATTTGTGTCAGGCTTTGTTTCAGCAGCTTAGAACTGTTTGACAAGAAATCAATAAACATACTTGTGGCTGTTTTTCTCAGGTACAGTAGATAATAAAATTCCTCAACCAAGTTATTTTGGCAATTTAATTCAGAAGCGAGCATTACAAACTCATGTTTGGCTCAGTGTAGCATTTATTAGCCGTTTCCAAGTCACTTTATCTTGTAGAAAGAAAGGAAGGGGATTAAACAGAGCCAAAACACCATAAATATGAAAATATAGTCTTGGTTCGCTACAATGTAAAACTTGAGCATAAAAATAAACTACAAATGGGAAAATGAGACTCTCCAGAAAACCTACAGTATATCTAAAGGGAAAAAATCTGTATAATATCAAATCTGAATGAATGTAAAGGATGTTGGGTGAAAAATATAAAGTCATTTGCTTTGCTAAACTGTAAAATCTGACTTAAGATGTTAATAATGTGTCCTTAGTATCATTGTATCTCACAGTAGTCAAATTAAAATAATTCACAAAGGATTAGGGTTACATTATATTTCATTAACATTTATTTATAAAGCGCCAACATATCCCGCAGCGCTGTACAATAAGTGGGTTACATACATTGGACATACAGAGTAACATATAAAGCAATCAATAACCGATACAAGAGGTGAAGAGGGCCCTCCCCAAAAGAGCTTACAATCTACAAGGGTTCAGCCAAATACCAAAATATTGCATTCAGCGCATCCCTAATAAAAAGATGAAATTAGATTGTGGTTAAGGTGTTTTTAGCACTGCAATAGCATATAGATGTTTTGATCAATATACTTATGGATTTACCAATTAAATAAATCAGACACTGCAGGTGATTAATCTCTATGTGTGACAGCTGCCTGTAAAGAGTTTTACGAAAAAGTACTGTACTGGGATGAAAATGTAACTGTAGGGACCTTGATGATATGGCTGTAAGGGAAAAGTAAGACTAATCATAAGAGAAATCATAATGACAATCACATGGGAAAAGGCAAGTCCAGTAAAATCTAAAAGATAAATAAAGTACATTTTATTTTTTGCTCTGTATGCATGCTGATGGACTCATCCACGTTTTCCATCTTAAGAAGCTAATTCTTCAATGGTAACACCAGATTCAAACTATTCACAATACTAACTAGTGGGCCCACATTGATGTAAATTGTATTTAATTAATCCCTGCAATTGACTGGTTTTACAAAAGAATAGCTGGTAAATAAAACATTGTAGGCACAAAAATGGAAGGTGATAGGGAATGTGAACATAAATAGAGATTAGAATGCATTTTATGTTGAAGGGGTTTATTATTATGGCACTGGAACAATATGTAGAACGTAGCACAGTTGCCAGAGAAAGAAAAGTATGAGGCGAAAGAACAAGATTGACTGATGGGTGAGTGTTTGTCTAAAAACCTGGTGGAACCATGAAGCTGTAGTTTCACGTAAGGTTTGGGTGCATTTTTAGCAAATGACAATGCATGGTCCATGGATACTGGAATGAACTGTTTGTACATACAGTTAAGAACCAGGTCCAAATTGGTTTCAGCTGCACATGCTCTTGTTGCAAGAATGCTGAGAAGAAAATCTTAAGTGAATCAATTTTGTGTGTGGGGCCCTAGTCATGCAATTTTGGAGGGGAGCGGATGGGGGCTGATATTATAGCATTAGAACTATATGTAGAATTTAGCACAGTAGCTGGAGAATTCCCATCAGTGGGAAGTAGAAGAACAAAAGAATGATGGATGTGGGCAATTGTCTAAAAGCCTGGTGGAATCATGAAACTATCAGTATGAAGAGGCTCACAGCATTAGGATCTAGAGAAGATATTAGCAGAGTGATTTTAGGAAGAATATACAGTAGCAGATAAAAGAAAACAGAGCATTGATAGTGGCATGCCATCAACATATGTGGAGGGTGCAAGGTCAAACATCTAGCTTGTAGGAAGACAATAACCAGAGTCCTTGGCTATTTTTGGTCTTGTTAACTCCGACTTGCTCACTTGTGCCTTGTATGTTCTCTTCTGTGCAATTCTCAGCCCTAGTGTTGCTCTTCCCCTTGGGAGCATGAAATGTTATAGTTCCCAGCCCCTGAACCATGTCTACTGATCTAGTTTATTCGTTACATTAAGCACTACACATATCTCACCATCTGGCTCTGAGAATGTGAGAAGTGTAAAGTGAAGATGTTATCCAAGAAGCATCAAAACCTCACAGAGAGGTGTTTATGGTGGTCACATATGCAGAACAGATTAGTTTTAGCATAGATGCCGTTACAAAAGCAAACTCATTTCTATAGATCTTGTGCTTCTTTCAAAGTAGCGTAGCAGAGAGTTTGTGGGCTTTAAAAGCAAGTTCATATCCAAGAACGTAATCAAGCTGCTATTCTTTTTGGAGTTAGTGTGTTGGACCCCAAGCAATAATTACAAACATGGTTTCCTTGCTGTGTTAGCCTGATCCCTTTATTTCAAGAGAAGGCAACAAACCAAAAAAAAAAGGATTTGCATCTCCTGTTTTACAGTTGGTTGCCTTCATAAAACAAAAACTGTAGTACCGTGTTAGCCAGTGTCAAAAATAATAAAAAAAACACAAATACAAGAGTATTGTAGAAATGATACCTATATTGGCTAACAATAAAAATACATTGCAAGCTTTCCGAGCTCTGAGGCCCCTTCATCAGGCAAAATACAAATGAGAACTGGAATGGCACAACATTTGTACTGTTAGATCAGAGAGAAGTGTTTACAAGCAATAAATTAGGAAGTTACAGATAGACAGAGATAACTTGTGAAGATAAGAAATGTAATTAGTTTAAAAGTAATTAATGTTTATTAGGGTGGGTTGTAAATAGTAGAGTATTGTAGAAATGATGCCTATATCACAACCCACCCCAATAAACAATAATTACTTTTCTTATCTTCACAAGTTATCTCTATCTATCTGTAACTTCCTAATTTATTGCTTGTAAACACTTCTCTCTGATCTAACAGTACAAATGTTGTGCCATTCCAGTTCTCATTTGTATTTTGCCTGATGAAGGGGCCTCAGAGCTCCGAAAGCTTGCGATGTAGAAGAAGAAACTTTGAAAACAGCACGGTTGAATTTAGATGAGTCGGGCTGCAAATCTTAATAACATAACATGCATTACAGGTATGGGATGCATTATTCCGAAACCCACCATCCAGAAAGTTCTAAAATACAGAAAGGCCATCTCCCATAGACTCCATTTTAACCAAATAATTCAAATTTGTAAAAATGATTTCCTTTTTCTCATTAATAATAAAACAGTACCTTGTACTTGACCCCCAACTAAGATATAATTACCCCTTATTGGGGGCAAAACAGCCCTATTGGGTTTATTTAATGGTTAAATGATTCCCTTTTCTCTGTAATAATAAAACAGTACCTGTACTTGACCCCCAACTAAGATATAATTACCCCTTATTGGGGGCAGAACAGTCCTATTGGGTTTATTTAATGGTTAAATGATTCCCTTTTCTCTGTAATAATAAAACAGTACCTGTACTTGATCCCAACTAAGATATAATTAATCCTTATTGGGGGCAGAACAGCCCTATTGGGTTTATTTAATGGTTAAATGATTCCCTTTTCTCTGTAATAATAAAACAGTACCTGTACTTGATCCCAACTAAGATATAATTACCCCTTATTGGGGGCAGAACAGCCCTATTGGGTTTATTTCATGGTTAAATGATTCCCTTTTCTCTGTAATAATAAAACAGTACCTGTAATTGATCCCAACTAAGATATAATTACCCCTTATTGGGGGCAGAACAGCCCTATTGGGTTTATTTAATGGTTAAATGATTCCCTTTTCTCTGTAATAATAAAACAGTACCTGTACTTGATCCCAACTAAGATATAATTAATCTTTACTGGGGGCAAAACAATCCTATTGGGTTTATTTAATCTATAAATTACTTTTTAGTAGATTTAAGGTATGGAGATCCAAATTCAGGAAATATCCCTTATCCGGAAATCCCTAGGTCCCTGACATTCTGGATAACAGGTCCCATATCTGCGCTAATAATAGATTATAAGATTAGATAACCCCAACAGGCATATAGTGTGTTTGGTTTTAGGTAGGCAGAATAGGAAGACTAGGAAGGCTAGTCATTCCAATTCAAACATAAGGTTGCTTAGAATAGGTCAATCTATTATATACTAAGATAATTCCAGATATTCCAGGGACTGCTCCGATTACCCTTTTACAGTTAGAAAGAGGTTATTTTCTGAGAGAAAGGGTTTCCCCTTCTGGGGTAAACTAGAGAAGGCATCAAATGTTTTTTCCCCTTTCTGTGGATCAGTTACATGGTATGCAGGATATACCTAGACATTTAGGTTGAACTTGAGCTGATGTGTCATCATCATCATCATTTATTTATATAGCGCCAGCAAATTACACAGCACTTCACAATAAATTTAAATAAACAGGGATCTTAAACAAATAGGGGTATACAGTGTAACAATAGAATCAGAGGGTCCTGCTCGCAAGAGCTTACAATCTACAGGTGTGAGTTATTATATCAACTATGATTGTAAGGGTCAGATTATATTTATATTTTGCTTTCAAAATGTATTTTAAATGCTTTAAAATGTTAAATATTTATGACGGAATCAGTATAAATGTATGATATTAGTGTAACAATTGCCTACTGAGAATGGCCAAATCTATTCTCTCCAGATAAGAAATAGAGCTCGGCAACACATTTGATGGCCTGCAGTCTGTCAAAGAGATCAGTAGGCCCTTTTATAACTTTTTTTTTTTTTTAGGTTCTGGTACTCTAACATGAAAATAAACACTCTGTAACTGAATACTACAATATGTAGAATTATCTGTATGTTCCTGGGCCATTTTTGTAAAACCCCATAATCTTCCCATAAGTGTTAGCTGCCAAAAATTGTTTTCAAAATTGTGATAATATTGCTGACATTATCAGGCCCCGTGACCCTTGGAGTAAAGGAAAATGGGGTAAGATGTTTTTTCTTCTGTTTTCTTCAGCTCCACGACATTTTTGCCAGATGTGTGGCTTTTCTCAAAATAGTAACACATAATACAGACTGCCTGTAGCTGCTCACTGCCAAATGTAAGTGGGGATGAAAAATTGCACAATAAGCTGTCTTGTCTATTGGTTGATCCACAAATGATTGATTTCTGCAAGCCATCTTCTTTACAACTTCCTTTACAACTAAGCCTTCAAGTAGTGTTAAGCTCTTCCAGGCAACAATATGCAATGGTTAAATCTAGTTTATAAATACTGACGATTATTCCAAGGGAAACCCTGAATCTAGAAAATAGTCCCTCGCTTAATCTTTAGATTTTCCAATTGAAATTAAAAAAATACATAAACTCATTGGCACCATTTTTATTGTTTTAGTGTTACATCCTTCTCAGGAAAGATGATATACATAGATTTTCACTATGTTTCATATAATCTTTCCAAATAGTAGATGTCTAGAAATATTTAAAGCAAGGGTTGAACTTAGAAAGGCCCAGTCTCCAATATGGGCAAAGTAAACTGAGCATAGGATAAAAAATACATCTGAAGGTACTTTTAGAGGAAACCACATGCCAAAACAATTGGTGTAACTAGTATTTGGATACTGAAATCACTGGCAAATACTATGCCTATAATGTGATTGTTGGCTTTACTAATTATTGAGAGGCTTGGAAGTCAAGGGAGTTGGGTCAAGTGGGTAAAAGTCTATGATTTTAAAACCCTATATCCTTTGACCCACTTACCATTATGATATGCAACTTTTATTGGAACTTTGTATTATGTTTTTCTTAATGTGTTTCAATACATCACCAAATGTGACTGATAGTGTTTCTTTCGTTATGTGTCTTATCAGCCACGATTTCCACATTTTCATGTTGGACAACTAGGAGGACTTTTGTTGCCCTTGGTGTTGCTCTTGGCGGATCCTCACAATAGAACTAGAATTGGGTTTTCTGGTCAGGTCTTACTGGCACAATCAAGTGCTGCTACTAGTGATGAGTGAATCTGTCCCATCTAGCTTCACAAATGCGCAAAATGCGCAAAACAACTGGAAAATGCGCAAAATGGAGAAAAATCTGCGAAATGCACATCTTTTTTTGTCGCGTGAATCTTTTTGTGCCATGAATGGGCCTTTTTTTCCGCAAATGACCTATTTTTGACGCAACCTCGCCTACTTTTGATGCGGCCACGTCTACTTTTATACATCCATGCTTATTTTGACACTACTGCAACAAATTTTTTGCAAAACAATTCGCCAATGGTGAAATTTGCTACAAATCCATGCCTGGTGAAAACATTTGCTCATCACTAGCTGCTACTAATCTATGGATCAACCATGGAAAGCTTTATGTGAATATGAACCAAAACATTTAAGAACTCTAGCAATAGATGTACCATGGGGCTCAGTTAGTAACTGATTTAAAAAAAACCTCTAAAACCACTAAAATCAGAAAGTTGATAAAGTGTTGGGCAAAATTAGTCCCAGTGACCTATGAGTTTCAGGTCAAAGTAATCTGACACTGGTTCAGGCCTACCGTGAATTTTTTGACCTAAAAATTAGTCTGCCAGGTTACCCTTATAATTTGGGAATTATTTATACATTGTGAGACTTTTGGCTAAACAAGGAAAGATTAATATTATTGATGTTAATATTATAAGGAAGTATATATATTTATATAATAATTTACAACTATTAGTTTCAACCACAGTAATACTTTTCTTTACAACCCAGTCAAAGCTTGGTGTATCTCTAAATCTCTCACCAGTCCTCAAGTTACATACGCCTACTGTCAGTGATGGGGGCATGGAAATTGACCCCAAATTCAGATTTATAGATGATGACAAATTAATGGAGCAAATGATCCAAAGGATTTAGCCGGGGGTTATGTAAGGTATTGTCCAGTACATTGTGACTTGTCCAGATGTGATGACTAAGAAAATGTCTGTAAGCCTGTAACTGTATATGATAGAATATGTAAAGTTACTGTCAGATATGCTGCTTAAATTTGGATAAATCCACAACATCAAGACATAATGTGCTTGATATACAGATTTTTCAACAGCCAATTCCTTAGGTGTAGATATTCTACTTCAAGGATTCTCGAGATGTACCAGATTCTTCATGTTTCAGATAAAAGCAAGTTGAAGTAATACAAGGCAAAAGTGTCATCATCTTCCATGTGGCACAAATATCAAAGAGTCAAACAATACTTTTATCTTGTAGAGTATTGGAGCATGTAGAGTATGTTTTGGAGCTGCAAAATAAGACAAAGGCCATACAGCATTTAGGCAATATGCTAAGACAACCAGGGACTAGGCCCCTACTGTATTATAGGTTGTCTTACCCTCTGTCATTTTTTATTGCATGGTGGTAAATCATATAAAGACTGATGCAGTTGAACTGTGTGCCTGTAGCATGCCCTAACAAAACTCTGCTTTGCATTTACTATTTGGTCAACCAGTTTGCTAAGTATCAGCCACACATATCAATGTACAGATTTGGCATACTAGAAAATGGCTTTTTTAAGAAAATACAGGACTTGGCATGGTGCGGCCTTAGAAGTGGGTATCCTTATTCTGAGCCAAGTATCCTTATTAATCGGAGCCTTAGAAGTGGTTATACTTATTATTTGAGTATAAAACCGAATAGTCAGTATCACTAGGAAAGCTAGGAGCTTTGGCTATGGATTTAAATAAGATTTTGCTCTAGAAGGACAATATCAAGATGGAAAAGAACATGAAGATTCAGTCCAACCATTACTTCCCATAAAGGGTAGGATTTATCTGAGGGCTCCAAAAGGAGTTGTCTGGAAAAGAATAAATCTGTACTTATTGCTCCTATAGACTTTCAGATGTTAGTATGTCTATTATATTTTGGGAGCCTTCTGTGTTATTGTTAAAACTGTTGGCACAGTGTAATTCTTTTCCATCACTATGGTGTATTGACATTTTGCCTTGTGGTACTTTAGACTATCTATCAATAACATGTTTGTGTTTTGAGGTTATTTTATTTATTTATATTTACAAGGAAGAGATTTTTTAGAGAATAATTCCACTAGAAGAACGATTAACCCTAGACTCACACTTACAAAACTATGGGGCAAATATATTCATTTCCTAGCAGTGATTTTGACATGAATAGTTGCAAAATGTTGATTATGTTTTTTAAATTCAAGATCTTGTTTTTGTTTGGTTGGGCTTTTTGGAGCAAATGGTGGTGAATTAGCGACATGAAATTGATAGATTTTCTCCTACCCATAGCCTGAGGGATTACAATAGACCTGAATACTTTGCCTGTCCAAGAAGTCAATCTGCCATTACAACAAGAACCATTTTGCTTCAGATGGAAAATCTGAACCTGATTTGCCAGTTTTCTGCCCTCCACTTCAATATTTCAAATTGTTTAGCAAAGTGGAAACACCCTGCCTGGAACCTACAATATTGTTTAGTGTCATCGGCATGAACAGACACAGTATTTACAATGTCACCATCAAGGTATTTTATCCACTATGGTCTTTAGCACGCAGCTTTGATTTTTCAATCATTTTATTCCTTATTATTTTTCAAATAAAGATAAATTGTTTAAGGTTTGAGGTCTCACTTTTTAAAAAGCCACGACTTGTCTTATTCCAGAACACGCTTGGTTTCAAGCATACAACCAGATTTAATTAGCCAAATGATGTATTATTTTTGAGCTATATTGTGCTATACATTTTATTGTCATTGTCTAAATATTGAAAGATTTGTAATCAAAACCTCACAGGGAGACCACAGAAACACATAATATTTTCCTTTCACGTACAGCTATGTAATTTTCTGTGTTTATATGACATTTTACAAAGCTTTTGATGGCATTTTTTTTTTTTTTTTTTTAAAAAGTGAATTTCTGGAAGAAAAAGTGTGGTGGTGTTTGGTGAATATTCACAAAGCAGCTTGAGTCAGACCCACCAACATTCAATAAATGATCTGATATGGACATAAACATATCATAAGCTGGAGTTTTGCCCCGTGATGTTTAAATTTTGTGATGGTGTTTGTGTAAATGTACAAGAGTCAAAGGCTTTTCCAAACAACCTCAGATGGTAAGTAACACATTAACACTTCATAAATTTCTCTTCCTAACCTCACATTACTGTGAACATTTGTTTTCTGTTTAGGTAGTAGCATACTGTGAAATAAACACAGACAAAATAATTGGGTACTTTATTATACCCCCGGCTTACATTCCACACATAAATAAATAATGCACAGCCTGAATATTTTTAGCCTTCACTGTCAGAATTAAAAATAATTATTGTTCAGTCAAATTGCAGTTGCTTTGAATTAAAAAAAGAATAGTCATGGGAAAAAATGACAGATATTATAGTGAGTACATGAGTAAAAGAAAAAATGATAAAGGGTAAGCACGTTTAATCAATACAAGAGGTCAGAACAATATGTAAACTATTTTCATAGCATAATGATAAATGAGCAAATCCCCCAAAATCGGAAACAGAGCTAGCAAAAGGATAACGTTCTTCTAAGTAGAAAAGTATGTAATGTAAGAACCTTAATACCTTAGTCAGAAAAGTGAGCATTTCAGCAGCAAGGGATTCTTATTCATTATCCATATGGTACTTGTAGAGATCCCAGTGTAAATGATTTATTTTTTCTCTTGTGTCCTTCTACCTGCACAATAATGGGCAATGGTTTGGTTCTCCCATGGTATAATAGAAAAACAAATCAAGTAAAATAATTCTTTAGAAACCTCTTCTATCCCTCAAGCCAGCAGTGTTTTTTTCTGACCTCCATCATGAAAACAGAATAGGGCATAGGTATAAAGATTGAGGTTCTGTCAGGCTGAAGGCCACACAATGAACAATTGTATGGGTTGGTTGATCAGGGGATGCTTTGCTGAAGGCAGCCATACCTAATGTATGGATATCAGTCAGGACTGATGGGCCCTTATAAATGCACAGATAATTGTACAAAACAAAGTTTTGTAGGTGAATGACCACTTTTAGGCTAGCAAGAAGTCTGTTGTACTTTTCTGCTGCCTGGTAGAAAAGCATGGTATATCAGGTGCTTTCTGCTTGTCAGTGGTTTCAGCAGCTTCATTATATAAGGCCCCAGCACTTACAGAACATTCCAAAATGATGTGCCAGACACACGTGGTAACTCCTGGTCCAGAGATTGGAAGGCTTATCCCTACAGTTGGGGTATTTCCCTTTGATTTCTCTTCTCTATCTCATTACAGTGTCATGTTTGTTGGGGCCTGTGTGTTTTCAGACCCTGTTGTGGATTTGAGATTGCCTTCTATTATGGATTTAAAATCTAAGGGCTTCTCTTTGTCTGACAATAAACTTTTATTCACATCAACTACAAATACTTTGGGCCCAGGGTACCCTTCTGATAAAGCGAGCAAAAGCGAGGGGAAAAAACACCCCAAAAAAGGTTAAAGCCATGTTTCTTTTGTTCTTCTGTTTTAATATTCAAGATGTTCAGCATTGGGAATGTCCACAAAATGAAAAATGAAAATTCCAGTAAAATAGACTCTCTAAAAGAACCATAATTCTTCTGAAAGAGTCTGCTGTCAAAGAACAAATAGACTGCAGGGCTGAATATGCACTCCACAGGCTCAGTTCAACTGGTTCAAGTATTTCTTGTTGTAGTTACAGTCTCCAGGTCCTTAACATTTTGGATAAATTGAGGACAAGACTTTTAGAGATGTCTCTATCCTTATAGAGGATAAGTTTGTTTATAATGTGACAATTAAACTCTAAAGCTTGGAGCTAGGATCATGGTTCTCCTTAGTGGGAAATATGGGAAAACCTGGTTAGCTTCTAAAATATCTTACATCTAAAATAGTGTAATTTCTAAATCTTTTGTTCTTGGTAAGCTTTTTGGGATCTCCTTTAGTCATTGAATATCTAACGTCTAGATAAGGGAAAACTCTCAGGATAAGCTTAAAGGGATTCTGTCTTGATTTTTATGGGATACTTTTTATTTCTTAATTATATTGTTTACATAGAAAATAATTCACTCTACCATTTAAAATGTTATTCTTGAACCAACAAATGTATTTTTAGCTGTAATATTGGTGTGTAGGCGCCATCTCAGTGCATTGTGCCTGAGTCTGAGCTTTCAGAAGGAGCCAGCGCTACACATTAGAACTGCTTTCAGGTAAACTATTGTTTCTCCTATTCCCATGTAACCGGAGGAGTCCCAAGCCAGACTTGGATTTCTTACTATTGAGTGCTATTCTGATACCTACTGGGAGCTGCTATCTTGCTCCCTTCCCATTGTTCTGCTGATCGGCTGCTGGGAGGGGGGGGGAGATATCACTCCAGCTCAGCAGTAAAGTGTGACTGAAGTTTATCAGAGCACAGGTCACATGGCTGTGGCACCCTGGGAAATGAAGAATATGGCTAGCCGGATTCCTCTACAGAAGCTCTATAAATAGAGAAAGTCTTTTTTTTGTTCCTTTAACAGATAATCATCTCCTGGTTGTCCTCCCAAATGAGACTCAATAAAGTTCAATCACTCCAGAGTCTAGAATTGTCAGAAGAACTCCCAACAGGGAATTAAAGAAAAAAAGATCTCCCTGAAGAGACATTTTTTGTGTTCTGATGCCAGGAATCATGAAGAAGCAAGCAGAAAACTCACTAAAAGATTGGTTGACTATGAAACTAAATTTGAACCCCAATTTGTATTAAATTGCATCCCCTGTGAATCCTTCAGGAAGGCCTGACCCTATCCCTGACCAAAGATGTGGTGCATCCTACACTTGGCTACTGTACAGGTAGCTTATAGCTCAGTTAAAATATCAAGTGCTTCCACTATTAATAAACAAATAATGTACAAGGAAGTTTAATGCAAAATAAACATCAACAAGAACAGAATCTAACATTTACTTTAAGACCTTTGTGATTAAAAGCTGCAAATGTTTTGCTCCAGGATGGGGAAGGTCTTAATCCATGATTATAAATTACATATTAAAAAAAAGCACTGAACAATAAAGTATATTTCCTAAAGATGGATTATATTAGAGCTGAAATCTACATGAAGGCATAGCCCTGTTTATACTGTGTTCTTAAAAGATAAATATATACTTAAAAGCTATAAAAGTCCTGGGCCAGGGGATCAGGCAGATTATTGTCTAAACCTAAAGGGAAACTAACACCTCATAATTTTTATATGTATATTCTATATAAATGTCTCTAAATTCATTCAAAATGGATCTGAATATATTTCCTATAAAATGCATGTATCTGAAGATATTTCCTATGAAATCCATGTGTGTTTAATATATGTCTGATTCCAGCCAGCAAAGGTCTGTCAGCACTTACTGATAAAAATTACATTGCAGCCTTGTTGTTGGGGTAATGCAGGGATGTCCATATGTTACTTGTCCTCCCACTGAAAAAATAGAATTGCCAATGTTGTATAAAAGTCTTTTGAGGAAATGTCACCTATGCAGGGTCAGACTGGGCCGCCGGGACACTGGGAAAAAAACCCGGTGGGCCCACATGGCCCAGACCCAATGCCTGTTGCTGCTCCTATGGCCACCGGTGTCCTCCCCTCCCCGGACATCAGGAGGGGGCCCCTGTGGGGGTTAGGGGGGCATGGTGGGGGACGGGTACGCAGATGACGGGGGCACCTTGGTGGTGTGGGGCCCCATGGGCCTTGCACCCCCCAGTCTGACCCTGCACCTATGCATTAAAAAGAGATTGAATTTTAGCAGTATTGAAGATTCCTGTGATAATATGATTCACATACGGGCGTCATTGGAAGTGGTTAGAGATCATATCACTTTTCACAGAACTGTATCGGCAGCTTTTTTTTTTAAAATCAAATACTGGTTGAATGGAAAAGAGTGTGGAGTCATAACGTAGGGTCAAAGAGTAAATGATTTGCGTGTTAGCCGCAGGTAGGTCTAAGTGAGTTTGATCCTGTTCTAATGGAGTGTTGCAAGAAAGGGTTACACTATCATTTATGATAAATGTTATCACAATGATGGAAAGGTTGGTTTTACTAAGCATGTTGAGGTAGATATATATATATTGTATAAACATCCACTAGGCTCCAGAAAAAATGTCCTTCAGCCCTGTGGACCTTTTCATAATATAGACAAATGCAATGTAAACTACACTATATATATGTCTATGAAGATTTTCATTCATCCAGGTCATGGTATATCTAGTATAAATAAATCTAAAGCAACTGGACTTGTTAAGAAATCATTGAAGACGTTTCACTACTCATCCGAGCAGCTTCTTCAGTTCAACTGACTGGTATGGGAAGTCCTCAGCATATATACTCTTCCACTAATCCAATCACAATGGCACTTTGTAACTTGTCTATTGTGATTGGATTAGTGGAAGAGTATATATGCTGAGGACTTCCCATACCAGTCAGTTGAACTGAAGAAGCTGCTCGGATGAGTAGTGAAACGTCTTCAATGATTTCTTAACAAGTCCAGTTGCTTTAGATTTATTTACACTAGATACACTATATATAATTAATCGACTGCTCTTTGCCCATCCCTTAACTCTCAGGTATAGAAAGCTTTTGTTATCATGTACACCAGACATAAATGTAAATGCTAACATTGAATCTTCCAAGAGACGTAAGGACTGTTTGATGGTACCCACAATTTTTCTGCACTCAATTGTGCATTAAACTTAATTTCATGAAAGGTTTTTGCATCAATCTGCACTCCTAGCACTTCAGTATATCTGCGCCCTGTGCCACTCAGTCCTCCCTGCCTTCCATTCCAAATAGACCACTGCTGCACCTATTGATGTAGGGAAACCCTGCAGCCACCGCCACCCCTTGACCAGACAGTAGATTCAGGGTTCCCTTCACACCCTGCACCAATAAGCACAACACCCTTTCACCAAAAGAACTAGATGCAGATGCAGAACACCAGATGCAAGGCTGACTTCCACAAAATTGCATCCGACTTGCAGCAACAATGCTTGTACAGTTGCGGTCATTTTGACGAATCAGATGCAATTGCAACAGCTGCAGTTCAATTTATCCAAGCGCATTACCCCCTTGCATCCCCAATGGCACTTTCTCACTGCACTTGCAAATCACATATGCCCAACATGCTATAGATTATACTTCTTGGTCTAAAATATATTTGAAATTAAAGCTAAAAAAAATACTGGCGTGTTATGTCTCTCATTCTTCACTTTCCACTGGCCAAGATACTAAACTGTATACATTATTGCAGTTCTAATTTACATATAATGGGGTCCCTATCAGTAGAAATTAAATATATACAGCATCGTAGTTCTGAAACTCAGAGCCCAATTCATATTTCAGTAAGTGACTTATTTTTATCAGAAAGTTAAACATGTCATTCCCATGTCAGTCCCACATTTGAAACAGCTTTACTTTATAAAACTGTCATTGGATCAAGCCGTACCTCACACTGGTGCTTTATTAATGAAATTAGTGAGGTTACTAAGAAGTCATAGCATACGTTCATCAAGTTCAGAGAATTCTTCAAGAGCTGTTTTAAAGAAGCCAAGCCCACACCTGATCTCCTTCAGGCTCAGTGACGAATCTCACCGGATTAGAAATTCCTTGTTAACCCCAAAACTTGAATTCAGATAACCCCCCACATCAATCAGTAAAATGGTTTATTATCAATCACAGCTCCATCTGCCCTATTTTTGCCACAAAGGTATGCAGCTTAGTTTTGAACCCAATGAATCACTCACCGCCTTCTCCCATGGTTTGGGAAGAGCACAACCTGCCTGCCCTTGTAGTAAAGAAACCTCTCTCTCATACTGATGGGGAAGCAGCTTTAGCCTCTTGTCAGCAGGATGTTTAAAGGGGGGGGAGTCTTTCAGTAACATTCTTATATCAACCTTGCAGATATTTTACAAATGTTGATTAGCTCTAGGGCAGTGATCCCCAACCAGTGGCTCAGGGGCAACATGTTGCTCCCCAACCCCTTGGATGTTGCTCTCAGTGCCCCCAAACCAGGGAGTTATTTTTGAATTCCTGACTTGGGGGAAAGTTTTGGTTGAATAAAAACAAGATTTCCTACCAAATAAAGCCCCTGTAAGCTGATAGTGTGCATAGAGGCCCCTAATAGCCAATCTTAGCCCTTATTTGGCTCCTCCATGAACTTTTATGGTGCTTGTGTTGCTCTCCAAGTTTTTTTACAATTGACTGTCGCTCAAGAGTAAGAAAGGTTGGGGATCCCTGCTCTAGGGCATCTAATTTTTAAATTTGACAAAGCAAAACCATTAAAGACACCCCGCACCCGTGTAAGTAAGCACGACTGCTGCAAAAGAACCTGGATATATGCACACTCTAATATAGCAAACCAATAAGCTTTATTTCAGTGATCAACACAAAGAGATAAATAGGACTCTCAAATAAAAAACATTTTAAAGCAAAAACACACATGTCCTCTAAAGTTTTCAAGATCCGCACCCCGCAGCAGCAATTATAGTCACAAATATCAAATCCGGGACTGGAACCATTCAGTTGCAAAACGTATGGATGCATCCAGATGCCAAAAGCTACCTATTCCCTACGAGCTGTGCTAATAAGTAACAATAAAAAAATTACATCAACCCAGAAGCGCAACCACACCAACAGGATGGCCAATGTATAGTTACCTGTCCAATCAGTCTGTGCCATGCTGCCACAGGGACAATCCAAGTTCAGGAAAACATAGTACTCCATGCGTATTGCCATACTGGGCTTCATCAGGAGTGACATTGACCTCGTCCTTTAGTGCTTCATTCTCTTTCCTCTGTCATGTCCGCATACAGTGTACAAGCTTCAACCAGCTGTCTCACTAGCCTGTAGGTCCTCTCTAACCTAACCCTAAGCTGTAGTCCCTAACTGATGCACAATCGCCTGGGGTCTTAAGCCCAATCTCTAAACTTTGTAGGCCATAGACTACCCTTGCCACTTAAGCAGCTACATAATCACCCCTGGGGAGGTTCTGGTACACTGAACTCCTACTTACTTTAGTCCTAACTAAGTGCAGCCCACTTTTTCTTTGTGCTGCCATTAGATGTTCTTAGGCCAAAAGAGGAAGCCCCTAGCTCAAACACTTCCTTCTAAAAGCTCTTGTAGGGGATGTCCCTACTGGTCTAGGGGGGGCTAGGGTTTTGTGCCACCTTCAGGCTGAACTAATTATAGCCTTAACTATTTACACATAAAATCAATATTTATGTTACCTCCTTATGTTCTTGTCTGGTACTATTAACTACAAGCAACCCAGTTGCACCCCCAGACACCCTCACCCTTATGGGTGCCATCGTTTATTAAACAGTATATGATTTCTGTGCAGATCTGTTAAACCTTGATTCAAGGTTTTTAATATGAGCCATAAATCATGAGAGGATGACAGCTGACTATAGTAATAGTTTGTCTCCTGGTGGTGATTATTACTTGGAAAAAGAATTCTGCTGGCCTGCTAACTGACACCTAGAACAATATCTCTCTGCATAATTACATTGCTTTTCTGTAACCTGAATGTGACCTAGTTAGTTCCCAGATTACTTTGATACATTTTCTGAACAAATCCAGGCCTGCAATAGATTTCTTGTTAACAGTGCAACATCCCTACTCTTCCATGGCTCCCAAGCCATCCCTCCTGCACAGATTTCTGTCCAACATTTTTGACGACTGTAGTTCCTTTCCCTTGGAGTTCTCTTTGGGTTTCAAGACCTAATTAATAATAACAAAATGTTAGCCTAAAGAAAGAGACACAACATTAAGAAAGATATATATTGATGTTAAGGATAAAAGGCAATGGGGAAATAAGCAAGCCCCCAGACAGTCTAAAAGTTATTCAAATCAGACCTAGTGGTTATAATAATGATGATGTATTTTGTATATAATTGGGCAAAATTTTTAAAATGGTTATTGCCTAAACAATAACACCCTACAAATAACCCTTTCCATAGACAGCAATGTATACTCAGTCTAACTGCTTTAGTTAAACAATATTGCCTTTAATCTCCTCTTTCTGCTTATATAGAAATGCATTTGGCTACAGAGTATATGACTTTAACCTATGATCTAGGCATTCTAGGGGAATCAATAAATGTCATGGGACAGAACCTTTTACTCTATAAATTATGTTATAAAAATCATGTCATACTGGAGACAAGATGTAAATCATGCAATATATAATAGTGGTATGACTCCTGGTTTATCCGATATCTAATCTCTTTACATGAAACAAATAACAGAACCAGACCACAACTAATTCAAATACTGTTGTCTTTGCTATTTCATATACATTGTAATTCAATGAAAACAAATATATATATATAAGTAGTTATGCTGTCTTTAAGCAAATGAATATAATGTACAAGAAATAGACATAATATGAATACTAATATAAGCCAGTGTTTACAAATTAATAGGCACAAATTTGCCTTCTAAAGAACTTTTGTTGTGTCCCTCAGGCAATATTATTATACAGGCTTTAAACTACTTCTACAGTCACACCACCAGTAAGACAAAGGAGGACGTGAGTTCTTCACACCACAACCAGGATCTTGTAATATCTAGAATAGGGATGTAGCGAACCTCAAAAAAAAAGTTCGCGAACCTGTTCGTGAACTTCCGCCGAAAATTGCGAATATTCGCGAACTTTGCGAACCCCATAGACTTCAATGGGAAGGCGAACTTTAAAACCTATAAAAACCATTTCTGCCCAGAAAAGTGATTTTAAAGTTGTTTAAAGGGTGCCACGACCTGGACAGTGACATGCAGGAGGGGGATCAAGGGCAAAAACCTCTGAAAAATTGACACACGCCGTTTTTCGAAATGATCGGTAATTTTGCGACTTTTTCGTATTTTCCGGCGCTTTCGTAAAGTTATCGTAAGTTTTGCGACTTTTTCGGAGCTTTCGTACCGTTATCGTAAGTTTTGCGACTTTTTCGGATCTTTCGTAACGTTATCGTAAGTTTTGTGACTTTTTCGGAGCATTCGTACCGTTATCGTAAGTTTTGCGACTTTTTCGGAGCTTTCGTAACGTTATCGTAAGTTTTGCGACTTTTTCGGAGCTTTCGTAACGTTATCGTAAGTTTTGCGACTTTTTCGGAGCATTCGTGCCGTTATCGTTAGTTTTGCGATTTTTTCGGTGCCGGCGAACCCAAATTGCGAACATCACGAAAAGTTCGCGAATTTGCGGACTTGCGAACACCCGATGTTCGCGCGAATTAGTTCGCCGGCGAACAGTTCGCTACATCTCTAATCTAGAACATCTACAGAACATAGATATTGGCCAGCAGTAGAACTCCATTCAAATTAACAGCCTTTATTGTACGCCAAGGGCAGCAGAAATGGAATAGAGTGCTGTCTGATATCCAAGTTAATCCAACAGTTGGAAGGACTTGATGGATGTGCACCCATAGATGAGCAAAAAGGTGTGTCCTGCCTATATTCATGGACTTCTCCATGAAGTTTGCACTATGTAGCACACCTAGTCCTCTATAAATGAGGGTTTCTCCACTATGATCAATCCACCGTCATGTTTCCCATTGGAGAAAAAGAGAGTTTGGTAAGAAAACTTCCTAGAATAAATTACCAGTGGAATAAGTAATAGGAAGATCTGGACATTGTCTCGGGTATCCTTAGAGAGGTAGAATTGAAGGGCAAATAAAATGTCCATTGACTGCAAACATATTAAGCTATTAAGATGGAAGACCTCTGGGGGTCATTACAGATGGACTGCCTTATATGGTACAGTTACACTGAAAGTGGAGTTTTGTATATAAGTTCCTTCATTTTTCCACATAAAATGCTGGAACTTTTTTAAAATAAAGAGTAACAATCATACACACTACGCGTAATATTGTAAAACACTTGCATATATCACTGGATAATAGAAACATGAATGAAGTTAAAGTAAATATACTGAGTGCTTCCAGCAATATATCATTCAGTGTATTAAGGCTAAACTATTTTGCAGTGAGCTACAGTATGTTTTTGAAGAGATGATTATTCTTACGTCAACTATACTTTGAATACATTGGTTTTACAGCCTATTTATGGACTATTTGTTATACTTTCTCTGTGTACCATGTGTTTTTACTTACACATTAAACCCAATACATAAGTTATTTTAACTACAAAATGACTAGAGAATTATATAAGGTGCATAGTTAACTGATGATAAATGTTTTGCAGGGATATATTACTGTATTGGGAATTTAAACATGCAAGTATTGAATCAAATTCAGTATCATCATTAGTTTAGGACTGGTACACCTGGAGACTAGCGTTGAGCTAATTTTTTCGCCAGGCATGGATTCGCAGCAAATTTCCGCATTGGAGTTTCTCAAAACTTCCATGTAAATTTAATGCAACAAAAATCATGGTGTGTCAAAAAAAAGTCTCGGTCGCATCAAAGTGGGCTTGGTCACGGCAAAATAGGCAAATTTTTTGCCGTTGCACGAATTTGCCTGGCGTTTCACAAATTTTCCGGAAAAGCAAAACAGGACAAATTCGCTCATCACTATTGGAGACTTGTCTTCACTTTGTTTGAAGCCATAGAAGTTTTGTGTTCTGTACTCAAGTGTAATATATATCAGAACCGTGCACAGTTAATTTTGGTTAGAAGGCAACTGTCCCTTCTGTTCCACCTCTCTGTGTCATCTCCAACATCATAAACCCACATTAGGAAAGAAAAGACAAGCTTGAACTACTCCCCATTTCCACTGCCGATTACAGAGGCTTACACTGCTGAAAACTTGCTCAATCTTCTCAGAACTACAACAGAAAGCCCCACAAGTAGTGATGAGCGAAAAATTTGCAAATCGCATTTGGCGCAATTTTTTTTGTATTTTTTGTTGCCCGCATCTTTTTTGGTTGCCCAAGTCTTTTTTTGTCACCCGCACTTTTTGGACGCGACCGCGCGCTTTTTGGACGTGACTGTGCCCTTTTTTGATGTGACTACGCCCAATTTGACACGTGGGTCTCCATATGGACAAACAATAAAATGATTGTGATGTACACCAGATAAAAAGAGAATGTTTATAAAATTTTGATGCACTGACATAATACATCAGAAAGACTCCACACTTTATTTCCCCACTTTTTTTCACTCTGTTGGAGGGGATGTAAAACCATAGGCACTCTAGAATATATCCTGGGAACAGGCCCCATGATACAGTGCTTCTGGGAAGATATTAGGGAATTACTATCCCGACTCACCAGTCAGACACTTCAGAAGGACTCCCTCATATTCCTGCTGGGCAAGCCATTTCTTGGAATATATAGGCCCACCAAGCTCTAGCAAAACAGGTTCTAACAGCCACCAGGCTAGTACTTACTGCCAACTAGAAATAGCCCACCCTACATTGGCTAAAGTGGCTAATGGGTTTATTTATCAATTTTCATGTTGGTCAATTAGAGAGTTCCTTTCTAATTCCAATGAAAAACTTGGTTGCTTGTTTATTTATTAATGTGAAAAACTCAAATACCTCAAATCTGCAAGTTTACAAACTCGAAAAAACCTCTAAAACCTGGAAAATCTTGAATTGATAATATGGCTTGACTTTTTCTACGACAACTCCCATTGACTTCTACATAAAATCACAAGCTTTTACATGCCAACATTTTACATTCGAGTTTTCTGGGTGTTTTTTGCACGACATTCGAGTTTTTGAACTCTAATTTGAATTTTGTAAGTTTTAGCGCAAAAAAATTGAATCGTGAATAAAGTTTGAATTTGAACCTTGCTAAATCACCCCCTAAGAGAGTAAACAGCAACAAAGAGTTTGAGTCCAGAATAGCCCACATTCAAAACATAATTACCCAATTCCTAGTGATATGGGTCATATGGGAGCTCAGGGGTTTGAAATTATCAACCCAACTGGAGCCCCATTTCTCCACCCATTTAGAGAAGAGACCCTTTGGCTCATTAGGCTCCTCTCTTCCTATAAATGACTTGCCTCTACCAACAAAAGACTACTCAGTTGAAACCACAATCCTGATAACATGTTCATGCTCATTAAGTCTTCTCCAACACCTATGGACTCCTGGAGCCCTTCACAAGTCAACAGACATTTTTCAATGTACACTTATTTGCTGTGGTAATTAGTCTGTTATGTTTACTTTCTTCTACAAAATTTAAGTTACAAAAAATAGACAAACTTGTCAACAATATTTATTGATGAGAATAGGGATGATCTGGGCTTTTTTCCCAGAATTCCTTCTGCTT
This sequence comes from Xenopus tropicalis, assembly GCF_000004195.4. Taxonomy (NCBI): domain Eukaryota; kingdom Metazoa; phylum Chordata; class Amphibia; order Anura; family Pipidae; genus Xenopus; species Xenopus tropicalis. The sequence goes on along the minus strand of NC_030682.2, from coordinate 133,116,644 downwards.
TGCATCAAGCAAGGAACATTTCTCCTAAAGCAAAATGCTTGTGTAGCCTAAATGAACAACCTGTAGCCTTCTAACTGAACTAATCTGTGTGATTCTGGGAGCTGCAGGACAACAACAGCTGCAACTCAGCAAACTGCAACTCTCCCACGGTTGTGTGCTAGAAAGATATTGAAAGTTATCCTTTATCTACTAAAAAATCTGCATTGTATCATTTATTATGACACAATTACAATATTTCATAATGACACCCTAAATTATATTACAAATAGTAAAATATATTTTCTGACAAATGTATTGGGATGGGTAAAGTTCACGCAAGTTAAATCTGGACCTGGGGGTGTATTCACTGCAGCTCAGGAAGGGAGAAGGAGGCATATATTAAAGATGGAGTTCATTTGAACATGTATGTGTCCAAGAATAAAAAATGTACAGTTCCTTAAATGCTCATTTATATTTCATTAGGAAACTCTTATGAAGTGAAACATGTATTTGTCCAAATAGGTTAGGGCAAAATACTATATCTAAGTCTCCTTTCTAGACACAATGTGCTCGTATCCTTTTAATAATAGGGTTCAGTAAAGTTCAAAGTCTAGCTCCATATCCCCATGAAGTGTTATAATAATAAGCCCGTCACATGTAGACCAGCGTAGGAGGCAGCATATTTCATATTATATGTTTTATGTGTATTTCCTGACTACAAAAGCAAATTATTTCACACAAAATAATATATATAATTCCTAAATGGTGTATTTTGCAGATTGAAGATAATAACCACATTTAAGTTTAAGTTAAAGTGCTGAATGCAGGAAGTTGCCACTTTATACATCTATAATTTAGAATAATATTTTTCAAAATGTTAAACTATATGGCTATACGCCCTTATACTCAACAGTGTCCATAATATTTATGTTTAAATTCTTCTTATCTTTCATAGCTGAAAGCCTCAGGGAAGGTCCGAAACATGAATCTGGACCCCGAGAGGAAAGAGGTTTTATTCTTCTACTAAATATAAGTTTGTAGTTGTATGAGAAAATATGAGACCAATCAACATTTTACAGTATGACTATGAAGATTTTCATTCATCCAGGTCATGGTATATCTAGTACATAGGTGTCAGACACAAGGCCCGCGGGCCAAATCCGGCCCGCCAGGCCTTGCAATGTGGCCCGCACCGATCTCGCCGGCCGTACTTGCTATCTATTACGCATGCGCATAGAATCTATGCGCATGCGTATTAGATAGCAAGTACGTCCGGCTATGGCATAGTAGAATCATCTATGGCATAGCTGGCCGTACTTGCAATCTATTACGCATGCGCATAGAATCTATGCGCATGCGTATTAGATAGCAAGTACGGCCGGCCATAGTAGAATCATTATATGGCATAGCCGGCCGTACTTGCTATCTATTACGCATGCGCATAGATTCTATGCGCATGCGTAATAGATAGCAAGTACGGACGGATCACAAGCCACAAGTCAGGAAAGATTCAGGAGGCGAGTGCTAAAGAGCTTGTGTTAAAAAAAACACAGGAGAGCGTATGGCCGTATGCTAAAAAGTACACAGGATAGCTTGTGCTAAAAAGTACACAGGAGAGGGTGTGCTAAAAAATACAAAGGATAGTGTGTGCTAAAAAGTACACAGGAGAGGGTGTGCTAAAAAATACAAAGGAGAGCGTGTGCTAAAAAATACACAGGAGAGCGTGTGCTAAAAAATACACAGGAGAGCGTGTGCTAAAAAGTACACAGGAGAGCGTGTGCTAAAAAATACACAGGAGAGCGTGTGCTAAAAAATACAAAGGAGAGCGTGTGCTAAAAAATACACAGGAGAGCGTGTGCTAAAAAATACACAGGAGAGCGTGTGCTAAAAATGCCAGAGCTCCGACTTCATGCTGCCCGTATTCTAACCATGTTCGGGAGCACCTATCTTTGTGAACAGATGTTTTCAATAATGAATCTGAACAAAAACAAGCACAGATCACGCATTACCGATGACAACCTCCATGCTGTTTTGCGGGTTGCTACAGCCCAAGAAATAAAACCGAACATTGACTCATTGATCCGGGGAAAACGGTGTCAGACATCTAGCCAGAAAACAAAACAATGAGCATTTTAGGTACATTCCAATATTACTGTTTTGCTTGATAGCATGTGAGTTGGTTAACAGCACTGTTAAGGAAAAGATTGTTCCACTCATTTTAAATTCACATTTCTGGTTAACGTTGTCAGTTTATGACTGTTCAGTAAACCGCGATTTAGGCTGGATTTTAGATTTTGGCCCCTTCTCTGATTCAGTTCGACACCCCTGATCTAGTATAAATAAATCTAAAGCAACTGGACTTGTTTAGTAATCATTGAAGACGTTTCACTACTCATCCGAGCAGCTTGACTGAAGTGAAGAAGCTGCTCGGAGGAGTAGTGAAATGTCTTCCAGTTGCTTTAGATTTATTTATACTAGATATAACATTTTGCAGTGTTCTGTCTGCTCTGTTCCTAACCCGTAATCCTTAACTGACATGGGTTAAAGAGAGTTAATGCTGGGGGTAAAACGAACTGGAAACCAATTTCTGTAGTTGGGATAGCAGATGTAAGAGTACAATATGGCAGGGACTGTGCCATAATCAAGGATGGGCACATATGGGTATGTATAAAAAGTTGGATAGAGATGGTTTGAATCGAGTTGAGTTAGTGTGTTGTTGAACATGGACATGTTATGGAACCCTCCACACTTTATCAGAAGCAGATTATTATTATAAATGCACTCAACCCCGCCCCTTAAAAACATTAACCATTAATGGATTGATAATATTTGAATGAACATTTTAAAAACATGCCACAAATTCTATAAATAGTCAATAAAAAAATCAGTTAAATAGGATACTAAATAATTATACACATCAATAGTATAAATAAAAAGGGACCTCCCTTTCTCTGTTCAGTCCATCATATACAGTATATCAACGGTTTTTATATGATAATTCCAGTACATTCCTCTCATAGATTATCTTCTGTTGAAGTCCCCCTTTCATTTTACATATGTTATAAACCTTAGGTTTTGCTCCTCTCTAAAGGTCCCCATAAACGGGCTGATTCTAGGTGCCGATATCGGTCCCTTAGACTGATTCGGCAGCTTATCGGCCTGTGTATGGGGACTACCGACGGGCTTGCCCGACCGATATCTGGCCTGAAATCGGCCCCAGGGCAAAACGATCAAATCAGCCTACACGCTTCCCGATATCGCCCACCCGTAGGTGGGGATATCGGGTAAAGATCCGCTCACTTGGTGATCTCGCCAAGCGAGCGAATCTTAATGTATATGGGCACCTTAAGGGATTCCGCCCTTATATGACTCATAATAGTATTTCCTATTCCCATAATCAAAGGAAACTCTCCAAGTTCATTTAGTTCCTATCAAGTAGGGTTTGTGCATTTTAAAAACATCTGAAAACATTAATTTGATTCTATGTCAGATCAGATTTTGCAATGAAACATGAATAGCTTACCCGAAGTTTGGGCAGGAAGCCGATGAAGTGGAAAGAGGCCAGTGAGGTACTGGGTTGAACAGAGACAAGGTCGGATGGATCCAAGGTTGCAGAAAGCAACAGTTTAACAGGCTAGTGGTTTGGACAGGCAGCATAAATTTATAACCAAGCCTAGGGCTGATACATTCTCTTTCAATGAACATATGATGATGGTTGCCTATTCTTGAAATAACTTGATTAAATGATCCTGAAAAGGCGATAAAAGCAAACCCAACGGAAGGGTACTCAGCTTTAGTCATTGAACCCCTCAGCTGGGGTTTATTTGGACGGGTTGAGCTTAGACTTAAGTCTTTTTTCAACTCAACTTAACTATGTAAAAGCAACCCAGTAAAATGATAAGACTGAGCAATATTTTGTGGTCCGAGGTGCAGAGTGGGTGGGCTATTGCCCACCGTGGATCACTCATAGCTACACAACTTAGCCATATCATGAATGGTTTTACTAGTAATGATCTTATAAAATGATGAGATTTTTATAAAATGGTTTTGTTTATCCTTATTTTCAACACCATCTTTTTCCTTTCTAGATACTATGGTTTTGCTACACACAAACATAAACTTTGTCTATTCATGGTAAAACAGCCAATCATTTGTCTTTCCAAAATCAATAACTGTTTCCATTAGCTTTGAGCTATAAACATAGGAAAGCCCAAATGTAAATAAATAACAGATATAAAAGGCCTGGATAATATTAAATCTAAACATATAAACATTATTTGTGTACATACTATTGGCTAATGTGTATAACAGATGGGATATGTAAGTAACACTTATTCTCAATGGAACACAAAGTTTTCAATGTTGTGCGTTTAAATGTTTCATCTTTCAGCAACTATCTGTGCGCATCGGGGATATCGAATTGGTCAAAAAACATATGCAAGTTATTTTCCTCTTTCAATTCTCAATGGATTATGAAAGGATCGGTAAGTCGTACCTGCAAAATAGAGTTCCAATGAACAGTTTCATATAAAACACAAAAAGTAACAAAAGAAATTCTTCCAACTGGAAATAGAACTGTAGTCAGTTTACGGGTCATTCAGGATCCAGCAACTGTTCAGCTGGGGTTAAACTTGGCAGCACCACGACTTTTATGTGTAAAGGGACACACTGGGACAGATTGTATTTCTACCTATAACTGAACACAAATAGCCCTGCTTTTTAATACAAAATTGACTGTATTCTGTCATAAACAATGACTAAGCTAATACTACATTGATCTGAACCATTCAGGGCACTCAGTGTTCCAAAGAAACTTCCAAAAATAATCAACAATTGATATAGCACTGATGATTACACTCTTTTCTCCCAGGATTGCAGGCTACAAGTCTGAACATGAGATCCATGAGGATGAGAGAATTCAATAACAGGGTGGGCCAAACCATAATTCACATTACAGGTAAAGGCTTGGTCAAAACCAGTCAAAGTGAGGGCTGGTAATTATAAAAGAAGCTCAAGAAACAGGCAGATGTCACCATAACAAACAGATCTGAGAAGCACACCCAGAAATATGTAACCCTAGACCTGTCTGGCAATGGGGGCAGGTTGCAGGTCTAGGTTTTTAAATGGTACAGCCCAAAGAGCAGTCCAAAACAATGATTTGCGTCCGGCTGAGCCAATTCAGCACAATGCAGAGACCATAAGAATAGATTTCTGTGCCAAAGGCAGTTATGCAGCATGATTGTAATTTACTATTCCCATTCCGGTTTCTTGTGTTTGTTTCACAATTCGATTTGGGACTATGTTAAACCTTTATGCTGACCAAGCCAGGCTAGTGAAGGGTCTTAACTTAACTGAGTCTTTTCTTCAAGGGGACAGGGGAATCTGGAGAGTTACTGTGTAAGGCACTCAGTCTGAGAAATATACTAGCAAGCCATTTACATGGGTTCCCAGGCAGATACCCATGAGGGTCACTGGGCCTTGAACTGAGCTCCAGAGCCTTGGGAGGGGCTACTAGGCTGGGCTTTCCAGGCTATAGCATGTACCTGAGAGGGTGCTTTGGCTTATGACGGCACTTAGAAAACTCCCTCATTAAAGAACCTAACTAAAGAATTCCATTAAATTGCAAGACTCTGATCATTTAAAATGAACAGATAAGTGCAAGAACCTGGAGAAGTGACATGGAGATTGACTCCACCATTGGCTTCTGCAACATTGAAAGCTTAATGAAATTTAAAAAAAACTGGGGGAGCCTGGGAATGAGCGCCTTCTGAAAGCCACAAAGAACAAACATGAGGGCAACACTGGAGAAGGGATTAATCACAGTGATGAAATTTGCAGTGATAATCCCCCATTTTTATATTCTCATGCACAAAATGAGTGTGCGTCACTGGGTTTAGGTCAGAAACGGCTTCAGTTCAGGTACCTAACTATAGAACACATGAATATATAATCCTTATATGTATATGAGACTCAACATATGGGAATTATCAAAATGTCAGTCTATTATGAACTCAACAGGCTGCTTTTATAGGTTTCTTTGTCTTCTGGATATATATTTTTTTAATTAAAAAGAAATGACAGTGTTATAGGCAGTGTTCACTAGTGCACATAGAAAATCTCTCTTTTTAATGGAGGTCAATTAATTATCAATATTTTTCCATATGTGGCCTTTATATTTGAAATGTACATATAGTATATTATACTACATATTATAGTATGTTTAGAAATTACACATTTGGGGCACTAACTATTTGGAATAGATAAAAAATACTTAATAACAATTAACACATAATCACTGACGCTCATTTGAGACCTCTGAGCAGAGGGTGAAGTTAGAAGTTTGTTTTGTAATGAAAAACTAGTTTATTTCTGAAAATGTTACTGGTAAATATTTAAGATTGAACTATGTCCATCTTATATGTTTCTATACACCCAGACATCAGCACAGAAGCACCAATCAGAAGCTCAGGTGATTCTTCCAGAATTACCCTGCCAGTGTTACTGATTGGCCACCTATGTAGCTCTGGGGATCTCCTCAAAAGATGTAATGGTATGGAAGCCTAAGTGCAGGATTCACACCCACTACTTTAAATGCGCTCGTGTAGATTTGGTCACTAACATTAGTGTAGCTCACAGCTCTGAAGCCCTTGGACTGTTGCGGACAAACATTTACTTGAAACTGTATAAAATTTCTTCTCCCAAATAGGGTCTTCAAAATAAAAAAGATCTTGAAATAGATACTGTAATCCCACAATGAAAATGAAATGCTTCAAGTGTGGTAATGTGTGCCACTTGCCCCAGTGCAGTAATGAGCAAGCCGTAAGGAGTGGGCACAAAGTTAAGTGATGGGGGTCATTGCACCTCTAGAGAACAGTACCTGGGCAGGGTTAAGAAGAAGAGCACCACCATGGGATATAAGGTTAGTGACTGGAGAGACTGGAATTAACTGTGTTGAGGTACTGGGACTATTTCTAAAAGTAAAGATTTAGGCTTCCTCAACATCATCTTTATGATTCTGAGCCTCCACATAGACAACATGTGCAACAGTTGCATCCATATTAGCTCAACCTCACTTGCAAAATGGGCCCTCTAGTCTGAGAAGATATCAGTAGTGATGAGCGAAATGTTTGCCAGGCATGGATCAGTGACGAATGAAAAAATTTGCTGCGGAAAAATTTGCCGCGCGTCCAAAAATTTTTGCAAGAATAGTGGCACGTCAAAAAAATTTTGCAAGAATAGTTGCAGGAGTCAAAAGAATAGTCGCACGTCCAAAATTGTCACAAGGATAGTCGCGCGGCCAAAATAGAATAGTTGCAGGCGTCAAAAGAATAGTCACACGTCCAGAATAGTCGCAAGAATAGTCGCAAGCATCAAAAGAATAGTCACATGTCCAGAATAGTCGCAAGAATAGTCGCAAGAATAGTCGCAAGCATCAAAAGAATAGTCACATGTCCAGAATAGTCGCAAGAATAGTCGCAAGCATCAAAAGAAAAGTCACACGTCCAGAATAGTCGCAAGCATCAAAAGAATAGTCACATGTCCAGAATAGTCGCAAGAATAGTCGCAAGCATCAAAAGAAAAGTCACACGTCCAGAATAGTCGCAAGCATCAAAAGAATAGTCACATGTCCAGAATAGTCGCAAGAATAGTCGCAAGCATCAAAAGAAAAGTCACACGTCCAGTCGCAAGCATCAAAAGAAAAGTCACACGTCCAGTCGCAAGCGTCAAAAGAAAAGTCACACGTCCAGTCGCAAGCATCAAAAGAAAAGTCACACGTCCAGTCGCAAGCATCAAAAGAAAAGTCACACGTCCAGTCGCAAGCGTCAAAAGAAAAGTCACACGTCCAGTCGCAAGCATCAAAAGAAAAGTCGCACGTCCAGAATAGTCGCAAGCATCAAAAGAAAAGTCACACGTCCAGAATCGCAAGAATAGTCGCAAGCATCAAAGGAATAGTCACACGTCCAGAATAGTCGCAAGAATAGTTGCAAGCATCAAAAAATAGTCGCAGGAGTCAAAAGAATAGTCGCACGTCCAGAATAGTCGCAAGAATAGTCGCAAGCATCAAAAGAATAGTCACACGTCCAGAATAGTCGCAAGAATATGTAACACCTATTTGGCCTATTTAAGGACAAATCCAGGCTAGTAGTATAATGGAGAGCATGTGTTACATGCGACACTTAATACAAAGGAGTGAGCCTCCGCTATATGGGAGAATTAAGATGGAGCGAGGGTGTAGTAGAACTACAACTAGCTGAGGTGTGTGGTGCAAATAGTAAAAGATGGACGCCAGAGGATTCTTATGATGCAATAATAACTGGTTTATTGGACAAGGCACAACTTAAATAGTGCAGCAGGGTTTATACTCACAGACACAGCAGTGTAGGAATTTAGTCACAATGGAGAATGCATATGTGACCCTTAGGAACAGAATATCCCACTTGGAGGATGCACAGAGGATTAGCTGATACCTGAGATGAAGACCTTTCAGTAGGGAGTGTTCCGGCCGACTGTGGTCCAGGGGAGAGCTCCTAACCTGGTACCTGGCGTCTAAAAACCGGTCCCTAAAGAACGACAACTCCTGGTTGGGGCTATTAACTGCCCTTGCTAAATAGACTAACTGAACTCACCACTTCTAGAGGGTGCTATTACATAAATCTGACTGTGCTGGCTTGTTCTCATTCACGGGGCCCTGTCCCCGACTTTAGTTAAAGCTGGTTCTCTTTACTGGGGCCTTATGCCTCCAGGTTCAATGACGTGAAGCCTGAGACAACAGCAGCCAGAGAGGAAGACACTTCCTTGTGCAAGACACTATATAGCAGGGGTAGGGAACCTATGGCTCAGGAGCCAGATGTGGCTCTTTTGATGGCTGCATCTGGCTCACTGCCAAATCTTTAATAAAAAAAATAACGGGAGGCGTGGCCTGCGCTTGGCGGATAGAAGACGTGTTCTAAGTCTTAGAACACGTCTTCTATCCGCCGAGCGCATTCCACACCCTCCTCTGCATTGCATCCACATTCGACATCCTTGGGACCCACCCTACCTTGCCCCTGCGCTTGGCGGATAGATGTGTTCTAAGCCTTAAAATGCGTCTTCTATCTGCCGAGCGCAGGCCACGCCCTCCTCCGCATCCTTGGGACCCACCCTACCTTGCCCCGCAGCATCCGCGGCCAAACATATTGTATGGCTCTCACGGAATTACATTTTAAAATATGTGGTGTTTATGGCTCTCTCAGCCAAAAAGGTTCCCGACCCCTGCTATATAGTCTGCCAAGGGGAGTGGTCAACCTGGGCTAAACCTATTAGGGATAGTGTTTCAGCTGTAACCTGAGTATAGAGGGCTCTGCCCTATAACAGTACAGATAAGATTAGATAAGGGATAACACCATAGGGAGCTTAACCCTATGGGTCCCTACAAATAGTTGCAAGCATCAAAAGAATAGTCGCAGGAGTCAAAAGAATAGTCACACGTCCAGAATAGTAGCAAGAATCGTCGCAAGCATCAAAAGAATAGTCGCAGGAGTCAAAAGAATAGTCACACGTCCAGAATAGTAGCAAGAATCGTCGCAAGCATCAAAAGAATAGTCGCAGGAGTCAAAAGAATAGTCACACGTCAAGAATAGTAGCAAGAATCGTCGCAAGCATCAAAAGAAAAGTCACACGTCCAGAATAGTCGCAAGAATAGTCACAAGCATCAAAAGAATAGTCACACGTCCAGAATAGTCGCAAGCATAGTTGCAAGCATCAAAAGAATAGTCACACGTCCAGAATAGTTGCAAGAATAGTCGCAAGAATAGTCGCAAGCATCAAAAGAAAAGTCACACGTCCAGAATAGTCGCAAGAATAGTCACAAGCATCAAAAGAATAGTCACACGTCCAGAATAGTTGCAAGAATAGTCGCAAGAATAGTCGCAAGCATCAAAAGAAAAGTCACACGTCCAGAATAGTTGCAAGAATAGTTGCAAGAATAGTCGCAAGCATCAAAAGAATAGTCACACGTCCAGAATAGTCGCAAGCATAGTTGCAAGCATCAAAAGAATAGTCGCAGGAGTCAAAAGAATAGTCCAAGAATAGTCGCAAGCGTCAAAAGGATAGTCGCGGGCGACAATTTTTTTTCTGCACGACATTTTCGCCGTTTCGCGAATCTTTTGAAAGATTTGCAAATTTATTGGCGAAATGGGACAGATTCGCTCATCACTAGATATCACTGTTTTCTATAACTTTAAAGTTGCATAAAAAACACTGAATTAAAATGAGAATGGTTTATTTGCTGTACAGAATACAGATGATGGGTTTCAAGAAGCAACTTTTTTTTTTTATTTCCAAAATCCTTTTGGAGCAGATTCAAAGAAACTGCAAACCTTGACCCTTTAGACTTTCTGTTTGTACTTTGTTAAGTGGAAATGTGATTCCCCCATTAAAACACAAGTCTTGTCCTAATAGACATTGTCCAAGGAAAATCCATATTGTACACGTTATTGCTCCCCAGAGACATCCATCTCGCAGCATGTGGGTATTTGGCAAGAAGTGGATATACATTGTGTAGAGACATATGGTAGCTTCTAGCAGCGCCCTTCACACACTCTACACAACTTTTACATATCATTTCTTTTGTCTTGTCGTGTTGTTTATCTCAAATTATTCTTCCTTTGGCGAGAGCTGCTCCCTTGTCAATTTAGCTACTGACATCATCGTTCTAATGTGGCCTAAATCAAATCTTTTTATCTCAAATGTGTTTTGTTTGCTAAAAAAAAAAAGAGATTGCATGAGATTGCCTAAAGCCAAATCTGTAAAAGCGTTTACATGTGCATAAATGTTTGGCTACGGCTCGGTGAGGCAGTTATGGCCTGGGGTTTTTTTGTCTGTTAGTATTTGCTTTATTGAATATAAATGCAATAGTCATTTCACTTCACAGTTCTTTTCAGAAACTGTAATGATGTTATGCTCCCCAGCCAGTTCTGCATTATTAGCAATGACAATATTACAGCGGAGAGTGGGACATACGTCATATAAATGAATGAAGTGACAAAATGCATCATGAACAATTTATAATCCCTGTGCCATATTTATATATTAATGTTATTTTGTCTTTTGAATACAGATTTCTATTCATGGCTCCCTTTGAAAACTGTACTCTCAGCCGTTCTCTTTATTTATATGCCACCATTGATACCAAATAAACAATAGGATCATCCTCATTCTTTCCACCAGTTGGGTTGTCTCGACATTGGCTGGGAACCGCAGATTTCTAAACCTTGATTTGGTCAAAATCCACACCCTGATCGAGGTATGTTCGATCACTGGACGACAAAACTGATAATGTCTAATCAAAAAGACAATCTGTCAGTTTTATTTGTATTCCAAACTCAATAGGAAAAAAAAATTGTGATTGAACTCTATTTTTTTCTCAATGTCTAACATCAAAAATTGATGAAAAAAACCTTAATCACATAGAAAAATCGCATTGTTCCATTCATTTTTACAAATTATAAGGTTTAAAAAAAACTCTAAAATAAAATAGCCAGTGTTGAAAATACATTTGCCATTGACTTCAACTGAAACTTGAATTTGTGGGTTTTGCCACAACTTTCTAAAATTTTAACAAATAGGCCCCTAGGTGTTGATTTAAACACATCATTTGACATTGTTTTGAGATATTTTATTTGCACCACACTGATAAAAGATCTTGTATGTGTTCACTTATCATATATAGTAAATATAATATATGGTTGCACTAGTTATTAATTGTGTCCTTATTTTGAAAACTCACTAATTAGCACTAAGGCCCAGCTAAGCTGCTCAGTTATTGCCAATAATTCTCCGAATATGCAATGGCACACAGGGCAGTGCCCAAAACAGCCCCCAATACACTTTAATGTAAATAGTTTGTGTCACCACTTGTTGTACAAGAATAGCTTGTAAATGGGTCCCTAGGCTTTTCCAGGTTGCTTTTGAATGATAAGTAGAGATGTAGCGAACTGTTCGCCGGCGAACTAATTCGCGTGAACATCGAGTGTTCGCAAGTCCGCAAATTTGCGAACTTTTGGCGATGTTCGCCAATTTGGGTCGCCGCGTTTTTTTTTGCGCCGCGTTTTTTTGCCTCGGTTTTTTCCGCCGCATTTTTTCGCTTAGGTTTTTCGCCTTTGCGTATACATAGGAATAGCTTGCGGTTTTTTTTGGTAGTTTTTTTTGGCGGTTTTTTTTTGGCGGTTTTTTTACAAAGTATTTTTCAGAGAAATTTTTGCTTGATCCCCCTCCTGCATGCCACTGTCCAGGTCGTGGCACCCTTTAAACAACTTTAAAATCAGTTTTCTGGCCAGAAATGGCTTTTCTAGGTTTTAAAGTTCGCCTTCCCATTGAAGTCTATGGGGTTCGCAAAGTTCGCGAATATTCGCGAGTTTTGGCGAAAGTCCGCGAACGGGTTCGCAAACATTTTTGGCGATGTTCGCTACATCCCTAATGATAAGTAGTGATGATGAATAGTGGTGATGAGTGACTGGATTTTTCACTTTGTCAAAAAATTTCTCCAAAAATTTAGGAAATAGTGACATTTTGCAGAAATGTTGCAAAATACATCATCGTTTATGGGCATTTCCTCTTGTGCCAAATGCATTGGAGTCAATAGGCATTTCTTTCCTTGGGTTTTATCTCTCACACCAAATGCATGGGCATCAATGTGTTTTTTTTCCTCACTCTTTTTTCCCCACATTGGCAAATTGATGCGAATAGGGGGGAAAAAACACTCATCCCCACTGACAAGAAGTGGCACCAGTGCTTCAAAGGCAACTTACATTAAAGTATATCCATGTGCTGTGTTTTTGGGTAACTAAAAAATGTTTGACGAAGGTTCATGTGAAATTGCCATTATGTAGTTTCAATTTGACTGAAAGGAAATGATAGAATTCCACCCTAAACTTTTAGCTATACCTTTACCCCTCATATTCTCATATGCATTAGTCTTAAGGTGGCCATACACGGGCCGTTTGTAGCCGCCGATACCAATTTGGCCCGTGTAGGGGCAACAATGACTGGCCTGCCTGACTGATATCTGGCCTCAGTCATATATCGATCGGGCAGGTTTAAAAATTCAGTCGAATTAGGGACCCCATCAGCTCGTTGATGTGGTCCCCAAACCGACTGCGCCCATTACAGTCGTTATAATTTGATCGACCGAATTAGCCTAAATTACCCATAGGTGGGGGATATCGGGAGAAGATCCGCTCGCTTGGCGACATCGCCAGGAGAGCAGATCTTTACATGGATGGCCATCTTAACTTACCAATGAACACATTCCTTTTCCATGGTGATTAGAGCATCTGTCCCTTTCATATGAATACAATTAATGCTCCTTGGGCAGAATAACCTGTTAATATGTTTAAACTTGAGTAAAGTGCCTATTTATAGCGGCCTGGATTCCGATGTACAATGAAACCAAAATACAGTAACATCCATAAAAAGAATAGTGGATATCGCAGGCCATCCCAGGCTATTTTTATTTGGCAAAACGTCTGTTTGTGCTAAATTGGCTCTTTTTGTAATATTCATAAGGAAAACTGACAGCTGCTGTTGGAACACTATTTTACACTTCAGATATTTTGCTCAAATAATACCCCCCCCCAAACAAAACTCTCACCTCTGTTCCTACTATACAGAACAATATTCTGTAAGTGTTAGTCGAGAGATGTCACTAAAAGCCTAACTTGGTGAACCGTCCCCCGAAGAGACCCTAGGAATTCCATTAATAAAACTGCGGATCTCATTCCTGATTTCTCTCCGAGCAGACAAAAAGGAAGTTGTTTTGGGGTTTCCATGATATAAATGCCTTCACCAGAAAATACATTATAACCTTACTTAACAAAGAATGAAATGAAACTTTTTTAACCGTACAACTGTTATTGAATTTAAGTTAATTAAGTCTTATTGTTCATGGCATGTGTAGTGTTTAAAGGAGAAGGAAAGGCGAAACCACTGGGGGGTGGTTCCAAAATTTTGCCAGTTCGCCCAGTATTGTATTTACTTACCTGATACTGTGGCGCTGGGAAAAACCCCTGGCTGGGCAGTTATCTGCCAATAGGAGCACTAGCCTGGGGCATCAGGTAAGCACAATCAGTGGAGTTGCCTTACTTTTGGTATCACCCAGTGATTTCAACCTTTCCTTCTCCTTGAAGTCTCAATAACTATGGCCAAAAAGACCTTAGCTCTGTAGTCAAACCTAAAAGTGACCTTAGTAAAAAAAAAAAAAATAGTACACAACTTTCTTAAATGGTACTTAAAAGACCACTAACCTGTAATTTATTGAAAAGACCCTCATACAGTTTATTATCAGGCTCCAATGGCCTAATAATCAGTATGAACTAGTGATGAGTGAATCTGACTTGTTTCGCTCCACCAATAAATTTGCAAATTTTTGATAAGATTCGCAAAATGGCAAAAAACTCGAGAAACGGCAAAAATGTTGCACAACAAAAAAATCGACGCACGTCAAAAAAATGAAATGTATTTATGACCCACTGCATTTTTTTGCCGCTGCAAATTTTTTCGCCCATTTGGTGGAAAAATCTGGCAATGGCGAAAGGCGGAAATTCGCTGCAAATTTGCAAAAGTTTCTCCCATCACTAGTATGAACTATAAGTGAGCCAAGAAACTCTAAGGGGCACATTTACTTATCCACGAACGCTCCGAGTGTTCGTTCGATTGGTTCAATTGTATTTTCCACGACTTTTTCGTACCTTGCGCGACTTTTTCGATGCCTTCGCGACTTTTTCTGCGCTTTCACGACTTTTTCGACTCTTGCAACACTTTTTCGTATTTTTAGCACAGAAAAATCAGATCGGTTTTGTCGCTGTTTACAATCGTTCGGTACAAAAATTTCATGACTTTTGGATCCCCAATACGATATTATAGTGACTAATACGATTTTTTCGTAAGCATTTTCGTGATATTTGCGATCTTCAGAAATTTTAGTTTCCAATCCAAATTTTTGAATTCGAACTCGTGTTTTGATAAATCTGCCCCTAAGCCTCAAGATCCATGCACAGAGCACTTGTGCCCATGGCATTTATGTAGCGCATTCTTTGTACCTTGTAGTGAATCCAGTGCAAGGAGCAAAGGTGCAATGTGCAATGCTGTGGGTGCAGCTCTTTGGGCACAGTCAAGCAGTTCAGAGCGCCACTATGGGGCACATTTACTAATCCACGAATCCGAATCCCGAACGGCAAAAATTCGTATTGGAAACGAAAATTTCAGAACTTTTTCATCACCGTCGCGACTTTTTCGTATTTCTCCCGACTTTTCGTTGCAAATTTTTCATATTGAACGATCGTAAACGCCGGGAAAACCTTTCTGACTTTGATCCTTCAGTGCATGTCTGCATGGGCTCGATCAGTGCACTTGCGCACGAAAGAACGTTCATTCAATCCGAAAATTTCGGTAAGGTGACGAAAATTCGGGGTAAATACGAAAAAGTCGTGACGGCAATGAAAAAGGTCGCAAAAATACAGATCATTACGAAAAAAACGCATCCGAAAATTCCGGTAAGGTGACGAAAATTCAGGGGAAAATACGAAAAAGTTGTGACGGCAACGAAAAATTCGCAAAAATACCGATCATTACAGAAAAAACGCATTCGGATGCCTTCGGAGCATTCGTGGATTAGTAAATGTGCCCCTAAGTCTTGCACCCATTGGTGCTAGTGATGAGCAATCTGTCCAGTTTTGCTTCACCAAAAAATTTGCCAAACTGCTGAAAATTTTTTGACTACCACATGGTTTTTTTGATGTGAACTTTTTCCTCACATTTGTGAAAAAATTTGCCAATGGCAAAATGTGGAATTTCACAGTGAATCCATGTCTGGCAAAAAAATGTGGTCATCACTAATTGACTCCCTTTGTTGAGAGTCTGAATGGGGAACCAAAATAATTTTGCTGTTATATTGTTGCTGCTCTTAGGGCTCTGGCACACGGGGGAGATTAGTCACCCACGATTAACTCCCTGTTCGCGGGCGACTAATCTCCCCGAGTTGCCTACCCCTGCCATCCCACCGGCGAACATGTAAGTCGCTGGCGGGATGGCAGATGCGGCAAAAAAGACTCGCGAGGCTTTTTCGGCGATTTCCGGAAATCGCCCCGCCGCGTCTGCCATCCCGCCGGTGACTTACATGTTCGCCGGTGGGATGGCAGGGGTAGGCAACTCGGGGAGATTAGTCGCCCGCGAACAGGGAGTTTTATCGCGGGCGACTAATCTCCCCCGTGTGCCAGAGCCCTTAGGGCTTCATAAGAGACACAAATAAAACACAAATAAAAACATAATAATTTAGATTACACTCATAGAACACTGCTACAAAGTCTGCTCAAGTCTGTTTCAGCAAAACAAAGTCTGTTTTACAAAAACTTTTGTCATGGGGACGAAACCTCCCACCCAAAAGGAGTTTAATTTCCTGATGCAAAATGAACTTTACTTTATTGTTCCGTCTATTAAAGCAAGTTCTTCTGCTACACGGCTTAGGGTAAGTTTTACAAGAGCTTGCCGCTCCATAAACCATATTTACAATTGCTTTTGTAATAAGGATTTCAAGACCAATAAATTTGCACAAATAACTGTCTTCATATTTTTGTAGGTTTTGTTCTTTTACAGCCGTATTTAATATTTGATTTACCGGTACCTGGAGCTTCCTATAAAAAAACCAAAAGATTATTTTCCAGTGTTCAGTGAATCAGATGCTGAATATAGTTAAGACTATAGCATTTGTGGATGCTAGTACAAGTATGGGATCCCTTATCCGGAAAAACCCATTATCCAGAAAGCTCCGAATTATGGAAAGCCCGTCTCCCATTGACTCCATTTTAATCAAATAATTCAGAATTTTAAAACTGATTTCCTTTTTCTCTGTAGTAATAAAACAGAATCTTGTAATTGATCCCAACTAAGATATAATTACCCCTTATTGGGGGCAGAACAGCCCTATTGGGTTTATTTAATGGTTAAATGATTCCCTTTTCTCTGTAATAATAAAACAGTACCTGTACTTGATCCCAACTAAGATATAATTACCCCTTATTGGGGCAGAACAGCCCTATTGGGTTTATTTAATGGTTAAATGATTCCCTTTTCTCTGTAATAATAAAGCAGTACCTGTACTTGATCCCAACTAAGATATAATTACCCCTTATTGGGGGCAGAACAGCCCTATTGGGTTTATTTCATGGTTAAATGATTCCCTTTTCTCTGTAATAATAAAACAGTACCTGTACTTGATCCCAACTAAGATATAATTACCCCTTATTGGAGGAAAAACAATCCTATTGGGTTTAATTAATGTTTTATTGATTTTTTTAGTAGAATTAAGGTGTGGAGATCTAAATTACGGAAAGACCCCTTATCGGGAATAGCCTTGGTCCCGAGCATTCTGGATAACGGGTCCTATACCTGTATTATGCTGGTTTATGTATTTTTACTAATGACATTCAGGGTGCGATTTATCAAATTTTTTTTAATTTGAATTTTTTTGTGTTTAAACTCCTAATATTCGAATTATGGTCCAAAACCTCTAATGTCCGTTGTTTATTAACTGCAAAAAGTCTGAAAACTTGAATGTAAAAATGCTTGCAAGTTCATGTAGAAGTCAATGAGAGTTGTCCTAGACAAAATTCAAGCCATTTTTCAGTTTGAGATTTTCGACTTTGTACACTCGTAAATTCAAGGTGTTAGAGTTTTTATTGATAACTGATAAATAAGCCCATTGGTCCCATCACAGCCACTCAAATAATGTAGAGGACTAATTGGACACCTAGGGGCAGATTTACTAATCCACGCATACGAATCCCGAAAGGGAAAAAATCGTATCGGAAATGAAAATTTTGCGACTTTTTCGTCGCCGGCGCGATTTTTCGTATTTGTCGCAACTTTGTCTTCGCCGTCACGTCTTTATTGTATTTTGCGCGATTTTTCCGGCGCTGGCGCAATTTTTTTGTATTGAGCAATAGTAAACAGCGGAAAAACCAATCCGATTTTTTCGCACCGGCGACAAAAAAGTTGCGGAAAATATACGAAAAAGTCGCAACGGCGGTGAAAAAATCGTGGGACATATGAAAAAGTCGCAAAAATACTGATCATTACGAAAAAACGCATTCAGACGCCTTCGGACCGTTCGTGGATTAGTAAATCTCCCCACTAAGGTACAAGACCCTGGGGCTACAAGAACCTAACCCCAGTTAAATAATTATGGGGTTTTCCAAGCCAAAATTGGGGTAAGGCCACAAAGCCCCGGGCCTAGGGAAGCAGAACTTTATGAGAGGCATGCCACTGCATCTGAATTGGGTCTGAAGCACTGGGGAAGTGCAGGAGATCTGATAGTTTTTAACTACCCCGCACACCAATCCCCAGTGCTCCCAACAATGGAAATGTGCACATATGAGTCTCTGCACATACATGTAGACAGAGGCCTAGGGGTGCCCCGTAAGTAAATCCGAGCCTGGGCATTTCTGATGGTGAGATTAAAGGATGGGTGGGGGAACTGTGTTTGGAGTAAGCAGTAAATTACTACTAGAGGGACTGTGTGTGGAAGAGCTACTGAATTATTACTGATGCTGGTCTGATAACCCAAAGAATTTATGCACCCCTCTGAGCACTCAACAAAGACCTGTAGCATGTGTTTCTTGCTCTAACACCCAAAACCTTCAAGGCCTCTGGTAATAATATTCAGGGTGGGTCCATTTTAGTTGATAAGTAGTAGCTAAAAGTATTTAAGAAAAAGTGAGATCTGGAATGAGTGTTGCTTGATTTGATTCTACATGAAGCTCTATCTCCTTGGTTCATTAAGTTACTGTTACTACAGGTAGGTACTTAAGGTACTCTGGTACTCTTGGGGGCCGATTTACTAATCCACGAATGGATCGAAAGCGTCCGAATGCGTTTTTTTCGTAACGATCGGTATTTTGTGATTCCTTCGTCGCCATCGCAACTTTTTCGTAAATTGTCGCAACTTTTTCGTAGTCGTTACGACTTATGCGAATTGTCACGGCTTTTTCGTAGCCGTCGTGAAAAAAACAGAAAGGTTTGCCCGCCGTTTACTAGCGCTCAATATGAAAAAGTTGCGACAATTCGCGCAAATCGTAACGGCTCCGAAAAAGTCGCGACAATTTGCGCAAGTCATAACAGCTTCGAAAAAGCCGCGACAATTCACGAAAAAAGTCGCAACGGCGATGAAAAAAAATCGCAAAGAATAAGAAAAAGTTGCAAAATGTTCGTTTCCAATGCGATTTTTTCCCATTCGGGATTCGGATTCGTGGATTAGTAGATTAGCCCCTTGGTTTAACCCACTAGTGTACACTGAGTGATGGAGGGATGTATAATGAATTATAATGGTGGCGATGCCAGATGCCCACAGGCAATGCCCAGCTGGAGAGGCATCTTCTAAGCAATACTGATCATTTCCGTCTTGAATGCCAAAGCATCTATTTAAATTGTGCTTGCTATGGGAAATCAGGGCATAACAGACTGACATCAAAAGGAATAAATACTTTCTGGCTCCCCGCTTTTTTTCCCCCTAAATCTAAATAAAACCTTTCCAAACTGATCGCAGCAACTATCACACTGTGCCGACAATATGTAGCTTATCAGAGGGCTTAAAGTAAAAATGTGTAATTTAGGATAATCTAAAACATCCCATCAACATTCACATATGTCATCGCATACAGAGAAATGACGGCTGTACGGAGCAGAATTTGGGGAAATTTGGCAGGTTTGGGTAAATCTGAGGAAGTCATTCTTGCGAGTAAACTCCTCTATTACTGGCTTAACTGATCCCAAACATATTTGATATAAACATTACTTGCAAACATGGACAAGAAACAGATGAACGGACTGCAAGATTTAAGCACCGAAAGAAATTAAACCGACTTTGATTGAAAGTGTATTTATATTCTTTTTATCGAGTTTGAGCCATTTGAAGTGTGAATGTATCCGGCCGTGCCAAATTCAACATCTATGGGAACACAAACGTTGGGGTGGGACGATTATTGGGATTAGACTAAGTCTAGGATCATTCTTGCTGATAAGGTCAGGGTTTGATGAAATGAATGGAAATGGAAGAATTATAGTGGACAATGGTCACTTCTGGCATGGGGGATAAAGTCAAAGAACTGGTATTTGCTTAAAGGAGAAGGAAAGGTACAATCACTGGGGGGTACCAATTGTTAGGCACCCCCACAGTGATTTTAATAACTTACCTGGTACACCAGGCCCATGCTCCTCTTAGGAGAAAACTACATCGGCCCAGAGTACCTGCGAGCAAGCATTGCTGGTTTCCCAAAGAAAGTTTCTTAAGGACCAGTGAAAATGCCCTTTGTGCCCTGCAGTGGAATTCTGATGTGATGCCTAATATGTACCAAGTTAGTATCTAAGTACAGTATATGCTTATTCATAGACTTTATCTTGTTCATCTGTCATGTGAGAGATATACAAAATTGGTTGACATTTTGGCTGATGGCGGCTAAACCCATATTTTATGCAACTGGAGAATAAGGAAGAGAAAGCCAGACAGGTGATTTAATTCTTCCGAATTTTCATGTATGTACTGTATGTATGTATGTATGTATATCTTTATTTATAAAGCGCTACTTATGTACACAGCGCTGTACAGTAGAATACATTTATACAAACAGGGGGTTAATAAGATAATAATAGATAAATACAAAGTATAACAATAAATACAGATAAATACAAGGTACGGTTGCAACAAGTCAAAGACACAAGAGGATGGAGGTCCCTGCCCCGTAGAGCTTACAATCTATATGGGAGGGTAACTTACAGACACAAATAGGCAAATATAGGTGCTGTAGGTCACAGTGGGTGACACTACAATATAAGTTCTAGTTCCCAGATCAGGTGCTGGGCGAGTGCATTCATGAATGCACCCACCCTTCCTATACTCACCCATTGTGTCCAACCTACAGTGTATATATATATATATATATGAATAAGAGTGCTCAGGAACTGGTCAGCCATTGAAGTGTAGACAGGAAAACGATATTTAAAGTATAAAGAGGATTAAAGAACATCATTTAAAGAAAGAATGGTCTGTTACTTCTGAAGTCTCAAATGAGCATTCTGCTAAGTGATCTTTGTTCAGTGATGAAAGCACTAGATTTTTGTGATAACACAGCCATGGATAATTAGAGAGAGTCGAATGCTTTAGCGTATCAATCATAATAACGTGTCCAGCAACATCTGCCAGCCAGATTAGAACAAGCTGAAGAACTGAGTTGCACTGAGGATCCTTATAACACCTCTTGGGGCTACGGCATTAGGCACTGTGCAGCACCAATCAAAGTGCCAGAGATTGCCAAGGGCCCCTCCCCTTGACTGCAGTTGGAAGCCTTAGAATTACTGACCTATTTGAGGTTGGATAATTGAATAAAACATTGATTGATCTTGTTTTACTCAGTCTTATTCTATAAAATAACTAACTATGTGATAAGAACTGGTCCAAACTAACTATTGACCGGTGCGGTGGATTGTACTATTTGCAAAGTTACGAGTTATTGTGCAGTAAAATTATAAGTGTTAGCATATGGGCTGCAGCTCCCTGGACATCTATATGGTATATTCAGTAGTCTGAATCTCTGAATTGCTAATCCTCTTTTCCATGTGGAACAGAGCTTTGTAAATGTTATAGCCCCTGTATGTTTTTTAAACAAGTGCTAAGGATCATTGCCCCTAAATCTAAAATGAATGCCCTCGGAATTCTGCCAACCATGATGTATCAAAAAGATAAATGGTCGCCTTCACTCTAGTGCGAACAGTCACATCACTTACCACGTGTTACCGCCTGAGAAATCTTTGAAGCTTAAATTATCCAGTCTTCATAAACTCTCAACATTAACTTCATCCTTATGCAACCTTTGTACAATGTCGCTACAGCTTACTGCAAAGGGGAGAGATGTTAGGAGTCAATGGAGAATGACAGCGTATATGAAGCTGTTCAGCTTGTGAAGACTGCGGAGAGGGAAAAATATGATTGGTTTAGATATGTTGTGTTTGCTAAACTGCAGAAGCCCCACTGGAACAATCATTAAGTTGGATGCATTATCTTGCATAAAGATGTTGTTTCACAGGTGTTGCTGAGCAACTGGTGTTGGCCCATTCTAATGTTCTGGATAGTTTCTATACTCAAAAGAGAGCACCTAAATAGACATCAGGTAGCAATGTTTGCACACAAGTACCTTAGTGAATTGCGCCAATATGATCTCTCTGTTTGATCCATTTTAAAGAACCTGCTGTTGTACATGATCCCTACTGTATTTAGCTTAGTAACTGAGCCCCATTTAGTCTTTCGCTAATAACACTGGTACAAACATATCATTAAATGCTTTGCAGTTTGGCTGCTAAAACACAATAAAACATTAATCAAACCCAATAGGACTGATTTGCATCCAATAAGGATTAATTTTATCTTAGCTGGGATCAAGTACAGGTACTGTTTTATTATTACAGAGAAAAGGGAATCATTTAACCATGAAATAAACCCAATAGGGCTGTTCTGCCCCAATAAGGGGTAATTATATCTTAGTTGGGATCAAGTACAGGTACTGTTTTATTATTACAGAGAAAAGGGAATCATTTAACCATTAAATAAACCCAATAGGGCTGTTCTGCCCCCAATAAGGGGTAATTATATCTTAGTTGGGATCAAGTACAGGTACTGTTTTATTATTACAGAGAAAAGGGAATCATTTAAGCATTAAATAAACCCAATAGGGCTGTTCTGCCCCCAATAAGGGGTAATTATATCTTAGTTGGGATCAAATACAATGTTCTGTTTTATTATTACAAAGAAAAAGGAAATACATTTTAAAAAATCTGAATTATTTGATTAAAATGGAGTCTATGGGAGACAGCCTTTCGGTAATTTGGACCTTTCTGGATAACAGATCCCATACCTGTACATTATTCAGTGTTCCTGATGGTTTAGCTTGGCGGGGCATATTGTGCTACAGGGTTTCATTAATGCAGTTGTTCCTGCCCTGAAGAGCTTACAGTCTAACAGGCATATTGTACACGGAGGCAATAAAACACATGCTTTGTCTGAATAACAAATCTATCATAGCAAATATATTACACTTTCCCATCCATCAGCTTAAACTTGTTATTTCTAAAAAGGGTTTTGCTGAGCTCTTGTCCGTAGACTTGTAGGATTGGCAGAGCAGGTCTGTACCCTCCCGGGGTGCTTAATATAAAACATCTTTGGACTAATATTTCCTCTGCACCAGAAATGTTATCTTAATAACCTTCCTGTCATCTGGGTTTTTTTTTTTATCTTCAATAAAATTGCCCTTAAAGTGGAGAATTTGCAGGAAGATTGATGAAACGCCACGGGATGTAGAAATATGTTTTACTGCCTTAACAGCCAATCACAGCCGGGCAACGACGATGGATAAAACATCTGAAGCTCAAGGGGAACTACACCCAAACACAACTTCAGGTTTTTGAAATACCTGTAGACTTAAGGTATGGAGATCCAAATTACAGAAAGACCCCTTATCCAGAATAATCTTGGTCCTGAGCATTCTGGATAACAGGTCCCATACCTATATTTGGAAAAGGCTCTAATCTTCATATATTAATGGGCTATGGTTTTATTTTAAAAGACATAATGAGTCCCAGACTGAATTTAAAAATATACAGTTTTCGGTAAATTCTACATTGGATAATTGAAAAGATAAATGACGCTCTCAGCGCTGATTATTTTTTGTTCAACACTTTAGCGGCAGGAACGACGCCCCGTTTGGACATGAAACAAAACTGAAGTAATTGCAGAATTCACAGGGAGACGCTGGGAGATTTATTTGATTAAAGAACAAAAAAGATGGATATGAAATGGGGAAAAGAGGACTTTATAGAACAGCAGCCAAACTGCAAAGCATTTAATGATTTGTTTGTATGAGCGTTATTAGCGGAAGACTAAATGGGGCTCAGTTACTAAGCTAAATACAGTAGGTATCATGTACAACAGCAGGTTCTCTAAAATGGATCAAACAGAGAGATCATATTGGCGCAATTCACTAAGGTACTTTGCAATATACATCAATTAAAAAATATGCAGCCTTTTCATGATTTTTAATGTAATAATATGGTTTGGAACAGATCCCTAAGCCCCGCCCCCTGTTCCCCTGCTGATCTGGCTGACTACTTTGTGACTCAAATAAAATGTAACAGTAGTTTCCTGCCCTCAGCCTTCAGCCTCCATCCTCCCAATCCCACAATCCCCTGCACATGTGATGTCAATAAGGAAAGGAACATCACAGTGCAATGCATTGTGGGTTATGTAGTTCCTGCATGCTGTCTGTAAGCTGTGGAGAAGTTGTTTGTAACATCAGTGTTTTAGTCCCTCCTCCCCTGCCAGGATTTCAAATGATGCAGAAAGAGAAGAACTGTTTTGCAGCTGGATTTCAGCATATAAAAATGGTATTTATTCATACTTTCTGAAGAAACAGATTACATTGATGTATCTATAAGGGGTTCTGTGATGTGTGGGGCTCTTTAACAAATAAATTCAGAAGCCGGAAATCCCCTTTTTAGAAGTCAAATGAGAATTAAGGGCTCATCTACCGTAGCAAAAAAGGTTGTGCGCTTTCATGTCATTAAGTATAGTTACTTGAGTTCAAACACGGCCCTTGCAATTGTACTGGGTGTTAGTGTATCCGTTTCCCCTCCAGTTCCACATCAGGCACCGGGATCTCCAACACCTTCAAGCTGGTGACATAATTTAATGCCAAGTGCTGAAAATTACACCATTCTGAGATATTAATGATTTCTGAGATACTAACAGTTTTAGACCTCTTATACCAGGGTCTAGAGTCGTCTCTGAAAGTGACAGTTTAGCCCTTGATAAATACACATTTACAAATCCCATAGCAATGAAGAGAAATGGGTGTAATATTACTGCTCCTTGTTCACTTTCTGATAAATATGCCCCATAGAGTCAGCCCCCCTAGGGGAGGGAATACACCCCGACGTTCTGAACTATGAGGAGAGCTGTTGAGCCGAGAGCCTGGTATTAGCAGTCTAACTTGTATGTTGAGTTCAGTTCTTGTGAACGGACATCTTTCATCCACATGTAATTTTAATTACATAGACTGACATTGAGAGCCAGGGCTATTTCCATTAGGATTTTTCCATGACTTTATAAATTATAGTTAGAAGGGTCTACTGATAAAGTATGTCATCCCAAGTTCAGGCATAGGTCATCTCCCTATCTTATCTCTGAATGCATGGGATGGATAGAGCTTATTAAATTAATATTTCACATGTGAAAATTGAGCATTTGGCAGTAGCAGGCTTGGCTGCACTTGGGGTATCTCTTCCCATGATGAGGTTATCACAGAAATTCTCTTTATAGGAGGTATGGATACCTATTGGTTTTATAGAAGGTATGGATACCTATTGGTTTTATAGAAGGTATGGATACCTATTGGTTTTATAGGAGGTATGGATACCTATTGGTTTTATAGAAGGTATGGATACCTATTGGTTTTATAGAAGGTATGGATACCTATTGGTTTTATAGAAGGTATGGATACCTATTGGTTTTATAGAAGGTATGGCTACCTATTGGTTTTATAGAAGGTATGGATACCTATTGGTTTTATAGAAGGTAAGGATACCTATTGGTTTTATAGAAGGTATGGATACCTATTGGTTTTATAGAAGGTATGGATACCTATTGGTTTTATAGAAGGTATGGATACCTATTGGTTTTATAGAAGGTATGGATACCTATTGGTTTTATAGAAGGTATGGATACCTATCAGTTTTATTTCCATTTTGGGTTTTTTTTATGTTTGTAAACAATCAGAGCACCAACCTGTACAGCCCAGTAATACTCTGCATACATGTTTTGTATGTACATTTGGTGCACACCTTTCATTTAAATAGGAAAAAAGTGTGTGGAGATGTGTGAAATCTGAATAAAATTTCTTATATCTGTATATATAAACAGGATGGCACATCCTATGAAGGACAGCTAAAGCCTAACTAAAGAAATAGGGCAGAAATGTTGTACATTATGTTTTTGGCTTCTGTACCGGCCCAAGGCAACCACAGCCCTTTAGCAGGGAAGATCTGTGCCCCCAAAGATGCCCCACTAGCCCCCCATCTTCTTTTCTGCTGATTCCCTGCACATACTCTGTGCTGCTGTCACTTACCTGAGCTTAGGGACCCACTCACACTATACTGTATATATAATATAAATGTCACAATATTAAGTCTAATTAGTACAGAGAATTAGTAAATGGCAACTCTGAAACCAGTGCTATTAGCATCATCATTTACTCACAAGCCCTGTAGTATCAGTTTATATGACAGACTAACCTCTGCTTAATAATTTGCAACAACCCCTAAGCTCAGCTTCCCATCAGTTGCCCAGAGCACACTGAGCACGTGCAGTGTCACTGACACTTTTAACATAGCCCAAGATGGGGAGCTCCTGTGATAAATACAGCTAATACAGCACTGTCTACGTTAGTCAACATTGTATTCGTGTGGGACAGGCGGGGGGGGCATGTTGGCATCCTCACCTTGCACCCCCCTGCCCACCCCTATTTGTGTGTCATTCTGATGTTCTAGGTAGGAGCGTCAGGACGCACAGCCCACATCAGGGCCCTGTCCTTATGGGCAGAGATGAGCTCTATATGGTGCAGAGTGCAGCATCCATTGGGCAAGTGCTCCCAGAATGAACATTAAGTAACATGCTCTTGTGCCCCTTACTGCTCCTGCACTTGCACCCCATGGTCAAGAATGTCCCCTCATGTCTCCAGATCAGATGACATCATAGTAACACCATAGTAACATAGACACATAGTTGCTTGGCTATTGGGCAATGATATCACTAAGTTATGTTGGGCTGCAAAATGATTTCCCACCTAGAGGAAATTCCCTTCCCTAATCCCTAGTCCTTAATCAGATTATTAATGCACCAATTTCATGGAGATCTGTGCCTGGTTGCTAAACATGCAAGTGCCCAACGGCAGTCTTCCCAGCCACGGGCAGCCCACTATTACTTTGGTTCACAACAAACTGATAAACCAGTGTAATACTGTAGGCAAGACAACCAGAGACTGAACTTATAGACAGCTTGATATGAGACTGTTTTAGCTAAAGTGCAGAATCAGGCAAGAAAAAGTACTTTACATTAGCTGTCATTCTCTATAGGTTTGTGTAGCCTGACCCATCTCTGAGTTTGCCTGACACACCCTTATCCCAAACAAATAGTGTTATGTAGAATCAAGAAAAAAATGAGGTTCACTTGTCATTTAAATACATAACGTGGCAGTTTGCCCAAAATAATATTATTTGTGAGAAGAGTCGACAGTTAAACACAATGTCATGCAGAAAGGAACACATAGAAAAGGAGTGTAAAGGGATGGTCTGTAGAGGGATCATCCCCAGGAGGCAGAGAATCATACTAAAATCTTTGTGCAGCGTATCTCTTCCATTGTTATGTTAATAAATATTGTCAATAAGTCAATGAGCAATTTTATTAAAGATGAGGAAGACAGGCAGGCAAGCAGAGATATGGCATGTCCATAGTCAATAGCCTAGGTTTCTGCATTGTGGTGTTTAATGATGGTTCCTGACCAGGACCGGGCTAATTTGTTGATAAGCCATGATTGCTATCATAATAACTATATGAACTTATTTAAAATAAGGCATGACTTTATAGACAACAAGATCCGATTTTGGGAACTTAAAGTTTGTAGAGAAGAATAGTCAATGGAGCACCACGAGTAAACCCTCTAGTTGTATCTACTTCAAGCAGCTTACAACTCCATGGTTCCAATGAAATTTTGAGCCCCTCTGAGTTGGCTTTACTCCTAACATGCAAGACACAGAGTTACCCCATAAAACACCTCTCTTACCCCATGTGTAGCATGTAGAGGACAAAGTTGCCACACTAAGATAGCCTTCTGGTATTGTTGGGGCAAGTTATTTTTCTAAAACTGGTTCCTGTGATTAACACAGGCCTAACAACTAAACAGCAAAAAGTGGTAAAGTCACTTCAGATTAGTGATGCGCCAATAAGAACCAGTGGCAGGCTAGATACCACTGGGAATGTGAAATGGTCAGTCAAAAACTGTTTGCTTATATTTAAGGGGAACTCCGGCTTTGAAACCAAAATTTATTCAAGAGCCCCACACAACACAGAAACCCCTAATATACCTATCACGGTAATCATTACTTCAAAAATAGGAATAAATACCATTTTTATATGTTGAATTCCAGCAGAAAAATAGTTCTTCTCTTTTTGCTTCATTTGAAATCCTGGCAGGGGAGGAGGGACTAAAACATTGATGTTACACATTGTAACGACTTTTCCACAGCTTACAGACAGCATGCAGGAACTATATAACCCACAATGCATTGCTCTGTTATGTTCCCTTCCTTACTGACATCACATGTGCAGGGAATTGTGGGATTGGGAGGATTCAGGCTGAACAGAGTCTCAAAGTAGTCAGCCAGATCAGCAGGGAAACAGGGGATGGGGCTTAGGGAACAGGGGGCGGGGCTTAGGGAACTGTTCCAAACCATATTATTACATTAAAAATCATGAAATGGCTGCATATTTTTTAATTGATGTATATTGCAAAGTTGCTTGAAATTATATTTACTTTTCAAAAAGCTGTTGTGTTGTGTTTGGGTGGAGTTCCCCATTAAGCAGTTGTTGGACGACTGTGTCACTGCGTGTACGGCCAATGTATATGCTATATTCATACAGTATATCCCACATGCAAATGTATTAGTGCGTATCACCAGAACTTACACTTGTAGCAAAAGATGGAAAATGAGGGAAAACCCATGAAACCCAATTCTTTAAACTTAAATACCATAATGTGTGTATCCTTTGCTTTGTGTTTTTCTTTTGTTGCAGGATGAATGGAAAAGTGAAGTTCATAGGATGTACACAGTCTTTCATTGTCTGGCACAAAGCACCCATGGGTGGTATCTCAGCAGAGCAATGAGTCGTTATTGTCATGCAATTGCTTGTGAAGTTTGCTCAGTCAGTGGGGCAGTCGCTTTCCCCTTTGTCTCTGCCTACTGATGTCTGAACAGTTGTGTCCTTTCAAAAAAACCCATTCTTCAGGCAGGCAAAAATAGAGATGTAACAGGACTAGGAGCGTGGGTGGTGCGTGAATGTGAAAATGAATGAACGTCTTGGAGTTCCTTGTAACACAGCAATCTTTGGCTTGGTCTAAAATTCTATCAGTCTTTATTGCATAGGTTCCAAATCTGCTCATGACCTTCCTTTAATAGGGGACTCCACCCAAAAACTGTTTTTGCATAATGAAGGAAAATGTAATTCAAAGGGATTGGTTCCAATATACAGATATTAAACATGTCCAATGGTTTTAATTATCTCCCAAAAAAAAAGGAGCGGAAATCCCCTTGAAGCCATTGCATAAGGTACTGTACCCTCAAAGGAGCACAAACAAATGGATTCATGGATCATTAACTGTAACAGAATAAGATGTTTTATTGACTGATCCAACTGGCTCTTGTGCAATATAATGATCCCATACAATGTTCTGAGGCTTTGGGGACCACTTGCTAATTAGGTTGTTTTACTCCCAGTACTAAATGTCTTCTCAGAGGATTCTCTGCTGTTAAGGGAAGATGGAGCAATGTACAGTGATATAAACACATTTTAGCTTTGACTCACATTGCTTCAACAATACAGAAAATTCAAGCTAAATACCATCTGACTTGGCCGGTAGGAACATTCTTAGAGATCAATAGGATAACTCTAGTTTTGTAAAATATTGGGAATGTTGCTTTCAAAAATCAACAGAGAATAATTCACCAATCATTAATTCTTACCACAATTTGTCATTTTCCCAGAATAAATTTATCTGGTCCTACTTTCTTTTTACATATTTCCTGTGGTCCCCTGCGTAGCTGCCCCGGGGGTGACACATAGCAGTTCATAGACCAGTTTAGATTTGGTGTCAGGGTTTAAATGGGAAATTCCCAATCCATGAATAGAAGGGTGTTGAGTCTTTCAGGCAAGGAGCTGTTTGGGAGCAATAAGGAAGCAGACAAGGGGTAGGCAGGACAGAGCCAGGGGAGAAGCAGGACAGACTGGAGAAGGACGGAGTAGGAGGAGAAGTAGGACCAAGTCAGGACAGGACCAGATTAATAGCAAGGACAACTGACAAGGGGCAAAAGCAAAGTAGAGCTAGAGCTAGGGGGCAAGCCAAAACTACACTAATGCTGGCAATCCAGGCAAGGAAATGAAGAAAGGGAAGTGCTTTAATAGGGTACAGCTGGCTCAAATGGGCTGGCCTCAAACAACAGATTAAGCTGCTGGGATGTCCTAGGGAAGGCAGGTGAAGGAAGCAGAATCACCAGGGAGCTACTGGTAGCTCAACCGGCTCAGTGGTAAATACTTGTGATGTGCAGGTTGACCCACCAATAGGCAGTGTAAGTAACCCACCAATAGGAAATGTAAGAGACCTACCAATAGGCAGTGTAAGCGACCCACCAATAGGCAGTGTAAGCAACCCACCAATAGGCAGTGTAAGCAACCCACCAATAGGCAGTGTAAGCAACCCACCAATAGGCAGTGTAAGCAACCCACCAATAGGCAGTGTAAGCAACCCACCAATACTGTGCAAGTTTCAGCCTGGACCTGCCCAACCCTTGGGTCCTGAAGGTTTCAGGCCAGCCTGCACATCACTCGTAAACACAGAACAGCCAATAACCAGGAGGTTCCTGCTTCAAAACATAGCAGCGCCTGCTGAGGATGGTATTTGCTTTGTTAAATACTCGTTTAGGTCCAACATAAAGATCAAATACAAGGAGAATTGAGGGTAGACGCTTTTTTGACAAAACTATGACTGTTTAGCTCATACAGCAATGTTTTCATATCTGCATGCATATGTATCTAAAGTATATATCTGTAACCTGTTTATGGATTATAGTGATGAGCAACATTTTTGCCAGATGGATTTGCAGTGAATTTCAGCATTTTGCCATTGGCTAATTGTATGTTTTTTGCTGTTTCCGCTGGAATCATACACGATTGCCCTGCTTATATAACCCATAGTAGCCCATCAGATACTTCTACTTGGTAGATGTCAAACATTGACTTTATAGGCTCAAATTAGCAGGGGCCTGAATTCACAAAGAATGATACTTATTATTTAAATAAAGATCCAATCATGCCGTGGTCTGAATCTGTTTTCATCTTTCTATGATATCCAAGGGGGAGCAGATAAGCTGAGATGCAACATGAAATAGCACCGAAGATGGAAAGTCTTATGTGGATAGAAAACTGGCATCAGATGGAAGGCCGTATAATAATTAAAAACAGGGTTTTCATTCCGTTTAAATTTTACCTTGGCACTGGGATCTTTTATATTTGGACTCATGTGAACTATGGGTCTGCAGTATCTGGAGAACCCAAATCTGTTAATTCTTAATGTGTGTTGTTTAACACAGGGAATAGAGGAATATGAAGATTCTGGTATTGTCCCAACTTACCTCAAACACTTCCAGTGTTAGCCAAAGCCACAATTGTTACACACAGCAGGAACGGCTAATTCATTGTATATTGTTCCTATTTGTTCTGGGGAGGTTCCAGTCTGCACTATTTACTTGTATAAAAGAAGATAACTATTTTTTAAACTACTTAAGTTTCACATATAGTCCTGTTATTATAAAAATGGGAATAAGTGATGAGTGAATCTGTCCTGTTTCACTTCGCTGAAAAATTAGCAAAACTTCTGAAAAATTTGCAAACGGGCAAAAATTCACGAAACACGGCTACCACATGATTTTTGGATGCGCACAACAGTTTTGCTCTGCCCGTGACTTTTGTTGATGCAAATTATGTGACCCAACAACAACTTCTTTGACACAACCGCAACTTTTTTGTTGCCGCAACTGCAACTTTTATGACGCAACTACAACTGTATCCGCACTCTGCAAATTTTTTCTGTAGTTTCGTGCAAAAACTCACCAATGGTGAAATGCGGAATTTCGCCACAAATTCATGCCTGGTGAAAAAATTTGGTCATCACTAATAGCAATAAATCAACACAAATATATATATTCATTTATAGTTTCTAAGTCATATATATTTAACATATTTATATGCATAGGCATGGGCGTCCGCAGAAAATTTTCCAAGGGGGGGCAAGTAAGCTAGCATCATCCTGCAACAGATAAATATATATATATTTTTTTTTTTTTTGCAGGATGATACTAGGGGAGGCTAAATATGGCCCATACACAGACTGACCTACAGCTAATGTGACACTTAGTGGATTCACTGCTGACGTAAAAAGTTAACCTCCCAACTACCTCTTGCCGTTCCCACTGACTCCCAGGGATACTGTACAAAAGTGCGGGTGGGGGTGCTTTTTTTTTTTACCCTAAAATGTTTAGTATTAGTAGTAAAAGTATTCATACGCGCACTTCTGTTAGGGGATCTGCAAACATTTGTGTTTGGGATCAGTTAGCTTAAAGGGGTAGTTCGCATTCTAATTCACTTTTATTTTTAATGGTTTTTCAGTTATTTAGCTTTTTGTTCAGCAGCTCTCCATTTGGTATTTCAGCAGCTATCTGGTTGCTAGGGTCTTATTTACCCTAGCAACCAGGTAGTGATTTAAACAAGAGATGGGAATATGAATAGTTAAGGGGCCTACTTGGAAAAATAAGTAATACAAAATTATAATAATAATAAAATTGTAGCCTCGCAGAGCAATATTTTTTGGCCCCCATTTGAAATCTGTATAGAGGCAGAAGAGAAAGGCAAATTATTCAAAAAAATTAATTAGGAAGACCAATTGCAAAGTTGCTAGGAATAGGCCATTTTATAACATACTAAAGGTTAACTTAAAAGTGAACCACCCCTTTAGATGTGTTTAGGTTAGTTTTATAGCAAGAAAGGCAGTGGGTACTGACTCCCCATTATATACAGTGAGATGCAGTCTGTATTTACAAACCCAGCACATTATATACAGTGAGATGCAGTCCGTAGTTACAAACCCAGCACATTATATGCCATGAGAAGCAGTGGGTACAGATGGCAGATATTCAGGCCCTGGCACTATAACACTGGCACTGATACACAACATTGGCCCCACTGTAACTTACTATAAATGAACAAAACAATGACAAAAAAAAAAAAATAGTAAGTGCAAAAAACAACAACACATATATAAACACACAATGAGCTTTTTCAGAGGGAAAGAGTTAACTTACCCTCCATGTGTTAGGGTAGGGGATAGATTATAAATTAAACAATTTAATGTCAGCTAGTGATTCTTTAGAACTGTATAGTACCTGTGGGATGAAAACTGCAGCAAAAGTTGAGAGTTGGTTCTCAGGTAAAGTTACAGCTGCAGATTCATCTTTTCAGTCTTTATTTCTGTTTCCAGTTTGCAAAATCTCCCGATCCCTGTGTGCATCTGTGCTCTGATTGGTCAATTTTACTGTCTGTCAAGGAAGCTGTGCTCTGATTGGTGAATCCACAAGAAGAAAGATCCAATCGGAGCACAGCAAAAACGGGCTTGAGGGGAAAGTGCAGAAACGGAGTAAGGTTTTTGTTTTTCTTGCTACTTTTCCAGGGGGGGGCAAGTGCCCCCTCTTGCCCCCTTCTGTGGACGCCCATGTGCATAGGGTACTTGTGGACTTGTTGGCTATTTTGCCTAAATTAGGCTATTTTCACTGGACATAATCCCCTTCTTGCCTTGAGCAACACATTACCAGGGCCTCTCGGTGGACTGGTAATTAGTTTTATAGCTCCTTTGAGCAACCTTTGATATTTTGTCATTGTTGGTGGAATAAAAACAGGGGAGAGTCTTCTCAGGCCTTTTGCCCATCTTTGACAACATATATCTCAGGCCAAAACTTGGTCAGCTCTGGGAGGCATTTCCATTTTTGTATGTTTAAACAAAGATAGAAAGGGAACCCATTTTTTAGCCAGGATAACATATTTATTTAATGTATATTTTTATATTACTTATATTTTTCAATGCATGATTTGCTTTTTTTGTGCATATTGGAAAAATAAAAAAAAGTAAACCCATTTCATATCTTTATAAGCACATTACCAGGGGCTTCTCAGTGGACTGGTAATTAGTTTTATCAGCTCCTTTGAGCAACCTTTAATATTTTGCCCTGGTTGGTTGGATAAAAACAGGGGAGAGTCTTCTCAGGCCTTTTGCCCATCTTTGACAACATATATCTCAGGCCAAAACTTGGTCAGCTCTGGGAGGCATTTCCATTTTTGTATGTTTAAACAAAGATAGAAAGGGAACCCATTTTTTAGCCAGGATAACATATTTATTCAATGTATATTTTTATATTACTTATATTTTTCAATGCATGATTTGCTTTTTTTTTGTGCATATTGGAAAAAAAAAAAAAAGTAAACCCATTTCATATCTTCAGCAATAAATTGTTTAACAGCCGCATAAATCCTCGCATTATAATTGGTTTCCTGGGTTATGTGTTTTTGGCTAACATGTAAAAATGTGATAACATGTAAGCCTTTTAAGTTAGAAAAATAATGATTGAGCATAAAATGGATATATTTTTTTTGTCAAGGCCATCCAAGATATATCAGAGCTAAGTTAAGCTGACCCTAAGGGTACCAGTTTTATAGTTTCTCTGAATTTGTAACAGGCACCAATTATATTATATTATTTTTGCACACCCTGCTTTGGGCTTATATGAATCTGTATATGTCCTACTACCAGGTTTGGCAGTGCTGTATTTATGAGGGGCAGGTTAGGCACATTTGTACCACTCCCACACCCTACCAGTTCTGTAACTTACAGGAAAAGCCATAAGAATAGGACAAGGGCTGCATTGCACCCAAAGGCTCTGTATTTTGCATTTCCAATAAGGCACTGGGTGCAGAGCACGCACTAAAGCACAGTCTTTTGAACCTCTTAGTGTACCCCTCTTGCACCCCTCTACCACTTGTGCCAAGGTCACAGTAAATGGCTCCAAAGAACTACTTAGGGCTAAGAAAGTGCCAGCTGCCTTGCATTGTGGGGTTTTATTTGCCTTCCTATGGATCAACCTAGAGGTTCTTAGCACATGTTGAACCTGATTATATATCACACAAGAGGCTTTATACCACTGGTAGGGTTGCCACCTTTTTGTAGCATGAAATTGGCCTTCAGAGCAGGGGTGGGAACCTTTTATTGTAAAGAGTCACTTAAGGACTTTTTATACAGACTTTTTCATTCAAGGACTTTTTATACAGACTGTTTGATCTGGCACTAATATTTTGAATTAAAGAAATCCTATGGCGATCTAAAGAAATGTGGCTGGTCACTTTCAAGCACCAATTGATGTACAGGGGGTTATGGCTTTAAATGTTCACTCTGTTGTTAAATTATTCACACTTGAGAAAGGGCGTGATACAGCCGTGATACACTGTGTGCAGTGGTTTAAATAAATGCTAAAGCAGTTAACCTGCGTGAAGGTGCTCTCCTCTTATTCTGTGATATTCCAAAGGGCCAGGGTGAGCCACTGGGGATTGATGCATCGTGTTACAGAGCATTGCCAGTCTGTAGCCAAAACTAACATTCCAATATTCACAGGTGACAAAATATAAGATCCGACTGCCGATCATATTGAAAACAAGTATAAAAGTATAAAGATTTTCGACATTCATCCCATTAGTTACACTAAGGGGCACATTTACTAACCCACGAACGGGCCGAATGCGTCTGATTGCGTTTTTTTCGTAATGATCGTTATTTTGCGATTTTTTCGGAAAATTGTCACGACTTTTTCGTTACCAATACGATTTGCGCAAAAAAACGCGAGTTTTTCGTAGCCATTCCGAAAGTTGCGCAAAATCTGGCAATTTTTTTGTAGCATTAATACTTGCGCGAAAAGTCGCGCCTTTTAAGTTAACGCTACAGAAAAAGGCGCGACTTTTCGTGCAAGTTTTAATGCTACGAAAAAATCACCAGATTTTGCGCAACTTTCGGAATGGCTACGAAAAGCTCGCGTTTTTTCGCGCAAATCGTATTGGTAACGAAAAAGTCGCAATAATTTCCGAAAAGTCGTAAAGTTGCCGAAAAAATCGCAAAAAATACGAAAAAGTCGCAAAATGTTCGTTTTCCAATCGGAATTTTTCCAATTCGGATTCGAATTTGTGTCTTAGTAAATCAGCCCCTACGTTTGCAGTTCCACCCATTAGCTCTAACTATATTATTAGCTATTATTAGGTAACCAATACCTTTTTTTTCTTTATTCTCAGTAACCAACACAACATATCTGCCTGCAGTGGGGTTTGGGAAGGGTTGGTACTGGGTGTGGGTGAAGTTCTCTGAAGAGCAAAAGAAACAGTTTTAAGTCTATTAATGAAACAGAAATCAGACTGAGCTATGTTATTGTGAGGGAAGCAGGTGCAAAACAAGGAGTGAATGCTGGGATTGTTGCAAGCATTGTGTATGAAATAGGGTGGATCCCTAAGTTGCAGGGAGTCCAGTAAAATCCTGTTTAAGTAGCCAAGACTGAGACTGGAGCCATGGGCATAGGAAACATTTTCTAGTTTTAGGGCAAGATGTAGCTGCACCTGTAGACTTAAAAGAAACAGAATGAATAATGTCTATTAACTTAGCAATGGGTGTGTGGGGCAAGTAGAAAAGGGTTTTATTAATAATTGTTTCTGGTGAAAGTATAGCTGTGCTACTTACTTCTAATGAGATACACCAAGTGACGTGTGTTTTGTTTAGACTTTATCAGCCTGCAGTGCTACTTGTTCTACTCACTGGGTCCCTTCTTAATACCGTATTATGCAGTTTACAAAATACATCCATAATTATGTAGCTGTTCCAAGAGATATCTGCAAAGGACAACAAGAACAAACTCTAGCATCTCTACTAGAAATCAATATGTAGATGCAGTAAATAAAGGCAGAAAGGCACCTCTTCCACCACTAGTGATCAAGTTTAAAGATTATAGACAGTAATTATTATGAAAAAAGGTAATTTAAGATCCGTTCATCCGTGATGAACTGGATTTCCACAGGGGAACACTAAAATAAATCTGACACACACAGCCCGCTCTTAAAACTAGTTTACCTTCTCTTTGCACTCATCTTCTGTATTCTCTGTAGTCTCCTCTCTTTAGATATCTTTCCCTTGATTTCTCGTCTTTGGTCTCATACACTGACATTACTCCGTAGGGTCAGTTCTTCTTGTGCTTGTTTTTGTTGTAAGCTTTCTTTGAATGTTTCTGGTACAGGTATGGGATTCCTTATCCAGAGACCCATTACCCATAGTGATGAGAGAATCGGTCCCACTTTGCTTCGTCGAAAAGTTTATGAACCATTGAAAAGATTCACGAAACGGCAAACTTGATGGTACTTGATGGTAGCTAAGCTGCATGAATCCATATTGGTGGCAAAACAATCCATTTAGGTTTATTTAATTTTTTCTTGTCTGGAAATCCCCAGGTCACAGTAATTCTGGTTAATAGATTGTATACTTGTACTTTACATTGTATTGGCAGAAAATAGTGATGAGTGAATCTGTCCTGTTTCGCTTTGCCAAAAAAATTGCCAATGCTAAAGTCTATAATATCGCTGCAAATCCATGCCTGACCCATGCCAAAAAAATAATGTTTTCTGACTCTATATTGATGAAAAGACTTACGTTCCAAAAAACCCCATATTTTCTCATATTTCTCTAGTGTTCTTTAGTCTATTGAACTCTCACTTTTCATATATTTAACATCTTAATTCAAGTGTCATATACATTTCTCCAAGGAAATTCAAAGTTGTTAGAGTTTATATAATGCTTCTGATTAAAAATGATTCCAGTTCTAATTTATGGTACCTCAGCTGATTCTGGGATATAACGTATCCTTCTGTGACCATCATGAATGTTTGTCGACGGGATCTTGTTCCATGAACAATTATAAAATAAGACCCAATTCTCAAAACATACCGCGCTTAACTGGATTGTCTATGTTTGGTGATTTGCAGGGGTCTTTGGATATTCTACTTCTTGGAAAGTTTTTTTTTTCCCTTTCTTTAATTCTTAAGGCCAAAAAGAGATTTCAATAAAATGTTCATAGGCTTCTAAAAAACGGCGTGACTCTAGAGAATGTCATCTGGAAACAAACCAGGGTTTCCGTTGGATTTGGGGGAGAGTTCAGCTGTCAAAACTGAACTTTATAAATATATAACAATTGTGCATGACCTTAAAAGTGTCCACCATGCAGCAGATGGAAACCCAGTAAGAATAGTAAATTATATTAACTGAGTCAACTTTTCACATTTTTGAAAATGTACAGTATGTGACCATGGCGGTCCAGGCCTTCGGTTTGATGCTTTTGAAAGTTTAATCATTTTATACCATTGTAGTAGTTTTTCATATGTGGACAAAATGCCTTACACAATCCAAACTGTTTACATGTAAGATGTCCATATGTTTAATAGCAGGATTTCATCTGAAACAAAATGGATTGTCTTTGTTAACTGCCTATTTTATGAAGGCGGAATCCCAGACTAGGGGTGCATGTTGTGTCCCAAACATTGTGTTATTACACAATGATTTACTATGTGTTGCTGTATCTGGAATATATTGCCTGACACTCATCCTTGAACAGCTTCTGAAATTAATTTTCATAAATTCTACCTTGCCAATAAATGGTACGTTCATAGATATTTTTACTGTTGCACATCTGCTGAGTGCTGCTCAGTCATACCATGAATATGACTATAATGTACGTATTTGTTGATTCAGAGCAATGTGGCATTGATAAGGCCGGGGATATGGTTAGTATATATAGACATGCTACAGTCGGTAGCAAAATGGTTTATGTGACGGGTTATCTCATGCATTTGTAAAAGAAGATATACTCAGGAGAAAATAGTGCACATTTGGTCAGTACTGATTTCAGGAAGACTATGGAATGAAAATGTGACATTAACGTAAAGTAAAGTAGATAATGAGAAAAGGCAAGAAAGGATCAGGAAAAAGAATTTCATAAAAAGACAGAAGTGTCTGCTTGGGGTGTAGCAAAGGTTGGGTAACAGCCTGTGATTATTTGCCTGCTTAATTACAGTATTCAGCTCTTCCACTATCCTAATCAAGGAAAATCTCTTTTTCTATATAGAATAACTAACTAGACGTGTAAGTGCTCAGTTGATATGAAGATCTGTGCAAGTGTTGGACCACCTATGGTTGAATATGGTTGCCACCTCGCCGGCCCGGGAACAGGGAGGCAGGGCATGATGTCACAGGGCAGGCCGCATCATCACAGGGATGGGGCTATGATGCCGTGATCGGCGATTGGCTACATCAATCTTCAAAAATCCTGCCCGGTTTTTCTGAACTTGGTAGTTTTGACCTGGTTTGTCAAAACCGGACAGGTGCCAATGCTAGCTAAGAACTTGTATTGGCTTATAGAAAGGTGCAAGTTCTTAGCCAGTGTTGCCACCTGTCCAGTTTTGACCAACCTGGTCAAAACTATCTGCCCGGTTTTCCCAATTTGGAAAACTGGGCAGGATTTTTGAAGATTGACGTGGTAAATTGCATCATAGCCCCACCCCTGTGATGATGCGGCCTGCCCCCTGACATCATGTTCTGCCTCCCTGTTTGCGGGCAGGTGAGGTGGCAACCATATTCTTAATGCATGGGTGGTCCAACACTTGCACAGATCTTCATATCAACTGAGCACGTATATGTCAGCACCATGTACTAGATTGCCTAGTGCAGAGCTTAATAACATTAGGGAAATTTGTTCTTCCTTAAATGATTGCTCAGTCTAGAATGGGAGTGAGGAGAAGGGGCCCAACTGGAAGCAGGAGATGCTTGGGGTGCTCTGCGTCATAAGGCATAAAGCCATAGCAAGCCCTACAGGCATTCTGGGCTGTACAAGGAATTAAAAGACGCCTTCTTGTAGACTTAGGCTAAGAACATCTTCAGAAGTGACATTTACTGAGTGATATCTATATAACCTAAATAGTAACTTAGATCTGCAACTAATCTGTATGTTAAAGTGCAAGGTCAGCAAACAAGCTCAATTTAGAGTATTTTTGATGTGTGACCCAACACAATTAAAAAATGAAAGTAAAAACCCTCAATCCACCACTTACATTGGGTTTCAGGGTGAATATATTCCTGTACAACAAAGGATGCACTAAAAACTCAAATACTGGGGGGGGGGGGGGGGGGCATTTAATAATACTTGAATTTTTTTTTCATGACTTGTATTCTTCTGTGCAAAAATATGATTTTATCTGAGAATACCGTCAGAAAAAATCAGTGCTTAATATTAAAGTATGCAATTCTATTTAATGAATAGACAAGTTTATTTTAATTAAAAACAGAGTTATATAAAATCTTACATAAATCTACTTAATGCAATACAAGGGACTGTAGAATTTAGATATATTTTGCAGATTAAATACAGCTATGATACCAATGATATGGTGTCCTCTTATTATAAGTGTAATTGTCTGGCCAAGCGCAGTATTTTCCTTTCCC
The DNA here is from genome assembly GCF_000004195.4 of Xenopus tropicalis. NCBI lineage: Eukaryota > Metazoa > Chordata > Amphibia > Anura > Pipidae > Xenopus > Xenopus tropicalis. The sequence goes on along the minus strand of NC_030682.2, from coordinate 133,076,145 downwards.
TGCTGAGTACAAGGCGATAAGACCAGATGTGGAACATGATAGTGGCCATTTGTTGCTTTAGAGGATCCATTTATTTCGCCTTTGTGAGGCGGTGGAAGAATTGTTACACTTGCAGTATTCCAGATGTTTCCTTCAGGTATTAAATATCCCTTAAAGCAACACAAAAAATCAAATTCATTAACATTGTGGGTGTGTGAGGACCAGGAGCGTAGGCTAATGGCAGATATAAATCAGGCGAATGTGCGTAGAACTATTGCATTTACATTACTTTGCCCAGTTTATATTAAAAAAAAGCAAAACAATTGCTGTTGTCTAGAACTAGAACTGTCATCAGAAACACAATTATCCCTCCCGAGAGCTGTATAAGCAGTAAGAAATGGTTTTTTTTTTAATTACTAAGCCATACAGCCTATTGCTTTTCAAGCTCCTAATAATGATGGAGCCCCATATATCGGTACCCTCTGTACAATATGTGTATCCCTGTTTTGTACTGATAACTAATAAGGATGAAAGTCCAAAGGAAAGCTAAATATTGATCTTTCTAGTACAGGTATAGGTATAGGACCCGTTATCCAAAATGCTTGGGACTAAGGGGTCTTTCCGTAGTTTGGATCTCCATACCTTAAGTCTACTAAAAAATCAATAAAACATTAATTAACCCCAATAGGATTGTTTTGCATCCAATAAGGATTAATTATATCTTAGTTGGGATCAAGTACAGGTACTGTTTTATTATTACAGAGAAAAGGGAATCATTTAACCATTAAATAAACCCAATAGGGCTGTTCTGCCCCCAATAAGGGGTAATTATATCTTAGTTGGGATCAAGTACAGGTACTGTTTTATTATTACAGAGAAAAGGGAATCAGTTTTAAAACTCTGAATTATTTGATTAAAATGGAGTTTATGGGAGAGCTTTCTGGATAACGGGTTTCCGGATAAGGGATCCCCTACCTGTACTACAGTGTTATAATTGGTGCTTAGCAATGTAATTTCTGTCACATGTCTTAATGAAACATGTGTATTATATGTATACATTATATAATGTAACCAGTGTTGTAAAATATAGGGATGTTAGAAGTCATCTTGGAGTTCCTTGTTCTGTATAATATGGTCATGGAACTCCTCTGTGATAATATCCTTAACATTTTCAACTGAGGGTACCATACTTACTATATAATGCACACCTAGGAAGATAGTTACCTATATGTTAGACCAGGGGATCCCCAACCTTTCTTACTCGTGAGCCACAGTCAAATGTAAAAAGACTTGGAGAGCAACACAAGCACCATAAAAGTTCATGGAGGAGCCAAATAAGGGCTGTGATTGGCTATTAGGGGCCTCTATGCACACTATCAGCTTACAGGGGCTTTATTTGGTAGGAAATCTTGTTTTTATTCAACCAAAACTTGCCCCCAAGTCAGGAATTCAAAAATAACTCCCTGGTTTGGGGGCACTGAGAGCAACATCCAAGGGGTTGGGGAGGAACATGTTGCCCCTGAGCCACTGGTTGGGGATCACTGTGTTAGATGATAAAGCTGGGTACAAACAGGTAGATAATGTCTAGTTGTTTGGACTAATTCTTAAGGTAAACATGTACCCTCCAGGCTACTAGATTCTTCCCACCTATTGTGGCAACTGGAAAAACAATAGCCTGCCCAGTCCTCAGTCTGATATTCAGCAAGCAGGTTTATATATCCTCTTATAAACAGGAAAAAACAACAATAACAGCCCCAAAGCATTTGGCTCTGATCAATGTAGTTCATTTAGAATAAACCCTAGCTATTGCCTCCATTTGTAAAATGTGTTTGTAAAATTTTTTGAATGCATTTGAGTGAAATGTTGACACAGAGTAAACATTTGTAACTACCTGAGAAAGCAAACTGGCGACATACAGTATGGCTGACTGTTTATACAGCACAAGTAACCAGATATAACCACACATAACCAGACTTCTCAGAAGTCCATATTAGGTTTCACATTAGAGGTCTTCAAGGTCTGAGCTAACTGGCAGAGCATGAACTAGACATTTCTAATCAATTTAAGTTACCTAGAGGGTCTTTCAGCGAGGTTACCTCACCATCTGAGACCCACTCATCATTTGTATGTCACAACGTTTGGGTTTGTACCCCCTACAGCACTGCATAATGTATTGCTACTTGCTGAGGAAAAGGCTGTCATAGACAGTTTCTTCTTTTATAATCCATGTGATTTATGAATTAAAGAGGATTTTCTTTCCCAAGAGCCTCCCTGGTGTAGACACTCAGTAAATCACAGCTACAAAGGCAGAAGACATTATAATGGCCCCAAAATGCCACCTCATAAATTCTACTCATAAATGTGCAACCATTAGGATGAATCGTACGTATGTATATTTGTATTTCTATGATGCTACTTGTTCATGCATTGCTTTACATTACAACAATGTATTCCTAGAGCAGGCAGGGGTCAGCACAATAATAGATTACAATTAAATACAAAATAAAGTTACGTTCAAGTCCAAATAATGAATGAGACCAGTGGAAGGAGGTCCCTGCCCTGTAGAGCTTACAATCTAAGTGATGTTCAAGAGGGTCACTTTATATATTATTGGTTTTGTCTAACACTTTGATTGCAATGTGTCTGTTTTCTAAACGTCAAGCACAGACATGACAGCACTTTAAAGATGTTTAAAAAAAATACATTATGGATTTTAAGCTATAGAAGTCTTACACAAAAGGTGATAGAATAAGGTAAAAATGAATGCAAACGTTAAAGGAAAACTAGAATTTTAGTTGATATGTATATTTATTTTTCATTCATTTTTTTCCCATTGTTTCCCAGGCTGGCCACAAGCACCTTATTACCTACCACCATACGCGGTATAACATCATGGGGGACCATGGTCAGATGAAAAGACTGTAAGTGGCAACTCAGTGAATTTTCTCACATACAGAAAGATATACAGACATAACTATTCCCCTGAACTAATTACATATAGCTCCATATTGATTAATCTAAGGTAGTGGGTTTTTAGAATTTCGGGGTGCAGGATCTGTTTTTGGGCCTATCTTTTGTCAAGCCTTCCCTTCCATCTAACAAGGATGCAATTATATGCCAATAATGTTGTATAACTCATCCTGCTATAGTTTTAAGAATTTTATAGAAATTAGTCTTTACCTGAAATCTCACCCTAACTGCCATGTGGTTAGGTTTCAGGAGGATGTAGAGGGCCAAAGTGGCATTCACCCTATGTATCACTATAACTGGCCTCCATACTGACCCTTTCAGTCACTGCTTTGCATTCCATTGAGCCCAAACAGTCAAGTCCAAGTAGGGGTCTGGGCCCAGGACTCATATACAGTATGCACTGCACATCATCTTCCCTAAGCTCTATAGGACAGAAGACCGAAATAAATTTTGCTGTTGAGTAACCACTTCTTCACTGGAACCTACAATTAAATGCATGGGGGAGGCAATTCGAACTGAGGACAATTTCTTTCCATGTAACCTCAATGTAAGTAGGCAGAACGCTGGCCATTGTATTCACTATTGTTTTCAAAATGTTTGCACAGGATTCCCCAGGCCAGTGCTGTCCAACTTCTGTTGTACCGAGGGCCGGAATTTTTCCGACCTACGTGGTGGAGGGCCGATAATGGAAGCCAGTTTTGACCACTCCCCTTTTTGAAACCACACCCACTTGAAACCACACCCATGTTATCACATGACCATACCCATATTAATGGTTGTAGTACAGCAAAAACCTGCCATACTCTGCCTGCCCTACCCTGCCTTTGTGTGTGCCATACTCTGCCAGCCCTACCCTGCCTGTGTGTGCCATACTCTGCCTTCCCTACCCTGCCTGTGTGTGCCATACTCTGCCTGCCCTACCCTGCCTGCGCGCCATACTTTCACTGTGTGTGCCATTCTTGGCTGGTTTGTGCCATACTTGGCCTGTGTGTGCCATACTCTGCCTGCCCTACCCTGCCTGTGTGTGCCATACTCTGCCTTCCCTACCCTGCCTGTGTGTGCCATACTCTGCCTTCCCTACCCTGCCTGTGTGTGCCATACTCTGCCTTCCCTACCTTACCTGTGTGTGGCATACTCTGCCTTCCCTACCCTGCCTGTGTGTGCCATACTCTGCCTTCCCTACCCTGCCTGCGTGTGCCATACTTTCACTGTGTGTGCCAGTCTTGGCTGGTTTGTGCCAAACTTGGCCTGTGTGTGCCATACTCTGCCTGCCCTACTCTGCCTGTGTGTGCCATACTCTGCCTTCCCTACCCTGCCTGCGTGCCATACTTTCACTGTGTGTGCCATTCTTGGCTGGTTTGTGCCATACTTGGGCTGTGTGTGCCATACTCTGCCTGCCCTACCCTGCCTGTGTGCGCCATACTCTGCCTTCCCTACCCTGCCTGTGTGTGCCATACTCTGCCTTCCCTACCCTGCCTGCGTGTGCCATACTTTCACTGTGTGTGCCATTCTTGGCTGGTTTGTGCCAAACTTGGGCTGTGTGTGCCATACTCTGCCTGCCCTACTCTTCCTGTGTGTGCCATACTCTGCCTTTCCTACCCTGCCTGTGTGTGCCATACTCTGCCCGCCAGTTGGACAGCACTGCCCTAGAAGATTCGTTTGGTGTATTAGCTGGTTCATAAGTGCCCAAGCCTAACTAAGTGTAAGATAAGGAGGAAAAGTTGAGTAAATGCAGCATTTTAGGGGAATCCATTATGTACTTCAGGAAAACCTGTAAGAAAGAAATTCTCAGACCAGATAAAAAATCAGTTATAGTATAATAATTGTGCATTGGTTTCCTAGCTTTTCAAACCATGGGCAGTTTTTAGTGCACTTTGCTCCCCTTTCTTCTTAAGCACTTGCCCTCAGGGTAATATCAATCTAGGCCCATTGTTTATAAAGGGGGGATATTAGGATACATGCACTAAAGAAAGGAATCCATATCTACTTATTGTCAACTACAAGTAGCACCAGCTGTATGGGGCACCATACTACTAAGCTGGCCGAGCCCTTCCCCTGGACACCTCAAAATATTGGCCTTCTGGTCACCTTGGGCCTCAGGGTGAGGGGCCCTGCTAACTCCAATGAAAAAAAATGCTCCTTACATGCAAAGCCACACCCCAAGTCTGCCCTGCCCACTCCTCCCATGATCCATCCAGAATATACCCACCCTCCCCTTTTGCAACCTGCTAATCCCATTTTTATATCTTGGGCCCCTCAATGCCATGGGCCCCCGACTCCCCTGAAGCCCAAAGGACAGCAGCAGCTACCAATATTTCTATGTGACAAAGAAACCATAGATGAAAACAGACTGATTTTCAGTATAATTGCTTCTTTATTCTACATACAATCAAAAGTGAAGGCAGCTAAAGAATGAAGCAGAGCTTATTAAAAGATAACCTATTCATAATAAAACACGAGTGCAAGTTTTCACCATTAAATAATCCCCTTTTCTCAGAAATATTCCATTTCTAATATTGCAGGTGCTCAGAACCACAGCCTAAACAATACGTTATTGTATAAATCCTGGCTGCTAGTTGTGCTTTAGAAAATGGGTCTGTGTGCATTCTTGGTACTTCATTCTGTGTCTTTTACTTTTTTTAACTGTGTCATCCCAGGCGCATCAAGAAAATTAATAACAAAATGTATCCCAGCATTCCTATTCTCAGCATTTCATAACCCCTTGGTTTCTAGCTAAACCACCTCAGGTTGGAGCTATGGCTATTGGCATGCACTTTGCTGGACCTATTGGTACATGATCTTGTGCTTGTGCATTTTTATCCAAATTTAGAAATAGAAAACAACCCCAGTGAGTAAAATTCATGTGCACCAAATAGCACCATATAAATTTGAAAATTAAGCCAATTATCTCTGCATTATGGGAAGGGTCGGATTTAAAATCTCTTCGCCCCTAGGCCAGGCTGGCCCTTACCCCCCACCCAACACTGCAACCCCCCCACTACCCGCCACCTTAACCTACCGACCAGCACAGGACCAGTGTCCCTTCTTCTTTAAGAACCCAACCCCGAACCAGACATGCTCATGTTCTACAGGAAGAAAACATGGAGCCATGCTGAGGACTCTAACAGGTAGCATTGTCCCCAGTGGGTCTCCCAAGCAATATGGCAATCGATCGGCATGCCATCCCTAAGAATTTGCTGCCCTAGACCCGGGCCTTTGTGGTCTTTCCACAAATCCAGGCCTGCTTATGGAAGTGTGGCTCAGGGTTGTAAAATTGTTTTTCCAATGGGACATAGGAATTTATAGTTACACCACTTGGGATTAAAAGCGTTTTATTGTTAGATCAGCAACAGGGTTATTGTTAGATGTGTCTTGGACCTAAGAAACATGGGGTGTTTTGAGCTCTGTGCTCAGGTAGAAAAAAATGTCTAGTCCAAATGCTCATAAACACCACTTCACATAGGGATGTTGGTAAAATATTTCCCATTGTAGAACTGCAGGTGGTACATGGACCAATGCTCAAAACATCTCAGTGGCCAAGCTAAGTGACTGTCCATCTGTTACTGCTATGTCTGTATAAGGCAGAGCAATCTCAATTCATCTCTTGGGGAAGCAGTGGCACGTTGTCTAATGGGTTTTGACCACCGCTATTGATAGAGGACCTTGACAAAACCATTTGATCCAGTGATCCCAAACCAGTGGCTCGGGGGCAACATGTTGTGTTGCTCCCAGTGGCCTCAAACCAGGAGCTCATTTTTGAATTTCTGGCTTGAAAGCACAAGTTTATTTCCAAAAAGAGCCTCCTTAAGCTAACGGTCTACGTTGGGCTACCAAATAGTTCATCAAACCCCTTGTTTACCACCCTTCAGGAACTTTTTTCATACTTGTGTGCCTCCCCAACATTTTTTGGAGAAGGTTGGGGACCCCTGATTTAATCTAACTATGCCTGAGGCAAAAATAGTTTTAGAGCTTATTATAGGTACTTAGATGCAAGCTCTGACAAATGGTATGCCATCCTGTGTAATAGAATAATGATATTATAAATGATATTGATCACTTTCGGTTGTATCATTTCACCAGGGTCCATGTGACTGTTGTGATTTGCCTTTGTCTGCAAGAGGAAACATTTCCAATGACCTCCCCTAAGGGAGCGGGCTGTTTGCAGTGAGCCACAATGGAGTCTCTTGGTAGCACAGCTGGTCAGGAACAGATAAATGAAGATATAGGGAAGATTTTGTCGGAACAAAAACAGTCTACTGAACTTTGCCTAATGAAGACAGTCTGATAAATCAACTGGTGTTCTTAGCAAGAGAAAATAAAACATCCAGTATTTATTTTCAATACTTAAAAGAATGAACTGGGCCTTACGAGTTATTAAAACAATTACACTGAAGAGCACAATGTATAGTATTATATAAACACAGCAATCGCTAGGAGACCTGACTGCAACAAGGCCAGTCGATTTATAATAATAAATGTTATAGCATAAAATCCACTCAGTCCTAAATGTGCAAAGTAATGAACAAGTACTTACAAATGGCAGAGAGTGGCGCTGTGTCCCCAGAACTGAGGTGCTTCTTGCATAGAACATTTCTAAGCTTAAATTCCAAAGTGTCCTACAGGTATAGGATCTATTATCCAGAATGCTTGGGACCTGGGGGTTTACTGTATAAGGGGTCATTCTGTAATTAAAATCTCCATATTTTAAGCCTGCTAAAATCATTTTAACATTAAATAAACCCAATGGGATTGTTCTGCCAACAATGCCCTCTTCCTACTCCACCAACTCACACCTTAACCTAGGGACATAGTGTAGCCCACTTTTGCAGATTCTGTGGCACTACCTTGTGGAGCACTATACTTGGCGCTACAGGAGTCCTGAGCCCCTGCTTACTATGGGGGTTTACAAGGGATTCTCCCTTAAATGGCATGCCTCCACCCAGGGATGGTGTTGTGGAACTATAATCCACCCCCTGGGAACTTAATAGATTAGTTATGCCCCTCTTGAGACCCACGTACTCCTGGCAGATGTACCCCACCCTGGGGTTATTCCTTACCAGCCTGGTCGTGGTCCTCTGGGCTTGGCAGATAGTCAGATACGCAGACACAATATTGTATGTGAACTAGATGCACGGTTTATTAGGCAGAAACCTCTCCAGGAGCAGCTTATCATTTATACACAGTGCAGGGTATATCTCCTTACTTCTCATTGAGAACCTTCTCCTGTTGGCATACCCCACGGTACTCCCGACATATGCTCCCCTCTAGGTGCTCTCCCAGGTACTCACGGCAGAGACACTCTCTCATAGAGTTCCCCCGGTACTCCGCTAGGACGTTACACCCCAGGGACCCACACCGGTACTCACATAAGGCACCCTCAGATCCGGCCTCCTGGACTAATGGGGACCTTGTCCACCTACCTAGCCACTTGTGTCCCTGCACTCCAGCAGATGTAATGCTGGGAGGTCTTAACCTCGCTACCACTCCTGGAGGGGCGATGTCTGCCCATTCTAACCTCTGGTGTCCTACATGACACTCCTAGAATGTCCTCTTATATAGAAACTGCTATCTATTAACTGTGCCAGGGGTGCACACTACCTGAGCAGCCCCCTGGGCTAAAATGTCTGACAGCACATGGCTGCATCCCTTTATATATCCCAGCACCCCATCTAGTGTTTGCTGGTGAGAAATGCAGGGGAAACTCCCTTTCAGCAGAAAAACATCTAGGACCACTTTTAGGTGTCCAATTCCCTAAGGCCACCCTCTAGTGCCTGTCTAAGGAGAACCCATCCTAGGGGCCCCAAATCTTGGGGATCCCTACAATAGTATGATCCAGAATCCATGAAGCATTGCAGACTGCCCATGTTTGATGCCAGTCCACAAGCTCACTATGAAGTTTTTATGTGTTTAATGACTCTTGGCCAACCTCTAGCAACAAAAATATTTGGGTGCTTTATTGTCAGATCCACCTAGATCCTTGCAGCAGTTTTGGGTTACATTTTGGCACAATGAAAAGAGAAAGAGGTCATGACAGCTTTGTTATAGATAGTATTACAAGTACATCTCTATTGCTACATTATAATAACACAATAAGACAAAACTTCCTAAACAAGACATACAGTATATCACTATCAATTACATTATTCATGGGAGTTACTTTACTGGAATTTTGGTGTTTTCATATACAGTGAAAACATTCTCACCAATATTTCTCAGTAGCGAATCTTATACTTAATTCACTTACCAGAGGAGCTTTAAGTTATCCAGTTTGCCTTAAGAGGGGGTATTTATTATGTAGGCGCAATGTCCCAAAAATGAGCTCAGTCTGCTATTATCACAAATTCCCTGAGGAGACGCTGTGGGTACCAGGAAGTTGGGAGCCTAAAGACTGGCTAACCTGGAGTGTAACCATATACCACTGAACTGATCTTAGAGGCCATGATAATCAATCAGAGAGAACTTTAATTAACAAAGTGATAAGTAACAGTGCACATAGTTAATTTGAATAGTAGAAATCCGCAGGCAGAGACACAATCCAGAATTAGGCTAAAAGTCGGGGCTGGCAGCAATAAATGAAGCCGTGGACAGGCCAAGGGTCAGTACCGGCGAATCCAAAGAACAGGACAAGGAGGGACCAGGAGCAAAGGAACAAGGCTGGGATCACTGTACAGAACCTCGGAAGGCAGGGACCAGGAACAGAACCTCGGAAGGCAGGGACCAGGAACAGAACCTCGGAAGGCAGGGGCCAGGAACAGAACCTCGGAAGGCAGGGACCAAGAACAGAACCTCGAAAGGCAGGGGCCAGGAACAGAACCTCGGAAGGCAGGGATCAGGAACAGAACCTCGGAAGGCAGGTGCCAGGAACGGAACAGGATTCCAGAGGCAAGATCACAGAAATTAACTCAATGACCAAGCAAGGTGCAATGGTCAGGGACAGGCTTATAAAAGGTCATGATTACCAGATAGAAAACACATGAGGATAATGAGGTGGGTGGAGGAAAGGGAGGAGACAGCATAAGTAAAAGAAGAATGACAGGTACATCAAGAATTCAAGGAAATACAACACTAAGGACCTTCAGGACCTATAAGAACTTATAATCTGATCTTATGGGGGTCCTGTGCTGAACCGCAACAGGATTCCAACAATTAATCAATTAATTATTTTACAATCAATATATAGCCAAAGCCCCAATAAAATACCTGTTAAATAGACCATCTTTGTAGCCCATATATGTCCATGTAGGTTACCAACTCACTGTGGAATGGCATCTCTTGTATGCCCAGCATCTGGAGGATCAATGAGCTAGATGATACACCTTTCTCTCTATGACATGTGCAGTTGTATCCACCTCAGTTTCCATTGGCAAATGAGCACAGATGATGAACCAAAAATGTCTAAAATACAAAGAAAACCCGTAAAGAAGGAAAAAAAAGCAAATAAAATGGAAAGGCAGATTTATAATGAAATAATAAGCATAGGGGCCCAGTTACAGAATAGAAAACAGCACACCATAACACCAGTTAAGCTTGAGTTAAGATGGAATGTGGCATTTAAAAAACTTAAGCGAATAAAACAAATTATAGCTTCACTTAAAGAGCAGTTTCTTTCTGTTGTTAATCCACTCGTATGAATGAAAAACGATACCAAATGGAATCGGGCAATGAATGTCATTTCTATAAAATAAATACATTCCTCAACAAACAAAAGACCTTTTGCTCCATTTACAAACCAGAAACATGGAAATGGTCGATAATAAAGAACAGAAATCAAAGAATATTTCTTAAAATATCTGTGCTTCTGTCCCGTTAAAGAGAGCTTTTATTAAGTCACTGAAAAATTTCTTTTGTTTTTTTTTTTTTTGTTTTTTTAAATGGGAAAATAAAGTAAAACATATGTTATTTAGAAATGAGGACCATACGTCATAAAGAGAAAAATTCATACAACATCAACGAATTGGGGACAAGTAACTTAAATTAAGACTTCAAGGATAAAGTTGATCCAGGGACTGATCCAATTGCCCTTTTGGAGTCAAGGAGGAATTTTACCCCATCTGAGCCAAGTTGGAGACATCATCAGATTAAGCTTTTTCACCTTCAAATAGAATCAAAGGAATAGAAATCCTGATTGTCAGAATTTACTTGGGTAAAAGAATGAATTTTATGTGCATGTGTCTTTTCTGAACCTCACCAAAAATGATACTATCAATGTAGTAATGCAGAGGAACTGACTTTTTGTCACCTGATAAAGGCATCATCATTTAAGTCCCTTTTGTTATATTTTATTTTAAAGGTGTTACCTAGCAACAAGGTTTCCAGGTACTAATAGTCAAAAAAGGATTTTCCTTCACCATTTTCACCTACTGTATAACCCATACAACTATGCAATGGTGCAGGTGTGCCATATTCCAGTTGACTCTCATTCTCCACTTGTGACATTCGCCAAATACAGGTATAGGACGGTGGACCCGTATCCAGAATGCTCGGGACCAATGGTATTCCAGATAAGGGGTCTTTCCGTAATTTGGATCCCCATACCTTAAGTCTACTAAAAAAATCAATAAAGCATTATTTAAACCCAAAAAGTTTGTTTTGCATCCAATAAGGATTACTTATATCTTAATTGGGATCAAGTACAGGTACTGTTTTATTATTACAGAGAAAAGGGAATCATTTAACCATTAAATAAACCCAATAGGGCTGTTCTGCCCCCAATAAGGGGTAATTATATCTTAGTTGGGATCAAGTACAGGTACTGTTTTATTATTACAGAGAAAAAGGAAATCATTTAACCATGAAATAAACCCAATAGGATTGTTCTGCCCCCAATAAGGGGTAATTATATCTTAGTTGGGATCAAGTACAGGTACTGTTTTATTATTACAGAGAAAAGGGAATCATTTAACCATTAAATAAACCCAATAGGGCTGTTCTGCCCCAATAAGGGGTAATTATATCTTAGTTGGGATCAAGTACAGGTACTGTTTTATTATTACAGAGAAAAGGGAAATCATTTAACCATTAAATAAACCCAATAGGGCTGTTCTGTCCCAATAAGGGGTAATTATATCTTAGTTGGGATCAAGTACAGGTACTGTATTATTATTACAGAGAAAAGGGAAATCATTTAACCATTAAATAAACCCAATAGGGCTGTTCTGCCCCCAATAAGGGGTAATTATATCTTAGTTGGGATCAAGTACAGGTACTGTTTTATTATTACAGAGAAAAAGGAAATCAGTTTTAAAATTCTGAATTATTTGATTAAATTGGAGTCTATGGGAGACAGGCTTTCCGTAATTCGGAGTTTTCTGGATAACAGGTTTCCGGATAAGTGATCCCATACCTGTACTATATTATTGATGTGACTTTAACCTGGGATTGGCAGAATGATACAGAAGATACCCCTATTCAACACAGATCAACCCTTATAAATGTATCTCAAAGAAGCTACGAAGTCAAAAAATATTAATCAGCCGAGGATATGAGGAATTTTAAAACCAAATAAGCGGATAAGACAGGGAAAAGATAGACCAAACTATATTGTTTTTATTATTATGACTTACGTTTCAGCATGAGAAGAATGTTTTCCCTCGTTGCTAATGTATTTTCTTATACCCGACTCCAGAGATTAATTTAAATTGCTTTCGGTGCAAACTGAACTATCCATGTTTATAGAATTACACACTACATTTTATTGCCAGTGAAATACGTCTAACGGCCCCTATTGTTTGAACGTGCAGACAATGCAGTGTTTAATGTTGCAGCGTTACAGTATGTTCCAATTATGCTTGTCTTCAGTTGCCCTCATAAAATAAACCTTTAAAACATGGAATGTTTTCCGAAAACACAAACATAGTGTGTCAACGTTAAATCCAGTTTAATCTGCATGATAAATGGGACTATATACAGTTATTAAAAATGATTGTTGGATATTATACTGAATAGCACAGGAGTTTTGTGTCATTAGTGTACCATTTATAACTATGGGCTTTTAGTGGTTCTTTGTGTGTCAGACTGTAGCGTAAGTTGTATTTTATGTGAATTAGTCGTATTCAGCTTCAAACGCCCACTGTACAGCTATGGAGTATAAAAGCTTTCAATTTTATTCATGTCCTAAAACCAAAACGCCTGACGCATTTTGTGCATGTGTGCACTTAATCATAGGCATGATTGAAAGCTTTTATACTCTATGGCTGTACGGTGTGCGTTTGAAGCTGAATACGACTAATTTGGATTTGCTCCCTTGGGCTACGGGTTCGGGGCTTGAGGCACCCGGACCACGCATTGACTACGGTGAGTTCTCCTTCACTCGTGGCGTTCCGTTTGGGACGTGCATAGTGATGACAGTTGGGTTGACATGGGTTTTGACACTTAAGCTATTAACGAATTCAGGTATTGTGTATGCAGCAATACTTGTTTTTTTACTTTATCCGCCCTATTTTCGGATTTATTGATAGAATATATGAATTTTGTGTTTCTTCTTTAGTTTTGCTGTTATTTTTTGTATTTTGTGTAAAACCAAAGAGGAAGTGCTATAGAAATGATGTAAAAGTCAATGCGTACAGTATTTTATTGTTAAGCCATTTGACGGAAGGCAAATTTTCAGCCCGGCTTTACAATGTTACGTAGTTCTGTCCCAAATCTGATACAGAATCACATACACATAAATGTAGTCTTCAGTTTAACACACAGAAGTGTAGCACAGTAAAAAGTAAATGCCATTCACACCATTCAGCGCCACAGCACTCAGTCTATGGTAGAGATCATGTGTGTGGAGCAGTTATCATCATAGAAATATAAAATGTCTGGTTTTATATCTAAAGCTGGCCATAGATGCACCAATAAAATCATTGGATTGTGTGTGGGCTCTGAATTATTGTCCCGATAATTTTCGTGCCATGGTGATCAGTCATTTAGTCGATAGAAATAGAACATTTCGGTCAAATAAGAATAATATCTGCCCATGTATTGTGTATCGTGCAAAATCCTTGGGGAATCTACAATGGAAGTCACTTTCATACAATTGGTATCCGCTAACTATTTCATGTTCAGAGCATCCTGCAATTTTATCCTACAATTTCAGTCTGAATGTTAGTTTTGGACCGTTGCTTTTAAATGTAAAACCGATATCCAAACATTCGTCAGAAGAAGACTAAAATCTGAACGTGTATGGCCAGCTTAAGGTCTGTTGGATCCATTGGGATCAATGACAATCTCAAAATATGCTGTGACCGCAGGGTCAAGTGTGTCCTTGGTCCCTTGCTTTTTATATGTTTATTATTGACCTGCCCCGGTATTGAATCGCTTTCTTCAAAGTTGTCATCTTGGGGCCAAATCTCAGTATCAGTTAGTGATGAGAAAATCTGTTCTGTTTCGCTTTACTGTAAAATCTGAAAAACTGCTGAAAAATTAGCAAAATGATGAAAAATTTGCAAAATGCATTGAAGCCAATAGGCGACAAAGTTGACGCGCAACTTTTTTTTCTCACTCCAAATGCAATAAAGTTAATGGGCATTTTTTGTATCAGCAACATATTTGTCACAGCAACATTTTTGTCTCAGCAACATTTTTTGTCAAGGCAAATTCTCATCACTATTAACCACGTACAGATGCATAAAGCAGAGACAGTCAAAAACTTCAAAAATAAAGTAACTCACATTTCTGCATCAGTACTTTGCTGACACTGCACATTGTTTCCCAGGTCTAAATAAACACATTAAATCCTGATGGTACAGTAACAAATAAAACAAAAATCTGGATCTTCCTTGTGATACAATGGGGTTGATTCATTAAAGTCCAAATTACAAGTACGATTTGAGAAAATTTGCATTAAATATGAACATTTCTGATGTGTGTGATGTGTGTTTTGCAAAAAGTCGCGTCGTGCTTGTACGAAAATATTGTGGTACGATCAGAAAATTACGAAATTTTTGTATCTGAACGATCGTAAACGGTGCGAAAACCTTTCTGACGTTTAACCATTAGTGCATGAGTTTGGAAGTCTCCCATAGGGCTCAATGGCACTCTGTAGCTCCAACCCGGCCCAAGGAAAGTCTCCCATAGGGCTCAATGGCACTCTGCAGCTCCAACCCGGCCCAAGGAAAGTCTCCCATAGGGCTCAATGGCACTCTGCAGCTCCAACCCGGCCCAAGGAAAGTCTCCCATAGGGCTCAATAGCACTCTGCAGCTCCAACCCGGCCCAAGGAAAGTCTCCCATAGGGCTTAATGGCACTCTGCAGCTCCAACCTGACTCATGGAAAGCCTCCCATAGGGCTCAATGGCACTCTGCAGCTCCAACCCGGCCCAAGGAAAGTCTCCCATAGGGCTCAATGGCACTCTGCAGCTCCAACCCGGCCCAAGGAAAGTCTCCCATAGGGCTCAATGGCACTCTGCAGCTCCAACCTGACTCATGGAAAGCCTCCCATAGGGCTCAATGGCACTCTGCAGCTCCAACCCGGCCCAAGGAAAGTCTCCCATAGGGCTCAATGGCACTCTGCAGCTCCAACCCGGCCGAAGGAAAGTCTCCCATAGGGCTCAATGGCACTCTGCAGCTCCAACCCGGCCCAAGGAAAGTCTCCCATAGGGCTCAATGGCACTCTGCAGCTCCAAACCGGCCCAAGGAAAGTCTCCCATAGGGCTCAATGGCACTCTGCAGCTCCAACCCGGCCCAAGGAAAGCCTCCCATAGGGCTCAATGGCACTCTGCAGCTCCAACCCGGCCCAAGGAAAGCCTCCCATAGGGCTCAATGGCACTCTGCAGCTCCAACCCGGCCCAAGGAAAGCCTCCCATAGGACTCAATGGCACTCTGCAGCTCCAACCCGGCCCAAGGAAAGTCTCCCATAGGGCTCAATGGCACTCTGCAGCTCCAACCTGGCCCAAGGAAAGCCTCCCATAGGGCTCAATGGCACTCTGCAGCTCCAACCTGGCCCAAGGAAAGTCACAATAATGAATCTTGAATGAATCCAAAACTTTCATACTCGTTGTGACAAATGCGATTTTGACACATAAATTGTTGCAAAGTACAAAAAAGTTGCGGAAAATGCACACAGTTCTAATACTTGGAAAAAATAAAAAATTTTCTATTTGTAACCAATCGTATATTGATAAATGGGCCCCTAGGTGCAAATCTAGGTGCAAATGTCTTTCATTATGTTCTCTGTTAAGAACATCATGGCTGCTGGATAAGGGGTTTCCGTATAAGAGATCCCATACCTGTAGTTTCCTTGAAGTCTTACCAAAATGCAGTGCTTGGGGAATATAAAGCAGAGAAACAATACTGCCATCTAGTGTTCAAAAAACAGGGCGTTTATGGTGAATATTAATTATATGATAAACCAATCCCTCGGCTATATGCTAAATCATTTGCATTTTCATCCCATTTATATTATTTGCTGAACATTTAATTTATTTTCAGTTTGAAATCCTTGAAAACACTGTGTCTGTCTATCCAGACCGTAATATACAGTATCTAATAGTGATAGTCTAAGTCTAAAGCAACTGGACCTGTGGAGACTTCTTGATTAAGTTTATTCTACAAATCTAGATGCTTTAGACATATCACTAGTAAACATTGTATATCAGTCTTCAAATAACATATACTTATATTCCTAAAGCAAAACAAAATCAATTCTATAGGTTGTTTTGTAATTAGGCAGGGGATCTACATAAATATAGGCTTCTGTATTTGCAGTTAAATATTAAACACAAACCAGTTTCCTGAAACAAGGAGCTCTTATTGAGTATAAACCCTCCCATCCTGCTGCTATGTGGTACTACAGGAAACAACTGCTTGCTTGCTCTTCAGTAAGCCCTGAGCACCATTCCTTCATGTAAAGCTAGCCATACCCTGGAAGATCTGCTCCTTTGGCAAAGTAAACAAATAATGGGATCTTTCCCTGATATGGACACTGCAAGGTAGATCGGATCACATTGACAGGATGCAGGCCATTGAGGTAAGGACCGCAACAACAAGCCAATGTTCTTCTCGCCCCAACAGGACCTGGGGATGCCAAACGAGCAAATCTTTCCCAAAATGTCCACCTTAAAGAGATACTGACACCAGAAATTAAACCTTTTTTTACATAACATTGTCTTTGCATGACCTTCATTTTTGCCATAAAAGTATTTGCCCAATGCTTTTATATTACCTGTCTGATCCCCCATGTTCCCCTATAAAGGGGCTGCCATATTTGTGCAGCAGGAGGCCGTTAGCATTAGAAGCTGTAACTGACAGGCTGAGAAGGGACAGTCAGGTTGACAAAACAGTGAGGTTTGCGAAATTCATGTTACAATTATTTACAAAAGCAAATCTCTCAGCGAAAACATGACCTATAGGCAACTTTTTACGTACATTCATATTTTGAGGAGTCATTTTTTAGTGTCAGTATCACTTTAAAGGAGAAGGAAAGGCTAATAAAGAGTTAATCTCAAGCTGCAGGCATACCTTCAGTTCCCTCAATAGTGCCCTTAAGTCTCCCCATATTTCTCCCCTTCAGATGATCAGAAGCCAAACAGCAAAAAAACGCTGATCTGTGTAAAGAAAGTCCCCATAATGCCTCACTCCTGCACAGACACCCAGACCAAGTGTACATGCTCAGTTAGGAAGACTATGAGTCAGCTTCCTGCTGATTGGCTCAGATCCACATTCCTAAGGGGGGTGGGGTGAGTTCTTAGCATTCTTGAGGGAGGGGGGAGCAGGAGAGGGGCACAGGAATTACAGACACAATAAATCTTTTGACAGAGGACTCAGTGCAGCGTTTCTGTGAGTGCTTATGGCTGTATTTACATAGAGCTTTCTAATAAAGCTTACTTAGTTTTACCTTTCCTTCTTCTTGAAGGGGGGGCGATATTGGAGTGATCCAATTGTTTGGCCCTAGGGTCAATGACATACACGCTGTCTGCTCAAGGACTGCATCAACACGCTGATGTGGTCATCACCCCAATTACATTTTTAAACCAGTCCAGTCAGTATCTGCCCCATTTTCGGACAGATATCAATTGGGTTTGCCCATCTTAGGGCCCTATACACAGGCAGATGAGTTACTGACTCACACTGAAGGAGCCGGTACAATCTAGAGATGTCTATTAACTCCAACATGAATGTGAAGATGAATGTAGTGGCTGGATCATTTTCATCCTTATGACATGAGGTTAGTTCTCTGCAGGACTACACCCACAATATAAAGTACCTTTCTGGCACAACCAACAGAATGCAAATGAATAACAGAACACAAAGTAATGGTTCTCTCAAGGAAGAGATAGATATGGTCCATATGTTCACACTAGTGTCCGTACCTACAATCTCACCAAAGGTTCCTTGGCACGAGCTTCATTTACCTGGTACAGTTTTCACAAGTGCTTGAGCAGAACTATATGACTTGTTATTCCATTATTGTCTGCTTTCTTCCAGTTAATAACAGCAGTCTGGTCCTCGTGTGACTGGGATGGAAGTCAATGGTTACTGAGTCCCCATACAAACCTTAGATTTTGTTGAACGATACCATATTGTGAGCCCCACTGCAATGTGTTGTTCCTCAAAATTCTCCAAGTTACTTGGACTAATATAGTCTTAATCTTTTTACCCAGAAGTCAGATAAAACATATAGCATCTTGATTTGTTAACTTGACCTTGGTCACATTGTGTCCATATTGAGCCAAATGCTGCACATTGGAAGTCCAGACTTTACATTCAGTTGACAGTTCTAATCCCTGCTACAGTTAAATATCTATATGAACACTTCTGTTTAGCCGAAGGAGCAATTTATTTTCCAATAAACAACAAGAAAGAACAAGATGCTCACTTTGCTGGAGTTGATGGAATTTACTCATAAATACCGGGGGACATGTTTTTGTAAGTAAGACAAGACATATAGGGATTTTTGTATGTGCTTAATCCAATTCAGTGCGGCTATAATTAACAGTGTACATACTCTGTGTCCCATTGCACATGAATAATAAACTGTGCGTCTCTCAAAGGAGCCCATTAAATTGATTAATAGGAAGGGAAGGCATTGCTTAGCACCCACATGTGTTTCCCTGGGACAGAGTTTTACCTGTATCACATGGAGACAGTGTGGCATAAATCAGAGCCCATAAACATCTGCCAAATGAACTGATGCACAGACGTTAGGAACACAAACTATCTAAAGCCATAAATGTTTAACGGCAGTCCATGTTAGACATGCTGGCTCATTAGGGAGTGAAGAAGTTGACCATAGCAAACAGTGAAGATTTAATCTGACTGTATATAATTACATTCTCTTTTACACCAAAGTTTACACTTCAGTAGACCCAATAAAGTTTATTAAATGGGAATAAAGAGAGCAAGAGATTGGTGTGTAACTAAAATCAGGCTTAAAAATGGTCAGATACCTCTTGGGCTGAATAGAAATCCCTCCAGACAAGGACTGCATAGGTCCGTATTAGGAACTGATCCTAGGCCTTGTGCCAAAATGAATGGATTATAACAATTTGACTGAGCACATGGGTGACCAAATCATACAATGATCTGTTAGTCTGGTGACCTCACAGGGACCCACAACTATGCCTCGCTATGCTTCACTCCTAGGCCTGATTTAATTGGTCTCCTTGTAGAAGACACTTGGAAGACTCAATCATTCCAGATCCCTCTTGCTGACCTACCTCTTCCCACCAAACACACAAACCAAACTATGTCAAAATATAGCGAAACAAACAAATACCATAAATAAACAAAGTTCAAGATATTGCCTGCCAAAAGTCTATGGACATCGATAACAATGATAGATAATATTTTTTATTGAATCGTTTGAAATGGCATATACCTTTGGTTTAATCAATTGAGTAAATTAATCAATTACTTAAAATTCAATCAACAATCGAATGGCTACAGAAGGGTAATAGAAAGTATCACCAAGGGATTAGGTGGAGATCCTGTTGCTGTTAGTTGCAGTTATCAGAGAAAACTGAAAACTCAGAGGTGAGGTGCGAGAAAAGCTGACACCTCAGAGAGGAGGTGGCAGTGGGAGAAGAGCTGGCACTCGTTTCTCAAAGAGGAGGTGACAGTGGGAGAAGAGATGACATACCATTTCTCAGAGAGGAGGTGACAGTGGGAGAAGACCTGACACACCATTTCTCAGAGAGGAGGTGACAGTGGGAGAAGAGCTGACACAACGTTTCTCAGAGAGGAGGTGACAGTGGGAGAAGAGCTGGCACACCGTTTCTCAGAGAGGAGGTGACAGTGGGAGGAGAGCTGGCACTCGTTTCTCAAAGAGGAGGTGACAGTGGGAGAAGAGCTGACACAACGTTTCTCAGAGAGGAGGTGACAGTGGGAGAAGAGCTGGCACACCGTTTCTCAGAGAGGAGGTGACAGTGGGAGGAGAGCTGACACACCGTTTCTCAGAGAGGAGCTGACAGTGGGAGAAGAGCTGGCACACAGTTTCTCAGAGAGGAGGTGACAGTGGGAGAAGAGCTGGCACACAGTTTCTCAGAGAGGAGGTGACAGTGGGAGAAGAGCTGGCACACAGTTTCTCAGAGAGGAGGTGACAGTGGGAGAAGAGCTGGCACACAGTTTCTCAGAGAGGAGGTGACAGTGGGAGAAGAGCTGAAACCGTTTCTCAGAGAGGAGATGACAGCAAGAGAAGAGCTGGTACTGAATATTATGGAGTGGAGGTGGCAGTGGGAAAAAAGCTGGACAGACACTACTTTTTTCTCTGAGTTCTTAACTTGTGATAAAACATGGAAAGTATGATACACACACAGCATACACAGTTGTGGAAAACACAAAAAAATTTGATGTATGTTTTTGTAGTGGCAGAGCAGTATATACCTGAAATCAGTAATTACAATAACAATAAAAAGGGAAAGAAAACTGCTGTAGGTTTAAAGCCAAGTTTACAAGGGAAGGGATCTCCGACAGAATAATGAACACTGTGTTGCTGCCTTGAGATTCTACCCGCCCAAGGCAAATGGAGAGCCCGTCTATCATTAAACCAGCCAGCAAGATAGAAACTAACCAACGAACCATTAATGTTTCATACAGAGGAGAATTTGTATTGGTTACTGCACATAAAACTGATATTGGAACGAACATGTAGCATAACAGAGATTAGAGAAAAAGAAAAACATTTCTGCTTATTACAATAAATTATATTTCCTCGTAGCAGTTCCTAAAGGGAAGAATAATGCGTTGGGCTCATGGCGTTGCCTACGCTCAGCTCGGTCATTAATTCTCCCTGCTTCTCCGTGATCCCATAGAAATGATCTGGCCCTCGATGGCTGTTTAACACATCCTTTCCCAAATCTGGAAAGTATTACCATCCACTTTATTTAGGATATGTGCAATAAAGTTAACAAACGGGCACCTATCCAAATAGAGAGAAAATAGCCCAGAGATTACGCTAACAATTACTGCACCGGTTTCGGGGTAATGCGTTTATGTGCCTGTGTATGTTCCTCTGTGCTTGTGTTTCTGTTGGTCTGTGTGAAACTGTATTGTGCAGCAATAAATAAACTCCCCTCAGCACTCCAGACAATTCCCAGCATGCCTATCAGGTAAATTGGCACTGGGATACGTTGGGTTGCATTGGGTCCCCTATTGCTGTGCCGATGAATGTGCCGAGTTGACAATGTGATAATTCACATTACTGGGAACAGATGACTGCATGAACACAATCATATTGTTTATATTACAACACAAAACTTCAAGTTGTGTTTTTTTTAAAGCCGCTGATGGACTGCTGGCAGTTTTGTAGCCGAATCCCCCAAGTGATGGGTTCCTGATGTTCCACAGTCCGTAGCTCTAATATACAGCCATGGAGCGTTTATGAGCTACCTACATATTAAGAGCGCTAGTAAATATCAGGAAAAACATTTAGGCATTCCTTATGTTAAATAAGTCAATGCTTTAATTGATTACTAATTATCATTACTCTCTGAAATTAAAAAAAATCCATGAGTGCAGTTGAGTAGTCATGAATTCATATCTATAGTGAATGTAATAGAGTTGTCTTATGTTCACTCTTTGATAATTGTCAGTTCCAACAATAACATGACCTTCCCTTTCTGTTATTCCAACCCAACTCTCCGCACTCTTGGGGGTTTCAAACCTTAATGAATTGCGTATATATTCTTAAATATGGCAAGAAATATCTCCTTCTTTTGATAAGTGGATGTTTATATTAAATGGTATGAAATAAGTACGACTTTGTTTTATTCTCTCATTCGAATTCAAATTTACAGATTTATTATCCAAGGAAGGGAGTGCTACAAAGATCTCAATGTATCATGACCCCGACTTTGCGGGTTATTATGATAAAGAGAAATGCGATGAGGGTGGGAACGTTTTTAAAAAAGAGGGGGTAAAATTCCTTTTTTATCATTTTCATATCTAAGTAATGCACATTTTAGATGAATACGCTATTTGAAATCTATATTAAATGCTGAACTGTGTACTTTATATACTTTTGATTTTGAATGCAGAGCAGCATAGTGACCTACCATGTCTGGCAGTATCCAATCTAGTGCCCTGTCTCCCAGCATTTATTGCTAGCCAGGAGTATGGCACTAAAGCAGAACCAGTCCTGCCCTCGGTCTTGATATTGTCTCTAAATAAGCCTTCTAATGGAGGAGTAAAATAATAATGAACCTATAAATACAATAACTCCACTGAGCTGGAGAGAGTGCAGAGACTGCAAATAAACTGGTAAAGGGGATGGAAGATTTAAGCTATAAGGTTAGACTGTCAGGGTTGGGGTTGTTTTCACTGGAAAAGAGGCGCTTGCGAGGGGACATGAATACTCTGTACAAGTACATTAGAGGGGATTATAGGCAGATAGGGGGGGTTATTTTTTCCCATAAAACGGATCAGTGCACCAGAGGCCCCCCCTTTAGATTAGAGGAACGGAGCTTCCATTTGAAGCAGCGTAGGGGGTTCCTCACGGTGAGGGCAGTAAGGTTGGGGAATGCCCTTCCTAGTGATGCGGTAATGGCAGATTCTGTTAATGCCTATAAGAGGGGCCTGGATGAGTTCTTGAACAATCAGAATATCCAAGGCTATTGTGATACTAATATCTACAGTCAGTATTGATGTTGGTATATATGGTTTATGTATGTGAGGGGATAGATTGGTCAGTATGGGTCTGTATGTGAGTGGATAGATAGGTCAGTATGGGTGATTTTTCTGACCTATCTATCCACTCACATACAGACCCACACTGACCTATCTATACACTCACATACAGACCCACACTGACCTATCTATCCACTCACATACAGACCCATACTGACCTATCTATACACTCACATACAGACCCACACTGACCTATCCATACACTCACATACAGACCCACACTGACCTATCTATACACTCACATACAGACCCATACTGACCTATCTATACACTCACATACAGACCCACACTGACCTATCTATACACTCACATACAGACCCACACTGACCTATCTATACACTCACATACAGACCCACACTGACCTATCTATACACTCACATACAGACCCATACTGACCTATCTATCCACTCACATACAGACCCATACTGACTTATCTATCCACTCACATACAGACCCACACTAACCTATCTATCCACTCACATACAGACCCACACTGACCTATCTTTCCACTCACATACAGACCCATACTGACCTATCTATCCACTCACATACAGACCCATACTGACCTATCTATCCACTCACATACAGACCCACACTCACCTATCTATCCACTCACATACAGACCCACACTCACCTATCTATCCACTCACATACAGACCCACACTGACCTATCTATACACTCACATACAGACCCACACTGACCTATCTTTCCACTCACATACAAACCCATACTGACCTATCTATCAACTCACATACAGACCCACACTCACCTATCTATCCACTCACATACAAACCCATACTGACCTATCTATCCACTCGCATACAGACCCACACTGACCTATCTATACACTCACATACAGACCCACACTGACCTATCTATCCCCTCACATACAGACCCATACTGACCTATCTATCCACTCACATACAGACCCACACTGACCTATCTATCCACTCACATACAGACCCACACTGACCTATCCATACACTCACATACAGACCCATACTGACCTATCTATCCCCTCACATACAGACCCACACTGACCTATCTATCCACTCACATACAGACCCACACTGACCTATCCATACACTCACATACAGACCCACACTGACCTATCTATCCCCTCACATACAGACCCACACTGACCTATCTATCCACTCACATACAGACCCATACTGACCTATCTATACACTCACATACAGACCCATACTGACCTATCTATCCACTCACATACAGACCCATACTGACCTATCTATCCACTCACATACGGACCTATACTGACCTATCTATCCACTCACATACAGACCCACACTGACCTATCTATACACTCACATACAGACCCATACTGACCTATCTATCCACTCACATACAGACCCACACTGACCTATCTATCCACTCACATACAGACCCATACTGACCTATCTATCCACTCACATACAGACCCATACTGACCTATCTATCCACTCACATACAGACCCATACTGACCTATCTATCCACTCACATACGGACCTATACTGACCTATCTATCCACTCACATACAGACTCATACTGACCTATCCACTCACATACAGACCCACACTGACCTATCTATCCACTCACATACAGACCCACACTGACCTATCTATCCACTCACATACAGACCCACACTGACCTATCTATCCACTCACATACAGACCCACACTAACCTATCTATCCACTCACATACAGACCCACACTGACCTATCTTTCCACTCACATACAGACCCATACTGACCTATCTATCCACTCACATACAGACCCATACTGACCTATCTATCCACTCACATACAGACCCACACTCACCTATCTATCCACTCACATACAGACCCACACTCACCTATCTATCCACTCACATACAGACCCACACTGACCTATCTATACACTCACATACAGACCCACACTGACCTATCTTTCCACTCACATACAAACCCATACTGACCTATCTATCAACTCACATACAGACCCACACTCACCTATCTATCCACTCACATACAAACCCATACTGACCTATCTATCCACTCACATACAGACCCACACTCACCTATCTATCCACTCACATACAGACCCATACTGACCTATCTATCCACTCGCATACAGACCCACACTGACCTATCTATACACTCACATACAGACCCACACTGACCTATCTATCCCCTCACATACAGACCCACACTGACCTATCTATACACTCACATACAGACCCACACTGACCTATCTATCCCCTCACATACAGACCCATACTGACCTATCTATCCACTCACATACAGACCCACACTGACCTATCTATCCACTCACATACAGACCCACACTGACCTATCTATCCACTCACATACAGACCCACACTGACCTATCTATCCACTCACATACAGACCCACACTGACCTATCTATCCACTCACATACAGACCCACACTGACCTATCCATAAGCTCACATACAGACCCACACTGACCTATCTATCCACTCACATACAGACCCACACTGACCTATCCATACACTCACATACAGACCCATACTGACCTATCTATCCACTCACATACAGACCCACACTGACCTATCCATACACTCACATACAGACCCACACTGACCTATCTATCCCCTCACATACAGACCCACACTGACCTATCTATCCACTCACATACAGACCCACACTGACCTATCCATACACTCACATACAGACCCACACTGACCTATCTATCCACTCACATACAGACCCACACTGACCTATCCATACACTCACATACAGACCCACACTGACCTATCTATCCACTCACATACAGACCCACACTGACCTATCCATACACTCACATACAGACCCATACTGACCTATCCATACACTCACATACAGACCCATACTGACCTATCTATCCACTCACATACAGACCCACACTGACCTATCCATACACTCACATACAGACCCACACTGACCTATCTATCCCCTCACATACAGACCCACACTGACCTATCTATCCACTCACATACAGACCCACACTGACCTATCCATACACTCACATACAGACCCACACTGACCTTTCTATCCCCTCACATACAGACCCACACTGACCTATCTATCCACTCACATACAGACCCATACTGACCTATCTATACACTCACATACAGACCCATACTGACCTATCTATCCACTCACATACAGACCCATACTGACCTATCTATCCACTCACATACGGACCTATACTGACCTATCTATCCACTCACATACAGACCCACACTGACCTATCTATACACTCACATACAGACCCATACTGACCTATCTATCCACTCACATACAGACCCATACTGACCTATCTATCCACTCACATACGGACCTATACTGACCTATCTATCCACTCACATACAGACCCATACTGACCTATCTATCCACTCACATACAGACCCATACTGACCTATCTATCCACTCACATACAGACCCATACTGACCTATCTATCCACTCACATACAGACCCATACTGACCTATCTATCCACTCACATACGGACCTATACTGACCTATCTATCCACTCACATACAGACTCATACTGACCTATCCACTCACATACAGACCCACACTGACCTATCTATCCACTCACATACAGACCCACACTGACCTATCTATCCACTCACATACAGACCCACACTGACCTATCTATCCACTCACATACAGACCCACACTGACCTATCTATCCACTCACATACAGACCCACAC
This sequence comes from Xenopus tropicalis, assembly GCF_000004195.4. NCBI lineage: Eukaryota > Metazoa > Chordata > Amphibia > Anura > Pipidae > Xenopus > Xenopus tropicalis. The sequence goes on along the minus strand of NC_030682.2, from coordinate 133,049,373 downwards.
TGACCTATCTATCCACTCACATACAGACCCATACTGACCTATCTATCCACTCACATACGGACCTATACTGACCTATCTATCCACTCACATACAGACTCATACTGACCTATCCACTCACATACAGACCCACACTGACCTATCTATCCACTCACATACAGACCCACACTGACCTATCTATCCACTCACATACAGACCCACACTGACCTATCTATCCACTCACATACAGACCCACACTGACCTATCTATCCCACTCACATACAGACCCATACTGACCTATCTATCCACTCACATACAGACCCATACTGACCTATCTATCCACTCACATACAGACCCATACTGACCTATCTATCCACTCACATACAGACCCACACTGACCTATCTATCCACTCACATACAGACCCACACTGACCTATCTATCCACTCACATACAGACCCATACTGACCTATCTATCCACTCACATACAGACCCATACTGACCTATCTATCCACTCACATACAGACCCACACTGACCTATCTATACACTCACATACAGACCCATACTGACCTATCTATACACTCACATACAGACCCATACTGACCTATCTATCCACTCACATACAGACCCATACTGACCTATCTATACACTCACATACAGACCCACACTGACCTATCTATCCACTCACATACAGACCCATACTGACCTATCTATACAGTAGAAGTAACATCAAAGGGGGTGGTGAGAAATATGTTGCACATGAGCCACTGGTTGGGAATCACTGCCCTAGATTTAATATTAGTAGCACTCCCTTTGCAAAGAATAACTGATATTAAATTCTTCCTATAGCTAAGTGAGTTTTCTACATCTCTCTGCTGACAGTGTGGACTTCTCCCAAATGCAGTTTAGATCTCTCCACAAGGGTTCAGCCATTGTCCTGCTGGAAGACTTAAGATCTGGAACAGAGACTCAACCAATGGAATGACTCAATAATCTCCTAATTTCATATACAAAGGCTCAAGGCACCCAATTCAAAGGTTAGCAAAGTAACCCCAAAACATTAGTGAAGCACCCCCATGTTTGTCTGCTGGGATAATGTTCTCTTTTTTTTTAAAGCTTAATTTTTCTCCTACAAAAGAGATGGCGTAGCAATGGATGGCGTGAGTTGAAACTTTTGTACTTGTGTCTGAAGGCCAGCTTAACAATGTCTAGGAGTTGATGGTTCTCTCCAATCTTTGATCAGTTTTCCTTTGTAGTCATGTCCAGGGGGATTGGCTATGGTGCCATGGGCCTCATACTTTTTGATTATCCATGCTTTCTTACAATAAGGGGTAATTATATCTTAGTTGGGATCAAGTACAGGTACTGTTTTATTATTACAGAGAAAAGGGAATCATTTAACCATGAAATAAACCCAATAGGGCTGTTCTGCCCCAATAAGGGGTAATTATATCTTAGTTGGGATCAAGTACAGGTACTGTTTTATTATTACAGAGAAAAGGGAATAATTTAACCATGAAATAAACCCAATAGGGCTGTTCTGCCCCCAATAAGGGGTAATTATATCTTAGTTGGGATCAAGTACAGGTACTGTTTTATTATTACAGAGAAAAGGGAATCATTTAACCATTAAATAAACCCAATAGGGCTGTTCTGCCCCCAATAAGGGGTAATTATATCTTAGTTGGGATCAAGTACAGGTACTGTTTTATTATTACAGAGAAAAGGGAAATCATTTTCAAAAATTAGAATTATTTGCTTATAATGGAGTCTATGGGAGATGGCCTTTCCATAATTCGGAACTTTCTGGACAATGGGTTTCCGGATAACGGATCCCATACCTGTATAGATAAGTGCTTATAGATGCAATTGGTTTGTGGGGATTTAATAAGTGCAATTCTATTGGTTATTTTTGTGCCAAGTCTGACATTCTGAGTTATATTGCCCCGTCAGCATGCTTCTTAAATCTAAATTGTAAAAAAAAGTCCTGCCCGTTCCAATGTGCCTATCACAAAATCTAATAAGGAAATTGACTTTGAAGTAAATAATCACGCAAGTCTTTTGCATTCAGAGCCTCAAATTTGATATCAATCTGTTCTGTTTAAAGGGAAAAAGGTTTTGTAAATCAACATTTTTGTTGGCCCAACATTATCTGAATTTTGTTCCGTTCTGTGGTGCAACTCGTATGGTTTCTATTTGATCTGTGTGAGAGCACTTTAACTCTCGTTACGGAAATTCTGTTCTCAATAAAAATGGTCAAAGCAATTATTGTACATAAGCGAATTAGGAAAATATGTCCTACTGTCGACTGATTTCTGTGTTTCGGTTGTGAAAGCTGGTTAGATTGCTTCAAGCAGATTACAGTTTATACAGATAGAAATGTTTAATATATTGTGTAGGATGTTTTACTGGGGGGACATATATAATACAAAGGTGCAAAGTTTGCACTACATCTAGAAATCCAGTTATTGGTGTGCTATTGGTTGATATAGGTTATGAAACTCCAAAAATATAAAGGTCTTTCAGGTAGGAACGAGAGTCTATAAGGGAGGACCCACAACTGACCTGGAGCTGTGATCCCTTTCTGATCCCAATGGCTTGCTACCCAAGCAGGATCCAGGGGCAATGTTGCCATTTGGGTTAGTTGAGAACAGGGTCAGACTGGGCCGCTGAGACACCGAGAACATACCCAGTGGGCTCCGGCCTTGGTGAACCCCAGTGGCCCAGAGCCAACCCTATTGCCGCTTCCTCTGGCCTCCAATGTCCTCCCCTGACGTGTTTCACATACGCGCATTGAGGAGGAAAAGGACCCCTGCGGGGGGGGGAGGTATTAGGGCCCCTGTGGGGGACGTGTCCGGAGGAGGCACCTTGGGGGACAGCCCCGGTGGGCCTTGCACCCCTCAGTCCGACCCTGGTTGAGAAGCTCGTCTCAGATGGCAGCACCCCTGTACGTTACCAGGGACAGCAAAAAAACGTTCCTGGTAACTTTAAGAGCTAAACTTCCCCTGGCTGGCCCAAACAAAGGATGCAAGCCAACCAGTCTAATGGGGACTACAAAACTCCTGCATTGCTCACTTAATTTTATGTTATTTAGACACCTGCAGCCCACCCTATTGCCCCTTCAGGGTCTTTATGGACAACCCTCAAGATCAAAGACATCAGGAATTCCATGGGTTCCCTACTCCTGGTCATCAAGTGAATCCTTCCCTGATTCCATCACAATGGGGATGAAGGAGTGAGCCGAGTTAGTACAGTATATAATTGTTATATTTGTATAACTGTATATATAATAGTGTCAGTATTACAAGACTCACACTGTAGTTATACAGCAGGCTTAGCTTAAACCAGTAGCTGACGTAGGAAATGGTAGTTTTAAATTGTCACTGTACTTTGTAACTGTTCTTTTAAAGACAAGGTAATGTGAGCAAGGGTTCCGTTCCTTATGGAATACACGGGCACTTGGGCAGCTTCATTTAGTTGTAGCCAGGAATTTATTTCTGATTTTTATAGACTCCCACTTACTGTGACTTGTATGGCACCAACAGAGTGCAGGAATGCAGGGGAAATGTCATTATTTAAAAGAGGTTATCAATCTCAGCATGGCATTTATTGGCTTTTCAATTTAATATCTGTAGTGGGAACGTTATCTAAAATTTTTTTTTTATTCTTTTTAAATAATCTTCATCGTAATTTTATAAAACAATTATGCAACATGTACAAATTCTGGCCGTAGATCATAGGCAGCCCCCTTAATTCAAAAAGAGTTCATAGACTTTTATATGGTTTAGAAAGAAATGGAAAGATGTAAAAAAAAACCTAGAAATTAAACCATAAGGAAAACTAAAATAATCAATGTAAAAAGAGGGAGGAGCAGAGTGCATGATTTTTTCAACAACAACTACTATGTGTGTATATATGTATGTATGTATGGAACACGCTAATGTCTGGGGTAACCATTGGATCAGTATGGGGGCCAGTAAACTTTGTACTTTCACAAATATCAGTTATAGTTTGATGTGGACCAAGAAATTGGATTCTGTTTCCATCTCACAAGATACATTATATGATTTCCATGATTTCATACTGTTTTGACAATGGCCTACTGGCCTTACAGGGGGTTGAAGTCAAGACCAAGGAGGAAGCAGCAGTTTAGACAGAGAGGAGAAATTCAACACATGGTATCCAAAGGGTTAAGAAAGTACATAAAGTCATATTCAGGCAAAAGGCTGAGGCAGGCAGCAAAGAACGTAATCAGAATCAAAACAAAAAAGTCAGAAACCAGGAGATCAAGCTAAAATATTATTTTAGACCCAAGAACTCAGAGTAGGGCCGATATTTTGGCATTGAGCAGGGTCTTTGGCATCTGTTTATATTTGATGATGTCACACACCTATGCAATTACATCACCATGCCAGCGCCACATCCCACGTGATGGCCATAGGCCACCATTTTGGATGTGGTGCTAAAGAGGAGCACCATAGGTTGATTGGTTGTATTTAAAACTGTGTATGCTGATTCTACAGTGCAGTCAGTCAATCAGCATTCAGGTCATTCATATACTAGTCTTTAGTGCCATTTATAAAGCAGATTTATACAAATACATTTCTACATAGAGAAGGAGAGATGAGATGGGAAGACATACTGTGCCAATCTGCCACATGAGTAAGAAATCAATATAGCTTCTCTAGGGGCAAACACTATATGGTTCAAAGTAATCAGGCACCAGTCAAACATCTCAATCCCAAACCAAAGTTATTGTCCGTTTGCTAAAGCTGCCACTACTCTTCTGAGGAGGCTTTTAACTAGATATTGGAACATTGTTGGTGGGATTTGTTTCTAATTAAGCAAAGAGCATAGTGAGGTTGGGCACTGAAGTTGAGGATGGGGCTTGGGTCACAGTCAGGGTTCCAGGTTATCCCACAGGTACTTAGTTGGGTTGAGGTCAGGACTCTGCAATGGCCATTCAAGTTCTTCCATTTATATTTAAACTCATTTTGTATGGACCTTACTTTGTTCTTCTGTGTATCATGCTGCTAAAACACTAGTCTTCTGGGAAGGCTTTCAACTATATGTTGGAACATGGTTGGTGGGATTTGTTTTTAATTAAGCAAAGAGCACAGTGAGGCTGGACACTGAAGTTGAGGATCAGGCTTGGGTCACGACAGTCAGGGTTCCAGGTTATCCCACAGGTACTTAGTTGGGTTGAGGTCAGGACTCTGCAATGGCCGTTCAAGTTCTTCCATTTATATTTCAGCAAACTAATTCTGTATGGACCTTACTTTGTTCTTGGGGGTATCATGCTGCTAAAACTCTAGTCTTCTGGGAAGGCTTTCAACTAGATGTTGGAACATTGTTGGTGGGATTTGTTTCTAATCAAGCAGAAGAGCATAGTGAGGTTGGGCACTGATGTTAGACATGCAACTTGGCTCCCAGTCAGGGTTCCAGTTTATCCCACAGGTATTTAGTTGGGTTGAGGTCAGAGCTCTGTGAGGGTTAGTCAAGTTCTTCCACTCATATTTCAGCAAACTCATTGTCTGTATGGACATTACTTTGTCCCTAGGAGTATTTTGCTGCTGCCAGAAAGTAGGAATCATGGAATAGTCATGTTTTTGCAGTACGTGTATTACAGCACCTTTAACTGTGCAAACCCCTTATTTAATGCTCTCTGTGACTATAGGGGGCTTAATGAGAAGTAAAAAATAAATCAGGAGATACACTTTAGAATCTAAAGAGCAGATTAGTGTCCCCCAGTGAGCTCACCGGTTTCAGAGTAGTGTTTTGTCACAGTTACATTTTGCATCATAAGCATCACTAATACTTATATAATGATCCCCATTCACCATAATCATCAGCAGTGGCAGATTCATCTCTAGAAGGAAACCATATGGCAGCTCTAAGCATCCCGCCTTACCAGAGCTATTGTGCTGAATTAGTTAGCAGTGATTATGGCAGAGCCACATTTTCAGCTCTCCCCATATATTATAATCAAATATGTCAGTAGGTTCCCCAGCCACATCTGTTAGGGCTGCTAAACAGCGCTCTGCCCGTCCTTCTCACAGGGAATAGCTGGGCCAGGCTTTATATATTCCTCCCCTTCCAGATGGTTTCTGTTATTTAATCAAATGCATATTCCCCCGGCAAATATTTATTCTTTCTGTTTGTTTAATCACAATGTGGAGATGAAACGCTTGTCATGTTCAGCAGAGTGCGGCTTAGAGCAGGCAGAGTTGGTCAGACATTGGGCAATCTGGGGGAGACACCTAGTGGCAAAGCAAGAGAGCAGTCGTACATAGCATTAGCGTTATTCCTGTGTTGCTATGTGATAAATATCAGGGCAGTGCAGAGGCCCCCCAGCACAGTGCTAATTGGGCTTGAGTGCAAAAAATCAGGGCAATTTGTTGGTTTTCTGCCCCCAATGCAGCATTCTTTGCCAGAACTCCAGTGTAACTAACCCCCCCTGCATTCAGACACCGTTGGTACAAAGATCTGCAGCAAATAGGATGAGGCGACATGCATTTGTGCTTAGCTGCACTTAAACTGGGTGCAACAAATGCAACATTAGGAACCTATAGGCACAACACACAAAGGTAGCCTTGTACTTAGGGCTTAGCCAATGCAGCTGTCAGATACAGATTTCTACCTTTTGTCAGTGTTCTTACTGGCCAAGGTGGGGGGCCCACATTAAATGAGGAAAAGGGAGCAAGGCAGGTTAGAAAGGGAGCTGGACAAGTTATTACAAATATACCTGCAACTACATTGCTGGTAAATTTGAAATACTGGCCCTGTCTATGGTAATTTATTGACTAGGCCAAGTACCAGCCGGGTATCAACCCTAGGTACAGGGCTCACATACACTAGCCCATGCTATACCTCATGTACCAGAGCAGGCACAGCCAGAAACCTGCTGCAGTGTTGTTATACGGAACACAAACAGGATCATATTGGTTTGTAATGAGCTACAGTAAATGGTCCACTGAGGTCAGGAAGCACTAGCAGGTCACTGGAGAGTCTGATGGGCTACTCTAACTCTGAGCATAGGCCATAGCCATGTATTTGTTATCATACTCTCCTGTTTGCTGCCTTTCCATGCTTTGCCCCAGCACATGTCTTCATGCAGATAAAAGCAGAACAAAACCCATTTATATAATGTATGAATGTACTGAACCAGCAGAGGCTACTGGGGGAATCTTTGGAGGCACAGACCTTCACTGCTAAAGGGCTGGTACAGAAGGCCAAAACATAAGAGGGGCCCGGCGGTGAAAATGTAAGACGCCCCCTGTAGTGATCGTTTGGGAAGGCTCAGGGACCTGATATGGGCTGAATGTCCTGCCACTCAAGGTACAGGGTTGAAGGGGAGAACATCTGCTTTCCGCCCCCCACGCATCCCTTCTGAGTTAAACTGAGCCTGCAGCTATATATATAATGCCCCATGCTGTGGGCAAAGTGTGGGAAAAATGGCCCATTGTGCCCCCTTTTTGCATTTTGCACACTGCGGGGAGCATCATTAATGAGCCCTATGGTGCAGCCTAATTCTTTGTTGAGGTTTAGATTTCCTAATATCAACTTTCATGAACCCATTCTGAAATAATTAGAAATTAGTGATGATACGGTGTTATAAAAGAGAGGGGGTTGAAATAATAACAAAATAGCTTAGTGTGATACTTACACCTACTTGGACAACTAAACCCTGGAAACATATTTGGAGATGCCAGTGTGCCCAGTGTGTGCCAATGTACCCTTAGCTTCTCAGGCTGTTTTGTATTACAGTATACAGTCAACATGAGACTTTTTTTCTAAGACAAAACGCACACAGGAATATTCTGTTGTATTTTTCTTAAATAAGCCAGAAAAGTTGCATGCGTTTTGTCGCAATTATTTTTTTCAGAGCTGCGTTTTCTTTTTTTCACGAACTTGAATTTTGATAAGTCTGTCCCATTATCATAATTTGCCTGCAGATGGCCTGATAAAGAGCTGCAGTTTTAGGGAATGAACACTAGGTGTCACTATTGTGTAAAGGAATTGAGTGACGCTGATGTACAGTATGGGCAGAAACTCCAGCTCTGTCTCCTGGCATTAGCACAGTGAGAGGGAAGGGAGAGACCCCCTTGTAGGAAGCATTTAGTTCTGCGCAATATTCCTTCTTCATTACTGAGATACTTAGTCTGTTCCACTGACTTCAATGGGTTACGCCAGGTTACAGTGCTGCAAAACAACTCTTTCTCTTGCATGTGATAGCACTTTATACATACACAGCTTGGGAATAACCTGGGCAAATATGGACATGGGCAGTAATATGGTTCTGTGACCCTATAAAGGCACAAGGCTGCAGGCTGAGTTATACAGGGAACTCTGAGTATCACTCATGTATTATAAGGGATAATGTACCCCCTACTGTAAATGATAAGGATATTAGCAGTCACTGAGGGGTTCTGTGCCCATATAAAGGCACAAGGCTGCAGGCTGAGTTATACAGGGAACTCTGAGTATCACTATGTATTATAAGGGATAATGTACCCCCTACTGTAAATGATAAGGATATTAGAAGTCACTGAGGGGTTCTGTGCCCATATAAAGGCACAAGGCTGCAGGCTGAGTTATACAGGGAACTCTGAGTATCACTCATGTATTATAAGGGATAATGTACCCCCTACTGTAAATGATAAGGATATTAGCAGTCACTGAGGGGTTCTGTGCCCATATACAGGCACAAGGCTGCAGGCTGAGTTATACAGGGAACTCTGAGTATCACTCATGTATTATAAGGGATAATGTACCCCCTACTGTAAATGATAAGGATATTAGCAGTCACTGAGGGGTTCTGTGCCCATATAAAGGCACAAGGCTGCAGGCTGAGTTATACAGGGAACTCTGAGTATCACTCATGTATTATAAGGGGTAATGTATCCCCTAGATTATAAGGATATTAGAAGTCATTGAGGGGTTCCATGACCATACAGAAGGCATAGTTGAGCCTTTTCCTTACTGGCTGCCCTAGAATAGTAAGTGCCTATGTCACCCCCCCCCCCCCCCCCGCCTGCCCCTGACTAATACACTGCTGATTAATGCAATTCAATACAGAGTGCAGAGATTTGCCTCAACACAAGAATGAGCCTGTAAGTGACCCCTCATATCTGTATATTCATTTATATGAACAAATTGACAAAATAACTTCTCCCTTCACTGTTCCTTATCAGGCTCTGAGTGTTCCCGCCCAATAAACAGCAATATTGGCGTGGGAAACCCATTCTGCATTGGCCAATTACATTCATATCATGGGCTGGAGATATAATAAATAAATAAAAGCAGTTGTTTCATTGTTCAATGTTGGAGATTGCTGATTTCCAGTTCTGCCCGTCGGGTAAAGAAGGAATTGATGGACCCTGATAAGAAAATAAATGCAAAACACATTACGTGCATAGAATGTAAAGTTCATAAACGAGGTAGGGAAATGTTTGATATGGATTTCCAACTCTTTATTGTTCAATCAATTGTGTATTACAGTCACACTGAGCTCCACTTAATTCTCTCAGGTCCATCCAGGCCTAGTCTCTACCTATCAGCAATTGCTTCTTTCCCTGACACTAGCACTGCCAGACTCCTAGATTTCCTGCTCCTTCTATTATTGCACCTTTTCTGATTAACTTTATAATATGCTGCCACCTACTGGTCTGACCGGCACAATGTCAGTTACATTAATAAAATAGTCCTTTATTTTACCCCCTTACAGACTCTGCCATAAGTGCAGCCCCAGCAGCTGCCATTTCTGCTTTTAACTCAGGACAATGCAGCTCAATAACTGCACTGAAGAATATTCTGGAATATCCAGACAATGGCTGTAGCTGCTCCCAGACTAGACCTGGACATAATCACAATGTGCATTAAAAGTCACCATAGGCTAATGCCACACAGAACTGATTCTCGGCCTTTGGAAAGGCACATTAGCCTTTCCTCGTGCCTGTACCCGGGCATCAACCTTTCCTTGTGCTTGTACCCGGGCATTAGCCCTTCCTTGTGCCTATACCCGGGCATCAGCCTTTCCTTGTGCTTGTACCCGGGCATTAGCCCTTCCTTGTGCCTGTACCCAGACATCAGCCTTTCCTTGTGCCTGTACCCGGGCATTAGCCTTTCCTTGTGCCTGTACCCGGGCATCAGCCTTTCCTTGTGCCTGTACCCGGGCATTAGCCTTTCCTTGTGCCTGTACCCGGGCATCAACCTTTCCTTGTGCCTGTACCCGGGCATTAGCCCTTCCTTGTGCCTGTACCCAGACATCAGCCTTTCCTTGTGCCTGTACCCGGGCATTAGCCTTTCCTTGTGCCTGTACCCGGGCATCAGCCTTTCCTTGTGCCTGTACCCGGGCATTAGCCTTTCCTTGTGCCTGTACCCGGGCATCAACCTTTCCTTGTGCTTGTACCCGGGCATTAGCCCTTCCTTGTGCCTATGCCCGGGCATCAGCCTTTCCTTGTGCTTGTACCCGGGCATTAGCCCTTCCTTGTGCCTGTACCCAGGCATCAGCCTTTCCTTGTGCCTGTACCCGGGCATTAGCTTTTCCTTGTGCCTGTACCCAGGCATCAGCCTTTCCTTGTGCCTGTACCCGGGCATTAGCCTTTCCTTGTGCCTGTACCCGGCATTAGCCTTTCCTTGTGCCTGTACCCGGGCATTAGCCTTTCCTTGTGCCTGTACCCGGGCATTAGCCTTTCCTTGTGCTTGTACCCGGGCATTAGCCTTTCCTTGTGCTTGTACCCGGGCATTAGCCTTTCCTTGTGCCTGTACCCGGGCATCAGCCTTTCCTTGTGCCTGTACCCAGGCATTAGCCTTTCCTTGTGCCTGTACCCGGGCATCAGCCTTTCCTTGTGCCTGTACCCGGGCATTAGCCTTTCCTTGTGCCTGTACCCGGGCATCAGCCTTTCCTTGTGCCTGTACCCGGGCATTAGCCTTTCCTTGTGCCTGTACCCAGGCATCAGCCTTTCCTTGTGCTTGTACCCGGGCATCAGCCTTTCCTCGTGCCTGTACCCGGGCATCAGCCTTTCCCCGTGGCTGTACCATTGCATCACCCTGGGTGCAAGCACACAAAGCCGGCACTGAAATTCATACTAAGGTTTTGGTGCCAAAATCCGCTCCATGTGCCTGCACCCAACCTGATGCAATGGCTCTGGGTGCAGCGTAGGGTATGGCTGATGCCAGTGTAGAAACTGAATCAGACCTGTGTGGCATTTTCCTTAGAGTTCCTTTTGGCCTTGTAGTTTTATATGGCCATGGGACCTATAATTAGGTTTGAGACCTGTCCGGTTTTGACCCAGACAGCCCGGTTTTCGGTAGGGCCATGTGGGTCAAAACTACCTGTCCAGCCCCAATTTGGAAAACCGGGCAGGATTCTTAATAATTGATGAGGAGATTGGCCGATTGCAGTATCATAACCCCGTCCCCTTGACAATGTGGCCGTCCTATGACGTCATGCCCCGCCTCCCTGTTCAGAGTTCCCGGGCAGGAGAGGTGGCAACCCCACCTATAATATCCTTATATTTTACAATAGGGGGTACATTATTCACTATATAATCTACACTATGTTCTATAGTGTAAATTACATCCTTATTAACACCACAATGTGCCTTTTACAACTTAAAGAGGCAGGTACGGAGTTGTGTTTCCTGGCTCTGCCGCCCCCTTCCACAAAGAGGACACCTGGTATATCATGCAAAGTTATGGTTCCCGCTAGAATTCTGGGAGAAACACTGCATTGTGGGTACAAAACATGGCACTTTGCATTTGGCACATAGCACTTGCCTTCATAACTATGAAATATATATTTCTTGTGTTCCTGAGCCTTCCCCACTAAGCTCCTTAATATCTGAAGGCAAACATTTGCTCTCCGTAGCTCGGCTTTCCTGCCCGTGATTATATCCCTGGAAATGCACTTCCAATGGGAATGTCGGGCTGTGTTTAATGTATCAGAAGTTTTGAGATAAAAGCAGAGAGTTTGCTATTGACCCAGCGCATTGCTGCGCAGACTGAATGGCACTCATTACTCGGGGAGAGTTCACAGGGGACACATTATTAGTGAGTGCCGGAGCCTCGGAGCAGACACTGCCTCGTTTGCTGCAATTTGTTTTGATATAAATCTAATCAGACTTTTCGTCCACCTTAAAGAGCTCCTATTTGCACTGTAGGGTTCTATGATCAGAGTTCAGCCGGCAGCAAAATGAGTCTTTACAAGGCATCTCCCCAAGAGAGACGACTGATGGTAAATATATGGATGGCCAATTAGGCAATACTGCCCTGGCTGCCTTAACGAGAGGCTTCGCTTGCACATTGGGTGCTCACCATTATCTTTAATGAGGCATCTCTCCATTAGAGCAGGGGGACAAACTCAAACTATGAGTTATGTATGTAAGGGTCATGCATTAAATCTCAGCCTACACACGAGAAATGCACTTTCTGCACCACCCATAGCACAGGGCCAAGCTGTATTATCATTGGTATATTCATACTGCATAAAAAACCCCAGTTAAACAATGGCACATAGCCCACACTGTCTACACCATCCTTAAAGGGGATATATACCTATTCAACAATTTGTGTACAGTTGCTCCGAGTGAGCTTCTGAGCAATTTGCATTTTTTTTTAGTTTTCATGATATTAGCAGTTTTACACAGCTAATATCATGGACTTGTAACAGGAGTGACCCTTGTTGCGCTGTCCAGTCGACCAATGAATAGCTTTTGTTCAGTGTATTAATATCATACATACTTTTGTATAGAGATTTTAGTGATGCCACCAGTTAAATGAGTGCATATTGGACAGATTTGGAGTATTCTCGCTAGACCCTAAAAACCAACCTGTGATTGGCAGGACCTGCAACCTTACTGGGGCCAATCAGTATGTTACTATGTAGGGCTTTCTTTATGAAGGACTTTCTTATTAACTTCCTTTATTATTCTTTCACTATAAGATGTCTCATTTACCGAAGGCACTGGTGCATTTTTCTTTTTATACCAGAGAACTATCATCATTAATGCCATCATGTATGTATCTTTCTGCCCCATGGCACATAAGTCCTACGGGTTTTTAGATCTGTCAAATATGTTTTATTGGTATCTATCTGGCTGGACTAACTGGTCTTTCCTAGATGTTCCCACCCTCAGGCCATGATTGGATCCCAACACCAGCAGGCTATCAGGACAAGGTCAAGGAGATGGGGCAATTCTTTCTAGACAGGCAGGACTTTTACACCTGCCGAATCAATATCTGGCCTGTTCTATCTGTGAGCCCCATACATGGGCAGATAAGCTGCCCACATGGTCTGAAAGGGCAGAGTAAATCTGCCCGTGTATCTCCACTTTTTCAGGCTGCAGGGAGAACAAGGGGAAGATGCCTCCTAAACTACTTTGACTTTACTGGTTGTAAGGTTTATAAGCAAACACAGTTTATTTATTTTATCTCTGGGCACTTTGGGGCTAAATGTCTCATTTCTTTGATAAACACATGCCTCTTTCTCCTTTAGAACAATTTTCTTCTAATCGCTCAAGTATAATCCAAGAAGATAAATGGTAATCTCTACAGAGGAATGAAAGAAAACTCGAAAACAAGAAAAAGGGCATCGCGCCAGGCTGTTTTATGTGCATTTAGACAATAGACATCATGTTACAGAAATGCATGGAGTAAATTTCTCCATTATTAAAGGATATAAAGGCACGAAGAGCTGCTGTTCATATGGATCAACCTGAAGCAAATCACAAAACAATCGCCCATAACCTTATTGAGGCAGAAGAACTTGTAGGATTCCATATGATGTATCCTCTTGCAGTTGCAGCATAATATAAAGTCAGCTATACAACACCTGATGAAGTTCCATTGGTTTTGCAGATTGCAGTACTCTATGTAACATTTACAGAAGCATGAACAAGACTTTAGCAGATGGGGGGCCCTCAGGGCAGGGCAGATAATTTGGATGGTGGACAGTAGAGTCCAGATAGAATGGGGCTGATCTGGTCCCTAGCAACTGCCTTTCCCCCATACTTTCTGCCTGTGCTAATACCCCAAATAAGCATTAGTGGATGACCAGAACTGAAGAGATGCAGAGTAGAAATAAACTAATTATTAACTTTAAGGTAAGCTTCGTCTTTAGATGATCAGTGTCTATAATTTTATTACTGATTGAAACTGTAGATTGGTGTAGACTGGAGAAGTAGGAGAGCTTTCTTATAAGAAGATAGAAGAATAAAGAAAAGCACAGCTAATGTCAGATTCTGTCTCACAGTGAAATCTCAAAACCCGTTATACTGAAATCCCATTTCTGCTTGAAACCCAATTATGTAATATAATGGTTCCCACAGGATCCCATGTCAGAACAACCAGCTCTTACCTAATATCCTAGCTACTATTTCTTTTTTATCAGACTGTCTGTATCCTAATCATCCGCTCATTTTGCCAAGGAGCCCTGGGTGAGGTTCCCAGCTTTAATGGCAGGTTGCATAGAGGTGAATACCGGTTATGATTAAAATGAGATAATTAATTGACTTTTTTAGTTAGAGCCAAGAAAACAAAATGATAGCAAGGATTAATTAATGAGTCCAAATGGACCTACAGGCATTAGGTGAAAAAGGGGCCTGAAATGTTATGGATACAATGTTGGTTTGATAATAATTCTAATGAGTTATGCCAGATGTTTCTTCAAAGGGAATTCATATCTATATAGGATTTTATTCAGTTCTCTGAATCCAGTGGCCTTACCTTGCTGTTACAGGTATAGGACCCATTATCCAGAATGCTCAGGACCAAAGGTATTCCGAATAAGGGTTTTTTCCGTAAGTTGGATCTCCATACCTTAAGTCTACTAAAAAATCAATAAAACATTAATTAAACCCAATAGGATTGGTTTTGCATCCAATAAGGATTATTTATATCTTAGTTGGGATCAAGTACAGGTACTGTTTTATTATTACAGAGAAAAGGGAATCATTTAACCATTAAATAAACCCAATAGGGCTGTTCTGCCCCCAATAAGGGGTAATTATATCTTAGTTGGGATCAAGTACAGGTACTGTTTTATTATTACAGAGAAAAGGGAATCATTTAACCATTAAATAAACCCAATAGGGCTGTTCTGCCCCAATAAGGGGTAATTATATCTTAGTTGGGATCAAGTACAGGTACTGTTTTATTATTACAGAGAAAAAGGGAATCATTTAACCATGAAATGAACCCAATAGGGCTGTTCTGCCCCCAATAAGGGGTAATTATATCTTAGTTGGGATCAAATACAGGTACTGTTTTATTATTACAGAGAAAAGGGAATCATTTAACCATTAAATAAACCCAATAGGATTGTTCTGCCCCCAATAAGGGGTAATTATATCTTAGTTGGGATCAAGTACAGGTACTGTTTTATTATTACAGAGAAAAGGGAATCATTTAACCATTAAATAAACCCAATAGGACTGTTCTGCCCCAATAAGGGGTAATTATATCTTAGTTGGGATCAAATACAGGTACTGTTTTATTATTACAGAGAAAAGGGAATCATTTAACCATTAAATAAACCCAATAGGATTGTTCTGCCCCCAATAAGGGGTAATTATATCTTAGTTGGGATCAAGTACAGGTACTGTTTTATTATTACAGAGAAAAGGGAATCATTTAACCATTAAATAAACCCAATAGGGCTGTTCTGCCCCCAATAAGGGGTAATTATATCTTAGTTGGGATCAAGTACAGGTACTGTTTTATTATTACAGAGAAAAAGGAAATCATTTTTAAAATTCTGAATTATTTGATTAAAATTGAGTCTATGGTAGATGGGCTTTTCGTAATTCAGAGCTTTCTGGATAACTGGTTTCCGTATAAGGGATCCCATACCTGTATTTACCCCACTGTCACTGCTCTGAATGACTTTAGAAAGGGCTGAGTGGTAGTCCAAAAAGTAGGAGGCTCCTCTGTAGAAAGCTGGGCAAGCACTGCACTTCTTCTCCTGGGGATGGTGACAGAGTACAGGAAGTTCTCTTCTACAATGTAACTTTCCACTGCCCTTTCATATCTACTTTCCCATGCGTGTCTATGTAATCAAAAGAAAATGAATATATTCAATGCATTATCCATGCCCTGAGTATTCTCTATTTTATTACAATTCATCCCCTGTAGTTACGTTTAATATTTCACTCACAGATGGAACAAGAGAATGCTTTCCACTTTAATTTTGCTTCTGAGGAATAAAAATGGCCATAATTCTGAATATTACTTTTAATACTCGTGATTTATTATGGCATTTTTTTTTATTGCTGTTCAGTGTTTTTACAACTTGTAATTACATTTGTGTATATTAATCATCTACAAAAGTCTGAATTCATGGCAAAAGATAGGTACATGATGGAGCAGGATGGTGAACATTGGTGTTTATTGGCTCAGGCCACTAATAGACAATGTTTTGGTTCTTTCATCTATTGTTAAGAATGGAAGGGAAGCCTAACATATTAACTTTCACCTGAGCCATTACTTCTACTAACCATTAAACTGAGTGCAATAACATATTTAGATGTTTGGAATTCTGGTAACCCCTAGCTAAGGATCCAGCAGTGTGCACCCATTCACCCTAGGACTTATAAAACAATGGTGCCTTGTATTTTGTAATATTTCTTCCCCAGTGGGAACTACTCAGTGGGGTTGTCTCAAAGGCTGTCCCACCTAAGAGCACTAATGGTTTAAAAATGATCCTGCAGGTTTACTGATGATTATTCCATTCCTATTGTTGGGATCGGAGCTTCAGACCTATCATCCTGGTCAACATTCAAGGGGCATTCATCCCTGCCTATTTATATGGTTTCTTGATATAATGGAATTAGGGTTTATTTTCTGGGGTTCAGTAAAACCTGCAACATCGTGAGCACCCAATCAAACCTTATTTTGGGTTGTATTTCTCAGAAGCTGAATTGGCCATGCAACATAATTGCCTTTCTATTTGCAATGAGCTTCCTTTCTGAACCACCCATTTTTTCATTTTCACTTTCTCTATAAATAATTGTTACGTGAGCTATTAATAATGGTTGAAATGAATTTCTCGGTGCCCTAATTAAACCTGATGTAAAAATACATTTAATTAGGAGCACTATGCAGTCATTTGTGCAACAAGAATCTTTGCTGAGGTTACATAATGTGCTTGGTTCATTTACTCGGACAATGTAACCGGAAGGCCCCAATCATGTAATTCTCCTTTTTGCTTTCCGTTCCTAATCATTTACCATGTAAGGAATGGCCATTAAATACTTTACTTTCTCTACTGAAAATCTTGTTACCTATGTGGGAATAATAGGCAGCCATGGACATCTAATAGAAAAGAAGTTGTATGTAGGCAAGTGTTAATGTTCAGCTGGACAGGTTAGGTTCCCCATCATTTGTAATTATTCTGGTACGAGTGTTAATTGGAACGTAAAAAATATCCCATGATGCTTTTAATCCTGTATGTCAACAGCACGAAATGTGAAATTAGTGCAGCTCTGTGGGTTGGCACCGATATGAAATGTTCCTCTACTGGGTTCAATAAACTATAAAGCTCAGTGACATTTGATGCCTTCAGGTTTAATCCTTTGTTTTTATCTCCCAATGTGTTCTACTTTTTTTTTAATAATTTTTGAAACTGGCATGTTCTAAACTGAAGATTAAATCCGACGATTTTATTTTCTTCGATTAAAAAACCACAAAAGCTTTATAATGTGCCACTTGACATATGGCCTTTGAAAGCACCGGCTTGAATAATCCATTATTGGCAAGGCCCAGGCAGATTGATTTGATTCCACTGCAGCACAGAAACTTTTACGGGAGTTTATACTTTACACCTTAAGCATTAATCCGCCTATGTCATATAGTTTAAGATTCATAATATGCAATGATCTAACATTTTCTCTTTGTTGGTGTCATACAATCACAGTATTTCCAATGCAATTGGGAACATTTCTCAGCCTCCTCTACTTAGTGGGGAACTAAAGAATAAAATATAGTTCCATATATGCTACAAAATAGCCTTTTTGCATGAATGTCTGGCCATTTCATACTGTTACAGGCTGCCCGTCCCATCCTATTTAACCTTGTTATAAAGCATTGTAGTACAGCCATTAGGGCTCATTTACTTACTCAAGTGCAAAGTCAACTTTGGTCCCTATGTTTTTTACACACAATGCAGCATTTTCCCCATAGATCCATCCATTAAAATGTAGTAACACTTGATTTTTGCCATGAATTTCTGCCATTTTGTTGTCAAAATGAAGTCTTTGACACCCTGGAGATACCACTAAAGTTGAGTTGCCTTTTTTTGCTTGTGAATGTTAATTTTTTTTTTTTAATTTTGACTTCATAGCATGGGCAGCTATCATGTACAGTAGCATTTGGCAAAGTCCAAGCAGGTTCATGCAGAAATCAATCAAGCTGGGAAATTCACCTTGGCTAGAAACTATAGGGTTGATTCATTAAAGTGCGATAAAACAAGTGCTATTTATAGCATGCGTTAAAAATTTTATCACGTCTTATTTTTCACATCTTAATGCACGATTCACTTAAAGTATATTTGCGTTAATTTAGACGCGATGCGTTATTTAAGTCGCAAAGACTAACGTTTTCGTGCTGTATTAGATGCAATGCGCACTAATTAACGTAACGCGCTACTTGTCGCGTGCGCTAATTATCGCACATGCGCTACTTATTAGCCATATTAGCCATACACGCCATTATGTTCGTAAAACTACTTTTTTTTTTAAAATGCCCATTTCCCTGCAAACTGGCGGCTGCATCACTCTGGGGCCAACACAGACTTGAATAAATCCCACTGCAAAGTCCATATTGTGTTGCCAAAAGCTCATGAACCGTACTTTTCTATAATTACCGCCTGCCCTAAGTAGGGGTTAATTTTCACATAAAGTAATGTGATATTAAGCATGCGTTAGTATTATTTCTGCGCGAAAATTAACACAATGCGGTAAAATTAATGCGTGCGGTTGTGCGCTATTTAACGCACCCGATAATTGTTTAATGAAGGGTTTTTGGCATAAATTTTTACGCAAACAAAGCATGCGATAAGCGTTATCGCACCCTTATGGCTGTTTATGAATATGGTCCCAGCCCATTTGTCTGATGGTTGAATATTTAGATCAGCTAGATTTGAGCCCCCAAGAAACCAAACAAATATTCCCTTGTTTATGGCCAGCTTAACACAGATAAGGATCCAACAGAAACTAGACCCTTCTCAACAGTCCTTCTCCATACAGGTGGAGACCTAGTAACATACTAGAAGGCTGAAAAGCTTCTAAAAGATTGGGCCTGATGTGCATGTTACTATACATGTGAGAGGGAAGCTAACAATTAAAAGTTGTAAAGGAAACATTCTGAGGTCTATACTTTCCTGCTAACCCTGATTTAGATGTGATTGTTGCCTGGCTGTAATGTACAGCTCATTGTAACCCATATCATTTCATTTATCATATAAATATATATTTTGTTAGCTGGGGGGATGACAGAGTGGTTCTTACATGGAGCAGCATTAAATTAACCTCTTCAGCAGTACCTGTCTGCACATTGATCCTTCTTCAGCATTTTACAAGGGGGGGGGGTACAAGGAGGTGGGTTGGAGGGGCACCTGTAACTTGTGGGCAATAGAAGTTTTTTCTTACTGTGCCAATGATAAGTCTGTGGTAGTGATGTGCTGGTATATCTGATACATGAAGGACCTGCGAGTTGGGTGGGGTCAGGTAACAAGTAGGGTTACTGGTAGGGATTTGGGCGGGTGGTGGGTCCAGGTTTTGCTATTGCCAGACGTGCTACCTTTAGCCCCTGTGTATTACCTGCGATGTAATCTTCCAGCAAACCGTCTCCGTTGGTGACAGCAGTTGCAGGTAAAAGGAGGGCCAATGACAATGAGCACTTGCCCTTCCAGGGGTCCAAAGTACAGTAATATGCACAACTGCTTTCACTTTTGTGGAGTTTAAAGAGTTTCACTTATAGGAGTGACCCGGTGTATTGTGGGCAAAACCATGTGTCTGTTTTCTGCACATTGCGTCTTCCTACAAAATAAATGTTTATAAGGAATCACATTTTTATGGTTTCAATAAAGGCCAGTGAATCCTCTTATAAGACACATGACTCTGGCTTTATAAGTGAACTTTTCCATGACTGAATCTCAGAAGAGTGCCTCGGAGCAGCAGAGATGGTCTTAAATGTCAAGAGTCAATGACACAGAGTCAGACGGAGGCAGCACAGAAAGTCTTTCCATCCAGCGTCAGGTTTCAACATGTAAAAATAAATGATCTCCGGCTATTAAAGCTCAGGAACATGGAAATGCTTCATCTTTGGTTTTTTCCTTTTAAGAAATAAGAGATTGCACTTATTAGGAATCAAAACTCTGACATTAAATAACTGTAGGAACTAATTATTATGTCTTATTGACAGATTTATTATACGATTATTATACATCATTCACAGCAGTCCCTGGCCCAGGGGAGCTTACAATCTAAGGTTCGGTTCCCATCACACACTGTGACTGACACTAGAGTGCTAACTAGTCCAGGCATGATATGATGAGAGAGTGAATAAGAATTTTTGCATCTTGGGTAATAAATGACCATATTTTGGAAATATTCCTTAGGTGAACTGACAGGATTTAGTAAAAGATTGGATATAAGGAGTGAAGGGCAGAATAAAGTACTAACCCAAGGGCGTGGGGCCTGAGGAGATGGGGTGATAATGGTGTTGTTAACTGGAATGTTATGGGTGCTGGAAGGAGGAAAAGGACCATTTCTACGTTAGAGATGTTTCATTTAATGTAGTGTTGGAATATCCTAGGGAAGATAGCAGACAGAAGGGAAAAAACCAGAGTTAAAAGCTCTTGATTGAGATCAGCAGAGGAGAGATAGATTTGAATATCATCAGCATAGAGGGAGTATTGGTAAGTATAACTTGCCAGGGGAGGAAGTCTAGGGAGAAAATACAAAGGGGCCTTAGATAGAGCCTTGTAGGAACCCAACAGAGAGAGGTAAGGGACAAGATGATGCTCCATTGCATGAGGCACTGAAGGAAAGATAAAAACGAGGATAGGGCAGTGTCTCCAAGGCCAAGTGAATGGAGAGACTTCGGGAGGAGTGGGAGATCAACTGCTTTAAAAGCAGCTGGGAGATCTAGATGTATTAATATTAAGAAGTTGTTTCTGGCTTTAGCTGATAACAGGTTGTTAGAGCAGTCTCAGTGAAATGTCTAAAGCCAGATTGTAGGGAGTCCTGTAGGTTATGGTCAGAGAGGAATAGTGTCAGTTGGTCACTTAGTGCTCAAATACAATAGGTTTGAGATTAGGGAAAATTTCAAAGAAAAATTGGGCCTATTGGGCTCCTTTGCCCTAAAGAAAATGAGTATTTTGCCCATTAAATTCTGCATTCAAAATATGAAACTATTACTAAAAAAAAACCTGTAATTTGACATTGTATAAAAATAGAACAAAGTAGACCAATAATTGGAAAAGCTCATGAATGTTTTGGCCTTTTCCAAAAAATTGGAGCCCAAACCATAGAGGCAATAGAGACCATTATGCTTGGGACTGAATATATACTAAGCTTATGATTTGTTTTGCTTATTCATCTATATAAGGCTAGCATATCCCATAGCACCTTACTGTGTAATCCCTCACATCAGTTCCTGCCCCAGTGGAGCTCACAATCTAATTTCCCAAGCACTTCAACATACTCTCAGGTCACCTTCAAAGGAAACTAGTTAAACTATGAGGACCTGGATAAAACCAAGGCAAACATGAGAAGAGCATATATAAACAGCACCAAGCTTTAGGGGAATATAGGGTACAAGGTCCGACCAGGTCTTGTAACTCATAGCAAACAATCAGATGTTTGCTTTAGACAGGTGCTGACAAATCCTACCATCTGATTGGCTTGTTATGGGCCACAAGACCTGTAGCCAGTTGTGTACCTTTCATTACATTACCCCCATTGTATGCTGAAAGGACCTTGTACCGCAAGGCAGCAATACTAGCCACTGTGCATCATTCTGCCCATAATTAGCCCAATTAGCCATCCTGCTGTTTAGGGGATACATGGTTTGCATTCCGTATTCCTGAGTCATACCTTGCCTTGTATTTGCTTTGTTTCTTCTAGCACTAAATATGGATTTATCTGCACATTATTAGCCTTACTTAATGTTTGCCACTGGCATCATGTAGCAAAAATATCTTATGCTCTGCTAAAGGGTTCTGGGAAATGCCTCTTAGTCATTAAGAATGGATGGTTACTTAGAAAATTATCCATTAATTTGATGTGACATAAGAAAACCAACTGACACTCATCCATCCTTATCCTTATATCCTTATACACACACCCATATATATATATATATATATATATATACAGTATATATATATATCTCACAGATATAGAGCGATGAAACGACGAGCAGTTTCCAGTTCAGTGAATACACAAGCCACATATTTCAAGGTCAAAAGATCCCTGAGGGGACAGAGAAATACGGTTATGTAACATCTATAACATGCAATGCCATTTTATTATATTAAATATGATACATGGGGCCCATTAATCAATCCATGATTTGTTCTTCCCACAATGGTTACCATACAGTAAAAGTATTTCACACCACTTACCATTACTCCCTTCTGTGCTGACATCTGAAGAATTGATTGAATCCCCCCCCCCCCCCCCCCACATGCAATTTGTATCAGGGATTAAAGATCTGGGTGTTAGTGCTCAAGGCTGCAGCTGAGCAATACTGAACACTATCACCTCCCGTTGTCGGAATTTTCAAACCAGTAAAACACGTTTCGATGAATCGACTTATTGATCCTATTTGATAAAAAGGATTAATACACTTTTCTGATTTAGCTGACAGGAAAGTGTTAACTATTGATGAGCGAAACTGCCCCCTTTTGCTTTGCCACAAAATTTCACGAAACCACTGAAAAATTCTTGAAATTCTTGCGCCAGACCCAATGGAATAAATGGGTATTTTTTTAAAACTCTAGGGCCAGGCTGGGCCCCCTACACTCCTGGGCCCCCCAGCAACTGCAGGGTCTGCTTCCTCCATAGTTATGTGCCCGGCACCTTTTTTAATTAAAATTTGGGGTATTTTTTGCAGTATTGGTGATTATTGACCATACACCTCCTACTCATGTTCTGCCATTCTATCCCACACCGAGCTCCCAGCATGCACGCTGCTTGTGCTGTCAGACCAGTATAACTTGTTATTATACACAACTGTATTTTAGAGCAGCAGAATTTTCCACAATGCCCACGTTAACCATCTAATATCCTGTTACCGGCCCATTGCTGACACAACCAACCTAAATATTTGCTGTCTAAATATATAGATACATATGCACTGCCGGGGTCCAGCCCATGGTATTTTTATACTCTGTGTGCTTGAGCAACACTTGTGCTTAGAAATAAATAGCATATGGTCTTCTAGAGACTTCTGGATAATTCCTCTCAGGCACTGAGGCAGATGGTGCAGGTGACTCTACTGTATTCCTAATGCTTCTCCGAGGTTCTAAAAGAGACATATTGCCATGATTTTACCCAGAGTTCAGCTGTGTGCAATACATGTTATAAGGGGGTTGTGCTTGCCTCATTTAGATAGATAGATAGATAGATAGATAGATGGATACATCATATTTTTTTACATCATGCTCTTTTGACAGCTCAAATTTGTTACATCATGCCCATTTTTTTAATGGAATGTAGCTTATGGGAGTTAGAGTTCAGCCACACACGGCACTCGATGGGAATTGCAGTTCAGCGTAACGGAGTGTTTCTGTTTCTCTTTTTTCTGTCTTTCTGTTCTCTGCTTTTCTTATGACACTTGTTTGGCAGGCTATGAGCCTGTTTATATTTGTTATTTGAAGGATGTTCCCACATTTGATCAGATATCTTTTGTTTATGTATGTATGTATGTATGTATATCTTTATTTATAAAGCGCTACTTATGTACGCAGCGCTGTACAGTAGAATTCATTAATACAGACAGGGGGGTTAAAGTATTTTATTATAAACTTCTGGGGGTGGGTCCGGGTTAACAATGTAGTGACGTCATCAGTCTGTTTTTTGGCGCCACATTGGGTTTATCAGTGGGCTTCTGTTTGTGTTACATCACTTTGAAAAAGGCTGTGGAGACAGCCGAAACGTTATGTGTACGTTTGAAATAAATGGACTGATTTTTCTACACTAAGTCCTGTGAGTGCGGCATCCATTTTTCTTTTGCATGATATATATAGATAGATAGATGATAGATATGGATATGGGTAGATAGGTATGAATAGATAGATATGGATAGATAGATAGATAGTTAGATAGAAATAGATAGATAGATAGATAGATAGATATGGATAGATAGATATGAGTAGATAGATATGGATAGATAGATAGATAGATAGATAGATGGATAGATAAATATGAATAGATAGATGGATAGATATGGATAGATAGATATGGATAGATAGATATGGATAGATAGATAGATAGATAGATAAATGGATATGGATAGATATGAACAGATAGATGATAGATATATAGACAGACAGATAGATAGCTAGATAGATATATAGATATGAATAGATAGATATGGGTAGATAGATAGATAAATATGGATAGATAGATATGGATAGATGATAGATAGATAGATAGATAGATAGATAGACAGATAGATAAATAGATGATAGATAGATATATAAATATGGATAGATAGATATGAATAGATAGATAGATAGATAGAGAGATAAATATGGATAGATAGATAGATAGATAGACAGACAGATAGATAGATAATATGGATAGATAGATATGGATACATAGATAGATAGATAGATAGATAGATAGATAGATAGATAGATGATAGATAAATAGATGATTGATAGATATATAGATAGATAGATAGATGATAGATAGATAGATAGATAGATAGATGATAGATAGATAGATAGATAGATAGATGATAGATAGATAGATAGATAGATAGATAGATAGATGATAGATAGATAGATAGATAGATAGATAGATAGATAGATAGATGATAGATAGATAGATAGATAGATGATAGATAGATAGATAGATGATAGATAGATAGATAGATAGATAGATAGATAGATAGATAGATAGATGATAGATAGATAGATGATAGATAGATAGATAGATAGATAGATAGATAGATGATAGATAGATAGATAGATGATGATAGATAGATAGATAGATAGATGATAGATAGATAGATAGATGATAGAGAGATAGATCTTAATGTCAGTATAACCCTGTAAACAAATGTGAATATAATATGTCATCTGTTCCTTCCAAATATTTCCAATTTCATCTCTCAGAGAGTTCTGCCTGCTATAAGGTTCCAGCATGGGGGAAAGTGGGACTCTGTGTACAGAACAATATGGTGGAACCAGACATCCCAATTCTCCTTTCAAAATGACTTTACTTCTCTGTGGCGTGTGTGGCACATCTGAATTGTTGGATAGTCCCCCTACTGGCGACTGGGCCAGGGAAGCCGCAATCAATTCACTTTACTAAGTGTCCTTACCAGTTTTAGTAGCGCAGGTTACAGATAATTTACACCCAACGTTGGACCCTTCCCTATATACTGTATATATGAAGCATGTGTGCAATAAAGTGTGCTGCATGCTAGTGGCACTTACAGAACATTAGGGCTTATAGACCATCAGGGTGGTAGCACTATCTTATCCCAAGAGAAACACTCTGCTTCTATGGGTCAATGCTCAGCTTAAGGGGGCCATACACAGGCAGATTTAAGATGCCAATTTGGGTCCTTCAAACCAATTCGGCAGGTTATCTGCCCATGTATGGGGACCCCTGATGGGCCTCCATGACTGATATCTGGCCTAAAATTGGCTAGATGACGCTGGAATTCTGGGAAAAAAATGCAGCATTTTGGGAAAAAAACATAGCGATTGCCTTTTAAATGGCACATTGCCCACTATGTCTAGAAAACGTTTAGCCAAATATTGCATAAAACCCAAACCCTAATTTTTAAATTAAAATTTGAAAAAAAGCTCTGTAAAACAGTAAAGTCACAGCGTTTTAAATGTTTGGATTCGGCTTGGTCAAACACTGAGCATTTGGTTGAATCAAATGCCTTAAAGGGGTGGTTCACCTTTAAAATAACTTTTAGCATGTTATAGAAAGGCCAGTTTTAAGCAACTTTTCAATTGGTCTTCATTTTTTTTTTATATAGTTTTTTAAATCTATGCCTTTTTCTTCTGACTCTTTCCAGCTTTCGAATGGGGGTCACTGACCCCGTCAGCCGAAAAACTATTCCTCTGTGAGGCTACAATTGTATTATTATTTTTACTTTTTATTACTTATCTGTCCTATTCATATACCGGTCTCTCATTCAAACCACTCCCTGGTTGCTAAGGTCATTTGAGTCATAGCAACCAGATAACTGCTGGAATTCCAACCTGAGAGTTTCTGAATAAAAACTGAAATAAATGAAATATCTGTACTTTCATAAACTAAAAGTATTATTAGATTAACAGGATTTGTTATTCGGAAACCCATTATCCAGAAAGCTCTGAAATAAAGCAATGCCAGCAATTCTTCATTCTTGGCTCGTTTGCATTTTCACTATAATAATGATAGTCCCTTGTACTTGATGGTAATAAAGCTGCACAAATCCCTATTGGTGGCCAAACAATCTGTACAGCATACAGCATACAGCATACAGCATCCAACATACAGCATACAGAATACAGCATACAGCATACACCATACAGCATACAGAATACAGCATACGGCATACAGCATACAGCATACAGAATACAGAATACAGCATACAGCATACACCATACAGCATACAGCATACAGAATACAGCATACGGCATACGGCATACAGCATACAGAATACAGCATACACCATACAGCATACAGCATACAGAATACAGCATACAGCATACACCATACAGCATACAGCATACAGAATACAGCATACGGCATACGGCATACGGCATCCAACATACAGCATACAGCATACGGCATACAGCATACAGCATCCAACATACAGCATACAGCATACAGCATACGGCATACAGCATACAGCATACAACATACAGCATACAGCATCCGGCATACAGCATACAGCATACAGCATACAGCATCCAACATACAGCTTACAGCATACAGCATACAGCATACGGCATACAGAATACAGCATACAGCATACACCATACAGCATACAACATACAACATACAGCATACAGTATAGCACTCCCAGGGGCAGGCAGAGCACCCTAGTCACGTACATGTCTGCACCCACTCACCATTCCCAGCGCCTCTTGCTCTGACCCCACAGTAACATGAGAATCAGTAGCTGAGGGTTCCAAAGTGAGAAAGTGATGCCTGTAGTAAGAATTAGGGAAGGAAATATTTAGACTCTACTTACATAGTAACATAGTAACATAGTAAGTTGGGTTGAAAAAAGACATACGTCCATCAAGTTCAACCATAACGCCTATATATAACCTGCCTAACTACTAGTTGATCCAGAGGAAGGCAAAAAACCCCATCTGAAGCCTCTCTAATTTGCCACAGAGGGGAAAAAATTCCTTCCTGACTCCAAGATGGCAATCGGACCAGTCCCTGGATCAACTTGTACTAAGAGCTATCTCCCATACCCCTGTATTCCCTCACTTGTACTGAGAGCTATCTCCCCTACCCCTGTATTCCCTCACTTATACTGAGAGCTATCTCCCCTACCCCTGTATTCCCTCACTTGTACTGAGAGCTATCCCCCATACCCCTGTATTCCCTCACTTGTACTGAGAGCTATCTCCCCTACCCCTGTATTCCCTCACTTGTACTGAGAGCTATCTCCCCTACCCCTGTATTCCCTCACTTGTACTGAGAGCTATCTCCCATAACCCTGTATTCCCTCACTTGTACTGAGAGCTATCTCCCATAACCCTGTATTCCCTCACTTGTACTGAGAGCTATCTCCCCTACCCCTGTATTCCCTCACTTGTACTGAGAGCTATCTCCCATAACCCTGTATTCCCTCACTTGCTAAGAATCCATCCAGCCCCTTCTTAAAGTTATATAATGTATCAGCCAGCACGACTGATTCGGGGAGGGAATTCCAGAACCTCACAGCTCTCACTGTAAAAAATCCTTTCCGAATGTTTAAATGGAACCTCCCTTCTTCTAAACGGAGTGGGTGCCCTCGTGTCCGTTGGAAGGACCTACTGGTAAATAAAACATTAGAGAGGTTATTATATGATCCCCTTATATATTTATACATAGTTATCATGTCACCTCTTAAGCGCCTCTTCTCCAGTGTAAACAGACCCAACTTGGCCAGTCTTTCTTCATAACTGAGACTTTCCATACCCTTTACCAGCTTAGTTGCCCTTCTCTGGACCCTCTCTAACTCAATAATGTCCCGTTTGAGCACTGGAGACCAAAACTGAACAGCATATTCTAGATGGGGCCTTACCAGCGCTCTGTAAAGGGGAAGAATAACCCCCTCCTCCCGTGAATCTATACCCCTTTTAATACAGCTCAAAACCTTGTTTGCCCTTGCAGCTGCTGCCTGGCATTGCTTGCTACAGCCAAGTTTATTATCTACAAGGACTCCAAGGTCCTTCTCCATTATGGATTTGCCTAGTGCAGTCCCATTAAGGGTATACGGGGCTTGCATATTTTTAGATCCCAGGTGCATGACCTTACATTTATCCACATTAAATCTCATCTGCCACTTAGCTGCCCAGATTGCCAGTTGGTCAAGATCCTGCTGCAGGGATGTCACATCCTGGATAGAATTGACTGGTCTGCAGAGTTTTGTGTCATCTGCAAACACTGATACATTACTCATAATACCCTCCCCTAAGTCATTTATGAACAAATTAAACAAAAGTGGACCCAGTACAGAACCCTGAGGGACCCCACTGAGGACCTTATTCCAAGTAGAGAATGTACCATTAACAACCACCCTCTGTACCCGATTCTGTAGCCAGTTTTCTATCCATGTGCAAACGGCTTCACTAAGACCAATAGACCTTAGCTTAGAAAGCAGTCGTTTGTGGGGAACGGTATCAAATGCTTTGGCAAAATCCAAATAGATGATATCTACTGCATCCCCACTGTCCAGCTTCTTACTTACCTCATCATAAAAAGCAATTAAATTGGTCTGACATGACCTGTCCTTCATAAAGCCATGCTGATTACTGCTCATAATGGCATTCTCCACTACATAATTTTGAATGTGATCCCTTAACAAGCCTTCAAATAACTTGCCCACCACGGATGTCAAACTTACAGGCCTATAATTGCCAGGCTGAGATCTTACTCCCTTTTTAAATATGGGAATGACATTCGCCTTCTTCCAATCCCTAGGTACCATACCTGATGAAAGAGAGTCTGAGAATATCAGAAACAAGGGCCACTGCAATTCTGCCCCTAGCTCTCTCAGTACCCGAGGGTGTATGCCATCTGGCCCAGGTGCCTTGTTTACATTTATCGTGTGTAACCCTTTAAGCACCATATCCTGTGCCAACCACTGTGTAGTTGGAGCTGAGGCAACAGTGAAGCTATTGGGTGGGACTTGTCCCACTGGCTCCTCTACTGTATACACAGAAGAAAAGAACTGGTTAAGCACATCTGCCTTTTCTGTATCCGCTGTAACCATATTGTTATTATAACTCAATGGGGCCACACCCTCAACCTGCATCTTTTTACTATTAATATACTTAAAAAACTTTTTGGGGTTAGTCTTGGCCTCGGCCGCGATGCGCTCCTCATTTTCTATCTTTGCCTTCCGGATTGCTGTTTTACAACACTTGTTATAGTGTTTATAATCATTAAACGCAGCTACTGTCCCCTCTGACTTATATTTCTTAAAAGCTTTCCTTTTTCTCCCTATTAACTTCTTTACCTCAGAGTTAAGCCACATAGGGTGATTCTTAACACTTCTACTTTTTCTTATTAATGGAATAAATTGAGAACAGTAATGATTTAATATCATTTTAAATGACAACCATTTCTGCTCTGTGTTTTTATCAGAAAACATAATGCCCCAATCTATGCCCTGAAGCGCTGCCCTTAAGGAGCTAAAATTTGCCTTCCTAAAATTCATTGTCTTTGTTGCCCCCGTGTAAATTTGTTTCCTGCACCAAACATTAAATGAAATAACATTATGGTCACTATTACCCAGGGGTTCAACCACTTGCACATTTGCTATACGTTCTGGGTCATTAGAGATCACTAGATCTAGTATAGCATGGTTCCTGGTTGGCTCCTCAACAACTTGTGACATAAAGTTGTCGTGCAGCAAGTTTATAAACTTGTTCCCATTTACTGTCCTGGCAGTACTATTGCCCCAGTCAATATCAGGGTAATTAAAATCCCCCATTATTATCACTTGCCCCAAACTAGTAGCCTTTTCTATTTGCAACAGGAGCTGGGCCTCCTCCTCTTCGCTTACATTAGGGGGTCTATAGCATACCCCTACAATTAGTTTGGTAGATTCTTTACTATCTGTGAGAAGCTCAACCCATAAGGATTCAGCTCCCTCTGTTAACCCCATCACTTCCTCCCTAATATTTGCTTTTAATTCCTGCTTAATGAACAGACACACTCCTCCTCCTTTTCTATTGCCCCTGTCCCTCCGAAACAATGTATACCCCCCAATATTAACTGCCCAGTCATGAGACTCATTCAACCAAGTTTCAGCAACTCCAATCACATCATATTTCCGCTCCAACGCCAGTACCTCCAGCTCTCCCATTTTACCAGTCAGACTCCTTGCATTGGTAAACATACATTTAATACTGGTTCCGGCGTGAGAATGATGTGTAAACAACTTATGGGCCTCCCTGCCATTATCAGTATCCCGAAGCAAGTCTCCTCCCCCATTTTCCTTTACTATGCCCACTACCTCATCTATCCTGTCTACCACAGAATTTCCCTCTGCACCCTCCCCCCCCACTCCTAGTTTAAAATCTCCTCCAACCCTCTAGCCATCTTTTCCCCCAAAGCAGCTGCCCCATCATCATTGAGGTGCAGCCCATCCCTGGCAAAGAGCTTGTAGCCGATTGAGAAATCAGCCCAGTTCTGGAGAAACCCAAAGCCCTCCTCCCTGCACCAATCTCTCAGCCACGCATTAATCTCCCTAAGCTCCCGCTGCCTTCTTAATGTTGCTCGTGGCACAGGGAATATCTCTGAGAAAATTACCTTATCCTTTTTAAAATACAACAACCCTAGCTCCCATGTATTCCATGTAATATTTCCCATACTGTATCTTCATTTTATATTTTGCCAACTGGAAAGATCAAGATGTGGAAGTCTATTGACTTACCATTTGCTTTATTTTCTGTGTAAATACTACTGGCTCATCCTGCTGATTCAGCCTTGCCTAGAGATCCATTGTCTCATTGACAGGCTGTCCTCGAGCCCTGCGCCACCCCCTCAGTGCTCCCTCTATAGAAGCCTATTACAAGGAGCCAGACATTATTGGTTGCATTACCAGCCAAGACTATGGTCCTCTCCTCAGAAATGTTTCCACTGACCTTCAGTGAGAGATAAGTCTATGCCAGCGTATGAATTCCCCTGGGCAACTCTGCTGGAAAATATGAGATTAGAGTCGGTCTTTAAACATCTATAAACTGTGATTTAGTGTGTTCAGTGCACAAATATAATTATATGGTACATTTCATACATTAACATTAGAAGAATCAGTTTGCTCCTATCTATACAGGAACCTCCCATGATGCACAGCTGTCCCTCCCTGGCACTAGCAGCTAGGTATGACATATATATATAGTAGACTGGCAAGCCAGTAGTTCTTGTTTATTAGCATTGTAGGCTAGAGCTCTGCAGCGGTTCAGGAATCTGCAGGTTTTACCCCCAAGAAAATTGGGTACCGTACGGGTTGTGGGTAGAATTTTCAAATGTGGGTTGGGGGTAGCAGATCACGTCGGACTGGGCCCAGACCTGACCCTTGCCGGTGCTCCCCCTGCGCGACCACTCCTCCCGTGATGCATTTTACTTACACATGCTCAGGGGAGGACGTCGGGTGGGGGACCCTGCGGGGAGTTAGGGGGTCCCTGCACCCCCCATTCCGACCCTGCACGTAGTTGGCCATATCCATATTTCTTATATTATATTATCTATATTATCTATATTCTACTCCTTTATACTTTTTTTTAAATGTTATTTTTGTTATTGCTACCCCGCCCACTTCCGATGATGTCGCGTCCGTTCTGCATTCCTGTTTAATGGCGGTCAGCGGGTCACGGATCGGGTTGCAAATAAAGCAGTTTCGGGACGAGTAGTGGAACAAAGCGAGTAAAAATGCAGGTTGCGCGTCTGGGTCACAGGACGCAGGTCCGGGTGTCAAAAATTGGTTCTGCACAGGACTCTATTGTAGGCAGCCAATTTATATTAAACTGCTAGGCCCCTGTTCTTTCAAGATCTTATTGCAAATAAATCTGCTAGTACATATAATCATTATATCTACTGCTCCGCACCCACTCATCACCTCCCTGTGCCTCCTGCCCTGACCCCACAGTAACATGAGAATCCAGGAGCCAAGACTTTCAAAGAGAATGTGAGAGAGCAGCTTCAGGGGTAATTATTAGAGACAGAGATCCTCAGCCCGTAAGGTTCCACCTGTTGTTAGAATACCGCCCCCAGCTTTGCTCAACATGCGGAACCTGGGAATGCTGGGAAACACTGGGCGCTCAGATGATCACTTTAACTCTTTCCGCCAACCGGCCACTTGCTAGGCAAACGCACATCTATAGCGATCCATGAATAGCTTATATTTAGTCAACTTGGGATCATTTAAGAAATTATTATAATTAATTGGCTGTATTATTACAGGTACGGGACCTGTTATCTGCCCCCAATAAGGGGTAATTATATCTTAGTTGGGATCAAGTACAGGTACTGTTTTATTATTACAGAGAAAAGGGAATCATTTAACCATTAAATAAACCCAATAGGGCTGTTCTGCCCCCAATAAGGGGTAATTATATCTTAGTTGGGATCAAGTACAGGTACTGTTTTATTATTACAGAGAAAAGGGAATCATTTAACCATTAAATAAACCCAATAGGACTGTTCTGCCCCAATAAGGGGTAATTATATCTTAGTTGGGATCAAGTACAGGTACTGTTTTATTATTACAGAGAAAAGGGAATCATTTAACCATTAAATAAACCCAATAGGGCTGTTCTGCCCCCAATAAGGGGTAATTATATCTTAGTTGGGATCAAGTACAAGGTACTGTTTTATTATTACAGAGAAAAGGGAATCATTTAACCATTAAATAAACCCAATAGGGCTGTTCTGCCCCCAATAAGGGGTAATTATATCTTAGTTGGGATCAAGTACAGGTACTGTTTTATTATTACAGAGAAAAAGGAAATCATTTTTAAAAATTAGAATTATTTGCTTATAATGGATGATTATATGGATGACGGCCTTTCCATAATTTGGAACTTTCTGGATAATGGGTTTCCGGATAAAAACACACTTCCTACTGACTTATGCAGGAGTTTGGCAAATTTCCTAAACAAATGGCCATGCAGACCACATCTTCTCAAGTCACAAGGTTACGGGCCAAGGCATTATAACACAAGAGGAGGGCTATGATAAATCCTGAGTAAGGTTGTGAACAAATATATACAGTATAACTATAAAATACCCACACACATACTCACACAGGTAACTTATACTGGTCTGCTGCCGGGATAATAAATTAAACATCTGCCTGCTGGTTGCTATGGGTAACACTACTAGCAATAGAATATTCATATGATACCCTGTCACCTGAATGGCAGAATTATGACCACCAAAGTTGCAGCATGTCACTAGCTTTATACTGTTTATCATATGGTATTGATACATGATTGATTGATTCAATGGTACGTATACTTTCTGCCCATTTTGGTAGGATAAAAAAAAAGCAGCATTGTTTAAGACAACTGGTAATTAGACTTAATTTTTTAACATTTTTTTTTTTTTGTAGGACAATATTCAGGCTCAGCATTTCAACTTCTATCGAACTATGGTACCTTGGGCCACTGTAGGATCGGACCTCAAGGGCCTCCACTGGCCACTGTGCCTCCCAACTTCCCGATAGCCGCAAACCCCTGGCCGCTACACATCCCAGCCAACCACAGCAGGATGGCCTTAGGCAGGGGAACGGACAAGGACTTTTCCCAGTAAGCGTATGGATTTGTGGGAAGGCCCCTAAGGTCCAAGCTAGAGTGGCAGGATTTTGGGGGTGCATGTACAAGGGTAGTGGCTCAGGGGCAACATGTTGCTCCCCAACCCCTTGGATGTTGCTCTCAGTTCCCCCAAACCAGGGAGTTATTTTTGAATTCCTGACTTGGGGGCAAGTTTTGGTTGAATAAAAACAAGATTTCCTACCAAATAAAGCCCCTGTAAACTGATAGGGTGCATAGAGGTACCTAATAGCCAATCACAGCCCTTATTTGGCTCCTCCATGAACTTTTATGGTGCTTGTGTTGCTCCCCAAGTCTTTTTTACATTTGACTGTGGCTCACGAGTAAGAAAGGTTGGGGATCCCTGCACTAGGGACACGCATGTCAATCTTCAGTGCTTCAGACATGATTAGGAATAATTTACACATGTGTACATGCAATTGTTTACCCACAAAGGGGAAGGTGGGTGATGATGAGCAGTTCTTGGCCTAGGGATTCCTGTGTAAATCTGGGCCTGTTCCCAGTACATTAGTGGCCCAGTCTGACCCTGCTCATATCTGATTGCTAAAGTTCAATTTCTTTATCAACCAAGGATAAGAAGATGAACAAGAGAAAAACCCCAAAAAGATTAGTCATAAAAAATAACATTAAAACAGATCCCTCACAATATCAATCTGTTTTATTTGGTCACAGTGACCCATAAAAACAGATAGCAATTTTAGGCGAAGGATGAGAATGCGCACAATAGGAACACTAGTAATGCAAAAGCCATAAAAAAAGTTGCTTAGAATTGGTCCATATATACTGAACTTAGTATTCAAGATGTGAAATCTCCAAGTAAAGCTCATTAAAGCTAATATCAAAGTGATTCATTTTATTAAATGACTATAGCTGGATATTAGAAGATATCTGGATATAGTAAGTTGCATGACAATATATAAAGACTGTATTTGCTAAAGGAGATTGACAATGTTGTCCACCTGCTCCTGTGATGAAATGCAATGCCTCGGCACTTAAAAAAAGTAACAGTGTCACAGGGAATGCAATGTCGGGCAGAGATGCTTGGCATAGTTTCCAGGGCCGTAAAGCGCCCGGTCTATTTAAAAACCGACAACCCCTTCATTCAGCAGCCAGATCTTCCCCCGAGAGAGCAGATTCCTGCACTGCTTCCTTGGCTTCCAACCGAAGGCAACACAATGGTAAATCAAGAAACCAAAACAATGAAACCCGCACAGAGGGCTGTCCGAAAAATCAGAACTGCCAGCTTGGTTTCTAGTTTAACTAAAGGATGGCAACAATGGGCTTGTGAGCATTCCACCAAGCAGGCACAGGAACCTAGCGGCTGGGTTCCAAACACGGAAAAAGATGATCAGGAACACCAGATAACAAAGTTTGCAGAGCAAACAAAACCTACAGTTGTAGCACCAAGAACGGATCCCACAGACGTTCCCACCAACGACCATGGAGATGCACTCATCAAAACTAAAACTGTGACCAAATCTTTTTCAAGCAAAGCACAAGAACGAGGAAATGACATTTGCTCCTTGACAGAACGATACGAGAAGGACCCAAGTTCACTTATACAAAGTAAGTACGACGACTCAAGGGTGGACAAAATACTGCAAGGTAATATATCTCCAACAAGGAGAAGAAAATGCTCAAATCTAGTTTCCCAGCTCACCAAGGGTTGGAAAGAGATGGAGGAGGTGGATGAAGAGCAGGGGACTGTCCTAAGTCCTACCCCAAAACTCAAGGAATGCCGAAGTGAGAGCCTGGAAACAGAGGACAGTGGATACAGCGAAGGTGATGGAGAAGGGAAATCACAAGCTGACAGTAAGAAGGAACCCCCAACGGAACATAAAGAGGATGCTGCACGGATTAAACGATCATATTCTTCAAGGTAGGTCTTTGTTGCACATAGTTACTTCTAGAGAACAATATCAAGTAAAACTTTATTATTTTAACTATAACCTTTAGAAAAGTATTTTAAGCACCCCATCCAATCCAAGATGGTGATCCTAGGGGTACTCCCTTGTATTCAATGTGCTTTCTGCTAATGTTTTAAAACCAATTATCTATTACCTCTCTCCTCTTCTATTATAGCTCATGAAGCATGAAATGTAACAGTAGTCACCTGTCCCCAGCCTGCATCCTCCCAATCCCACAATTCCCTGCACACATGATGTCAATAAGGAAAGGAGCATCACAGTGCAATGCATTGTGGGTTATGTAGTTCCTGCATGCTGTCTGTAAGCTGTGGAGAAGTTGTTACAATTTGTAACATCAATATTTTAGTCAGGATTTCAAATGATGCAAAAAGGGAATGGTTTTGAAGCTGGATTTCAGCATATATAAATGGTATTTATTCATATCTGAAGGAACAGGTTACAGTGATAGGTATATTAGGGGTTTCTGTGTGGGGCTCTTTAACAAATTTTGGTTCAGAAGCTGGAATCCCCCCTTAGAGGGGCAGGATACCCCCTTCTTCAACATGAGTGCAATGAATAGGGATTGTGCTGAATCAAACACATTCAGTACACTCAATAGGCCAATAAAGTATGTTCAGCACAAGCCCTATTCATTTCACACACGTTAAACAAGTGGGTACACTTTAGCACCAGTATATTTTACAGACAATTTTGTTTTCCCGGTGCATTTAAACAATATGAGTGAATGTACTTTCCTAGATATTTGATTTTGATTTAAATTGAGTAATTTTGACTCACTTTGAATAAATACGTTGTATTGGCTTAATACAGCCCAACATATAAAGACCAGTAGGAGCAGCACAGGTTTCTGGAATGTCTCAGCTGTCCGTGTCCGATTGCTCTCAGACCCTATTTATTTGCTTCTGCCTAAATGTCACATGGGGTTGTCTAAAAACACAAGAATTCAGATTTTCTGTGTTCAAGAAATACTGTCGTTTATATTGGTTTGTTTTTATGATAGGGCACTTCTCCTAGGATCCCTAGTGTCCGAGGGCCCTCTTGGAAGTCTATAAAGAAAGATCATAGTATAATGAGTAACGAATGTTCCATGTTGTTTAGTATATAGATCAGGGATGTCCAATATATAACCTTCCAGCAGTTATTAAATTGTAATTGCCAGCAGCCAAAGCCTTATACCAGGGATCCCCAACCTTTCTTACTCGTGAGCCACAGTCAAATGTAAAAAGACTTGGGGAGCAACACAAGCACCATAAAAGTTTATGAAGGAGCCAAATAAGGGCTGTGATTGGCTATTAGGGGCCTCTATGCACACTATCAGCTTACAGGGGGCTTTATTTGGTAGTAAATCTTGTTTTTATTCAACCAAAACTTGCCCCCAAGTCAGGAATTCAAAAATAACTACCTGGTTTGGGGGCACTGAGAGCAACATCCAAGGGGTTGTCAGGATTTCTGGATTTTTTAACCATCACCTACTCTAGTCAGTGGTCTGACCAACTAGAAGTCCCCACAGGTCGGGGACCCTCACAACATATTTTTTTATTGAAACCCAACCCTCAAACAAGTGGTATAATGGACAACTGGCAAACTACATGGGAAGAGTTGGATTAGAAAAGTCTAAAGCAGAGTTGTGCTTACAGCTCAGCTTTCAGTGCTTTACAAGTGTCTATAAATACTGCTTTGATGACATTATGACATTTTTTTTTACATCTAAGGAATGACCAGAAAATAAAGTATGAATGAGACTTGAAAAGAAGAAAATATATATTGTGCAAATACTTTCCCAAAGTCTATAGCACATACAAAAAATAGTTGGGCCTTTGGCTGGCTGATTTTAAATCAATATGCCAAAAGTTCTCCCCCAAAGATCCCCCCCTTTGGTGACAATGGTAATGCTGTGTAATTTACAGTGCTTGCCTTAGGCCTTAAAGTACAAGAAAAGTAAAATGACTTTGAGTGTCTATTTGACAGGCACCCCAAGAAATTATAGTGGCTGACCTCTAAACCATTGCTCCCCTGGGCTGAACAATTGCACCAGTTGGCTCCCAACAGTGCTGCAGATCATGTGCATATATAGTACATTAAAAATGGAAATTAACCTATACTGTGCCATAGGCAAACAGGCAAAAATTGCAGCTTAGTTTCCATTTATCCAGGGCCAGAGCATTTTACAGTGAAGAGAAGCACCTGCCTGACAAATACCTGTAGGCGACTTTCAATGTCCTTGTCTTTTAATTGACAATTTTGTATCTAACAGTATTTTTTGTTTGTTTTTTTATTTTAGAAATAACAAGGCTACTGGAGAACTTGATAACATAAACAAGGCTTACAAGAGACACGGCCCTGTGAATAACATTAAGGGGAAGTGGGAAAAGTGGTCAAATCAACATGCTCTGACTCAAAAGCTAAACCCTTTCAGCGAGGAGTTTGACCATGAATTTGCAATGTCCAGGAGACTCCACAAGGGTGATAAAGGTTACGGCCATCCTGAAGAAGGGACAAAAACTGCTGAAAGGGCCATGAGGGCGGAGGCCCACATCCACCGTGAGATGAAGGATTTGTGTTTTATCATCAGTACTATGTCTAAGCCTGGGAAAGATGGGAAAGTCCGTGTAACTTTTGGAGAACTCTTTGATCGATACGTGCGCATCTCAGACAAAGTGGTAGGGATACTTTTGAGAGCAAGAAAACACGACATGGTGGACTTCCCAGGAGAAATGTTATGGCAAGGCAGAGACGACCATGTAATAATCACTTTACTATGAACTCAGATGAGTGGTGTAGTTAGTCATTTTTAGCTTCATGACAACTGAAACAGTTTTATTACACAATTTCAGCAGAAATCTAGATGTTCCAGTGAGTGTCTTTGCTTTTACTGAAGTTTTTGAATTGTAGACTAAGGACTGTTATTATAGGTAGATAACCAAACAACTAACCTTATATGGAAATCTAAAGGTGGGTTTAGATTTACTAGTTTAGGTCAAAACTTAATATATAAAGTCTTAGAACTTGTGTTTTTGCAGTCATCTCAAAACTAAAAGCCCCGGTGTAAGCTCTTATCCATTGGATGCCCAATACTTTGGATGGAACATTACAAAGCAGGAGATATCTTCTCATGCACCCAACTTAATTTTAGCTTTCTCTATTTATTGCATTATTAAACTTTGGTGTTCAACACGTGAAATGACTAGATACTAGAACTCATCATAGCAAACAGCATTGACTTCGTTGGTAGAGGACTGAAATATATCTCAGTATGTTGAGTGTAGCTATATAGAACACTAATTTCCATTTCCTCCTTATTTACACAGTACCCAGATAATTCCCTAATTGTTCAACCTTTTCCAATTTAAAGCTGGCCATACACGCACCGATAATATCGTACGAAACCTCGTTTCATACAATATTCGGTGCGTGTATGGCAAGTCGGCGAGGCAGGGTTTAAAGATTTTGATCGGGCGCCATAGAAGGCGCCTGAGCAAAATGTGCCGTCAGGGCTGAATCGGCAGAAGGAGGTATAAATTCTATTGTTTCTACCTTCTTATCTGCTATTTCAGCCCTGAATGGTTAGTGGCTGATTGAACGATCTTTCGTGTGACCGATGGTCGCACGAAAGATCCCCAATTGCCACGTGTGTGGCCACCTTAACTCTTGCAATCATATTGGTCAAACAGGCTAGCAGGGCCTATATGCATTTCCTGGAAATGCTGGGTAAGCATGAAGAGTATTAGGATTTTTTGGGGGGAGGGGGAATTATATTTGAAATAAAAATACCAAATATATTTTGACTTCCTCTAGTCGGACAAAGTTTAAATGTGGAGTTACCGCTCACCTTACACCACCGACATTCTATTTAAACGTTACAAAGATGGACATTTTGCTTTTCATTTGAGATATTTGCCCCCTTTTTTCAAAGAAATGTTTTATAATAAAATTAAAAAAAAAAAAATTTATATAAAATATTGTCTTCATCTTTAATGCTTTTGGCTTTGTTTACAGTGGATTTTGTACACGACTTACTGCCTTTTGGGGTTGCCAAATGCATAGAATATATTACATACTTATATGTACTAAAGAAATTTTATAAAATAAATACAATGAAACTTTTATAAGAAAAAATGCTTTATGTTTTAATCACTGATCTATGGCTTTACTACTTCTTTATTGTATGCAGAGGAAAATTAAACATTATCTTAAAAAAAAAAACACAACTTTGTACAGATCATATTGCACAATTTCTGAAAACTCCCATCCAGAAGACGCTATGTGTAGAGAGCACAAATGTGAGCTAATGAGTATTATACCCCCTAAGGTTTTCTCTGTGACTCCTTTCTCCAGCACGGAGAGCACTATGCTACCTGCAGCTCAATACTAATGAAAGCACATTTATGCATTGAGATACAATATGTAATGTCCAGGTACCAGACAGTCAGACAACCGCCAGGATTGTCAAATCAGACATTTTATTAGATAAATGTACTATTCACAGCTGGAAAACACATTTTTTTGTTCTCAGCAGCACAGTCAGTTATTCAGGCAATTTCTAAGCATTTGCAAGAAAGGCTAATACAGTGCCCACTGTGGGCAATAAGTCCAAAGCATATAGTGGGCACCAGAAGTCCTGAAGAATAAAAGGAAATATAATTTAAGGACAGACCCTGATATCAGTCCGTTTGCATTTAAGCTTTTGAACTTCTGTTATTTTTTTATGGGTTGGTTTAAAATATATATTGTTAGTTTAAAGCTAGGGATACAGTGAATCCACTATTTTAGGAGCTGGCTGAACACCGAATCCTTTGTAAAAGGTTCGGCTGGATACTGAACCGAATGAGAATCCTTATTTGGCCAGTGGCATGGATTTGACAGAATCCGAATCCTGCTAAAAAAGGCAGAATATGTTGGTCAAATCCAGAATTCTGTGTATCCCCATTTAAAGCAGTGATCCCCAACCAGTGGCTCATAAGCAACATGTTTGTCACCTCATTTGATTTTGCTCCCAGTGGCCCAAAGTAGGTGCCCATTGTAGGATCCTACAAATTCTTGTGCTGTTGCCCTGAATTGTGTAGTGTTGCACGACAAGATCAGATAAAATGTGACCCACAAAATCTGATCAAAAGAGCTTGTAGAGTTTAGAATAGATGGCGGCGGCCATACCTTGAATGTTCCCCAGACTTGTATCCAATGCGGTAGAGGGTTGGCCTGTGCATGGCCATCTTTACATTTCTATCAGGGACGTAATGCAATAAGAAATGACACAACTCCATACATATTTTGCATGTATTTGTTTTTATTTTCTCTATATATATTTATACATATATTTATAATTATAACACTATGACCTTATAGTACTTAAAATCCATTACAGGATTAGTAATAGTCTTAAACCCACAAAAACATTAATAGTGCTGTGGAAGACCAAAGGGAGGCAATGCTTTCCTAATATATTTACATCTTTTTTTTTTATTCATCAATTGTAAACATTTATTCTACATACTAGTACTAAGAAGAGGATTATAGCTATACACATTGGGAAAATAGATGATGCCCTGTTTTGTTTCACATTCAGCATTAGCATGGAATAGAGAATACTTCTTCCCTTTATTACCAGTTAAGCAGTTGTGTTTAGATTGATTTGAAAGAATGTAAGATCTAAGCCTATAACAGCCAGTCCATTTGGCTTTTTATTCGGTTTCAAAATAATTTAAAGTGCTATAAGCAACCCGTCAATGAACACATTTCTATAAGAACAAATCTACTTTTGAACATTAATTTACAAGATAATATACAGGTTTGTCAGAAACAGCTGACTCTTCAGCACAAAAAGAACCCACTGTCACATTTATCATGGCAATTTACTTGCGTAACAGAATAGAAGCTTTGAAATTGAAACTTTCTTCTGCAGAGCCTCTATTTAAGAGGCTTATTTTCCTACGGAACGGCTACTGACGAGAGTCTAAAGACGGTAATTTTTCTGATGTCACATGACAGTTTGCATATTTCACAAAGAATACAAGTTACAATATTGTTTACTTATCATATACACCAACCAGTTTGTCAGATTTAGTACTAATGTACAACATACAGTCACCCAGTACAAAACTATATTTGAATTTCCTTTGTATGCCAATTTTTATTGGTTGCTTGGACATTTTATCCTTCTTTCTTCCGCGCATTCCTGGTTGTTTTTTCGGGAATTCTTAAACGCAGATTCAAACCTGAAGCTCGCGACACGGATACATCTCACTGATATTCTTGGAGCTGTGTTAGCCTCCATAACTTTTTTCGTCATTAAGTTCGAACAGAAAAGTGAGAACATATAACATACGGCAAAATGTACACTTGCAGCTTCGCCCCGTACTGACATCTGAAAATAGATTTAGCTGCTGAAAATGAAAAATAACTATGGTTGTTAACAAAAAAATAGATATCATATATTGTATATATTAAGCTGCGGAACATTGTTTCAAAATGTTTCACTCCTGTACAGATTAAGAAATATTCCATCAAGAAACACTTTCATATATATATATATATATATATATAAATATATACATACATATTTACTCAAATGCCCATATTTCAATATCTTGAACTATGAAGTCTTCTTTCTTAGAAAGTATACAGTTTCCAAATGTTTTACATGTATGACTTCTTCCATGATAAAGATCTCCATCCAACCAAAGCGCAAATTCTCCCCTGGAAGAACAAAAGTAAAGACGCAGAGTCAACATATTTTCAACTGGGTTGTACAACTTATGGATTAGGATAAACAAATACAAAACTAGTAGAGATGAACCAGATTTCAAAAGCTACAGTAGAGACAACAGGTGAATTACTGTAAAAACCCAAGTTTGTTTCTCTCTCAAAATCAACAATTTTTCTTTTTCAAGCGATGTTACACAGAAAGCATTGCTATTCAAAACTCTTGGAATCTCTCAAAGGAAAACCCATTGGGCGCTGGGAATTATGAAGCGTTGACTTGTGCGAA
This sequence comes from Xenopus tropicalis, assembly GCF_000004195.4. Classification (NCBI taxonomy): domain Eukaryota; kingdom Metazoa; phylum Chordata; class Amphibia; order Anura; family Pipidae; genus Xenopus; species Xenopus tropicalis. Next base: position 133,006,245 of record NC_030682.2, on the reverse strand, counting down.
TCGTTTCCTTGTTGAAATCTCTAGTTATCTCTTGTTAGGAAAAGACGAACAACTGCTCGAACTCGCTTTTAAAAAATCACAGGGACTAATGTCTCTGTGAAACAATAGCCTAAAGACACTGGACAGAAAGGAATCATGAAAATGCCAAGACGTAAGCAAATGATTATCTTTCAATGTTATATTTTACATTTCTTTCTCTTTTAAGCCTACCTTTTCAAAAACAAAACAAAAATAATCTGACCTGGTGCATGGAGCATCAGATGGAGTACTAGTAATGTTGAGTAATGTTACTTACCCTCCTCCTCCAAACGCTAACGAGTCCATATCTCCTTTGATAAAGAACATGTTGTCTCCGGTCCATTTAAAGACCTAGGTTGAGAATCAAAATATTTGTTTACATTGTGTAGACATCAATTAAATAATAATAAAAACTTCAACCTAGAAACTTCACAATAAAAACAAGTAGCTTAAAATATAGATCATCTAGAAGAGTGGAATATGTTGCCTAGAGGAATGTCCTATATGCTCACAAGTGAACAAGATGGACATTACCAAAAAAAAAAAAAAAACCATCAGGATTATTTCAAGCAGATATAGGTATCTGTTTACGTAAAAAAGAAAACTGAATAAAAATTGACTGCTGGGGCCCCTTTCTCACTGTAGTCACTCATGAGACATTTGCTTACAATTGTTGACGTGAGTCTTGGCTCACAGAGAAAGTTCCATGTTGACAATATAGGTGTACATAGGCCAATTTTTTAGCTTGGAGATAGATTTACTGCGCCAAAAGAAGTTATGGAAAATATGACAATGTTGTCAGGCAATTGGAACAATAAATTGGCCAATTACTTCTTTACTGCTTTGTATGCGGGGTCATTAAGTAACCATACTTAACACAACCACAACCATCTCATCTGCTTAGAGTCATTATTTAGAACCGAAAATAATTCTACTGATCAGCTATCAAAGCTAGAACACATGTAAGGTTCACTGAATGTCTGACATATGTGTTTGTCCGGTTTCTGTAGCTAGTATGTCCCAGAACAAAGGGCAATTTCTCCAGTTCCAACACGTAAGATACTTTCACTAGTTACTATAAAGAGCAGCAGATTTTAGCATGGTGTCTGTATGGAGTACAATGAATCATTCCAACCTGCTCCTGCCTTCAGTTATGGCTCCTTAGACATTGATAGTCTCATATTAGATTCCAGCTGGACAGACTGCAAGTGCAGACAGATAATATAGCCTGCATTCTATATTGTCTATAGAGTTAAAGCTGCATATTCTCCCTCAGTGTGTCAGATAAAAGTTTAAGCCATTTTCCTTGCTCCAATACTTCACTTAGCCTTTATATTCTGGTCTGTGTTTCATTAATTTATTTACCTTCTCCTTTCTCAGCCCAGATGTCCAGCCACTCCCACAATTCTTTCTCCCTCGCCATTTTAAATATATTTATGTGCAAACCCATGCATCCCCTTCAACTACTCCCCAGCTCCCTTGCCCCTATATCCTCTGCCATAATTCTTTTACATTCTAATCTTGCCACAAGGCTTTTCTCTCATTGCATTATTCAACCCACCAGTTCACGTATCCCAGCCCTTATTCTAACAAAAATACATTTTTCCCAACTTCTTCCAGCCTTTCACTCTATAACCTCAGCTGTACCCTTTATCTACTGCCACAAACAAGGATGGCTTATTCCAAATGTAGATAAGCCCAATACACCTGTTCTGTCTCTGAGCTATATCATTTTTCATAGAACTAGAATAGGTATTCGTTACATCTAACCATAATTAAATATTTTTAAATGGAGTGTTTTTCTAAAACACATTTTATGGATGCATTTTTACTACTAGAATCCTGTTAAATCAATTACATTGTGACCAGGGAGAGATTATTCTATTTTCAATGGCTAGCAGCAACATACATTGCACTTACCTCAAAATCTGGGCAGAAAGTAAATAGGAAGGTCTCTCCGGTGCCATAAAAGCAGTCGCTTATTTTAAATGGTTCTGATGCCAGAGCACCAAAAATCTACAAGAGAATTAGGTTTAAATAAACAGTCATTTAGATGCATGCAGCTAAAACAAATAACCATTTGTATCAACTATAATATATATATTGAACTTATTGTACCAGTTCAGCAGCCCTATAACAATAATGGTCCAGGCCTTCACATATTTGCAGAGCAGATCCTGATCTTGCAAGCTTGTTAGGCCATCTTTTCAGTGTCAGTGGCACTGCACATGCTCACTGTGTTCTGGGCTCTTGGGGAGAAGCAAAACATATAGCAGGCAGGCACTCCGGAAAATCCAAAAAGTTGTAGAAATCAGCAGCCAAAAAGGGAATTAGTATAAAAGGTATAAAGTTTATTTAGTCCATATGTAAAAGCACAGGGAAGCCTTTAGGGAGAAGCCTCTTCGGGAGAAGTTAAACGTTGAGGGTTGTTGAAAAACATTATCAAAAATGGAGGTTTCTGTCACAGAATGGGCTTGTTTTCACATTGCCATGTAATGTAAATATGAATTACTAGCTATCCCTATATTGGGAACTTCACATTGTGCATAGACTGTATATTATAAATTGGTCACTAAGCTCAGGTAAGAGACAGCAGCCCAGAGAATGTCCTGACAATCAGTAGAAAGGAATATGGGGAGCTGCTGGGGGCATCTCTGGAGGCACAGCAGTGTTTATAGCCTAACTGTCTGTTGAGCTTTAGTTCTCCTTTAACTAGAAGCGTTATGAAGTGTTCTGGAATGTAAGTAAACATATAAATGAACCAGTTCTAACTACATTCCCCCCCATTCCAACTAGCATTAATGGGCAGTTCACCTTCACTAAATGCTGGGGCTATTTTGGTCAGTATATATCAATGGAAGATTATTACCACAATCAAATTTTAATAAACATGGATCATTCCTAAAGTGTATTGTAATAAATAAAATTCATGGGGGGGGGGGGGGGAATTACATTTACATCTTAACTTTAGCCTACTATGGGATCTGATCCAATTACATTTGCCATTGCTATTACTGCAGCTGAGAAATGTATCCACTATTTAACAAACTAATCCATTGAGCTGCCACATGGAAATGTGAATAGAGAAGAGTTAAATGAAACTATTTTTTTAACCTTTACTTACTGATCTTATCTCACTTATAGGTATCAGGGGAGTGGAATACTTTCAGTCAGCACGTGTACAGATATAAAAGTGATAAATGCTTTGGGAAACACTTTTCTCCCAGTGTCCCCATACTTTAGGGCACAAGTGTCTGTTTTGGTTCTTCTAATGACCCATGTTGATGGACAGGCTGTCCGATTTACCTTTTAGACCTACAGTGCCGTCTCCTTGCTGCTATGCCAGATGAGGCAGGGAAGCTTTAAACGCTCCCTAAGGACTAAGCGCACATAACTCTGGGTCAGAAAGAGAAGCCTGAAGGGTTTGAGAGTGATGAAATAGTTTTATTGGTGATACTGCAGAACCAGTCGGCAGCTGACGCATTTCGCGCGGACAAGTAGTCACGAGCCCAGGAATCACAGCTCTTTAAAACTCACTGAAGAGAGAAAGTGCTCTGGCTCCAAATAAAAACCAACCTCTTTAGCTAGCAGAGTGGCTAGTAGGTTGCCAAAATAAACTGTAAGGAACGATATGAATTTTAGAAGGGAATAAATATGCCCTACTGTGCAATATGAAGAAGATTTATATGAAAAAGGTACAGTTATCGGACCCCTTACCCGGAAACCCATTATCCAGAAAGTTCCAAATTACGGAAAGCCCATCTCCCATAGACTCCATTTTAATCAAATAATTCACATTTTTCCCTTTTCTCTGTAATAAGGAAACAATACAGGTATGGGACCTGTTATCCAGAATGCTCAGGACCTGGGGTTTTCTGGATAGGGGATCTTTCTGTAATTTGGATCTCCATAGTTTAAGCCTACTAAAAATCATTAAAATATTAAATAAAAATGAAAGGCTTGTTTGGCCTCCAATAAGGGGTAATTATATCTTAGTTGGGATCAAGTACAGGTACTGTTTTATTATTACAGAGAAAAGGGAATCATTTAACCATTAAATAAACCCAATAGGGCTGTTCTGCCCCCAATAAGGGGTAATTATAACTTAGTTGGGATCAAGTACAGGTACTGTTTTATTATTCCAGAGAAAAGGGAATCATTTAACCATTAAATAAACCCAATAGGGCTGTTCTGCCCCCAATAAGGGGTAATTATATCTTAGTTGGGATCAAGTACAGGTACTGTTTTATTATTACAGAGAAAAGGGAATCACTTAACCATGAAATAAACCCAATAGGGCTGTTCTGCCCCCAATAAGGGGTAATTATATCTTAGTTGGGAACAAGTACAGGTACTGTTTTATTATTACAGAGAAAAGGGAATCATTTTTTAAAAACTAGAATTATTTGCTTATAATGGAGTCTATGGGAGATGGCCTTTCCGTAATTCAGAACTTTCTGATTAACGGGTTTCCGGATAAGGGATCCCATACCTGTAACTTGTACTTGATCCCATACCTGTACATTATTTAGTTATGTACACATAATATTATCTCCGTCCTGCTTTAACAGTGTACTCTCCTTTTAGATGTATTACCAACAGAATATCTGTTATGAAGCCATCAACTTATTTATTCATTGTGACAATTTAGCAATAAAGTGCTATTGCAGCGTATGAATATTGGCATTGCATGTATTATACAGGAGTTACACAAGTTATCTTGCTTATATTTTATTTAACCAGTCACAGACAATGACTTTATGTGGCTTTATATCTTGTGACATTAGTTGACTGCAATTCACCAGTTACATGCAGGTAACTGTAGTTATGACAGCTGAACAGCGAGGGGTATCAATTTATTTCACAAACAGCGACAATTCCAGGTACAGGTATGGGATCTGTTATCCGGAAACCCATTATCCAGAAAGCTTCGAATTACGGAAAGCCTGTCATTTTAATCAAATAATTCAGATTTTTTAAATCGATTTCCTTTTTCTCTGTAATAATAAAACAGTACCTGTACTTGATCCCAACTAAGATATAATTACCCCTTATTGGGGGCAGAACAGCCCTATTGGGTTTATTTAATGGTTAAATGATTCCCTTTTCTCTGTAATAATAAAACAGTACCTGTACTTGATCCCAACTAAGATATAATTACCCCTTATTGGGGGCAGAACAGCCCTATTGGGTTTATTTCATGGTTAAATGATTCCCTTTTCTCTGTAATAATAAAACAGTACCTTGTATTTGATCCCAAAAAGATATAATTAATCGTTATTGGATGCAAAAATAAAAAAAAAATCCTATTGGGTTTATTAATGTTTAACTGATTTTTTAGTAGACTTAAAGGTATGGAGATCCAAAATACAGAAAGACCCCTTAGCCGGAATACCCTTAGGTAACAGGTCCTATACCTGTATATCATCCCTTAGAATATACATATTGAGGGTTAAGGCTGTACCAACCCAAACAACTGGTCTAACACTTTCGCTCCACTTTGCTCCATGTTTACATTATTGTCACACAGGACGTTTGTCAACTGTCCCAATTTGCATCTCAGGGGGTAGACAAAAGTATCAAGATACCGCTGTATAGGATTATCACCATGTCCAGAACAGTTGTATGGCATAACTGCACAAGAATGCCTCCCCTTTTAGGATTCCCCTATTTGGCAGTGTGAAAGTATTTTTGGACAAAATGACATTACCCTAAGGCTACTGCCACAAAGGGCAATTTCTCACCCCTCTTCTCTGATCTGCTTACCGGTGTGTCTGTACCCAAAGACACTGTGCCGGCCTGGATGCAGACAAATGATCTGCTTCTTGCGCCTGCACCCAGGCTGGCACAGTGTCTGTGTGCATACGCACCATAAAACAGATCAGATCGGAAGGGTAGTTTCTCGGCCAGTACTTATACACAGTAATCTTAGGGGTATATTTATCATGCTGCGGAAAAAGTGAAGAATTACCGGTAATGTTGCCCAGGGCAACCAATCAGGAATTAGATTTCAACAGTAAGAAAACCAAAGCAAAGCATCTGATTGGCTGCTATGAGCAACATCACCGGTAATGTTTTACTCTACTTTTTACACAGCATGATAAATATACCCCTTAGTGTTACCAGAGTTCCACTTCTATCAATAGCTATAGAACTTGCTGCAAAAAACACCATGGACTGTTTCCGAAAATGTCAGTATCGCCATTATTTCTAGTCTACAGTAACAAATCAACTTAGCTGTGAGATGAAACAGGCATACAATAACTATTTATGAAAAACTGTAATGGAGAACCAAGAGGTTGATAGTAAGGACATTTTGACTCAGATAAAAGGTGTCAATTTATCTAGATACTGCCGTCAAATGCAGACAGCTGAGCGCAGCAATCACCCTCACAGCATGCTGCTATTTATATAGCCCTGCTTTTGCTCTCTACTAATCCCAAAGGTAAGTACAATATGTAATGGAAATAACAGAACCATGCACTACTACTACATGCACAGCAGTGCAAAACCATCAGTAGTGGGTACAGAACAACTACGCTTGGCAATGCTGGGAGTTGACGAAGGACCTAAACAATGACTATGATTGTAAGGCATTGTAAAGCAATCTAACTTATAAGTACAAAGACACACTGAGCTACTAGTAGCAGTTACTTTTTAATGGCTACTAAACTCCAGAAAATACCCTGCCATAGACAATACTGAGCATTGCCTCTTCTAAAACACACATAGAGGCAATTATCAGTAAATGATCAGCATTGTCTCTTAGTAGCCACGACAAGTAGTTGCTACTAGTAGCTCCATGTGTCTTCACCCTAAGAAGCCTGTGTCTCCCCAATCCCAGCATGACTGAGAGAAGGTCTGATAAGTATGTTGGATTCTTGGACCTCTATATACCACTGAGCAGTGCATTCATGCATCTTTTCTTTTTTATGAAGACAAGTTACAGTGAAGCCACTATTTACTAGTGAAAAAGACAAAGGCCTTTCAACCATGGGAACATGTCGGGATCAGATTAACTGCAAGTTTACCAGTTTCTTGTAAGTAAATGATTCTGTTAAGTGGGTTTCTTATCTGAGCAGAGTCATTTTTTAGAAATTAACTGGTGAAGCCACGCCAGACTAATATGGCAACTTGCTAAACTAGAACGGTCCCCAAAACTCGCTATCAAGATAAATGAATTAATTCCCATCACTACACGAACAACAAGTCTGCTAAGCAGCATCACTTTACCCCAACAACTTTATTTCTGTCTCTGCATATAAAGGGTATGGTTGGGTGGGGGTTTACATTCCAGGAAAAGCTCAACATAGAGAATTAAAGTACTTAGAAATAGTGGCAAAGGTAATCCTCACATTGGCTGCAAATCTACCCAAAAACTATTTCATATAAGGAACTGCGTAACACACAGAAAGGTTCCAGATTAAGGAATATGAGTTAGAACAAACTGAAGCATCAGATCATGAACTAGTAAAGAGTTAGACATGGGATCATGTACTGGATATCTTGGTGCATATATATTATATATTCCTTAGGTGAACATTTAAGTTAGGCAAAAGAGATTATTGCTGGGCGCCAGCTCCTAATCTCCAAAGCTTCTGAAGGAATTCATAAAAAAGGCTGAGTGCTCTGCTAATCTAAGCTCAGCTGTTTCCTATAGGGGCAGAAGAAACAGCTGATGGTATGTAGCAGTCAGATGTATTTAGGGACACGGCATAGCAGGTGCAAAAGCAACTAGCAATGAGGTCTGATTAATGCTGTGTGATAGGGATGTTTGCCCACCCCCACTCAGAGAATAGCAACTGCCTATGTCAACGTTAAGCAATACTGTCACACACATTATTATATCCCACACAGTAGCCACCCAAAGAAAATGAACATTGCTCTACCTGCGCATCGCTGTCTTTAATGACCAGGAGCACCGGAGTGTCCAACCCAAGCATCGTTCTGTACAGTGTTTTCAAACTCATGCCATGTTTTGCAGTGCTATAAACAAGCGTCCATGGATAGCCGATTGTCCGAGGTGGAAGGTGCTTTGTTAACTGTTGAAGAGCCAGATAAGGTTATTCCAGCTATGCCTGGGCAAAGATGATATCAACTAAAAGCAGCAGATGAAACTTCCCATAAGCTGTGTTATACTAGCTTGAGCAAAATGACAAGGGCACATACTACTAGTACCTTTTCGATCTGATCAGTCTGCAAAAGTGAACTGGGATCACTGAGATTTGGTCGGAAAGATTCGGGTTCCTGATCATTCTTAATGTTTGTGGCTTGCTTCGAGTTCACGTCTTCTCTTGTTGTGATCTTCAAGTAAGGATAAAAGAAGATTAAAACAGTAACAAAGTAACAAGCTAACAGCACTCCCTGTCCTAAATGGACACTTTCACAAAAGGAAAGCACTTCTGAGAGCAGTTACATAAGAAAGGGTTTTCTGTGTATTTAAATATAATGTACCGTTAGCCTGCACTGGGTGTGGTTGCTTCAGAAGCAATACTACGGTTTATATAAATAAGCAGCTGTTTATCATGAGGGCAGCCATTCTAGTTAAAAACTGGCTATAGGACAAAAGTCAAAAAGCAGTTAAACTGTGTAGCATACAATGGTCTTAGTTCTTACACATAAATGTTCATCAACAATGTATCAGCTTCTAGATAAAGGCCATACAAAATAGTAAATGCCGATATACCAGGAAAGACCAAACCACATATTAAAATTTTGGTTAAGAAATGACTCATTAGACAAGTCGGTGCCAAGGCACTTTGGGCAAATAGTGTATCAATATATCTATATTAATCCCTCCAGAATAATACTGAAGGGCAGGGGGGGGGGGGGGGAAGCAACTTCAAGAATCCACAATATGCCACTAAATGTAAATGCAGCAAGCCATCTGATGCCACCACTTTTACAGAAAGGAATTTGATTCTGCTTATAAGTTACGGGTAAAATATCATTGATTCTTATGTCAAACTTAAGAGACAACAAACATCCACTTATAAGTATATAATATTCAGAACCATTAGTGAGCCTTCTGTCTCACTGCATCACGGTACTGGAAGAGATGCCGAATGGTCACACACAGCAATGCAAACAAAAATAACAGTAGATTTCAGGCAATTCAAAAAGGTGGTTGCAGTGAACTCCTATTAAAATATAAAGGTTTAGACCCCACCGTTACATAAACAGATACACCACCATTAAAGAAGAACTAAACCCTAAAAATGAATATGGGTAGGAATGCCATATTTTATATACGGACTTAAAGCAGCAGCCTGAAGGCTCAGCGCCTCTATAGTAGTAATGATATAGGCCTTTACTACTGCCACAGGCACTCCCCATCTTGCTCGGTGGGCTCTGAGCAGCTGCTGAAATGCTTAGGGGTCGTCATAAAATTGGATTTGTCTGTCATACAAGCCAATACTACAGGTCTGATTAATACATTCTGATGCTAACTGCTCTGGTTTCAAAGCTGCAATGTAGTAATTCTGTATTAAAGCATAATCAACCGTATATCATGACATTTATATTCTATATATACAGTATATTTTGAGTCGGCCCCTAAGCTCAGGTAAGTGACAGAGCATGTGCAGTGAATCAGCAGAAAAGAAGATGGGGGGCTACTGGGGCATCTTTGGGGGCACAGATCTTCCCTGCTAAAGGGCTGTGGTTGCCTTGGGCTGGTACAGAAGCCCAAAACATAATGTACAACATTTCTAGCCTACTTCTTTAGTTAGGCTTTAGTTCTCCTTTAAGTGTTGTCATGGTGCAGGATGGATCATATGGTAATCAATTCCTGACCCTGACAGGCACAAATATATTTTATATTGATATGATATGATCTTTTCAATCCCACCACAAACATTTCTTAATAAATCATGGAATTAAATCAAAGCCTGTTTTTATGATGTTAACATTTATGTAAGCAGGACTCAAAGCTAGATAAGGATTTTTTTTTTTTTTTTAATCGTAGGTCTGTGATTATTATCAATGGTTATCACAAGAGGTAGCTTACACAGCTGTAAAAACAAAAAAGAAGGAAAGAAAAATAACATAGTCCTTGACATGGAAAACTTTACCTGCGTAATATGGTTTTGAAAACAGTAGAACATAATGAAATTAACTCCCACCATAACAAAATGTTCTGTTAAATTTGATTCAAACAGAAAAAGAAGAGATTTTGCACAACTGTGAAAGGAACTTCTTACAAGTTGATGTACAACCCAGTGTGGTGCCCACAGCCCAAGGCTGCTAAGGGAAGTGCTGGGGTGCCATTAAACCAGTGAAATAAAGGCTATTCTGTAAGATTTGCTTTCACAAGCTGGCGGAAACAAGTTGAAAAACACCAAATCACTGCAAACGTAGCCCTAAAAATCTCAGACATTTTGAATATGGAAGGACAGACATTCACACTGGCCGGCAGAAGAAGACGAGACAGTTAGTGCAAGCAAAGAGAGCAAACAATGAGACACACATCTTGCTAAAATTACTATGTCACTGCAAGCAAAGACTTGAACTTCTTGGACGGATACACGGAACAATAGATATTTTTGCTTCCAGTAAAAGGAAATCGTAATTTCAAGAGAATCTTTGTAGCAACATGAATTGGGCAGCCATGGCGCAGTAGCCATGACAGGCCTTGGTACTATGTTCTATGGTTTTCTAGGGACACTACTAATTAGTTTGTTCCTGGAAAGGAGGTGGAGGGGGTAACTACTGAAGAGGGCACCTTGAGACGTCTGCAGAGAGTGCGCAGTTCTTCAGTATTTAGCGCATCGATCCTGCGGTGGTACTCTGCCACAGATACTACCTGAATATGGAGACAGGAAGACAATAATTCTACTGATAGAGTTAAAAGAACAAAAAAAGGAAAGTTAGAGAAAAAAAAAAGCAACAGAAGCAAGACACATAAAGCGAATGTCGATGATGAATACTCATGGCGGCTGATGGCGTAGAGGCGTACGCCACGCATAAAATGGGATTTGACTGGAGAGGCCACACCAGTCCTGGACATGAACAGTGCTAAGAACTGTACTGCAAATAAACCTTAAGCCACAGCTGGGGGACCTGCAACCCTGGGGAGCAGGATTTTACAAATTAAAATGTAATGTAGAACTTAGTTCTGCCACAGTAGGGAATAATTTGAGTTATTTATAAAGTGCAGAGTGTTAGGTCAGCTCCATAGAAATAAAGGACAAGTATTATCAGTACGGCTCTGGGTTGCTCATGGCCTACCTTCAGCATCCAAAATGGAATCAATGCTGTATGGAAACCATAAATGTAACATATAAAACAGAATGGCACAAGCATTCATAAAGCAGGACATTTTCCTAAACAATGAGCAGGGATAAAGAATGCAGCAAAAGATATAAAAAACATTTCTTTTATTTGGACCAGACACTAGGGGTCACCACTTTGATATCCCAATACTGAGCCACCTAGTGATAGTTTAACTCTGTGTTCCTATATAAGGTCCGTCTACTGGCCCATGCTTGTTAAGTGTTAATAGACTATCATTTTCTGAGCAGCGTCATAGACACATTCCAAGCCTGAATGTCTAATTCACATTATGAAAATGTCACCAGCATACACCCACCTTTAAATCCTCTATTAACTTTCTGTCTTACTAACAGACTAACAGTCTTTCTGTGCTATTCCAGCCAGTGAGTGCAACTAGATTTTGATGCCACTTACCCTTTCTCCTTCAATACAGTGCCAGTGGCAGCCATGGTCACCATCCCATGACCCCCCTGCCCATAAATTTCTAAGGGATTTGGGGGTATATCTATCAATGGGTGAAAGCAAGAGTTCACCCCTTGATAAATGCCACAGCAGTTAATAAAAGCAGTAGCATTTCATTTTGGCAGACTGTGGCAAGCTCTAGTCTCACTCTTTGATAAATAATAAAGAATTGATGGGATGTAGACCTTTAGGGCAAGGGCCACATTAACCAGCCGATGTGCTCCTCACCCTTAAACCTACCTAATTAACATCCGGCTGATTTTCAGCCAGATATCAGTTGGGTAGGCCCGTCTCACAGCAATGCATGGGCCAGTAAGCTGCTGGCTGAATCTGTCTGCAGCTTTTATTTGGCCCAAGCATGGCCAACTCTAGAGAGAAGCTTGGTAACAAAACTACTAAAAAGGAAATACACATCCATGCCCTGCTCCTGCCAATATGGAATGAGGGAAATAAATAAGCAAATAAGGAGTTAAAGAATCAATACATAGATACAAGTGTATAGGCTACATTGGCATTTCAAGTAAGAGCTAGAACTGTGAAATAAGATATCAACGTGGTGAGTGATTTCTAGAGGAAATTAATGGAGGTTTTTGTATAATTTATAGTGAAATGACTTCAAGGTTTTTTTTTTTGCAAGATTAAGACACTGATTAAATATTGTCCGTGGAATGGCGACTAATCTCCCTGTGTCCCAGAGCCCTTACTTTTTGTTTTGTTTGTTACTTTTGTTTACTTTGTTCTTTGCACTGATTCTGACTCTTGATTCAATGTAGCAGAAAGCAAGTCTCCTCTAGGTTTATTATCAGCTAGTTTCTGTTACACTGTTTCAGGATTTAGAAGCAATTAGGGCAGGGGCACATGGAGGGTGCATACACTTTTCTCGCCCTGTGGTTGTACGCTGGGCTGAGAGAACTGGGAGTGGCATTGGGGTGCCGGGATAACAAATCCGGCGCTGCCTGCACCGAGGTAGATACTGTAGTTTTCAGTGCAGGCACAGGGAGCACTGTAGGAAAGCGGATGCGATTCTCTCAGTCTGATGTAAAAATGCAGAGCTAGGAGAAGCGGATCTACGCTCCATGTGCCCTTGCCCTAATCAAAAGAATATAAAACAGCCAGACAGATAGCACTTACATTTACATATATGCATATATATTTTTGGCACCCCCCCACATGAATATAACTACTAACCTTAAAACCCGAGGTACTTTGCCTTGAGCGCCGTGCCACCATCTATGCTATTGTTCCTGCAATCCTCTCCAGTGAAATCAGAACTTTAAATTTAAAGTTTAATATTTATTCTACTGGTCTATCCAGGACAGTGCAGAGAATTGCTGGAGCATTGTGAAATGATGGTGGCATAGTGTTCAAAGAATATCACTTAACTTGTCCTTTTAACATTTGAATGTTTTTAACAGAATATTGGAAAGTTGCTGTGAACTACAGTTTTTGGGTGGAGCACCCCTTTCAAGAAGCCAAACAAAAGCAATGCAGACTACCAGATAAAGTTGGAGCTGTTCAAAACGTTGTTGTTATTTATCTTGAGAAGTAAGTGAACGGCTGAATGGAAGGTTATGTGCAACAGTATGGGCATGCACAGGGTACATCCAAGCTGATGACAAAAGAAGAGTCAGATCATATACACTCTCGAACATATTGTATTTTTTAGTTACTGCAGCCAAAAATATAGTTATACCTGAATTGGAGGGAAGATAATGACTTTAGCCAAATGTGTCCCATGTCAATATATCTACAGAAAACAAGTTGCCAACACACTTTCTGAGCAGCATTAAGCTGGCCATACATAGGTCAATACTGGCTGCCAACACAATCACTACTGACTAGTTGGCAGATTGCTGCCTTTTTTTGCTTACGCTGCTGATTTGGCCCCTTTTGTTTGCAATGAGAGCAAGGCAATTTGCCTGTCACAGCACACAAGATGGATTTTGGCCAAAGAAGTGCACACAAGTGTTTTCGGGCCACAACCCACCCCATGTGTAAAGCTGGCCATACACGCACCAATAATATCGTACGAAACCTCGTTTATCACAGGAGGCTGCTGATATCGGTCGACTCGCCGATCGGCCAGGTTTAAAGATTTTGATCGGGCGCCATAGAAGGCGCCTCAGCAAAATCTGCCGTCAGGGTTGAATCGGCAGAAGGAAGTAGAAATCCTATTGTTTCGATGGTCGCACAAAAGATCCCAAATCGCCACGTGTGTGGCCACCTTAAGTGACAAGTGGGTTGGATTTCTGTCATAGCGCACACACACAGGTAGGAAACAGAAAACAGTTTATCCAGAGTGACATTAGGTAGATAAGGCAGGCTGGAAAATGCCATTAGGTGAGGGCTGCATGGTTTGTGAATGTTGCCCTCTCCTTGTGTGTCTGCACAGTGACCTTATGGGGGTCAATATTTGTCTAAGAGGCAAATAATCACTTTAATCCATCCTAGCACTGTACCCCATGTTGGTAGCCAACCTAGGCAAAAATATTCTATGCATTGCCAGCTTCAGTATTATCACCCCAGGCCAAATTGTTAGCCTATGAAAACGGCAGAAATATGTAATATTGTTGTATCACACACAGCACAGACCACTTTTAGCACCAAAGCCACTGCAGAATACTGGACAGTAAAAATACACTGGAGGTGATGGACCACAGGAAATACACTGACGTTACATGAGTAGGGGAAATATGTAGGAGTAAAGCAGAGAGCAGAAAAACATGCAGTGCAATGATGAAAAGCAGGAGAAGGGTAGGGTAAAGTGGGCAAAGGAGCTAGATATATAGTGAGGGGTAGAAGAATGGTTTCCTTAGGCAAGAAAGGGAAAAAAAACAAACAACATGAAATGCCAGTACTAAAGACTGCCCCTATTTACAGTTTCTCCCCTGCTGCAATATCTACTTATTTCTAGATGTATTGTAGATGTTTCTGCAGGGGTTCTACACACAGGTGGGGAACTCTCTTTATTCTGTTTTTGGCTTGTCTGCCCACTTGTTGGTGTCTAGAATACATATCAATACCCAGCAGTTTTAGTAGAACAAAATAAAAGAAAATCAACATATAAACAATTCTACACAAAATTTTTAGAAACATACTCCCAAACCCTATGCACTTGCTTTTGAAAGCTATTGTCGTCTCACAAATACACCCACTGTGTTAGTTTATGCTGCAAAACGAATATCTATGCAGAAGGTACAATATACAAATGTTACATAAATAGAAAGCTCTCTTAGTGCAAGTTTCTTGCCTATAGCTCTTCAATAGCACCAGATCCGCCGAGTGAGAATAACTTTTGCTAAGGAGAATTAGAAGTAAATGCAACAGTTGTATACGTTAGGCTTTTGCTGGGTTAAAAAAAGAAAATGCTGAATTAGCAGGTTACAAAAGGAACCCCACAGCATGGCTCCTAGTGAGAGCAGAGGCTAAACATGGCATAAGCATAGCTGCAGGGCAGCCTTCGAGGAAAACCACACTGCAGCCCCAAGCTAATCTCCAAGTCAGCTTCTTATTAAAGCAGGGTGGTTATTTTTCTATAGCATACATGTTCTCTTGTTTGCAATTTTTTTGCAGTCTATAGGATATCTGATTAAAAGGTGGGGAGTGGATGATGCAGAGAAAACTTGAGCAAAAACAGACAGGCAAGGGAGGGATATCCTGCCTTACAAGCTTCAGGCCGGATGCGGGTGACTTTCATACCTAAAATGCAAGTGTATTCAAAGCGTCACGTGTGTGTGATAACCATCACAAATACCAAATATGATTGCCACTGTAAAGCTATTTTATTCCTACAGTAGAACTTAAAAAAATAGAAAACTGGTAATAAATGTGATTCGATGGGGTACCGGAGCCTAGTGCCAAATATTGTCAGTGGGTATTTAAATTCCAAATGCAGGATTCAGTTCGGGATTCATCAAAGATTTGGCTTTTTTTCCCCCACAGAATTTGGATTCGGCTGGGGCATGGGCCTCTGACCCGAACTCAATCCTTAAATCATGTGACTTTTTGTCACATAAACATGGAAGTTGAAACTTTCGTCGCCTGCGGTTCTTTTTCACCCATTGTTAGCTTCATTTGCTTAGGATTCGGATTTGGTATTCGGCCAAAACCACTGCATACAATAATTTGCTTAGATTCAGCTGTATATATTATTTTCCACAGCAGAATTAAGGCAAATTTTGGTCTAAATCCCAGCAGGGAAATTGTGAGCTTCTGAATAAACTCATATTTAACACTGAAAACATGTATCTGGACACTCAAATTTAAAAAGGTTAGCACAGCAACAAGGCAAAAAAACAAAACAAAACCCTAGTTCAACCCATGAAAAAGTAAAAATATGGGTCATACGTCACTCTGACTGCTCCCGACTGGCCAGACCTATAGTTCATGTTGCATCACTTTAGGAGTTCACATGCCTAGCTCTTATGGAATTAAGGTTGCATCACCATGCTAATGCTGTATAATTAGTAAGCAAGCAGGTTTACTGCTGCCTTGTACTCTGGCTACATTACCAGAATATAAGAATTAATCAACCAAATATAGAAAAAAACAACTTATCCAGGAGACATGTGATCTTTAACCAATTTATGGTTTAAGTTTGGGTAGAAAGGGAAAACCAGTGCTGCTTTATATAGTGGCACATGTATACCTGCACTGCTAATGGCATTCAAACTGACCCACGGGCCAATCCGTTGGGTACCATCAGTGAGGGGCTGTGTATAGCTGCCTTAAGGGCCCTTAAACACAATCATTTATGTATCTATTTAAATGAACATGTGCAAGTTCATACACAAGAAACAAAAAAAGGGAATGGAACGTGACTTTGCTTAAACCCAGACCTGAGCGCTTGTGGGTACATCCGGCAGGATAAAATGGAATCAGTTTGCTGGGGGGGCTTCAGTGTGCACAAAGCTACATCTCAAACACATATGAAGTGCAATGCCAGTGTGTAATCCTGCAGCCAGGAGCAGCTCTTCCCAGTCTGCTGAGCAAGACTTATAGGAGTGCAAACAGAAACCAACTTCCTAGTTAACATAAGAATACAGTCTACAAAAATCCTCCACCAGTTTTACAAAAACCCACTTCTTGCCTACATGCTGCTGGCCATGCACACTAACTGCCTAACACAATCGCTATATCCGCTGCAACCTGATTTGCAGACATACACATCACAAAGGCCACACAATATATTAAAGCATCAACTTTTTCCCCCCTTTGTGGTTTACAATCAAACAACCAGTCATTGAAGGCTGAATTTTGAGGCTCACAGCACCCTCAGGTCTAGGCAGCAGACCGTTGGGAGAGCACTTGAGAGATTAGGTAGAAGTTGGACAACACTTTCTAGATGATGCTGTCCCGAACTGAGCTTCATAAAACCTAATCAGTATGCTTCAGCAGTAAATAAAACAGGAAGGGTTGAACTATAAAAAGATAGCTTTTTTTCACTAAATTCCTCAGATCTGGTGTATAACTATGCTGAGAGGCACATCTGCCTTGCAGAATAAAGGTGGCCATACACATTACAATTACGACCTTTCCTGCGACCAAAAAAGATAAAAAAGTAGATGTTTGTTCTCCAGCTATAGAAGCCAACTGTATCCAATCACGGTGTTTTCTTGGAACAAGTTGAGTTCTCTTAGTTATAACATATTAGAAATGCAGATATGTGGGGGTGATAAGTTGCACCAAACATCACCTGTGAGGAAGTTGTTGGAAACATAGTAATCCCTTCATACAGCGGACTAAGCAGGCGCTCATACATGATATGCCAAAAATTTGAATAAACTGCGCTGAAATCAAGTATTTCAGAATGAAGAAGTGAAATTCTTTCTAGGAGACAAAAGAACTAAAATAGAATAATAAATACAGGTATGGGATCCCTTATCCGGAAACCTGTTATCCAGAAAGTTCAAAATTACAAAAGGCCATCCCCATAGACTCCATTATAAGCAAATAATTCTTATTTTTAAAAATGATTTCCTTTTTCCCTGTAATAATAAAACAGTACCTGTACTTGATCCCAACTAAGATATAATTACCCCTTATTGGGGGCAGAACAGCCCTATTGGGTTTATTTCATGGTTAAATGATTCCCTTTTCCCTGTAATAATAAAACAGTACCTGTACTTGATCCCAACTAAGATATAATTACCCCTTATTGGGGGCAGAACAATCCTATTGGGTTTATTTAATGGTTAAATGATTCCCTTTTCTCTGTAATAATAAAACAGTACCTGTACTTGATCCCAACTAAGATATAATTACCCCTTATTGGGGGCAGAACAGCCCTATTGGGTTTATTTAATGGTTAAATGATTCCCTTTTCTCTGTAATAATAAAACAGTACCTGTACTTGATCCCAACTAAGATATAATTACCCCTTATTGGGGGCAGAACAATCCTATTGGGTTTATTTAATGGTTAAATGATTCCCTTTTCTCTGTAATAATAAAACAGTACCTGTACTTGATCCCAACTAAGATATAATTACCCCTTATTGGGGGCAGAACAGCCCTATTGGGTTTATTTCATGGTTAAATGATTTTTAACAGACTTAAGTTAGGGAGATCCAAATTACGGAAAGATCCCTTATCCGGAAAACCCCAGGTCCCAAGCATTCTGGATAATAAGTCCCATACCTGTACTCATCTGTCTAAATGAATGCCCTGTGTTAATTACAACTGACTCCTTTTATTTGCTATTGCCCACAATAATATCCCATATCAGCAGATCTAAAACTATCCCAACCGAACACAATTTTTCTCTCATCCTAAACAGCATTCTCTGCCATATTAAAAAACAAAAAGCTAACAAAACACAATAGGTTGGCTGCAACATGCCAGGCTATGCCGGATACTGAAACAGTTAGAGAATTACACAAAGCGGAGCCCAAACCCAATAAGAGTCAGTAAGAAGAATAAGAAGAAACATAAGTATCAGTATAATGCATAACCGGCTATGTATATATATATATATATATATATATATATATATAATATAGCACACAATCAGCCCTGTCCCGATCCCCCCGGCTACACAAACCCAGCCGTGCAATTCCAAATCACTGCCCATTTACCAGGGAATATTTGTGGTTGGCTGCTGGATGTTTTCTTCCCTTCTTGCCATACCAAAAGCGAGACATTTCCCTTTCCAGCCAATAATGTTATTGGTTCAGATCCGATCCGATTCGATACATGTTCTCTGCCTTCCCTTCCAGCTCCCAGCACTCAGTGTGCTCTAGTGTGACACAGTAACAGCCAAGCAACCATTCCCTGACCGATAGCATCAAGAGCCAATCAGAGACCTGCCTGCAGCAGTGGGCGGGACATGAGGGACAGAGTTTGGTTGAAATGCACATGACTCAGTAAAAAGGGAACATTATTTAAAGGCACAGTACACACAAACAAAAACCAATTCGAGATTTAATCACTGATGTAGAAATAATCACAAAGCAAGAGAATAAAGTGAAAAAGGTGGAAATTACAAATGTCTGGAAACTCCCAGCATTCCTAGCTAAACAGGAATTTGATTACTATAAGGGACTGTGACTACAGAAAAAAAAGTGTCACATTGACAAAGCAAAGGATTTTTTTCCTTGTGGGTAAGGGGAGTAACGCTGTATATTGACTAAACTTAATAAAATCCAATAAATACAGCAGCAAATATTATGTTTTCCTCACTGTCAGCCTAATGAGGCAATTGGGCAAGTTAAACACAACACAAAAATGCTTTCTGTTTGGATTCTAATGAATCAATTTGTCAGCCCACTTATGGAAATCAGATTACACGGATAAATGTTTGTGAATGAGCCTTTCATTCTGAAGCGATTGCGTAACACAACAGACATAACCCAGCTCAGTGTCACTCTGGGTGGCTGGAAGCCCTGGGATACACATTCTTTTCTGCTTTTTTAACTATATCTGGGCTATGGGAAGTGACCAAGTGCCTGCTTTTCAGGTGGAAGTAGCAGAAACGTTACATTGCTTGGGTGTAGGAATTGTGCCCAATCCAGAGTCATGCTTCACACTAGCCATGTTCTAATGGGGACAGGTTGGCAGTTAGACATGTAGTAACAACAGGGCTATGGCATTGCAAACATAGCGGATTTGGAGCACTAAGGCACTTATATGTGGATCACTTACTGATAATTGCCCCTACATGTGTTTTAGCAGAGGCAATTCTCAGTATTGTCTATGGCAGGGGATTTTCTCGTGTGTAGTAGCCATGAAAAAGAGTAGCTCGGTGTGCTTTCACGCTAAAAATGTGGGAATTAATTGGGTTGAAATGTTGTTTTAAACACAAGCATTGTGTTTCCTCTAAGCCAGGGGTCCCCAACCTTTCTTACTCGTGAGCCACAGTCAAATATAAAAAGACTTGTAGAGCAACACAAGCACCATAAAAGTTCATGGAGGTGCCAAATAAGGGCTGTGATTGGCTATTAGGCAGCCTCTATGCACACTATCAGCTTACAGGGGGCTTTATTTGGTAGGAAATCTTGTTTTTATTCAACCAAAACTTTCCCCCAAGTCAGGAATTCAAAAACTACCATCAGGTTTGGGGGCACTGAGAGCAACATCCAAGGGGTTGGTGAGCAACATGTTGCCCCCGAGCCACTGGTTGGGGATCATTGCTCTAAGCTATGACATGCAACAAACTGTACTATACACAGGGGCTGACTTACAAAAAATATGTGTTAATTTGCACTGGAGCAGTCACTTATAGCAAGCAATCAGATTTGTGCTTTCATTTTTAACTGGTGGTAGACTGATCAAAACTCACTGTTGATTGGTTGATATGGGTAAATGAGCCCTGGCACTGGCTCAGAGCAACCCACGTATCTGCTCACACAAATAAATTTAGCATGCAATGAAGCAGAGGGAACAATGGCAACTCCAGGAATAAGGAATAGGACCAGAGGGTGACATGGGCTGGGACCACCGGACTGTACAACACCAGCTAACAGGAAATCCAATACCAAAACACCACCACACTCCCCCTGCAGCAGTGCTTTACATGTTACAAGTGCCACAACCTACAGGTCTAAAAGTGGCACACCCCATATAATCAAACAAATGTGTGCAATGTATGTGTATAGTCAACAAGCAAATTTCCAGCTCTAATCGGAGAATGTACAAAAGCAGCAGGGAGTTCATTCATCCCTGACCCCAGCAAAGCAGGGAGTTGTATTCTTTATGGAAAAATATGTACAAAGTCTGGAAAGATTAGTATGCAGGTCCATTAATCAAAGAGATAAGCAGCCTGCTGGGAAGGATGGGCAGCAGAATTTTTTTAAAAAAAAGGTTTCTAGTTTTAATTCACTGGTACAGACTCATTCCAGCTAAAATATGTTAAATGGTACGTGTGCGGTTTTTTTATATGTGGTTGAACTACATCCACTAGCACATTCTCAGGAATGATAACATAATTTAAAGGAGAACTAAACCATACAAAAAAAATAAAGAGGTGGCCTTGGGCTGGTAAGCTTAAAATGGAAGGTTTCGCATTTCTAGACAATTTTTAAGGTTTAGTTTACCTTTAAAGGCTGCAGGGTGCCCGTACCTGCTTTATACCCTTTCTGTACTGAAGGGGTTAGCCAGGCAATGAAGAGAAACCTGCAGGCAATGTTTATTTGCAGAGGAGCACACACACACACTCACTTGGAGACATTTCGCCAATACAAACAACTGATCAGCACGAGTATATTTAAAAACACACTGCTGCAATCATTTTCACCATTAAATTAAATATTCTATAAAGCTCCCAGCTAAATAATACTGACGTACTTGTAGCATAACAAACCTGACCGCAGCTTTAGTAGCTCATCCAGCTTGCTGGCTTTCAGTGCAACTCCCCATTATACTGAATCCCTGTCCAAATCCCCTTAGCAAGTAGCATTTTTCTGGAGTACATATGGACACCCCATGCCTGTCATCTTAAGTGAGAAGTGCCTTAAAATGTGGAACTGCAAACCAGTCAAAGCGTATGCAGAGATGCAATATTCTAATGGGAACCATGTTATGGAAACTGGATGTTGCATAGAAACTATTGTAATAGCTGCCATGAAAAATACTCAGCAATTTGCAAAGAGATTTAGACATGAGACACATGTGACTGGTGTTTTATGGCTCGGGCCTGAAGTGATTTAGCAGGAAAAATAAATATATAAAGCAAAATGAATATCCCTTCATCAATAATTCATGTAATACAATTGTGCCATCAGGATTTTATTGACCTCAGCAGGTGCAATATTTTATATACGCAGCAGATTCAGGTTTTAAATGTGAGGAATGGAAGCATCAGGCAGATATAGTTTATAATGTACCTCCCAGAGTCTGGCTGCAGAATCGTTTGTGGAACAGTCCGAGCCCTCAGTTTCTTCATTCTTCTTCACCACTACAAACCCTGGCTCTCTGGCCGACTCTCTAACCTCTTCAGCATATAGCTCTGGGCTCCACTGAATGAAAAAGGAGTACAGGTGGTCGGACCTACAAAACAATGAAAAGGAAATTAAACTTCCACTTAATTTTAGGCCACATATAAAAAAACACTATGCCCCAGGACCAGCACCCGGTGGGGTCCCACAGAGCAGCAGGAACACTGTGCTACTTCAGGTGTTGCAGAGCAAGTTGGCAGCAAAACTATGTTGGTACAGACTAACCTGCAGCTCTTCTGCCATTGTTATAGTAACCCCCAGCTGCCTGAGAGTCGTATGTGGTTAGGGCCCACTTAAATTTAATTCTGATTTGCCCAGCAACATGTAAAGGCAGCTCTGGACAGTGTAGTCCATCTCTTGCACTATGAAATATGACATTTTAGGTATCACTACAAGTTTGAGGTTGCCCAGCACAGTTTTTGTTTTGAGGAACAGCCTTAATCTTCCCAGATTTGGTTAAGCTGGTTGGCTAATTTCGACCATGCTAGCATAACCACCTGGGCATGTATGGCAAGTCAGGTGGCTATGCAGAAAATTGCTTCCAGCTGGCTGAATGCAGCTCTGCGGTTCCTCTTCAAATTAATGGAACAGTAGTGTGCGAGCAGTTGGCAGAACAAACAGAATATTGCAAAGGTGACCATACAAGTGTATGGTCAATACTCTTAACAAGAATTATTTAATTATCATCATATTACTGTAGCTGTTCCCACTAAAGTCAATATGAGATGGCAGGGGTGGTTTCATGCACTCCTCCAAAAGCTGAAGCACCAAACAAGTTTCTGTTCAGGCCAAGATAAAAGAGCCGGGGCGAAATGAGTATGTTAGCACTATAGGCCTACAGGTCCCCACTGTGCATGCTTAGGCACACTTCCCTCTGATGGCTTAATGTTAGCCCCAGTCTGCCCTGTGCCTACAGTGCTTTTCTCAAGCTACTGGATTTTTCCATATTGGAAAATATTCGCCCAACTTCCTTACTTAGCTCTTTCTCCACTTCCTACATCACATGCACTGTAACATAAAATACAGTCTTTTGTTTGTTGCAGATACATAACAAATGGGGCAAAAGTGTGTTGTAGGGCTCACAAAATGACACACGTGGTTTGGCAAAGTTGCTGCAGGATGTGCTCAGACTTACAATAACCAGAAAGATTGTTTTAATATAAACAATGGGGACTGTCCTTCAGGACACAAAACTGTGTTTCTTTCATAAAAGACAAGGTTAGAATAATAGTTATTTCACTCATGCCTTTCAAGATGTCATTTATTCATTTTAAATTACAAGCCAATGAGAGATTGCTACCAAGGACAAAGGGGTATCTGATGCAACGTCTTTAGACAAAGGAGAAAAAAAATTAAACCTATTAGAAACAGTGACGGTACAGCCAAAGGACAAAATTAATTGAATACACATTTTATAAGTAACCACTGATGTAAGTGAATGGGAAAACAGCACAAACAATAAAACAAAGAACCATACAGTAAAATCACCAGAACCACAAGTGACAAGCTGTCTGAATCCTAAACTTCTATCGTACTTACTATCCATCTGTTCCTGGCAAAAGCCTAAAGGTCCACATACATGGGTCGATTCTACCTGCCGATATCATTCCCTTGACCGATTTGGCAGCTAATCGGCCCATGTATGGGCACTACCGACTTTGCCTATATCCGTCATTATAATTCAATCGTTTGGCCCCAGGGCCAAATGATTGAATTAGCCTGGATTCTCCCAATATCACCCACATGTAGGTGGGGGATATTGGGAGAAGATCCGCTCGCTAGGCAACATCGCCACGCCAAGTGAGTGGATCTGAAGGTGTATGGGCACCTTAAATCCATACTAGTATGACTGTCCAGAGGTTTTTTTTTTTTATATAAGTGACAGGAAGCACCGGGGCCAACACAGTGGCTCAGAGGGCAGACGCAGGAAAAGGCTAATGCTAACAATAGTAGTAGGAATTCTGGCAGCCCAACCAGAGATAACATCTGCTGCATTATATATCCCCATATACAATATTATATATGTGGCTATAAACCTCCATATGTAATGAAAGGCACAAGCATTTATCAAGGACGTATTACACAGCAAGTATCAAAATAGAACGGTGTATACAACAAACATACACATTAACATCTGTATCATGTAGGGGTAAAAGGAGACCTAAACCATATAAGATTTAACTTCTTTTACAAAATATATTTTGAAGGAGAAGGAAAGTCTCAAACACTGGGGGGGGGGGGAGTGCTAAATATTAGGCAACACCATAATTGTAATCCTTTACCAGATACCACCCCAGGCCGGTCCTCCTGTTAGCAGAAACTGCATCAGTCCAGGGTGCTTCTCACTGAGCACGCACCAGAGTTATCCTCTTCTTTTGCCAATCCCCTGGGGCCATTTTCATTAAAATATGCTTTTTTAGTAGTATGTACTATTGGGTAGTCCTAAATAGAAAATTGCCATTTAAAGAATTAAGGGCCGCCCCCTGGGATTATAGGATTCACAGTGCGCACAAACAAGCTAAGGCACACATACATGCTAGGCCCCATCAGCCAATGAATGGGCATAGTTTTCCTTTAAGTAATTATTTAAAGGTTGAAAGATTGGAAGGAAGTGTAAAGGAGTGTGGGAGGGAAGAAACAGTGCAGCTTTGGCAAAGTTTTGAATGCGTGTTAGGCCCCAGTCACATGGATCGTTTGCTCCACTTCTCTCTGCCCATGGTTTTCAGTCAGGTGGAGAGAAGCCCTGTAGGACCTTTCTCCTTGAGAAAGGTCCTAATAAGGACCGAAACGTTGGTTTTAACAATATATTTAAAATAAAAAATTTTGATGAAACATTGAAGGGTGTGCTGGCCACAGATGATTATTATATATATATATATATATATATATATATATATATATATATATATATATATATATATATATATATATATATATATATATATATATATATATATATATATATATATATATATAAACAAACATGAAATAATCTGTGGCCGGCACACCCGTAAAATTCAAAAAAATCTTTTTATTGAAGACTCATTGTTCAGAACCAACGTTTCGGTCCTCATTAGGACCTTTATCAAGATTTATCAGATTATTTCATGTTAAATACTCGAATTTTGGCTGTGCACCCCATAGAATACTAAAGCCTTGGAGTGCAGACACCATCAGGACTGATATACTGATATACATATATTATATATATATATATATATATAGATATATATATATAGATATATATATATATATATATATATATATACATACATACACACACAGTATATAAAACAACAAGAAAAGGCGGCACTCAAAAGCTTTTTCAAAAAGTGCAAAAAGGTATATTCAATTCATAATAATAAAAACATCTTACACGTATCCTGCATTTCTGTAGTAATTCAGCGATGTTTCGGGCAAGCCATGTGCCCTTTATCAAGCCCAAACAGACAAACAGTTGCGCAGGTGCAATTCTCCAATTTAAGTAGCCAAATACAGGAAGTGACACGATAGGTGATATCTTGGCAACGGTTGTAAACAATCCATTATATCCACCCACACTCCCTGCATGTGTAACCCTTTGTGCAAACAATTGGAACATAATATATACATTCATAAAAAATATTAATCATAGTCTTTGTTTAACCCTTTTGGTGCCAAAGACTGTAGTTTATGTATCCACCAAACTTTCAATTTGAGTTCCCGATTCCCTCCATATTTTAGGGGCGGAATCCCTTCCAGGACCATAAATTTCAGTTGGTCTGCTTTATGGCCCATATCCAAAAAATGTTTGGAAACAGGTAATTTGGTGTTTCCCAGATTAATGGAGGATTTATGTTGAGAAATGCACGACTTAACCATTTGAGTGGTCTCGCCAATATAGATGAGTCCACAAGGACAAGTAAACGCATAGATTACATATTTAGAGATACAAGTATGCTGCCCCCGTAATTGGACTTTATGACCCGTGCCTGGGTGTATAAATTCCTTGCCTCCAATCACACTATGGCATTGTGTGCAGCCTGAACATCGATACATCCCTGGGGTTCTCAAACCCACGTGTGTATCAGTGTGTCTCTCTAATCTTTGGGCTTTTACCCTCGAGGATGTAACCATATTACCTATCGATTTACCTTTACGATAAGATAAGAGTGGTGGTGATTTAAAATCCATAATTTGGGGATAAGCCCTTTGCATGTGAAGGAGTACATGGAATTCTCTTTCTGAGGCAGTGCACCAGCACACTTTAT
This sequence comes from Xenopus tropicalis, assembly GCF_000004195.4. Taxonomy (NCBI): domain Eukaryota; kingdom Metazoa; phylum Chordata; class Amphibia; order Anura; family Pipidae; genus Xenopus; species Xenopus tropicalis. Next base: position 132,979,809 of record NC_030682.2, on the reverse strand, counting down.
ATATTATTTTTGGAGGCGAGTGCTGCCGTAATTTGTGTATATATATATATATATATATATATATATATATATATATATATATATATATATATGCGCATCTTGTAGTTAGATTTGTTTATCAGATGTAACCATTTCTAAATGGATATTCATAATGAAATTGATTTTTCTTTAATACCAGTGAAGCTTTATAAACTCCATATTCCTACAAGTACAAATTACAGTATACATACAAATCCCTACCTTTCATGTGGAACAGCAAACCAGTATTCCAGCTTGTCTCGCTGAGCGTACTGCTGCATGGACGCGCTGGCTTGCGACACAAAGGTTTTTCTCATTGGCTTCCCAACTCTCAAGCACAAGTATCTGTGAGACCGATGGCGTCTCTTTTCTTTGGCAACAGATGAACAAACACCTAAAAAAAAAAAATCATACATACATATCAGCAACTAAATCAAACCTATCCTGTGTTTGTGCAACATTAATACAAAGTATAGGGATGGGTTCAGTATTCACCTAAACTCAGACTTTGTTGATAAATCACCCCCTAAGAATTCAACTATCAAGTTTGATTTTGTTCCAGATTCAAGTTATGGTTTAAAAACCTTATAGTATGGTATTTATTAAAAACCCAAAAACTCTAATGTAAAAATTCACCACCTAAAACCTTGCGGGTTTCTATAGAAGTCAATGGGAAAATGTGAAAAATTCAAAATAATTGAGTTTTTTATCCAAAAAGTTTTCCTTATTTGATAAAACGAGCATTCGATATGCGAGTTTATTCAATTTAAAAAAACAAACTTAAATTTACAAACTCAAAAATTGATAAATAAGCCCATAATTGTCAACAGAATCAATCGTCACAATTTCAAGATCTAGAAGAACTAATGTTGACACATTTTTACTCAAAGATGACAATTTTATTACAGGTATAGGATCTCTTATCCAGAAACCCTTTATCCAAAAAGCTCTGAATTACAGGAATGCCATCTCTCAGACTCCATTTTAATCAAATGACTCAAATTTTTGTAACAATGATTTCCTTATTCTGTGTAAAGATATAATTAATCCTTATTGGAGGCAAAACAATACTATTGATTCCTGAGCATTCTGGATAACAGGTCCCATACCTGTAATATGTAAATATCAGTTAAGTATTTAGAAAAATCTTTTCTGGAGCATTCTATTTTTGGCTAAATTCAAAAGACAGGAATTCTGTAAATCCATTATGCAAAATAACAGCCTCAAAATAACTCACAAGTGGTAGAAGCACAATTTAGGCTGCAGGAAAGCTGCAGGGGTTATGCGGTGACACTGACTGAAGCTGCCAGGAAACAATTTTCCTATTAAAGGTGCCACATTTAATCAACTTTCTTTGTGAACAAAAGATATCTCTGCAAACAGAATTGGGGTGAACCAATTTGTGATAGGCTTTAAGGGTCCATTTTTAAATTTTTATCGTTAAATTGGACTGAAAAAAGACCACAGTTCATCAAGTTCAACTCTTCCAAGTAAACCCAGCACACATAGTCCCATACTGACCTATCTATCCACTCACATACAGACCCACACTGACCTATCTATCCACTCACATACAGACCCACACTGACCTATCTATCCACTCACATACAGACCCATACTGACCTATCTATCCACTCACATACAGACCCATACTGACCTATCTATACACTCACATACAGACCCAAACTGACCTATCTATCCACTCACATACAGACCCACACTGACCTATCTATCCACTCACATACAGACCCACACTGACCTATCTATACACTCACATACAGACCCACACTGACCTATCTATCCACTCACATACAGACCCACACTGACCTATCTATACACTCACATACAGACCCACACTGACCTATCTATCCACTCACATACAGACCCATACTGACGTATCTATCCACTCACATACAGACCCACACTGACCTATCTATCCACTCACATACAGACCCACACTGACCTATCTATCCACTCACATACAGACCCACACTGACCTATCTATCCACTCACATACAGACCCACACTGACCTATCTATCCACTCACATACAGACCCACACTGACCTATCTATCCACTCACATACAGACCCACACTGACCTATCTATACACTCACATACAGACCCACACTGACCTATCTATCCACTCACATACAGACCCATACTGACCTATCTATACACTCACATACAGACCTATACTGACCTATCTATACACTCACATACAGACCCACACTGACCTATCTATACACTCACATACAGACCCACACTGACCTATCTATACACTCACATACAGACCCATACTGACCTATCTATCCACTCACATACAGACCCATACTGACCTATCTATCCACTCATATACAGACCTACACTGACCTATCTATTCACTCACATACATAAACCATATATACCAACATTAATATTAGTATCACAATAGCCTTGGATACTATGCTTGGTCAAGAACTCATCCAGGCCCCTCTTATAGGCATTAACAGAATCTGCCATTACAACATCACTAGGAAGGGCATTCCCCAACCTCACTGCCCTCACTGTGAAATACCCCCTACACTGCTTCAAATGGAAGCTCTGTTCTAAAGGGGATGGGGGGTGCTCTGGTGCCCTCATTTTTTTTTTTTTTATAGGAAAAAAGAACACCCCCATCTGCCTATAATCCCCTCTAATGTACTTGTACAGAGTAATCATGTCCCCTCGCTAGTGCCTTTTTTTCCCAGAAAAAACAACCCCAACCTTGACAGTCTAACCTCATAGGTTAAATCTCCTATCCCCTTTACCAGTTTAGTTGCAGTCTCTGCATTCTCTCCAGCTCATCAATTCAATATAGGTCAAACTGACCATTATACAGGTTAACCGGAAGCCATTGAAAAGAAATATAGCCCCCACCTTTATAAAACTGGAGAGATCTTTATGGTAGATGCCACTATGCTACAGCTTAATTATTACAGAGTTATACGCATCTTTGCAGTTGACATGAATGCAATAATCAATTCCAAATGTGTTATATCCACAGTGTTGGAAAACATATGCAGTTAAGATTCCCTTATTGATTTCAGCAGTTTATCTGCTTTCAGTCTGTATTCCTTGCATAAAGGAGGATCAATTAGTGTTTCCTACAACAGCATCTGTATCCCCTGCAGTCAGCAACACTATAAAATCCCATTTTAACTTCCCACCAGTTCCCAAGACAGAGCAATAATTGAAATCTTAACAGGAAGACATTTCATTATTCATCTTTTATTTTTGGTTAATGGGAGTACAGACAACCTTCTATACAAGCAGAGTTTAATTTAGTTGCTTTAAATAAACAGGCCTGCACAGGGCTGTGTGTGTACCTTCTTTTGAAGGATGCCTTGTTGGCTACTGTGGTAGGTTTATTAATAATAAATGCTGCTGCTTTAAGTGCTATGGATAATATATCTGGCAATGCAAACACAGCAGGTTTTACTCCATACGCCAAATACATAAATAAAATAAAATCAGGCTCTTTACCTACAGGAAGTTTCTAGTCTATATAGAGTTTTCTGGCCTGCATCTCCTTACTTGCACATCACAGGATCATTCAAGGGGACATCAAATTCATAAGTACATGTGGCAAGCTGGAGCATTTGTCCCAGACACACTTGCAATACAAGTCAATGGCGTTCAAATGAAAATGTTGACATGGGCAATTTTATTTAATTATCTCCCAAAAAATACATTAATGTTTTTTTTTTTTTTTTGTTGAGCATTTCTATGTGATTAACATTGACTTGAATGGAAAGTGATGGCTGGAAAGTTCTGGCATTTTAAGTGAGGAAATTAATACTATGGTCTAAATTTCATTTACATAGCAAATAACACACTCTACATTTGTATTCTTGAACCAACAAATGTATATTTTGTAGCTTTAATATTGGTCAGTGCATTGTGCCCGAGTCTGAGCTTTCAGAAGGAGCCAGCGCTACACATTAGAACTGCTTTCAGCTAACCTATTGTTTCTCCTACTCCCATGTAACTGGAGGAGTCCCAAGCCAGACTTGGATTTCTTACTATTGAGTGCTATTCTGATACCTACTGGGAGCTGCTATCTTGCTCCCTTCCCATTGTTCTGCTGATTGGCTGCTGGAAGGGGGGGGGGGGGGAATGTCACCCCAACTTGCAGCACAGCAGTAAAGTGTGACTGAAATTTATCAGAGCACAGGTCACATATGAAATTTCAAAATGAAATATAAAAAAATCTGTGTTTTTGAAAAACGGATTTCAATGCAGGATTTTCCTGGAGAAGCTTGATTTTTGAAGAAAAAACAAAAAAAACATGTTTTCCCGTGACAGTATTTCTTTAAGGCTTACACCACAGTGACAGATGACAAAATCCTGTACATGACATATTATTTTATTAAGTTTAAAATAATTTAAAAGAAAAAACAAAGTTTGTATTATTCCCCCCCCACAATCTGATTTTGTTTTTGTGTTAAGCGTGAAATTGAATTATAGATATAAAAAAAACTTACATTTTCAATATTTATTGAGAAAAGAAAAGAGAACAAATTTAATGCAAAATGGGGGCACGTAAAAGCTTGCAAGGGCATAAAGAAGTCAATAGGAGCTGTCCTAGTTAAAAACAGGTATTTAGTCAATTCAAGCTTTTCAAAAATTTTGAGAATTGCAACCCACTAATAGTACGAGGTATGTGTTTTTTAAAGTTTTTTACATTTTTATTCAACTGTATTTTTTAAAAATCTGATTTTTTAATAAATATGTTGATATAAACTTTTTTTTTTTTTTTTTTTTTTTTTTTTAAATGGGTGTTTAATCAGAGTAGAAAAAAAAAATTGCACAAATACAAATTTAGACAAATCTGCCTCTTAGGGGCACATTTATAAAAATGAGAGTTAAGAGCTTAACACAAAAATTCACCCATGTTCTATTCCTTCTAGCTTTCACACACTGATAGATACGCTCCCAATAGGAATGAATAGAACGTGGGTGTGCTCACATTTTGATAAATCTACCCCTCAGTGCTGAAAAATAAAGACTAGAGTAATAAGCAAAAAAGGATCACACTAAATTGGTATGGACATTTAGCAATGAATGTGAAATGGGGCACAAATATAACCAAAAAACTATTACAAAGAAGTGAAATTCACACCCTTGAGGTCATGTGACTATAAAACACTAGAAAAGAAATGCAAAACATTGATCCAGCAGTTCACTGAAAAACCCTCTGTTTAATAAACTGCTTCATATCTCACAGCCTAACAGGCTGCAGTTGGGGGAAAGGAAAGGGTTTGTGAATACAGAGAGCTGTGCACAGGATTTACTGTGCTTTAATAAACAGAAAAGCAAACCATAACATTACTTTCAATTCCAGGATATGCCTATTAATTAATTAATAATTATCAATTAAATTAGGCACAATGTATGTCCAGCACAACCTGCTATTCAATTCACTAATGCTGAAAGAGAGGGTATACTACCCACTATAAAACATTCTTCCCTGGTTATAATTACCTTCTATATGGGTTTCAGCTGTTGGCATTTTTCCCATGATTTCTTTCTGTGTGGTGTGCTGCATGTCCTCCCTTTGTTGCTTGGCTTGTTGCATAGTGAGGTCTTTCCAGAATTTACGCAGCTCCTCTGCTTCAGTTTCAGAATCCCCAAATGACTGCTTTACGGCTTCTTCCTGTACTGTTTCATGTTGATGGTTTCTCACAAATGCAGCTTCTCTAGAATGATTCTGGTCCCCGGTTTGCTTGTCTTTATTTGATGAAAGAATTCCATCGTTAGAATTGTGCCCCTCAATTGCTTCTGTAAGTATTAAACTGGATTCGGAAATGTCCTTATCCACGCCTTCACCTGCATTTATGGATGCTTCACTCTTTTCTAAATCATTGATAGAGGCGACAATGCCACTGTCATTCCCAGATGGTTCTAGGCTGTCTTTAACATCATCTGAAGCACTGACACAGTCCGAGATATTTAACGAACACTCAGTAATATTTTGGTTTATGGTCTGAACAGATTCAGACGATGCCCCTGAAGATTTGTCCTGTCTGAGTTCATCAGAGGAGAGATGTTCTTCTCTTATAGGAGAAAGTTCTGATTCTGTAAAAACATCTTCAGAAAGGGACTCCTCTGTACTCCTTGGAGCAGTACTGGCACTATCGTTCCCTGGAGAAATTTTCTTTAAATGGCAGAACTCTCTCATACATGACAGCTGACCTACATCCCTGCAGAAGAAAACAAAATCACATTACTTACTTGAGTAAGTCACACACTGCATGGTCTGCTTTGATATAGCTAATTAACTACTTGCCATTATAAACCCAAACTGTTGTGTTCTACTTTGTAAACTTTTTTGGTCCCTCTCACTTTCCTTATTTGTTTGGCAATCAAAGAGTTAAGTGTACCCTTCAGCTGAAAGAAGGAAAAGGAAATCATTTCCCAGTATAATTAATAGACACACAGAAGTCTGTTCTTACACAGAAACTGAATCCTTTAGTTTGCTATTCACAATTTCTTTATACATGGCCGCTGAAGTCACCTCTTCCATTGGGCACATAATACCGTACTCTTCACATCCTTTTTCCTGAACCAAAAGATCGTTCTTATGAGGATCAAACATGATGTTGTTTGGTGTAACAAGGAGGACACCGTTGACTGTTCCCTAAGAGAAAGAAGGATGAATATTAGCTTGAGTTAGGACAATTAAACTATTGCATAACCAAAGAATACTGTAAAGCACAAGAATATTGGTCAGAGACTAATGGAAAAAAGTTTACATATACAGCATGATGCCAGAATACACAAGCCAGAAGGAAATAAATTGGCTATTTTACCAAGGGAAAGAGTTGCCCCTTTCACAATTAAAGTATACTGATCAACAAGCCTCTTCCCTTACAGAAACAAGTAGCTGAATGCCGCTATGCAGCCAAGCATAAAACTTAAACAGGGATGGTCACATTTACAGCGGTTATTGAATTTAGAGCATTTGGGTCTATAAACTCTGGTGTTGCAGTGCCATGGAAAAATGGTACTTCTCTATATTACACCGACGTGAACAATATAAATCCATATTGGAAAGATGCTTATAATTATGTTTTCTTTTATTGGGCAAAAAATTATTTTTGGGGTTGACATGTATTTTAACTAAAACAGGGTGCCTGGCTACTGTTTATACAGCTTTCTGTGGGGTGGCACAATGAAGTTACAGTGGATATTACATTTGCTTTGCATATACAATAAAGGTACACAATTCTACATAAACCATACATTTCACCAGCAGCATAATTTATGTCATATGTGTAAACTGTATTTGTATTCATAAATAGTACAAGTGGAAGTAGCTGGAAAGGTCATCTCCTAGCCAAGCTTCCCCGTCGCTGTTAATGGAGGATGGAGCGCTGCCATTGTCCCTCTCGTATTGTATGAGAAAATTAAAACCAGTGTTCACACACCAAGGGCATGACCTGCAGCATAACAATGTCTGTAGGAGTCCAAAGACTAATCTAAACACTGAAAGCTTGCAGACACCTACTGTGGCCCCTCAGAGAACACTGAAAATAAACATACCCTCACTATGTATTCAAACCACATACTGGCTGACACAATGCTGCAATTTTAAATGTAAAAACCCATATAAGTTGATGCAGTTATTAGGAACTTAATATTGAAGGTCAGTCAATTATTAAGGACAGGCTTTTACCTTCCTGGATGCAATGATTAATTCAATAGCTTTATCTAATTTTATATTTGTGTTTATAAGAAATCTGCCAAGCCTCCTCCTCGCACGAGGAAGACTCATTTGGATTCTAAACAAGCAGTGACATCTGGTGGCTAAATATTTCTTGTAATTCCTTCACTTTATGATTCAAGTTAAACACAAAGGGCCTAATATATACAAATATTTATCAGTTCAAGCAATCATGTTGCTTTGTGATATCTGTAAGGGGCAGTGACACACATGACATTTTATCACCCACAATAAATCTTGGCTACCGTGGGTGACAAAACGTCTTCTTGTTTCCTTCCACCAACTAAAATTAAAATTGCTGCGGTGGGGGGGTGGGGGGAAGCAGCACAGCTACTTTTTGAAGAGGCACTTCGTAGCTGAGCCATGTATGTATTCCCACCGGTGATTTAAATTACTGCCATTGGGAAACAATTTGAAAGAGATTATTTGCACCCAGTAGAGGAAATGTAGCATGGGCGACCAATCTCCTAGTGCATGGGTGGGCAAACTACGGCCCGCGGGCCACATTCGGCCCCTTGGCCTTTTTAATCCGGGCCGACGACGACGCCAAGTCTCATCACACGAGACTTGGTGTCATTGGCGTGCCGGAATTAAAGAGACGAAGGGGGCGTAACGCTGGCCTGGAACTGCCCACCCTGGCCCGGTCCGGCCCGGGGGTGAGTAAATGTGGCCCGTGAGCCAAAAAGTTTGCCCACCCCTGTCCTAGTGTGTCATTGGCCTAAAGGGGCAGTAGTAACTGAAGAGTGAAACAATTTTAAGACCACCTTGTTCACCCTTGTCATTTACCATATGATGAGTCCCATGTTAAGAAACTGGAGGAAAACTCAGCAAAACATTACCTTGCATCACAAGGGAAAAAAGATTAAAAAAAAAAATGCCAACCTGCAAAACAACAAAACATGTTGCTAAAAGGGAAAAGGCACACAAACACAAAATACCTTTCCATCAGTGATGTACTTGCAGTTAATTTTTAGGAACTTCTCAGTAAAGGCTTCTTCTTCTTCTGATGTAGAGGATACCACTCTGGATGGTCGTATAGCAGAGTAAGCAGGGGAGGAAGTAATCTCCTTATAGGGCATGCGTTCAGTGTCCTAAAATAGTAAACAGCAGTTAAGCAGTTAATCTAAGACCAAATTTACTTAATATAAAAAAAAAAACTACCAATCATCTCCCCTACTAATACACATAGAGAAACATGGAAACAGCTACAGCACTCAAACAAGACAAGTTCAAACAGCTACAACATAGCCAAATGCCTGTCTAATTATTCTAGGGATTGTCATGCATTATAGCTCAACAAATGAACCCTCCCTGTTTTCTATAACTGTTACAATATCAACATTACTTTAACAACAAGCACTATATAGCCAAAGGTCTCCGGACACATTTTTAGCCAGAAGTATCCGGATATTCATTGTCTCATTTGGAACATAATGCCAAATCTCTGACAGTCTCTGGAACCAATGTCAGCAATGCCAAGCTTTGGTTGGGGTGGTGTAAAGGTCATGGCTGTTGAACTCTGACTGTAAAGGTGCCCTCTGGAGTGATAAATGGCATTTCAGCATTCTGACAGTATGACGCAAAAGACTGGGTTTGGCAGATGCCAAGAGAACATTACCTGCCTGAATGCGACAGTAAAATTTGGTGAGGGAAATAGGATCTGGGACTTCTTTTCTATTGCTTTTGCCCTAGTTCTACTGAAAGCAAATCTACAGTGTACAATTTCTACTTTGTGACAACAGTTTTGGGAAGGGCCATTCCTCCTACAGCACAATAATGCCCCAATTCTGTACAGAATGGATTTGCAGAGATGGAAAAGAATTGGAGTGGCCTGTACACATCCCGGATCTAAACCCAACTGAACACCAGTGGGATGAGCTGGTATACCATCTGTGAGCAAGGCCTCATCATTAATGCCCAACCTTACCTTATGTTCTTGTGGCTAAACTTCCCCCACCAATGTTCCAACATAAAAAGAAGAAGACAGTGAGGCTTGTTTTGTTGTGAAGGATATTTGGGGAAACTGCAAGTATGCCCTGTTTTGTGAAGAACGGGTGATGGTCATGAGAATTTAGCCCAAGGTTATTATTTTGCACCTCACAAATCAGTAAGTGAAAACTAGAAATGTAGTCAAAAATTTGAGTGTGTCAAGGCAAAAGCAAAAACAAATAGAATAACTGTTTAAAACACCATACTCACAGTACTCTTCTCAAATTCAGCTTCTGAAGAGGTTGGTGATAAAGGACTTATAGGACTCAGGGAAGGAGAGCTTTCCACACTGGAAATGTAGTCTGGATCAGGTACATACAGGAGCTTTCAAACAAAAAAAAATATTCATTTCATACAATTGCTCTTAATTCATCAATCGTACATAACATGGTTGAAAACAAATGCACTTAATAAAACATTTGATAATTAATGTGTGTGTCCAAGATCCCAATGTGACACTTAAGGCACACCAGCAAGGAAGGACAGAAAGGTGGCATGTTTAAAAAAAAAAAAATCCACTGATTAAATTAGGAGGATACAAACTGGAACTCAACTGCAATTACAATAATAACAGAACCCAAATCAACTGTATGACTGGTTTATTAATGACCTGGAGGTGGGCATAGACAGTTTCTATTTTTGCTGATGACACTAAATTGTGCAAAACTATAAGTTCCATGCAGGATGCTGCCGCTTTGCAGAGCGATTTGACAAAATTAGATAACTGGGCAGCAAACTGGAAAATGAGGTTCAATGTTGATAAGTGCAAAGTTATGCATTTTGGTAGGAATAATATAAACACGAACTATCTACTGAATGGTAGTGTGTTGGGGGTTTCCTTAATGGGGAAGGATCTGGGGGGTTTTGTAGATAACAAGTTGTCTAATTCCAGGCAGTGTCATTCTGTGACTACTAAAGCAAATAAAGTGCTGTCTTGTATAAAAAAGGGCATTGACTCAAGGGATGAAAACATAATTTTGCCCCTTTATAGGTCCCTGGTAAGGCCTCACCTTGAGTATGGGGGGCAGTTTTAGGCTCCAGTCCTTAAGAAGGATATTAATGAGCTGGAGAGAGTGCAGAGACTGCAACTAAACTGGTAAAGGGGATGGAAGAATTAAACTATGAGGTTAGACTGTCAGGGTTGGGGTTGTTTTCTCTGGAAAAGAGGCGCTTGCGAGGGGACATGATTACTCTGTACAAGTACATTAGAGGGGATTATAGGCAGTTGGGGGATGTTCTTTTTTCCCATAAAAACAATCAACGCACCAGAGGTCACCCCTTTAGATTAGAGGAACGGAGCTTCCATTTGAAGCAGAATAGGGGGTTCCTCACGGTGAGGGCAGTGAGGTTGGGGAATGCCCTTCCTAGAGATGGGGTAATGGCAGATTCTGTTAATGCCTATAAGAGGGGCCTGGATGAGTTCTTGAACAATCAGAATATCCAAGGCTATTGTGATACTAATATCTACAGTTAGTATTAGAGGTTGTATATATAGTTTATGTATGTGAGTGTATATATTGGTAGGTGTGGGTTGTGTGTGAGTGTATAGATAGGCATGTATAGGTTGTGTGTGCTGGGTTTACTTGGATGGGTTGAACTTGATGGACTCTGGTCTTTTTTCAACCCTATGTAACTATGTAATATGATTAAATGCCCTAACCCATGATAGAACGTCTCTCTTGCATTTGGCAGCAGCCAGGCATATGAAATGCAGAAGTCTAAACAAAAGTCCCCTGAGCCTACACAATGGTCATCCTGAAAGAAACAGACATGCATATTGTACCATGTTGTACAAGTATAAAGAATGTAGCGTAGAAGCCAGAAAGCTATGTGCAAACACACACACACTTATCTTTCCCAGGCTATGCCCAGGAAAGTAGTTTTCAATATTCGGAAGAACTAATGCCTCTACCTGAAATATACCAGTAGAAGCTGCAGCTAAAAAAGGCAAATGATTTGCATCTAATTTACAATCACATTTGTTTAGGAAGTACAGTAAACAACTAAAATAGCAAGCTATATATGGTATCCAGTCTGTATGTAAATGTTTCCATGCACCGAATGCAATATTTTGAAGGGGTCGCCCACCTTTGGGTTAACTTTTAGTATATTACAGAATGGCCTATCCTTGCCAAATATTCCAAAAATATTATTGTTACATTCATCTATCATTCTATTTAGGCCCTCCTATATTCATATTTCTGTCTCGCTTTCAAATGACTGACTGGTTGCTAGGTTATGTTAAACCCTAGCAACTAGATAGCTGTCAAAATGAATAACTGGAGAGCTGCTAAAAAAAGCTAAATAATTAAAGAAAACACAAATAATAAAAAAATAAAGATCAACTAAAAATTGTTTAGGAATAGCTATCTACATCTCACTAAAAGTTAATTTAAAGGTGAACAACCCCTTTAAAATAAAGTAGGCTTCTCCAGCAGGCTGGTGGCAGGCAGATATAAGGCTAAGAAATAAAAACACAAGAAGCATTACAGGTACAGACTAGAGTGCAACACTGAGATATGCTGTGTTGCAGCCAATCCCATGGAGTCTTACCATTTACACTTAACTATGCCACTTTCCAAAAAGGTTCAGTCATTGAACAATGATCTATTAGCTAGCTACTCATCAGGTGCAAACTACATTAAAAGGAGACATATTGAATAAATGGAAAAAACCCTAATTTTGTAGGCAATTATGAATAATATAGTGCTGGTTTCACTTTGGGTTAAACATTAATCCTATCTGTAAATCTCTGTCTGTGTTTCAAATGTGTGGGCGTGTCCTAACAGTCCCTGCCAGAAGCAAAGCAGGAGGGGGACAGCCAATCACAGCCCTGCACTCACACAAAAACAGGCTTCAGTTCCCTATCAGGTCAGCCTAGCTGCTGATTGGATCCTATCCTACAGTGCCTGTACTTAGTGCTGCCGGACCCCCTGCACATCCAGAGAATTCAGCCAGCAGGAAGTGGCACAGATGGGCGGGGCTAGTGGGGTTTTGGTGGAATTTCTCAATAAATCAGTCCGAAACACAACTTTTTTAAGCACAATTATTCAGTATCTAGGAGGAGTATAATTCACTGGTACATTCTTAATTTTTATATGCTATGTCTCCTTTAAAGATATCAATAGTAACCGATATCTGGGTATCTAGCTGTGGGTTTCATTTTTCCATCCACCAAGGACCTTGCCAGCTTGATGATGCTTGTCCTCATCCAACAAGAATCTGTATAGATGATGAGGCAAAACACCTAAAATCTGTCCCGTGTTCCACAGGCCTAAAGGTGGCCATACACGGTAAGATGTGCTCGCTTGGCGAGGTCACCAAGCGAGTGGATCTTCTCCCAATATTGTTTAGCTGTGGGGCTGTCTGTTCGGGGACCACATCAACAAGTCGAAAAATCAAACCTGCCCGAGCCAGATGTCGATTGGGTAGGCCCGTAGTTAGTGCCCATACACGGGCTGATAACCTGCCAAATCGGTCTAAAGGACGGATATCGGCACCTAGAATCAGCTCGTGTATGGGCACCTTTACAGCTGTGCTCAAATTACATGAATCAAACCAAGGCAGTACAATTGGGAATTTGCATTCATAAGATTAATTGTTCTAATCCAATTCTAAGGACAAGGTAGAAGAGCTGTACAGTGGTAGCCATAGTTCAGAAAAAAAACAAACTAATTGTGTGTGGCAATGGGATATGTGGCTGATTTATGTAAAAAAATGCAAAATGACTTCTCTGTATCAGACATAATATATATATATATATATTCAGGATGTTTGACATAAACAGTAAATATACATAGTTGGTACAGAGACAGGTCATAAAGTTTACTCTGCTCTACAGGCAAATGTACGGACAGTGTCCTGTAGGCAAACCAGCAATAAATTACCTGTCCGGGGACAACAGCTCGGGAAAAGAGTTTATTTAACTGGACCAGTTCATTTGGCGTTGTGTCAAACTTCAGAGCAATACTGTTTAAGGAGTCTCGGGTCTCAACCTGGCACAAACAAAAGATAGAGAATGTATAGGCACACAGTATGAAGATCTCATATATATTCTATAACCAAATATTTGAGGAAGTGGAAATGATGCCAGGCAATAGTCTGCTTTAAAAAAAAAAAGATTGTTTTTTCTAGAAAGATAATTTGTGGTCAGGCTCACAGCAACCATTAACTGTCAGTCTTCCTGCCAACCCAGTCACTATCTCACGCCTCACAGAAGAATGCAAGATCAGATTGTATCATATCCATAACTGACAATTAATGTTACAGACATGATACTGAATTTTAAAAGGACAAGTAAATTTAAAAATGAAAAAAGGTAACATCAGAGATTTTCTTTTCTCACTTTCCCAGGAATTCCCTGCAACAGCTTCATGGGTGCAGGGGATCAAAAAAGATGGAGGAATGGCTGGGCTGATGCATATTTTCATGACTCCTGAAACAATGTAGCAGAAGCGGCTGAATGACAGGCCTGGGTGAGAACGGAATTCTGCAACATTTTTTCAAGAGTCAGAACCATAGAACAGAAACCTATACACAAATACTGCTTTCATCTGCAATTACACGTATAATAACTTTTTTATACCATTTATAATAATCACTGAAAGTTTGTTATTAAATGTATATTGAAAAGTATCTTAGATATTTTTTATTGTGCAAAAATAAGTTCCTGCATATCTGCTATCAAACTAGCAGGGAGATCATTAAAGGGGCGGTTCACCTTTAAATTAACTTTTAGTATGTTATAGAATGTCCTGTCTCTAGAAACTTTGCAATTGGTCTTTATTATTTATTTGTTCTAGTTTTTTTTAATTATTTTCTTTTGTCTTCTACATCTTTCCAGCTTTCAAATGGGTGTCACTGCCAAAAAAAACAATTGCTCTGTGATCTTCCAATTTTATTTTTATTGTTATTTGTTACTTTATATTACTTATCTTTCTACTCAGCCCCCCCTCCTATTCATTTTCCAGTTTCTCATTAAACCTACTTCCTGGTTGCTAAGGTAAATACGACCCTGGCAACCAGACAGCTATTAAAATTCCAAACTGGAGAGTTTATGAACAAAAAGCTAAAATTACTGAAAAAGCATAATTAATAAAAACCAATTGCAAATTGTCTCAGAATATCAATTTCTATATCATACTAAAAGTTAATTTAAAGGTGAACAACCCCTTTAAAACCACTTTATTTGAATAGTTTTATCTTTGCTCTTCAGAGTCAGACTAAAAGCTTATAATTCAAGAAGTACACAAGCAAGTATTACAAAAACCTAGTAAAGTAAGAAGTACTGAATTTTAAAGGACAAGTAAAGTTAAAAATTGAAAGTAACAACATCACAGATTTTTTTTCTTTTTAACTTTCCCAGGCATTCACTGTGAACTAAGCTGTGAGACTGCAAGATTATATGTAATGTACAAGTATGATAGTGGGGGGTTATTTAGAAGTAAAACAATGTAAGTATACTATCAATACAGAGTTAAAATAATATTGAAAGAAAAAAAAAAAACACAAAGCCAAACCACAGTGAGGAAATGCAAAAGCTTGGTGGCTAAAGGGTTAACAGTCAATCAAACCAAATAAGCACAATGAAAAAGAAATGTTTATTTTTCCGAAGTGAATTTTGCATCCCGTTTCCCATGGTAACGGGAATAAGAAAGCTGACTGCAGCAAGGTTTGAGGGTCATTTCAAGAACATACCAGCCAGAAAGGCTCCATTTTCAGATACTGCTGGGGAATAAAAAAGGAGCTGTAATATTTCAGATCAATAGCAATGACCCAGAAGGAGGATGGAAGGTCAAGGTAGGTTTCCATGATTGGATATTCACCTTGTGCTTAATGAATACAAACAATTGGAAATACAAAGAAATAGAATGACAGCTCTTTGATTTGAAAAGAAAAAAAAAAAAAAAAACAGTTAAAGCCCAGTACCCATGTAGCCTGCTGCCATATGCCCAATGGGAGACGGGGCACAAGTAAGGAGGGCACAGCTTACTGTATATTCCATGGTTCCTTTGGGTCTCTGGAAGGACATCCGGCGCCCATCTTTCTTCTCCAGGGTCTTTTTCTGCCCGGTGTCTGTAAAACATTGAGGGAAGGCACGCGTTATATTCATGTTCTTCCTCACCGGCTGCCACTGAATAGAGAGCGGAAGGCAGACATCTATCTGAGCAATTGAGCACTTGCTCTGTGAAACTGGAGAGAGTCAGACTTCCAGCTGCCCGCCTGCCTGCACAAAGGAGTTTTTTTCTTAACCAATATGACCCACTGTGACAAGTGAATTACATTTGCACTGCGTTCTCCATTAATACATCTCTCACGCTGGTATTGGATGATTTAAGATGATGTTGTATTTTAATATATATCAGAAATGCATGGTTTCCCAGTGTCTTACAACTGGTGAACAAACATTAGTTTTTTTTGCATAATAAAAGAAAATGTAAGATGAAAGCAGTGTTGGTTCTGACTCCTGAAACAATGTAGCAGCAGTCAGTTGCCTGGGGGGTCCGGCTACATTTTTTGAGAGTCAGAGCTAGCAGTGCAGAGAAATAAAATGCTAGATATAGGTTTTCTTTTATTATGAGAAAAAAAAAAATGTTTTTGGAGTGGAGATCCCCAAAACCAACAATACCCATGATGTCAAAAAATCAAATAAGCAAGATCCAGCTATGTAGCTAATATGCATTTACACATCCAAAAATATGAAAAACAGTTAAATGGACTGCAGAATGTTTGTTTAACACAGGTTCAATGAACAGGGCTCATATCACATATTTTGCCAATGGTTCTAATCACAAAAAAAAATGTTATTTCTTGAACTAATCAGGGCAAAGAGGGAAACTAAAGCTCCTCCATGTTTGGTTCTTACTAGGCAGAGAATTAGAGTACCATTGTACAGATGATCCCCCTGCATAATGGATTTATCTGTGCACTGGGGACATACAGAAGTATTTGCCAAAGTTGTCCTTTTACAGTTTTGCAGGAGTAAAGGCAGAACCTATTGCGCTTCTGGGGTCAGACAGTTGGGACACTGTCACCTCTTATGTGTAGTCAGATCTTCTCTAACCATGTTACAAATATGTTACAATGCCTACACAATGATGGTGATTCTCTCATGTGCTGTGTGTCCCCTTCAACTGGCATTTACTATCGACCCAATAGTCATAGCACACTGTTAGGGTGACAAATAGCTGGGAAAAGGGCAGAACAACAGCTACTGATTGATTCTGTATCAATCCAAGGCAATTTGTTATTATAAATTCCAAAATTGCCTGATCCATAGCGATTTATGATAAATCATCGCTCTGGTAAGACAGGCCAAATGCAGGAGGCACAAATCTGAAAGACATAAATTGCCAGGATCTAATGGGTTATGGAAATAAACAATACTTATTAACATGTGCTACTATGTACATATATTTTATATTAATTGCATCGTTTGTCCCTCATTTGTATTATTACTGTACTGTAACAATGCATGTGCATGGTGGGGGGGGGGGGGGGTCACAATCTCTTGAGTGGATGGTGGTGGGGTAATAAGGGCCTGGGCTAGGGGTAAGCAACAGAAGAGGTATTTGCCTACCACCATTACACCCAAGACACGCGACTCTCTTGCCTTCCCCTGGTTCTGGCACTGGCCCAGTGTTCCTCACCCCGGGGCTCACTATGTATTGCAACAACTCTTTCACCTTGTCCCCCTGTAAAGTAATGAATTCTGAGACTTGAAGTCCCTCTGCTTTCCAGAGAATCTGTGCACCACCCACTTTGCAAAGTAGAGGGACTTTTTTTTTTTTTTTTACATAAACCAAACTGAATCTACTTGTCTCAAAAAAAAAGGGGCAGGGATTATATTTTCCCTTTAATCAGTTGCTTCTGCTACACGGTTTCAGTAATCAGAAACATTAGTGCAGAACATAGCAGCAGCCAAACAGATACAGCTTTCACTACCAATTAATTACGTTGACAAACATCCTTATAAACACATGTTTAATGAACGTAGATTGGAAAACTGCTTAGAATTACATTTTCTTTATTAGGGCTGTGACAGACGGGGAGAATAGTCGCCCGCGTCAAATCTCCCTTGTCGCGGGCGACTAATCTCCCCGAAATGCTATCCCACTAGAATGTAAATCGGTGGGATGCCATACGCGGCGCCGTGACTTCCCGGAAATTTAAATTCTAGCCGGTGGGATGGCATTTCGGGGAGATTAGTCGCCCACAAATAGGGAGATTTGTCGCGCCGACTAATCTCCCCGTCTGCCACGGCCCTTATACGGACCAAAATAGTTTTAGGGTACAGATCCCAGTTAAAGAAATTACTCTTTTCCTGTAGCATTGCATAGCAACAATTTAGAGCTTCGGATGTTAGAAAACTACAACTCTCAGATTCCCTTTTTCGTTGAGATGCTGGGATTAAAGGTTCTGCAATCCACTAAGGATGCAAATGTTACCTATCCTTGTTCTCTCAATTAGTTTTATTAATCATTAATTGTAATACTTAAAAGTAAAAATGGAGAAGAAAAACAAATTATAATGAAGTATAGTGCCTTAAGGTCCCCATACACGGGCCGATTATAGCTGCCGATATCGGTCCCTTGGACCGATTCGGCAGCTTATCGGCCCGTGTAGGGGCAGAACCGAGGGGCCTGGCCGATCGATATCTGGCCTGAAATTGGCCAGATATCGATCGGCCAGGTTAGAAAATCCAGTCGGATCGGGGACCACATCGGCTCGTTGATGCGGTCCCCGAACCGACTGCCCCATTGCCGCATGCAGAATTCGATCGTTTGGCCCCAGGGCCAAATGATCGAATTCGCCTACATGCCTCCCTGATATCGCCACCCGTAGGTGGGGATATCGGGTGAAGATCCGCTCGCTTGACGACATCGCCAAGCGAGCGGATCTGCCCGTGTATGGCCAGCTTTACAAGATCTCTTTTATAATAGCAATAACCTGAGTTAATGCTGTACAAGAGCAAAAATCAGTACAAAACACTGCAAACTGGGTGAAATAACCATGGGAGAATGCAACAGACCTGAGCCCTCCATGATTTATGTGAACATAAGGCGACATCTATGAACAGATAATAATGAATATTCGAAAATTATTTTTATTAATAAATATTCAAATTTAAAAAACAGATGTGCTGGAAGAATCAGGATTATGCAGCAAGTGATGCTATGACACCGTGTGACTGCCACTCATTCAAATGGGATTTTACTTAAATGTGCTTTAATTTGGCATAATCCTTATTATAGGATTTATTAATATATGCCACAAATGAGGCAAATTAAGAACTGAAAATAAGGTGTGCAAAAAAATGGCCAAAATATGACCATGCAAATAAGCACTGAATTGTAATGAAGCTGGAATTCAGTGGGGAAATGCTGTATTATAGGAAGATCTGTGCGGAAAAGTGCACTTTGCACCATATGTTCCATACGTAACTATGCCTGTATGTGTCAGGAGAGAGCAAGAAGTAAAGCCAAAGCTATAAGCATGGCCTGTGATGACTTAATGTTTACCCCTTAACATTCACTAACAAGACAGGATATCTGTATAATTTGCTGCCAGCACAACCAATCAGGAAAACCATCTTCTTAAGAACTTATATAACATGTTTAGCTTCTCTAGCAAAGTTTATAGACAGAATTTTGCATTCCATATGATCTGGGGATTTTTTCTTTTTTGGCAGTGGAAGCAGCAAGTACACTAAATGGCAAAAAGCATGTCAACACACAAACACCACACCCATACAGCATTGTTGAACATTCCATTGCAAAACCTCAAGGCATTATTATGGGGTTAACCCATAAAGCAGAATGGGGTTTGACTGATCAAAGCACCCAAACTCATTTATGGAACTTTGTCAATGTATTATAAACGTTGCTGTCGGGAAGTGCCTTTGCCTAATGAGAAAAACGTTGCAAGCACCAACCAGCTATCCAATGGCTGGTTTCCAGGCTGCTCTACTGAGCTTGTGGTATTCAGAAACACCGGCTTCTACCAACTCCACTTACCCGACAGGGAACCGCTCTTTATTTTTCCCTATGTAAAGGATAAAGCTGTGATTAGCTACAGGCCTAAAAGCATACTCCCAGAGCCCAGTCATAATAAACCTCAACCTGAGTCCCCATAGTTTCGAGGTGTAATTTTAAAGGCTTAAATTTAAATCAGGTGCCATATACTATTTAAAGTATATATGCCCGTCAGATTAGTCAGATATACACTAACAGTATTTCATTAAAAAACTGGATTCCTCTGTAGAACACCTGGCCGACAGAGCAGGTTAAACAGTAGTTCCAATAAGTCTTTTGTATAAAGGGGAAAAAAAAACTAATCTTGTAGGTTAGAAATGGTCCCTTTATTGGGCTCCCTATAGATCCGATATGGTCCCTGTCCGTGTTTCAAATAAAGGTGGGCATGTCCTAACAGTCCCTGCCAGAAGCACAGTAGGAGGGGATAGCCAATCACAGGTCCGCCTAGCTGCTGATTGGTTCCTAAGGAAGCAGCAGGAAGTGGAACAGATAGGCGGGACTAGTATGGTTTTTGCAGAAAATCAATTAAGCAGTCTGAAACTTTAAGCACTTTCCTTCTGGCACATTCTTGTTTTTTGCAATATGTGTCCTTTAAAATAAATAAATACTGAACACAAGCAACATCATAAGTATTCATTGATAAAAATGCAAGGAAATGATACAAGCTCTGTATATTTTATCAAACCCATAAACACTTAGGTCCTTCCTGAAATCTTAAGCCATCTGGTTACTCTACTTGCCACAGCAGTACCACCCACTCAGCGCTGAAGGAACAGCTATATTTGGCACTAAGTGCGGTTATACACAGGAACTAGCAGATACAAGAATACAAATGGTGCAATAAGGCTTAAAGGGGCTGAAGTCTAGAAGGGCAACAAGGCTTGTGTACAGGTACAAGTTTGGAAATGGCTCTGTTTACGTGCAGAGCTTTGTTATGGCACCAGTACACAACACAAATGAGAAGTTTACATGACAACAAAGCGAGCAAGGTTACCAAATGCACTGCTTCAGCTCTTGCCTTCCAACTTATGCACATCGTCTGAGGGAAGAAAGAAAAAAATAATTCCAAATTTAGGTCTGACATACTGATTTGTTGCAGCATGTATCCAGCCTAGGCTCACTGTGTGATGGCGAAATTCCTCTGTCCTGACAGCTATGGAATGAAGCGGCACTCCTTCCTACACTGGCTTCAGCTTATTTCCCAAGCAACATAACATACACTATTGAATACTGAATAAAATAGAATCCTTCGTAACTTTTTTTTATTGGTCCCTATTTTTTATTTTGTAATGTTGGTAATTACTTTATTTGCCTTCTTCTGACTCTTTCCAGCTTTCACATACGATCACTGAGCCCACTAGCCAAAAATGTATTGCTCTGGGATGATACAATTCTATTGTCATTCTTACTTTTACTTACTTATCTTTCTATTCAAGCCCTACGTTATTCATGTTCCAGCCTCTCATTTAAACCACTGCCTGGTTCCTATGGTTATTTAGCCCACAGCAACCATAGCTGAAATTCCAAACTGGAGAGTTGCTAAACAAAATGCCAAATAATTCAAAAACAACTCTCAACGTCATAGTTGAAAGTTAAAAGTTAATTTTAAGGTGAACAGCCCCTTTAGAAATAGAAGCAGCTTAGAGAGGTTATTTACAATCAACAACCACCCGCCATTATCGATCACCCATACGTCACTATACACAATTGCTGAACTCCACATGGAGCGCAAGACAAGATTCTGGATTTCAGATGCAGAGTAACTATGCACTGGTGTATTTGGATCAAATGTGCACGAGGCCTGATGCTGCAGCTGCTCACAATACCAATACATTTAGATTCTTAGTTTACATTCATCTCAATAGTCACACAAAGGTCAGATGCCTAATAACTGATGTGACATAAACGGTGTTTACTTTTAGGTTTCAGTTAGTTTTACAAATAGGTCTTTGAGAAATATGAAACTGGAAGCAATGGAAATGTCCACACAAGGTAGCATTCAGTTATAGGTGTTACCTGCATTTATAAGCAAATCCCAATAAGAACCCAATACAGAAACCCAGGATGCAGAGTTTACTATAATGCAGAATTCAATATAGAAAAAAGTGGTGTTCTATATAATGAACTTACAGTAGCCCAATGACCCGTAGTAAAACGTAGGGAAGCAGGGGCATGACAGAGCCGTAGGGCTGACGTAGCCACTCCCAGTTGTAGGGGATTGGTGGTTTAGTAGCTGCAAGGTATAGCGTAAGCAGGGGGTATAAGTACTAAAAAAAGTTCCCGCTTCTCAATCTATTTTAGGCAGCATAGTAAAACGCCCACCCTCCCTCCCTACAGAGGTGGAGGCACTGAAGTGTTGTTGGCGGGGTGATTGAGTTTGGGGAAAACAATGGTTAGGTTAAGAAGGGAGTTTAATAGTTAATTGGGGCTGGCATGCCTGGAACCTCAGGGGTAAGAAAGTGGATCAGGAGGTGAGTTTGGTTGGGTAGGTGGTTCCGTGCTAGAAGGGGAGCTGACGGCGCCAGTTGCGTTGCGCAGTTATTGGCTTGTTACGGTATGGTTCTTTAAAAGTTGGTTGTTTGTTATACAAACATTTGTGTTATGTTTATGAGATGTTTTTTGTATGATATTTGTTTTCTATGATATGTTTTAAATTAAAACTTTGGTTGTTATTAATAAATGTTCTGCGACCATTTTCATCCCAAGAATTGGTGTTTGTGTGTTTATTGGGGATGGTAAGTAAAAGAGGTAAAAGGGGTTTTGGTTGGGAGAGGGGCGGGACAAGATCCGACGTTGCTCATGTCATGTGCCAACCCAGAGGCTTAACAGCCCTGTAACAATAATGAGCGAAGCTTTCAGATTGTCCAGAGCCAATCACCATCGTAAATCATTAGGCCATCTTTTAAATGCCAGTGGCACTGCACATGCTCAGTGTACTCTGGAGCTGCTGCGTAGACACTACGCTTAGGGATTGTCTGCACACTGCACATGTAATAACAGTAATTACTAATTAGCCTTATATTTTAAAATTTGTATTGTGTGTATTATATATATATATTTATTATAAGTGGGTCCCTTAAGTGACAGCAGCACAGAGCATGTGCAGTAAATCAGCAGAGATCTTCCCTGCTAAAGGCCTGGGGTGATCTTGGGCTGGTACAGAGCCTCAACAAAACATTTGGAATTTCTAGTCTAATTGTTCGCTCAGTTTAGTTCTCCTTATACATACATATACACATTTGGGTTTCACTACTTCCCTACAAACCAGTGGTATATGGGTCTATGGGCAGTGGAGTTTTGTATAAATGAATGATAAGCAGTATAGTAAAGAGTAAACAAACAGAGGTGCATCACCTATCCCCACAGCTTAGGGTAAAATGTAAACCCCAAATGTAGTTGGTGATTTCCCACCAGTCAAATATGCAGTCGCTTGTATGAAGTATATTACTTGTTTGGATGTGCAGGCAGCCTATACGGGCACTCCGTCATTAGCATTGCACCACTTTCTTGCATCACAACTACTCGCACTACTATTGCCCAACAGTCAATCTCTGTGTAATCACAGCACGGAACCCCTGTTGCTTTAATATGGGCTTCTGTAAAGCAACAGACTGCACCAGTGTTAACATTGCATGCACTTATTTATCTATTCTATTTATCTGGCTAGTTTGCAGGTGCCTTCAGCGATAATATCTTTTATACACACCCACTACTTGGCACACAGGCAGCGTTCCCACAAGTTCTTTCATGTGCATGCTGAAAAGCATTAGTTACAGCTTTAATAATCTCTCACCTTCCTTTGGAGCAGATACACACCCTGGTAGAAAGCAGAGATTTAATGGTGACAGCATAAAGTAATTTGTTTTCTGAATAGCAGTGCATTGATGAAACCAAAGTCCAGAATGGGTACAAAATCCAGAAATGTTGGAGATACCCCCAATTATTTACTACAGGCAGTGCAGCTCTTTTACTAAGGAATACAGTACTAAAACTGCAAAATCATAATTTTGGCCTAAACCATCATGCATAAATAAGCATGTCAGGAAAGAGTTGTATGGGGACAGATTAACACCTTTGCCTTGGGCGCCATAGTGCCTTAAACTGACTCCTGCAGTTAAATCTGGCCTTAATTAATTTGTGACAACCACACCCTGTGTGCAATGCCAGAAAGCACAACTACATTATATGGCATACGACTGCCTTTACGGGCAATTGCAGAGGTTTGTTTGAGCTCTACTTGCCTCCTCTTCATGTTTGCACTCTGACTGCAAATATTAGCTGTACTGGTTTAGTGTGATGGCAGCCAGTTGAATAAAACACTAAGCTGATTTGCTGTAAAGTCATGTACAGCAGTCCTATGCACCATCCCCCTAATGGTATGTCTCAGCTTGAGAGCCTTGCCATTACTGTGGCACATATACCCTGTAAAAGTAGGTGGGCAAAAAGCCCCAATGCAAAATACCCCGTGGTACTACATAGGCAAGAATCTTCTGCAGTGGGCTTTGCAGCTTCCAGTTAGCCAGTGCTGGAATGATTATTGCCCATGTACAGTGCATCATCCACAGAGTGTTGTGCCACAGTACTGGGAAGGCTCATAATGTGAGCCATAATATACAGCACAGCCACAATTCCAAAAACTTTGGAAAAGTGCCTCTACGACCTCTACCAATCCTTCCATACTTCTGGGCCCCAGAGGCTTCTGGTTTTGTTTTTTCTATTGCTGGTTTGGTGTCTCCAGATGTGGTTCAGTACTGGTGGGGTTGAAATGCAAGCCCTGAACCAGCAAGGTGAACAGGGAAATCAGGTAATATGGTGTAGAGTAGTGTCCCACCCCAAACCAGTAGTCTTTGAGCAACATGTTGCTTTACTTCCCCTCTGATATTGCTCACCAGTATCCTCAAAGCAAGGGCTTAGTTTTTACATTCCAGGCTTGGGCACAAAGATGGCTATCTCCCAAATTTAATAAAAGGCTTGTAATGTAGATCCTAGGGCAGGCCTGGGTGCAGGATGTGCCTTTTATCACATCTGGTACATTTGAGAGTCTATATTGGGGCTAGGAAACAGCCAATTATAGGTCTTATTTGGTGCACAAAGACCAAACAGAGGCTTTGCATCTACACTGCAAGAATAGCTCTTAGGGTGAAGACACACGCCGATTAATAGTGGCGACTAATCTGCGCAGCACAAATGGTGCTCAATTAGTCACAGCAACTTCTACAGAAATCTATGGCACGTAAGTCATCTGAATCTGTAAAAAGCTATGTTGATTAATCGCCCGCGTGTCTTTGCCCTTATTTGAAAACCCCTGGGAAGTTTTTTCAATCTAATGATGCACCCTGACACATTACATCTTTGAAGGTGGCTTAGGGGTGCAAAAGTTAGGGGATCTTCGCTGTAGAGGGTACAGCACAAAGCTGAAGAACATGCAAATGCATGCAGTAGCACTATTCACTAAATCAACACACACATACAAAATCATTCTGGGCTCTCTAAAGCCGGCCATACACACTGCAACCTTGTTTCATACGATTTTCGGTGTGTGTATGGCGGCTCGCCGAGGGACTCATATTGGAAAAGGCTACGGATATCGGTCAACCTGTCGATGGGCTAGGTTAAAAGATTTTGATCGGGCGCCATTGAAGGCGCCCAAGCAAAATCTTCGTTTAAGGCTGAATCGGCAGAAGGAGGCAGAATTCCTATTGTTTCTACCTCCATATCTGACGATTCAGCCATGAATGTCAGTGGAGGGTGGGAATGATCTTTCGTGCAACCAAAGATCATAATTGTAACATTTATCTAGATTGTAAGCTCTACGGGGGAAGGACCTCCATCCTCTTGTGTCTTTGACTCTTAACTTAGTGCAACTGTATCTTGTATTTATTATTATACTGTGAATTTATCTATTACAGGTATGGGAACGCTTATCCGGAAACCCATTATCCAGAAAGCTCCAAATTACGGAAAGCCTGTCTCCCATAGACTCCATTTTAACCAAATACTTCAGATTAGTAAAACTGATTTCCTTTTTTCTGTAGTAATAAAACACTACCTTGTAATTCATCCCAATTAATATATAAATAATCCTTATTGGATGCAAAACAATCCTATTGGGTTTAATTAATGTTTTATTTATTTTTTAGTAGACTTAAGGTATGGAGATCCAAATTACGGAAAGACCCCTTATCCGGAATACCCTTGGTCCCAAGCATTCTGGATAATGGGTCCTATACCTGAATCATCTTAATAACCCCGTTTGTATTAATCTATTCTACTGTACAACGCTGCATACATAAGTAGCACTTTATAAATAAAGATATACATACATACATACATACATGCATGCATGGCCACCTTAAGGTTAAACAGGTAATAGGTAAACGTTGTGTATACAACAACTGACATGCAAATTCTTGCCTGTTTACATACAGGGAATACAAATGTTTCAGGGAGTCGTGACTCTAAACACCATTTATAAAGATATATTTTACAGGATATTCATGGCTTGTGTATAATACTAATTGAAAACGGAGTTTATAAGGTATCTTGCCTTTGCAGCACAAACATAGGTACAGGTACAGGACCTGTTATCCAGAATGCTTGTGACCTGGGGTTTTCCAGATAAGGGATCTTGCCGTAATTTGGATCTCCATACCTTAAGTCTGCTAAACACCATTTAAATATTGAATAAATAATAATAGGCTTGTTTTGCCTCCAGTAAGGATTCATTATATCTTAGTTGGGATCAAGTACAGGTACTGTTTTATTATTACAGAGAAAAGGTAATCATTTAACCATTAAATAAACCCAATAGGGCTGTTCTGCCCCCAATAAGGGGTAATTATATCTTAGTTGGGATCAAGTACAGGTACTGTTTTATTATTACAGAGAAAAGGGAATCATTTAACCATTAAATAAACCCAATAGGGCTGTTCTGCCCCCAATAAGGGGTAATTATATCTTAGTTGGGATCAAGTACAGGTACTGTTTTATTATTACAGAGAAAAAGGAAATCATTTTTAAAAATTATAATTACTCACTATGGGTGATGACCTTTCCGTAATTCGAAACTTTCTGGATAACGGATCCCATACCTGTATGTGCCATATTGCAGCTTTATAGCAATAGCTAAGAGAAAGAGCTCCTACCAATGTATTTCTATTTTTTTTACTTGCAAAGAGGGTCAGCACACCAATATACATTAAAAAAGTTGGCAGACATACATTTGGACTTTATATTTGTATTTACATAGCGCTACTTATGTCCCAGCACTGCACAGAAGAACAATAAATCAACAGAACAAACAGGGGTCCATAAAGTAATAAATACAAAGTTCAGTTAAAGGAAAGATTAAGAGCCAAGTGTCAAAGAGGAAGGAGATCCCTGCACTGTAACAATGCAGAAAGGCAACACTGGGAATGTCCAACCTACAGCTGTTGGTAAACTACAACTCTATGCAGTAACCCAGACACCCTTCATAGATGGATAGGAAGCTGGGAATTGCACAAGAGCAGGAGGGGCGGCAGTGGGGGATGCATTTACACCTAAACTAAAATAATATGCCCTTTGTTTTTTACTGCAAGAGGCACCTCTAATGCACTTTTTTGCCCCTGAAACATTTACTTTGTACCTATCGTCAGCGCAAATGGCCTTCGAACACCCTGCACACAATCTGGTGAGAGATACAGAGAGTTGTAGTTCAACAACAGCTGCACATACTGCATCTATCTCTGACCTGAGGAAAGGAGTTGCGGGGGGCGAGCCATGCTTTCCCTATGGACGTCCTTTAGGCAGTCCTGGAAGCGAACCTCCCGGTGCCCGTACCACAGCCGGTTGACGGTACCGCGAAGCACACGGCCGCTCCTGCCGGTGAAGTCGGTGAGATAATCCATGTGTCAGCGGACCCCAGGTGGGGCAGCTCCAAGCCACATTCCCCCACTCAGTCAGCGTTAGTCGCTTCCTTCACTGCTGCAAAAGTTTTTCTTCCTCTCAGCTGGAAGTTATTGCCAACTTCTCTGTCAGGCCCCTCCTTCCCTTCATCTGTCGCTTCATGTAGAGGTGCATAGCTCTGGAGCCGGACACGCCTCTGCACCAGGCCCCTCCCTCTTCATCTGTTGGTTCTGTGTAGAGGTGCTGGGGCTGAATGCTCCGCAGACCTAGGCCTGAGTGACGACTCGTTAAAAGTCTTCTCACCCTCAAGCTTCATTCAGGACCCCTGAAAAACTCTAAACGCACTTTAATAAAGTCCCTCTGTGCAAGATGGTATATCTCGTGTATGCCAAGTCTATTAGGCAGGGAAGAACCATTTTAGATATTAGTAGGCGATGCTTGAAATAGTTCTAAACGATTTTGAGATGTGAGAGATAAGAAACCATGAATTGTGAGACTACTGGAATGTGAAAAGTAGAAGAGTATAACTGAGGGAAAGGTCTAAATCTGGGGGTATAAACTATAGTTATACTTTCCCGCATTCCAAGAGCTGTCAAGTGCTCCTAGAGAGCGCTGAAATAACTAATGAAAGCGCCGAGGGACTGTGGAGCCAGCTGTGGCTCAGTTCCCTCTGTGCTTGTAAGGGGTTAACTTACACAGTCAGTGCAGGCAGGGAAAGATCAGCCTCCTGCTCGCTCCTCCCCCCTCCCCCTCTGTGCCTGCATCTCCCGTGCTGCTGCCCATTCCTGCTTCCGGCTTCCACCGAGGGGCATCCCAGCTGCATGCCTCCCAACCCTCCTGCTTTCAGCGGGACAGTCCCCATATTTATAGCACTGCCCGCTGTCCCGGATTCATTGTTAGATGTCCCACTTCTCAGCATTGCCATTTAATTGATTGCTGTGCCCTTAACTCTTGAATCTCCCCTGCTACCTCATGCTCACAGGTTTACCTTGATGTTTAATTGTCCTGGGTGGAGCATTTGTGACAGGCAAGGGTCAACTATTGGCATTGGCAGCATCCCTGCTCCTGCTCACTGGGTCAGGGGCTGAGGGTGCCTCTGTCTTTTATCAGGCAGAAGAGACTGCTGCCTTTATTTGTGTGCTGGAAAGTTTCACCTTTCCACCCCTAAAATATATCTCCCACTCCTGGGAATCTCTGGCAGAGCACAGCATGCAGGAGAATAAAAGACAGAGGTATCGCTGATCCATTCATAAAATATAGCAGACATTTTAAAGGAGCCCTTATAAGTTTGGGAACCTTAAGCTGGCCTTGTTAATATGGCTAGAAATTCTTGTGGTACGTTAATATTGTTTTGCTTTCAACTGATTAAGAATGGAAGGAAATAACATAGATTAATGTACCACTGGAATGGGCCCTGTTTATAACTTTGGAAAATGCACAGAACTGTTGGCATGTCTGAAGTTGATATGCCCTTTATCAGTTTTATTTAGTAATTTTACTGGCATGGCTGGGGTTAATATGCCCTTTATCAATTTAATGTAGTCATACTGGCACGTTTGAAGTTAATATGTCCTTTATTCTTTTTATTTAGTGATTATACTGGCACATCTGGGGCATGTAAAGTGGGTGTGGCATGTGGGGGCGTGGTCACAAAGCAGGCATGGGCAAAAAATGTTGCTGCACTACCCGCATATTTTTGTCCCTCTTTCTATTAATGAAATGTTGGGAGGTATGTAGCTGCTCCAGCTGCTGCTGCCTGCATCCACCAGCGAACCCAGCCTCCACCAGCATGGGCGACGAGCTACTGGAGCAGGTGCGGTCCAAAATTGCTGCGGATGGAACCGACTGGCTACACTAGCTGCTCAGCTCCATTGGCACTGAGGAGAGACAGGGGGCACAAGCGGCGGGCAACACTGGGAATCGACCATCTCGCCGCTCCTGCCCTCCCTCTCGCCTGAGCCCCAGTCCCCCACGCGCATCTAGGCGCATGTCCTCCATCGCTGCCTCCCAACCCCCGACTGTAGTGTCGAGGAGGCAGCGCGCGGAGGTCAGGACTGCGGCCAGGCGCCTATACCAGTCACGGCCGCTGCCACCAATGTTTCTCAAAAACAAAGGCCCTCAGCCAGTGATAAGGCTAGGCGGGCCACACACAAGCCCCCACAACATAAGTCTGCTCCCCCATTACATCCCTTTGCTCCAACACCAGTAGCAGTCCCTCCCCCCACCGTACCCCCTAGCCCAGGATCTCTTTTTGCCATTGCCACATCCCACATCAACGCTGGGCCTTCCTCTGGCTTAATGCAGAGGGACCACACCATGATAGATTTTGAAGAGGGGGAGCTTCCCCTGGAGGAGCCAGAGGACCCACTCACCCTGCCTATCCCCAGACCACATCTTCTCCACACAACCAGCCCATTCCCCCCCCCCCATTCCCTGCCTGAATCTGCCATCTCTGAGCTTTGCTGTCACTACCCCTGCACCCAACCCCTGGCTCAGGCACGCACCAGTCACTCCCAGCAACTCGTGGGAACAACCACACCTCGGTTTCCCCAGGGTAATGGGACACGCAAGCGCCACTAGTGGGGTGTCGGACATCTACCAACCAGCCACCACCCAGAATAGGATTACGGCCATCCGGAGGGCTGCCTCCACACGATCCACCTCTTTCTAAGCGACTAAAGCTTGCTTACAGGGCCTTAGCGAATCAGCTGTAAAATCAGTGGGGAGGTGGAAGTCCGGTTGTTTCACTGCATATATCCACCCTAACCTGATCGTTAACTAGTTTTCTTCCCCTCCAGGTTGCAATACGCCAGTAGTTCTTTTGGTTGGGCACTCCTACCTCTGTCGTGCAGAGAGGCGGGCTGCAATCGGCCAGGCAGCAGGAACCTCGGTTTCCACGGGGTTGACATGGTATGGAAGGGTATTAGCGGTTTGAAGTGGCTGCAAGTCCTTTTGTTTGCTTTCAGCAGAGTTTACAATGGCCCGCTAGTACTAGTCATACATGCAGGAGGTAACGACCTAGGAGCGGTAAAAGTAGCCGATCTTATAACGTTGATTAAGTCGGATCTGGACCGCTGTGCCTCCTTGTTTACTAACCTGATCATTTTATGGTCAGAAATTGTCCCCAAGTTGGCCTGGAGGGGAGTTTGGGACCCAGCTGCGATAGATTGCGCGCGCAAGCTGCTTAACGTGAGGATCTCCCGCTTTGGAGGGTGAAACATTTAGATTCATGGCACCTGATGGAGTACACCTTAATGATATAGGCCATGATATTTTCCTATCCGACTTGCAGGATGGCATTGAGCGTGTGCTAGGGCTCTTGGTGGGTGGAGTCAGAGTTCAGTGTAGGGATACATGAACTCCTCCTGGCGGGGGGTAGTCCTTGGCCATTTAAGCTCTGGTGTTGTTTTATGGCTTCTACATGCCCGGCATTCGTTAACAAAACTGCTATAAAGTTCTTTAAGATGTTTGGAAAAGTTGAAATACATGGCAAGGACTATTTTTGAGGTTGTATGCTATAATAAAGCTGTGGCCGAACTCCACCCACACAACGGTGTCATTGTGTCTTTTGTCAGCTAGGCGCAACGGGGCAAGAGTAGGAAGGGAGGGAACAAGTCTTCACAGTCTTGCGCAGTAAATACACCACTTGACACTTCAGCCTAGAGACAGAGCTCCGCCCCTTCCACTGAGGGTGGGGGGCGTGGAGGAATGAGTTAAATGGGGCTCTTGTCAGAAAAATAGGCTGGGACATCAGTTGGGTGAGGAGTGAGTTACTGAAATGATGTGTGTCCAATCTGAAGTACATTCAGCTACTGACACTCTACAGTTCCCAGAATACCCTGAGAGGCTTTAGCTGCGCAGAGGCATGGCCAATATTCATCCACTCTGGCCATTTCAGAGATTGCAGAGTGTAGAACATCCTTGCCACCCAGGCCATCACTGGGATTCAAAATAGGCCCTGGCATTGGTGACTGTACCTGGTGACTATCTATGGCACCTTACAGCAGCCCCTCTGGCATTTGCCACAATCCACAGATTGCCAGTCTGGGCCTGTTGCCACCTGGCATTTATTTTACCTGCCTGGCCAGTAAAAATAATACTTGATGCCGATGTTAATTAGGGGAAAAAAGCAAAAATATAGGAAGGCTGGTACTTTTTTCCAGAATCAGTGGCTACCCCAGTCCTTGCAGAGCCGTCATGTTTCAGTGCACTTAGCGTGACAATCACACGTGGCTTTCTCTTTACTGTACTGTTCTTTACCTAGTAACCAGGTCGACTAGACAGTACTGTAATGGCTGTAGCCTAGACCTGAGCACTGCAGAACTCCCCACTGAGCAGGGTGCAGAATAATGAGTCGGGAAGCAGGAAATGACATGAACGTGTCAAGCAAATTGTGTCCCCTTTGCAGCTCTTTGTGTTGATTGTGTAGGGTGTGGGATCTTCTAAGGGCTGTGACAGACGGGGAGATTAGTCGCCCGTGACAAGTGAGATTTGTCGCGCGGCAACTAATCTCCCTGTGTGCCACAGCCCTAAAGGGTCAGTTTGGCTCTGCTGGGGACTGATAAAGATAGTGAGTTGGGAGAGTGCAAGTTAATACTCCCGCAGGTTGATAAAAAGGGTTGCTGCCTTTTCTGGAAAAAAATACTGTCCTTTTTTCTCTTTCTTCCCTATTAATTACATTGGAACCAAGCATTATTTTTACTGCCCAGGTGGTATTGCTACATGTTGGTAAATGTATGAGATTAGGGGGCAATACTGGTTTAAGTGGCTGGCAGAGGGGGCAGCAGTTTTGTTGGTAAACAAATATTCCAGGAGGCTGAATGATAGAATAACGACAGATCCAGACTGGAATTCAAAATAGGCCTTGGCATTTCAAGTACACAGAGGCCCAAACAGGCCTAAGAAATAGTGGCTGTCTATGGCATTTTACATCAGCCCCTATGGCACTTGCTAAAAAATCCACAGTCTGGGCCTAAGCAGAAATGTGTAGAGCAACAAAGTTCCTACTGTTCTGGACAGAGAGAGATAAAAGAGTCCATCTCAGTCATGGCTACAGGGCTACCTGCAGCACTTCTTATTAATGTCATTGGGTAGGAAAACATGGCGCATCCCAGGGCCACATTCCTTATCCCTATAAGCATTTCTCTCTCTATCTGTCTGGTGCTGACCAGCTGGGAGAGTAACTGCTCTCCTTCTCTAGGGTCAGTGTAAATACACAAATTCTCACAGCAGTGATGACTGCAGCCTTGTGAAAGGACAAATACAGCCTTGTTGTGATTCTTTCCCCCCTCGGCATTGCTCACAAGTCACACATTTCCCTCATATACCAGAGCCATGAGTGGAGCAGCTTGGTGGGGGCCTGTTTGTGAGGCGGCCTAACCAAGCCCGACATACACAGTGGCCCTCCTGAACTAACAATTCAGTACACATGGCTAGGGCAACTGAAAAAACAGAAACAAGCAGCTGTTAGGTATCTTATGAATTTTAGTAAAGGGCTGGTTCACCTTTAAGTTAACTTTTAGTGTGTAATAGAGTGACCACTTCATTTTTTAGTGTTTTTGAATGATTTGCTTTCCTCTTCTGACTCTTTCCGGCTTTCCCCAGCAGATAACGATTGCTCTTTATTGTTACTTTTTATTAATTATCTGTCTATTCAGATCCATTGCTATTCATATCCCATTGTCTTATTCAACCACTGCCTGGTTGCTAGGGTTATTTGGACCCTAGCAACCATAAAGCTGCTAAAATGTCAAACTGGAGAGTTGCTGAATATAAAGCTAAATAATTCAAAAACCATAAAAATGAAGACCAATTGCAGATTGTTTCAGAATAGCACTCTCTACAACATACTAAAATTTAATTTAAAGGTCAACAACCCCTTTAAGAGCAAGTTTGATACTTGGCTTGTTCATGCAGTCCTTGCCCAACAGTGCCAATAGGCCCACAGAATTATCTGATTGTTGGCCCTTGTATCTTCCTGATTTTGACACACAAAGATTTGTTCATTTGGGGACCTCATTACCTTCCTTGTATGGCATCCAGTGTTGGGCAAAGCTGGCTAGTCAACCCAACTGGGCACCTCACCCCCGTGCCTGCCGCCACATGTGTGTTTGTTTGTGGTGTTCGCCTGCGTTTGTTTGCAAATGAGTACTTGTTCGTTCATTGCGCGTGCATGATCAAGCACAGTCACAAGTGGGTGATTAGGGGTAGGGAGCAGGTAAGTGTCTAGCGCCCCTAATCGCCAGTCTACCCCTAATTCTGGCCCTGAAGGTATCCACCAGTCTGGCCCAGGGGTCAAGCCTGAGCATAACTTAGGAACAAATAGGATCGTTCGATGTGGGTCACCAACAATTTTGTGCAGTTGGGCCCTCCCTGGTTAAGAGCCCCCAAACTGCTGTCAGCTGTCAGACTTTGGTTCTCAAACAGTCGTGTGGGACAGTACAGTCTTACTCACTGTCACTTGCCTCCATTTTCCTATAGCTGTACTTCCTGATGAGGATTTGGTGACAAATACACAGTTCTCTTATTCCCAATTGAGAGTACAGAATATAGTACTTTGCCTGTGTATTACCTTCCGGCCTCAGGCTCCTGTATTTATTCATTTCAACCTGTTCAGCTGAGAGATCATTTTATTCCTATTGATATCAGCAAGAGCCATCCGGCTTTTCTGTGTTCCATTTGCAACCCACTCACCGGCTAGGTGTAATATTCATTCATAAATAAATCTCAGATCTGACATTTGTTAAAAAGCCAAATAAACATCATTAATGCCTCATGCAGCCACAGAAGTATTAAACTGCACAAACTTAGATTTAGAGCTGCTTTTGTTCTGCTTTTTCATCCATAATAAATATGATTTGTTAACTAGTGCCGTGTGCTACTGCTATTATATTGTGATTTTCCCTTAACCATATGCTTTGTCGGGCTACTCTTTGCCTAAAGAACTGACAGGCATTTACATTAAAGTCTGTGGGGGGCAGCCAAATAAAACAAGTGTTACTAAAAGCGTGCCTTAATAACATCAGCAAAATACAGATTTATTACTCAAGCCTGAAAGTTTTATACAAAATACTGCAGTCTTAGGACTATATCATATTATGCATTTTCTCTGCCGGTGCATTTCAGCTGGAGGAGAAGCACCCAAAACTGCCCTGGTCTCATACCCTACTAGGAAGCACCTGTCTGTGCCAAAACTAGCTGCTTTAAGCTGAAAAATTAATTAGTAGCAACTAGTGGGGGCAGGACTGGAAAAGGGGGGAATCAGTGACACCAGGGGCAGGGCTGTACATACTGTAGATGGCTAAAGCTAGGGTTGGCACCTGGGCGGTATTTCATTGGCCTAGGCATTAAAATACAAGCCAGGGCCAGTATTACAAATTTACTTGCCGATAAATTTGTAAGCCCTAATGTTCTGCCTATGGCCTGCCCCTATGCTGCCCCCAGTCCCCCTCTTTTCTGCCCATTACCTCTGCAGCTGCCCGACAGCTTAGCAACTCTGCCCCCTTTTGTGTTATAACCCCAACCCTCCTCTGTGCCATGGTCCCACTCCTGCCTCCAAGTAATTGGCTGGTAAGGGACCAAGAAAAAGGTGGTAACCCTATGATCAGGCAGATCAGAGGCAGACTTGAGGCAGAACAACTAGGTAAGTATATTGCCAGTATAGTGTATAATATTTAGGGGTCCCCAGAGACCCTTCCTGGAAACTTTGTAGTCAAGCATCTTGTTTTAAATGTATAAACCCTTAACTGTGTGGCACCACGCATTTTACTCCCCTTTGATTATGGCCTATGGCCCAATGAGCCAAGCCTGCTTTTTTCCAAAGTCCCTGGTATTATATAACAGATGTACTCTAGCCCTAGACACTGGCACAAAACAAAGTCTATAACATCTGTCGTTAAATATATTATGTTTGTGTTAAAACTATATTGCTTTTAACAAAAAAATGTAACTAAGTGGCTTATTTAATCATATATTCCCATATAGACACTGCAGGCTCTCTTGTTTCTGCTTAGCAGCAGCCTTTTTAATTGTGTTTTAGTAGCTCAGATTACTGTGTATCCCTTACTCAGCACACAGCAGGTCCCATTCCCGCACCCCTCGCCCTCAGAGCTAACAAACCTCTGCCACTTCCACTTCACAGCTTTATTGCCACTGAGAAGTGAGAACTCTCCCACAGAGGTTATTCTCATTACAGACGTGAGTTACTGTTATATACACAAGTGATTAGAATGCTGACAGTTTAAGGGAATAGCAGTGCAAAATAACTAATAATGTTTCTTTTTTTAATTTGTGAGAAAAGACTGTATGTGTATCTCATTATATAACATAATTAATCTTTTCTACTTCATCCTGTTTCTACACCATTTATTTTATAGGCACTTTTGTGGCAAACACCAGGTAATACAAAGCATTATCAGTTCTTCTTGTCTTGTTTCCCATGTTAAAGCTTTATGTAAGTAAAACTTTTCCTTTACAGGAGAAGGAAAGGCATTTTGGCATTTTACTGCCAATAGATTAGTCACATTAGTGCCACCTAGAACAATATATTTATTCTGCAGAAAACTTTACCATGCATGAGTAAACAGCCCTAGAAGTTCCTTCCGTTTGTTTAAGATAGAAGCTGCCATTTTAGCTTGGTAGCTCTAGTCGTTGGTAGCTCAGATCACACATTCTTATGGGAGGGAGGAGTAAATTCTTATGGGAGGGGAAGCAAAAAAAGGGAGACTTGTGCCCCAAACCCGAAGGAGCCCTAAAGGAGAGAAAGTCTGATACCAAAGAACATGTTTACACAAAGGAAGACAATATATCCTGTGTTTCTTTTGACAGAGGACTCAGTGTAGTGTTTCTGTGAGTGCTTATGGCTGTATTTACATAGACTTTTCTGATAAAGCTAACTTTTTTCCTTTCCTTCTCCTTAAAGATTTTAGGTGTATTTTGGTGTTAATAACTCCACTGGGCTTGTATTATTAGCATCAAATTCAGAGAAATAGAGATAAATTGGTGATAACACTGTTATTTGAATTTTGGGGCTTACTAGAATACAGGTTTAAGACCTGTAATCCAAAATGTTTGAGACCTGGGGTTTTCTGGATAAGGGGCTTTCTGTAATTTGGATCTCCATACCT
This sequence comes from Xenopus tropicalis, assembly GCF_000004195.4. Classification (NCBI taxonomy): domain Eukaryota; kingdom Metazoa; phylum Chordata; class Amphibia; order Anura; family Pipidae; genus Xenopus; species Xenopus tropicalis. The sequence continues at coordinate 132,943,011 of NC_030682.2, read as the reverse complement.
TAAGTCTGCTAACAAATCATTGAAACATTAATTAAACCCAATGTGATTGTTTGCCTCCAATAAGGGGTAATTATATCTTAGTTGGGATGAAGTACAATTACTGTTTTATTACTACAGAGAAAAAGGAAATACTTTTTTATCTGAATTATTTAAATAACATATAGTCTGTGGAAGATGACCTTCTCATAATTCAGAGATTTCTGGACAACGGGCTTCTAGATAATGGATCCCATTTATGTAAAAGGTAATGTTTGCTACTGGTCTAGTTACTCATAACAACCAATAATCAAGCAGCATTTTCTGGCCAGCAACCATTGAACTGGTTGCTGTGGGTTACTAAAGTGGGTCAAATATTGTGTCTTTTATTACATTGCCCAGTAATGGTACTTAAAGAAACAGTAACACTAAAAAATTCAACTGTTTTATAGTAATAAATATAATGTTCTGCTGTACTACAATGGTAAAACGGGTCTGTTTGTTTTAGAAAGACTACTATAGTTTATATAATTAAGCTGCTGTGTAGCCATGGGGGCAGCCATTCAAGCTGGAAAACGGAACAAAAAACACAGGTTACATAGCAGATAAATACTGTAGAATTCAATGGTGTTTTATTGAGTTTATTTGTTATCTGCTATGTAATCTGTGCCATTTAGCCCTATTTGGATTTGAATGGCTGCCCCCTTGGCTACACAGCAGCTTTGTTTATATAAACTATATAAGTGTTTTTGATGCTGTCTGTGAATTTGTCATTAGAAGATTATTAGGAGTAAACAAATATTTAACTTTTCAATTTTGGGCTAATGCCATTTCTCCCTAAGGAGCTAAAAGATTGTCAGATACAACCACAGCCACAGGGCTAAATAAAACCACTGGAAGCCACTTGTGATGAGAGTTGCTAGCTATTGCTCTAGAACAGGAAACATAAAATCCTCACAGCTCATTAACAATTAATTTAGATGTTTTCAGACTTTTTCTTTTCATGAAACCCTTGTGGTCCAGCATTTGTTCCAAGTGCCCCCTGCCTTGTATGAAGATGACAGATACATGAAAATACTGTTCTGTATTTGTTTTAAGGGCAGATATTTTGTTGGATGCCTGTAACGATACCTGGTGGTCTAGCGGGGCGGCGGGGACGCCCGCCGCCTCCTCCGGTGCGGGGACGCCCGCCGTTATCTTCTAGGCACGCGCGCGCGCCTCTCTCTGTCTCTTATGCGCATGCGCGCTCTTGATGCGCGCATGCGCACTTGCGTTGTCGCCGGCGCGCGCGTGACGTCATTTCGGCGCGAAATTCAAATATTTAAAGCGCTCACTGTGCTCTATTCGTTGCCCAACGTAGGTTTTCCTTGCTGATTTCCTGGGTGCGATTTCTGTTCCTGTTCTCCTGTGTTCCTGACCTTGCCTGTATTTGACTTCTCTCGCTTGCTGCCTGTATTGACCTTTTTGCCTGTTCTTGACCTTCTTTATTGCTGCCTGGACCGACCATTGCCTGCCTGACTATTCTACTGGATTCTGATTCTGTGCTGCGCTGCCTGACTGTTGCTGACCCCGGCCTGTCCTGACTACTCTAGTGTTTCCCATCTGCCTGTCATACGATTGGTTCCTGTGCTTTCTCAGAACTCTCTCCTTGGGTTTCTCACAATAAGACCTGGCGGCATCCGAGTAGCGAAGGGCTCCTCCCGACGTGAAAGGCGGCGGTTATAGGCGGAAGAGTGAGCCGAGACCGGACCCTTAGAGCCTGTTCTGAGTTTTAGGATACCATTCGTGACAATGCCCTTGCATATCCCATCTTACAAGTCGGATGTAGTTGCATCTATCTAAAAATAATGTAACTGATATAAAAATCTGATCCATGTACTACATGAAAGATCTGAGAACCAACACAAGGCAACTGTTCAAAAGGAATGCTACATGTTGCTTTTTAACCCAACAATATAAAGTCTGATAAAGTGAAATACATTGACTGTTGGATGCAGATGGCTCAGAATAAGATACTTCTGCTCAGATTGTACGTTCCAACATAGAGGATCAGATATTTTTCCAACATTAATACATTATATAATAATACAATATATGGCAAATGAGGGCCATGGGCTTGCGGGACTGCTGGATGGTGGCTCCCCTGCACTCGATGGTCAAGCCTGATGTCAGCTCCCTTGTCCAACTCCTCAATCCAAAACCAAGGGAAAACATACAATGCCACTTTGACATCCTACCCCAGTGGTTTCACACTTCCAGTCATGTACTTTGAAGGATTAACACCCGCATCAATGAGAATCATTGTGACTGGATCATACCTACTTACACCTGTCAGTTTCAGCCAACACCTAACTGAATAAGTTCAATGGAACCATTATGATTGGATGTCTGTGACTGTACTTCCCTCAAGGGTTTAAATGCCGGGGAATTCCCTATCAGTCAGTTGAACTGAAGAAGCCACTCGGATGATACATTTTCAAGAAAAAAAACTCAGAAAAGTCCAGTTGTTTTAGACTTAATTGGGTTTGCTGCACTTTTTCAACTTAGTTTTTATGAATTTCCCCCTATACCTGCCCCTCTGCCTTGTATTAGTGTAAGGTCGACAAGCAATAACTGCACAGGAATATCTCTATGGTATATAAAAGCAAGATGAGCGACAGAATAGGAAGGCAGGGTTTTCACTTGGGAATCCTCTTATGTCTGTAATTATGTTTGACCAATTGTGCGGTGAGTTCACAGGGAGAGATGGTCAGTAGGTTCAGCGACCTTGTGGAGAAAATCCTTCTTTGCCACCAATTTATCTGGGCAGGATTATCACATATCACACTGCAATCAACCTAAAAATACCTTCTAACGATCAATTTGCATTTAGTTCTCCTTTAAACAAACCAATTCCATTTTAAATGGCAAAGCCATTCATCCTTTTTATAAAACAATACAGGTACAGTTTATTTATGAAAAGAATACACAGAATATATTTGCAATGGGAGCCGTGTTTATTTGCCTTATGTTGAATATGTTTGAAGCGTGTGATATATGGTCTGCCCCCTTTTATCACAAGGGACTGTTATAACTCATGACTAGTGTTCTTATGATGCTTATAGAATCCTTCCACATTGTTTGGAATAAATGAATAGACAAGCATTCTGTATCCTACATATCGTGCTTTAGTCACACACTACATACACAAATATATGGCAATTGACTTTTATACTTCACACTTGTAAGAGTTTTATTGGCAAATAAGGTATCTGTATCATTTTCATAGAGGTCAATAACTATGACCCTGGACGTAAGTGCTAAAGGGCAAAAAATCGCTTGTGAATCTTAGAGATTGTTACTTACCATTAGGGTCCAGACAGTTGTGAGACCAGATAATAGTAAAGCTACAAAATGATTGGAATACACCAAGGGTTACTGCAGTGAACCCCAACCAGTGGCTCAGGGGCAACATGTTGCTCCCCAACCCCTTGGATGTTGCTCTCAGTGCCCCCAAACCATGTAGTTATTTTTGAATTCCTGACTTGGGGGCAAGTTTTGGTTGAATAAAAACAAGATTTCCTACCAAATAAAGCCCCTGTAAGCTGATAGGGTGCATAGAGGCCCCTAATAGCCAATCACAGCCCTTATTTGGCTCCTCCATGAACTTTTATGGTGCTTGTGTTGCTCTCCAAGTCTTTTTTTACATTTGACTGTGGCTCACGAGTAAGAAAGGTTGGGGACCCCTGGGTTACTGCGTGTATCATTGCTCCAAATCAGCAGCGTAATGACTTGGCGCCAAACCCCCCACAGAGGGGCTCTCGTGCACTGCAACCAACCCAGCTGGAGTGCGCACAACCCTGCCCACACATACAGTAGGTGTGCATATATTCTATAAGTAAAGTAGCTATAGAGGAACCTGATCCCGTGGTCTAGGCCCCCTCCATGACTGGGGTCTGTCTCCTCTATAGGTATGCCATTGCTCCAAACAGAGCACACTGCCTGTGTTTGTATTTATGAGGGGCAGGTAGTGGGAGGCACAAAGGAATTACTCCAAGATATTTTTTTGGCCCCCTGTATTTTTTTCCCATGTGTGTCTTTATGTAACAGGCTTAAATATTAGACTAAAATATGGAATTTCCATGAAAAATGCTAATGTGGGCTTTAATGTGGAACTGACGAACCATGAATTTAACCTTTAGTAAATGACCCGCATACCTATCATCACATGCCCCTTTGTAAGAAGAGAACTTTGTATATGCCTAGCCTTTAAGAAACTCTGTCAGTTATAAATCAGTGAGAATCCAGACTGTCAAAACCTAAAATCTGACAGGTATGTGCGACTATGCTGTAAATCATACAGCTGAGATCTATCCTTGTACACACAGGCCTCCACATGCTTGTCAAGTGATGCTCAACCACCAAGACGTGACGTTTGTTGCCTTAAACGCTCAAGAGAAAAAAAATTCCATACATACAACTGATTGAGTTATTGGAAGTGCTTTTACAGAACAACTAAACCCTAAAAGTGAATAAAGGCTCAGCATCTCTATAACAGCAATGATTCAAAGTTGTCACTGCAGCTTCCTGTCTTGTTAGCAGTGTCAGTGACACTGCACATGCTTAGTATTGCACATGCTCAGTATGCTCTGGGCAGCTGTTGAGAAGTTAAACTTAGGGGTTGTCACAAATTATCAAGCAGAAAATGAGGTTCTTCTGTCATATAAGCTGATGCTATTAAATTCTGATGCTATTTGCACTAGTTCACAGCTGTCATGTACTAATAATCTGAATTAGTGACTAATCAGCCTTATATTGTGACATTTATATTCTATATATACAGTATATTGTGTGTCGGCCCCTAAGCTCAGTAAGTGACAGCAGCACAGAGCACTTGCAGTGAATCAGCAGAAAAGAACATGGGGGGCTACTGGGGCATCTTTGGGGGCACCGATCTTCCTTCCTAATGGGCTGTGGGTTCCTTGTACTGGTGTAGAACCCTAAAACATAATGTATAACACTGCTGCCCTACTTTTTTAGTTAAGCTTTCATTCTCCTTTAAAGGTTAAAGCAATACTGACACCTTCCTATGAAAATCCATAGGATGGAGTCAGTATTAGTAATGAATTGCAACATGCAAAATGTTTGGGTCCCCCAAAAGTGCCCCCAGCCCAGCAATACTTTCCGCGCCCGACAGGCTAAAGGCACCTCCATAGTTGTTTAGTCACACTGGACTGGGGGCGGCACGGTACTTCCATAGGCTGGAACAACTGCCTTTAGCCGTGTTGGAGTGTCGGATGCAGTAAGTATTGCTGGGCTTGGGGCAGTTTTGGGGGACTTTTGGCCCCAAACATTTTGCATGTTGCAATTCATTACTAGTACTGACATGTTCCTATGAATTTTCATAGTAACGTGTCACTATCGCTTTAAGGTAGAAGAGAAATGGAAAAAAAGATTAAGTCAAATAAAAGAAAAAAAGTAAACATTGTTCTTAAATCGGGAAGTGAGGCTGTGTCTCCCAGCTTATGGCTAAGATTCCAGCTATAGTTATACTACATCATTCTATTACAGGTGTTATAGGTCCTATCTGAAACCTATGGTTTGAGGGTAGATTTAGTGCCCTTTACTGATTCCTTGCTGGTATGAGAAAACTAAGCAAAGTAGGAAATAAATAAAAATGCCTATTGTTTTAACTTAGTGTCCAGAACATTCCTTGCTCCCAGTCAATCAGTAGTGTTTGATTTGCTTCAACTTGCAACAGATGCCATGGCGGGGGACAACCTCTAGACACTGCTAAAGGGGGCAAGCAAAACACTGGCCAACAATTTATATATATATATAGAATTGGTCTTCATTTTTTAATATTTGTAGTTTTTTGTTTTTGAACAGCAGCTCTTCAGTTTTCAGTTTCAGCAGCTATCTGGTTGCAAAGGTCTAAGTTACATTAGCAACTCGGAAGTGATTTTAACAAGAATTTGGTATATGAATAGGAGAGGACTTGAATAAAAAAATATGTTATAAAAAGTAACAATACCAACAAAACTGTAGCCTCTCAGAGGAATAGTTCTTTGGCTACTAGGGTCAGTAGCCCCCATTTGAAAGCTGCAAGGAGTTAGAAGAAGCAGGAGGAAGGAGCTCGGTGTCTAAGAAACAAGAGCTTACAATCTATGAGGGTTTACAGACACAAATAGGAGGATAATAAATGCTGCAGCCTACAGTGGATGACACTGCACTATAAGTGCCAGAACTGGGTCAGCTGCTTTGCGAGTGCTCCAAGAGTTTGTCTTTACGTTTATTTCTGAAGAGACTGAGGGAAGATTTATTTTAAAAAAACCTGTACTAAATTTTGAGGATATTGGGCTTTCAGCCTCATGCCTTTATATCAGTGCTGTCCAACTGTTGTACCGAGGGCCGGAATTTTTCCGACCTACGTGGTGGAGGGCCGATAATGGAAGCCAGTTTTGACCACTCCCCTTTTTGAAACCGCACCCACTTGAAACCAAACCCATGTTATCACATGACCATACCCATATTAATGGTTGTATTACAGCAAAAACCTGCCATACTCTGCCTGCCCTACCCTGCCTGTGTGTGCCATACTCTGCCTTCCCTACCCTGCCTGTGTGTGCCATACTCTGCCTTCCCTACCCTGCCTGTGTGTGCCATACTCTGCCTTCCCTACCCTGCCTGTGTGTGCCATACTCTGCCTTCCCTACCCTGCCTGTGTGTGCCATACTCTGCCTTCCCTACCCTGTCTGTGTGTACCATACTCTGCCTTCCCTACCCTGCCTGTGTGTGCCATACTCTGCCTTCCCTACCCTGCCTGTGTGTGCCATACTCTGCCTTCCCTACCCTGCCTGTGTGCCATACTTGGCTGGTTTGTGCCATACTTGGCCTGTGTGTGCTATACTCTGCCTGCCCTACCCTGCCTGTGTGTGCCATACTCTGCCTTCCCTATCCTGCCTGTGTGTGCCATACTCTGCCTTCCCTACCCTGCCTGCGTGTGCCATACTCTGCCTTCCCTACCCTGCCTGCGTGTGCCATACTTTCACTGTGTTTGCTATTCTTGGTTGGTTTGTGCCATACTCTGCCTGTGTGTGCCATACTCTGCCTTCCCTACCCTGCCTGTGTGTGCCATACTCTGTCTGCCCTATGCTGCCTGTGTGTATGGCACACACAGGCAGCCTACAGTGACACAATGCTGGCACTGCTCCTACAGTCTGCACAATAACTATATATTAAAAAACGTTTTAATTGCAGTACCACCTCAGTATATGTTCTTTTAGTAGTGTGTAGGGATTATTTGTGGGTTTCTACTGCTCCTGAGGTGTGAACAGGGGAACAATGGGGGTGATTACAGCCTGAGCCTGAGGTGTGAACACTGCAGGGGGGAACAATACAGAGATTAAAAGGTGTGAACAACACAGGGAATTACATATTTAAACAATACAGCCTGATTACAGCCTGAATCTGAGGTGAGAACCATGCAGGGGGGGGCAGTTAATCACAGTACTGATACCATTTAAAGCTTACACAAGAGTAAGCCATCAAAGCAGCCATGCGGCCCGCGGGCTGCCAGTTGGACAGCACTGCTTTATATGATCACCTAAGCAACTTATAATATCCTTATAATTAATTGGGGGCTCATAATTCCTAATACATCAAACTTGTATATTTTAATGGTACATTATACAGAGCAATCCTGTCCTTTGTTAGAAAGGTATTGCTTGGCAAACAAAATAAAAGCATTCAGTCATTCCTCATGAAAGTTTGTCTCCTGGAAGCAACTGCAACTATATCATACGAGTCTGTGGCTCTTATTGGAACAGTCATGGCTGCTCCTAGTCATATAAATAAACATAGAACCAAAACAACTATATACAGAGAAATACAATAAGAGTAAAGCCAAGTTGTAAATGAGATTTTTCCTTCAACGGGCTTACAATGCAATACTTAATTTGAATAAAAACAATGTACATTTTCTACTTTTAACATGATACTAAAACACAAACATAAGGAGAGTTAAACCTGTTCCCCCAGTATGTTATACCAGTGCAGACAGTAATGTGTTTCTCCTTTTTCCCCCACAAATTATGGGACTTCATGCGCAAATACACAGAGGGGTATGTCAATATAACCTTCTAACCAACAGCAACTTGTTGACGTAGTAGCCAGTGCTTCACAAATGGATTAACAAAATTAAATTAATGATATGTTGTTGTATTTTTGTATTATTTTACATTATTTTTATTTCTGTGGAAATATACACAGATTGTTTATAACTGGCATCAGTCCCTGCCCAAGTGGAGCTTAGAGTTTATGGTCCCTATGACATTCATGTCCACGAGGGTCATTTTTATTGGAAGCCAGTGAACCTGCTTGTATGTTCTGAGTGTGGGGAAGAAACCAGAGGACCCAACGAAAACCCATTCACACATAGAGAAAATGTGCAAGTGACATGCAGTTCTTGCCCTGGCTGGATTCAAACCCACAGCTCCAAAGCATTAATGCTAACTACTGCAGAAAGCAAAACAGTACGCAGATGCAGTCCTCATCTCATGTGATTTTCAAACCTACCCAATCGATTTTCGGCCAGATATAATTTGGACAGAACCTCCTGAGGGCTCATACATGCTTGGGATTGGGCCAAGTTGGCAGTTTTAACATGGGTTTGCTTACATTAATAAATTCCCTGAAACCAAATGGTTATTAAGTATTCACACAATAAGCCTCATGTTGCCCCAACTATGGCAGTTGCCTTGTAGGAAAAATACAGCAATAAAAGTTACTGATCTAAGTTCTGATCTAGAATTCAATTAGAAAACTGCAGTGCCAAGTACATTTCTTGCATCCTGGTTGAACTGCTGCCTGGTTGCACGTGATTATACCAAGGACCTTAGGCTTAAACAAAAGGGCTTTAATGAAAGCATGACCTTTAATAAGAAAGCAGACAAACATTTGTTTAGTGGGGAGAATACATACATACACATAACATGGTAAAGTGCTGTCTCTACCCAGCATAAGAAAAGCTGCGGCACAGTTTCACTTGCATTCTGTACTGGGTTATTATACTGAGCAGCCTAATGGGATACTCTCACTTGCCTCTTGTCACTTGTATCAGATACCGCTTCCTTCTAGATTATTGATTTACAATTATCTGTGGACATATCACGCATATCATGTTAGAAATGCATTGCCTCTTATCTGCCTTGTTTTCAGGCACATGAACTAAAAGAAAAGGTATTAGAGCTCTTTTACTAAAGGAATGCAAAGTGCAATGTGTAACAGAGCTATGCAATATTAGATGTTTTCTTTTTACTAACAATGCAACATTATTTTCCAGAATAACTGGGCAGGGCAGCATGTAGGCAGATCATGAGCAAGCACTAAAATACCCTCCAGTTTGTATGTGATTCATCTGGAACACTGCACAAAAGGGAGCTACTTACTTCTCTTTACAGACAAGTGCTAGGTACAGGGCTGCCTTGCACTGGGGTGCCCTGCACTTTGGTATTAATGCACTAGGTGCAATCAGTAAATGGCATACAGCAAGAGTGTAAGTAGCTGCAAGTACTTTGTTTATTGCATTTTATTGTGTACAGTTATGTGCCCAAAAAGGAAATGGGGAGCTAGATGCCAGTAAGGAAACATTAGATTACCAGTGTCAGTGCTGGGCCTAAGGTTGAAGGTGCCCAAGGCAAGGGTCTGCCCCAACACGGCCCCCCTACTCACCGCACAAATGTTCCTAGTTCCAGCCCTGACTAGTGTTAAGAAACTGACCTGAATTCCACTAGAAGAATGAATACTCATTAAAGCAGTGGTTCAACTTCAGGTTAACTTTTAGTATGTTTTAGACTGGGCTATTCTTAGCAACTTTGCAATTGGTCTTCATTTTTATTTTTCAATTATTTGCCTTCTTCTGACTCTTTCCAGCTTGCGAATAGGGGTCACTGACCCCTGCAGCCAAAAAACTATTCCTCTGTGAGGCTACAATGTTATTGTTACTTTTTTTTATTACTTCTATTACTTTCTATGTAGGCCCTTTTTCTATTCATCCTGTATTCAACCCATTGCCTGGAGCTAGGTTAATTTGGACCCTAGCAATCAGATAGCTGCTCTATATACAGATTCTAGCAAGAGGATGGCCGATTTTTCCGTAATTTGGATCTTCATAACTTAAGTTTGCTAAAAATCATTTAAATATTGAATAAACCCAACAGGATGGTTTTGCCCCCAATAAGGATTAATTATATCTTAGTTGGGATCAAGTACAGGTACTGTTTTATTATTACAGAGAAAAGGGAATCATTTAACCATTAAATAAACCCAATAGGGCTGTTCTGCCCCAATAAGGGGTAATTATATCTTAGTTGGGATCAAGTACAGGTACTGTTTTATTATTACAGAGAAAAGGGAATCATTTAACCATGAAATAAACCCAATAGGGCTGTTCTGCCCCCAATAAGGGGTAATTATATCTTAGTTGGGATCAAGTACAGGTACTGTTTTATTATTACAGAGAAAAGGGAATCATTTAACCATTAAATAAACCCAATAGGGCTGTTCTACCCCCAATAAGGGGTAATTATATCTTAGTTGGGATCAAGTACAGGTACTGTTTTATTATTACAGAGAAAAGGGAATCATTTAACCATTAAATGAACCCAATAGGGCTGTTCTGCCCCCAATAAGGGGTAATTATATCTTAGTTGGGATCAAGTACAGGTACTGTTTTATTATTACAGAGAAAAGGGAATCATTTAACCATTAAATAACCCCAATAGGGCTTTTCTGCCTCCAATAAGGGGTAATTATATCTTAGTTGGGATCAAGTACAGGTACTGTTTTATAATTAAAGAGAAAAAGGAAATCATTTTTAAAAATTAGAATTATTTGCTTATAATGGAGTCTATGGGAGATAGCCTTCCCGTAATTCGGAAATTTCTAGATAACGGGTTCCAGATAAGGGATCTCATACCTGTATCTATATACTCTGCAAAGCACTGGGAAAATAATTTAAGAAAAAATAATGCAGGCAGGTTGCTATGGCTTGCTAGAACTCGGCTGGTACAGAAACCTACTTCCAGCCATAAGAAAACAAGATGTAAAAATAGAACTTTTCAAGTGTTTCCCCTGCTGCCAGAAATATGTAGAAGTCTCACAGAGAAAAAATAAGAATATGATAATTATGTGGGATGGGACGGAAATAAATCAGAAAAGGGAGTAAAACAGCATTAGCATGTGATTCAATAGGGGCAACAGGATAGGGCGCACCCCAGGCCTCATATATGGGCAGCTTTGTAAATAGCACTTAAATACTTGCAGTTTTGCATTGTGGCGCTTTGCACTTATACTTGTAAAGGAGCCTTTTGATTTTTTTAAATTTACGTTTTGGGGTAAATGAATGGCAGATTGAAGCTCGGCATCTTTGAAAGTCTATAAGCGAATGTTCTGTCCTTTGCCTCAGTGTGCTGATTAGTTCCGCATTCTATGGAATGTCACAATCTGCTGGCCTTCTTTATTCCTATAGACAGTGTTCTATTTTGGAATTCAGCTAAATTCCAACTGGGAATTTCCCAATAAAGCAGTAAGATTTGTCAAATTAGTTTGATAAAAAACAATCAAAACCAGCTTATAGGGCTCATGTACATCCACAAGTGCCATTTTTACTACTTTCTAAAGTGTGTATGTGTATGTATGCATGTATAAACTAGAAAGGGAAATTCAAAACTTCATGTTGGTTTGAAAAACGTGAAGTCATTAAATGAAATCTGATTTGCTGTTGTTGCTGTTTGCTCCACCCAGTTTTTCTAACCTTGAACCACAGTTATATAGTAAAAACCACTGTGCAAAGTTTAGGGAACCTGGTTTTAATAGTGTCTGAATGGCAGCAATTTAAATTTCCCCACTGAAAGTCAATAAGTGACATCTAATTGGCAGTTGGTGGCGCCACCCACTTTTTCTAACCTGGAACTGCAGTTACCCAGTGACTAACTCTGCAAAGTTTGGGGACCCCGGCATTATTACTGTGAGAATGGCAGCAGGTTGAATTTCCTCTACTTAAAGTCTAAAGTCTGATTGGCTGTTTGTAGCTCCACCCACTTTTGGGCATCCAACAAATATCATATTTTCATTCAGGCTGACCCCATGACTATGTGATTCAAGTTTGGGGAGTGTAGCCTCCAAGTCAATGGGTGAAATTTGATTGGCTGTTGTTGGCTCCTCCCACTTTGGATCATCCAACAAATGCTGCTGTTTCATTCGGGGTGACCCCATGATTATGTTATTCAAGTTTGGGGGGTGTAGCTTCAAAGCTGTAAGAGTGGCAGCAGTTTGAATATCTTCCCTGTCAAAGTCAGTGGGAAAATTGGGGGGTTCGGAGCAGCGCCACAAAAAGACGGGGGGCGGGATCGCTTAGAAAAGCACAAGCAACCTACTCCGCTATAGGAGTAGCGTTCAGAAAATGGAGGTGCTAAGAATAAGAAGAAGCAGAAGAAGAAGCTGAAGTGGAAAAGTATTTGGGTTTTTCAAACCAACATAATAATAAAAAGTGAATCCCTGAACACGGCAGCCCAGACTGCAGCATATAGATCTGAAACAGCACAACAAGGAAGGAAGTCACCACAAGGGAAGTGACATTTTCTCATGACAGGGATGTTAAGAGGATTTCGACTTTTTTATGCCTCGCTGTTATACCAACATATAAGAAAACTCACTAAAAAGCTTTATAACTACCTCCTGATTTTATGAAATGCACCACCCATGTTAAAGTGGCAATGTATAGTGTGTTTCAACTCCATGTAAATGTACTAATTTCTGTAAATATGCCCCATGGGGAAAAACTTCATAAAAATCTTCTGAACACTTTTCTAGCTTGTATTTACACGTTTAGAATCCATTATCTGGAATCCTGTTATCCAGAAAGCTCCAAATTACAGGTAGGACATCTATAATCTAATAATAAAACAGTACCTTGTACCTGATCCCAACTCAGATATAATTACCCCTTATTGGGGGCAGAACAGCCCTATTGGGTTTATTTAATGGTTAAATGATTCCCTTTTCTCTGTAATAATAAAACAGTACCTGTACTTGATCCCAACTAAGATATAATTACCCCTTATTGGGAGCAGAACAGCCCTATTGGGTTTATTTAATGGTTAAATGATTCCCTTTTCTCTGTAATAATAAAACAGTACCTGTACTTGATCCCAACTAAGATATAATTACCCCTTATTGGGGGCAGAACAGCCCTATTGGGTTTATTTAATGGTTAAATGATTCCCTTTTCTCTGTAATAATAAAACAGTACCTGTACTTGATCCCAACTAAGATATAAGTACCCCTTATTGGGGGCAGAACAGCCCTATTGGGTTTATTTAATGGTTAAATGATTCCCTTTTCTCTGTAATAATAAAACAGTACCTGTACATGATCCCAACTAAGATATAATTACCCCTTATTGGGGGCAGAACAGCCCTATTGGGTTTATTTAATGGTTAAATGATTCCCTTTTCTCTGTAATAATAAAACAGTACCTGTACTTGATCCCAACTAAGATATAATTACCCCTTATTGGGGGCAGAACAGCCCTATTGGGTTTATTTAATGGTTAAATGATTCCCTTTTCTCTGTAATAATAAAACAGTACCTGTACTTGATCCCAAATCAGATATAATTAATCCTTATTGGAGGCAAAACAATCCTATTGGGTTTATTTACAGTTAAAATGATTTTTATAGAATTATAGTATGGAGATCTAAAATATGGAAAGATCCAATATCTGTAAAACCCCAGATCCTTAGCATTCTGATAACAGGGACCTGTTATTAGAATGCTAGGGATCTGGGGTTTTACAGATATTGGATCTTTCCATATTTTCCATACTTTCCATGTAAAATATAAGGATACTATAAGTCACTGAATAGTTCCATGACCATTTACATTTGCCATTATACAGGTCATAGAACTTCTATTTGAATTCTAATATCCTCATATGTCTACGGTGCCCACTACGGTGCCATTTTTTAGGGTGTGCTTGACATTCTTGGGACTACAGGGTGCTTGATACAACAATATATCCTCATAGTGAGGAAATGTTATGGGGTGACCAAATGTTGGACTGCAAAGCCCCTTAAACCCCAAAGAATCCGAAAGCCACTGTTTCTAAGGAGGCAAGAATTACAGACACCCACTTATATATAAACAAACAATATGCATAGAAGAAAAGTTCTTTGTACTCAGTAGTCTCTGCCCTGCTGAAGGATACACATATATATATATATATTTAGATATAGACGATGTTTCCTCTAACCAACTGTGATATAAAATATCATGACAGCAAAGGGAAAACATTATGACAATATGCCAAACCGAAGCATGAAATGCCCTAATCCCTAATCGCTATTTACTCTCTGCACTGACATGTATGGAGCCGAGCAGCTGCTTGTGTAGAATTCCTCTCATCATACAGTTAAATATACATACTGACATCACTATTTATTCGAGAGCGCTCACTTGGCCAAATCCCACCTGTTTCCCACTTCTGTGCTCCTAATCCCCCCGGATTGCACAGGCTTTTCTCATGCTTTGCTCATAGCACAGCGCCAACCAGCAGCTCCACTCAGGGTTTTATTTCCTCCCTAAAATCATATTTATACCTTCTTGTTGTTTAAAAATTTGGTTTGAGACAAAGCAGTTAGCAATGAAGGCCACCAGCCTCCTTTTCCAGCACCAGTAACAGGGGAGCAGGGCATTGATACTGGAGGGTGTCCTTGCTGTTTTTGGGGAGAGGGGAGTGCAGGGAACCACTGGTTAATATTTGCTTTTTGGCACCAGACTGATACAGATGCAGGTAGGTAACCAAACCAAGCTCAAGAGGGGCAACAACTGATACCTTTATGGCCTTCTGGGGTCCAGTAGAAGTAAAACATTTGCTGATTTACTGGTAAATATAGAATCCCATTAATAGCAGGTCCCTTGGCCCCTATTGGCTGTCATGGTGCCTTATGTGGGCAAAGTCTCATAATAAACAATCTATAGAGGTTGCCCCTTTATTTAAATAAAGTCTGCTTACACTATACAACTTCCTAGAGAGCATAATGTTTATTTGGACAGTAGCAGATGAGTGTCCCTGTTATACTGTGTTTGATAGCCCCAGGCAAGCTATAGCATTGTCAATTGCAGCTATATATAGAAAGGCAAAGGGATTCTTACAAACGCGCATTTTACTATTTAAAGGGGAACTGTCATGTAAAGAAATATTTAATGTAAGCTTCATCCAATGGAAATAAGACATTTTCTCAGTATTAGCAGTACTTTTCCACTATCAGGGTTGGACTGGACTGGCTGGGGCTCTGGGGAAAAAACCCAGTGGTACCCGTCCCTCGTTAGCCCTGTCAACCCATGCCTGCTCCCCTGCCCAAGCTGCCCACTCTCCTCCGAACCCACTCCCCTGCCCCAGGCTCCACTCCTTTGATTCTACTCCCCTGCCCGACTGCCTTTTATCCCCCAAGATAGAAAAAAACCAACACTGAGAATACTGGATACTAAATGACAGATCCTGTATCAATATTATATATGATATTTTGGCTATTTATGTGACATTTATCCATGAGCGCAGGCCGCACACCAAGTAAACTGCGTCACACAGGCCACGTCTTCTCTAATATGGTAGCAGAATAAAGCTGGCCCCCTACGCACACACAATATTTTTGAGTGCCCCCATAGCTCCTCATTTCCTGGAAAAGGTGAGGCAATCAATAACTGGGGTCAGTTTATCTGGCAGTTTTATTCAGGAGGCATAACCCTTTCTCCATGTACTTTAATGCTCCTGTGTTTACAAAACAGACAGCGATGAACATTTGTCCTTGGCTTTTCCTTGCAGGGAACAGATTCTTCTGCCCTCATAGGCACCGGCACACGTCAGGCAGAAATCTCATGGGTTTCGGCTGAAACAGTTGACACAAGGAACTGGAATACATTTAGCATCCTGCCACTGGTGTTATTGGATTTCTCTTCCCTTTATTCAATTGTTGTGATTTTTGCATTAAAACGTATTAGTTATGTAACTGTGCTTTTCTGTGGCTTCTAGTCATTTGTAATCAGTCATTGCTAACAAGAACAAGTGTCCTCTTGGGGTGGGATATACCGCTCCCTGTCCGAGCAACAGAGCTGCTAAAGAATTCTAATGTACCACAAATAACAGTATATGTCACATAGTAACTAGTTTCTTACAACTATTGATGTGCAAAGTTCTTTACCAAGTAAGGATTTTGCCAAAAAAAAAAAAGCATAGACTCCAATGTATAACTGAAACCGTTGTCACAGAATTTCAAAAAGTCGCCACAAAAGAACCCAATTGACTTCAGTGCATTTTGCGTATTTTCACCATTTTACACATTTTTTGGTAAAGCGAAATGGGACAGATTCACTCATCACTACTAATGACTGGCAAAGATGTAAAGCTTAGGTGCAAAGAGATGTTTATTATCATGGAATGCATAAGGTTGCTATGTACACAGTACATGTACGGGGGACCTGTTATCCAGAATGCTTGCAACCTGGGGTTTTTGGGATAAGGGATTGTGCCATAAGTTGGATTTCCATACTTTCCACACATTGCCAGGCTTCACTGTGTAAAAAATGGTGTAAAATCAGTGTAATTGTTTTACCCCTTTTTTCTTCCACTGGAACTTACGTAAAATAAAGGCGTAAAATCTGGTCTTCGGATGACAAACTACTCCATTTCTTTTACAGATTTGTTTTTCAGTGAATTTCATTTTACAAAGCATAATAAATAGGCCCTTTAGCATACTGAAATTATTTTATCATTAAATAAACAAAATAGGACTGTTTTGCCTCTAATAAGGAGGGACCAGGGTACTGTTTTATAGTGAAAAATGAAATATGTTTTTAAATTTTGAATTATTTTATTAAATGGAGTCTATGGGAGATGGCCTTCTCCTAATTTGGGGCCATACCTGTTACCTGTAATTGTAATTGCCCAGTTAGTGGCTCATTGTACATTTATCATGCTGTGTAAAAAGCATCAGTTCAAAACCAAAACCAAAGCAAAGCATCTGATTGGCTGCTATAAGCAACATCACTGTTTTTAATCAAATATTTTACTCCACTTTTTACACAGCATGATAACTATACCCCTTATTAGTCTCTTCTACTTTTGCCTCCTGGAGCACAAGGGAGTGCTAAGGTTAGTGCCATCACTACTAAATGCTTCTCTGACTTATCTGGCTGCCTGTCCTCTAGGAGTAATAATGTGAGTGCTTATACTGCTGATATTGTCATGAATACATTCATTTTAGTGATATACATTCATAGCACAGGGAACTACTATACTGACCTCTAGTGTTAGCACAGCAGAGCAGCACGTATTCCTGGATGTAGACTATATATATATGTATGCATGTATATATAACTTTATTTATAAAGCACCACAAGGGTATGCAGCACTGTACAATCGTATACATATATATAGTTACATAGTTACATAGTTACATAGGGTTGAAAAAAGACCATTGTCCATCAAGTTCAACCCATCCGAGTAAACCCAGCACACAACCTATACTAACCAATCTATACACTCACATACATAAACTATATATATACAACCAGTAATACTAACTGTAGATATTAGTATCACAATAGCCTTGGATATTCTGCTTGTTCAAAAACTCATCCAGGCCCCTCTTAAAGGCATTAACAGAGTCTGCCATTACCACATCACTAGGAAGGGCATTCCACAGCCTCACTGCCCTCACCGTGAAAAACCACCTACGCTGCTTCAAATGGAAGCTCTGTTCCTCTAATCTATAGGGGTGACCTCTGGTGCGCTGATTGTTTTTATGGGAAAAAAGAACATCCCCCAACTGCCTATAATCCCCTCTAATGTACTTGTACAGAGTAATCATGTCCCCTCGCAAGCGCCTCTTTTCCAGAGAAAACAACCCCAACCTCGACAGTCTAACCTCATAGCTTAAATCTTCCATCCCCTTTACCAGTTTAGTTGCACGTCTCTGCACTCTCTCCAGCTCATTAATATCCTTCTTAAGGACTGGAGCCCAAAACTGCACTGCATACTCAAGGTGAGGCCTTACCAGGGACCTATAAAGCGGCAAAAATATGTTCTCATCCCTTGAGTCAATGCCCTTTTTTATACAAGACAGCACTTTATTTGCTGTAGTAGCCACAGAATGACACTGCCTGGAATTAGACAACTTGTGATCTACAAAAACCCCTAGATCCTTCTCCATTAAGGATGCCCCCAACACACTACCATTCAGTAGATAGTTTGCGTTTATATTATTCCTACCAAAGTGCATAACTTTGCACTTGTCAACATTGAACCTCATTTTCCAGTTTGCTGCCCAGTTTTCCAATTTTGTCAAATCGCTCTGCAAAGCGGCAGCATCCTGCATGGAACTTATAGTTTTGCACAATTTAGTGTCATCAGCAAAAATAGAAACAGTACTCTCTATGCCCACCTCCAGGTCATTAATAAACAAGTTAAAAAGCAAAGGCCCAAGGACTGACCCCTGCGGTACTCCACTAACCACACTGGCCCAATTAGAAAATGTTCCATTTACCACCACTCTTTGTACTCTATCCTTCAGCCAGTTTTCTATCCAATTACAAATATTATGTTCTAGGCCAATATTCCTCAATTTGATCATTAACCTTCTGTGCGGTACTGTATCAAACGCTTTAGCAAAATCTAAGTAGATGACATCAACTGCCATTCCAGCATCAAGGTTCCTGCTCACCTCCTCATAAAAGGCAACTAAATTAGTCTGGCAAGATCTGTTACGCATAAAACCATGCTGGCACAAACTAATAGTATTGTGAACTGCAATGTATTCAACTATCCTATCCCTTATTACCCCTTCCAGAAGCTTTCCTACTACTGATGTCAGACTAACAGGCCTATAGTTTTCAGGCTGAGAACGAGATCCCTTTTTAAATAACGGCACCACATTAGCAATCCGCCAGTCTCTCGGCACCATGCCAGACCTCAACGAATCCTGAAAAATTATGTGAAGAGGCTTGGCAATCACAGCGCTCAGCTCATTTAATACCCTGGGATGAATCCCATCCGGTCCTGGACCTTTGTTTACCTTTACATGTTCAAGTCTCTTTTGAATTTCCTCCTGAGTGACCCATGCGCCAGTAGCCAAATTACTAGCACTGGGTATATTAAAAGGGAAGCCTTCATTATCTGGCTCCTCAGATGTATAGACAGATGAAAAATAAGAGTTCAAAATTTCAGCTTTTTCCCCGTTCTCATCAACCAACGTACCTCCCCGTGATAATAAAGTTCCCACCCCTTCTTGCTTCATTTTTTTACTATTCACATAATTAAAAAATAATTTTGGATTCTTTTTACTCCTAGCTGCAATATCCCTTTCCATATCTATTTTAGCTTGCTTGATAGCTTTTTTGCTGCTTTATTTGCTTCCTTGTACCTGATGAAAGTTTCCGCTGTCCCAGCTAACTTGAATGCTTTAAAAGCACGTTTTTTATTACCAACCTCGACCTTAACTCTTTTATTCAGCCATAAGGGTTTTGCTTTGCGATGCCTCTCCTTGCTTACAAGGGGAATATACTGTTGTGTATACCTGCAAAGCAATGTTTTAAAGATGTTCCATTTTCCTTCTGTGTCTAACCCCATGAAAAGCCTTTCCCAGTTGACACATTGCAGAGATGCCCTTAAACTGGCAAAGTCTGCACGTCTAAAATTGAGTGTTTTAGTTACTCCCTTATAGAGCTGTCTCTGTAGCATTATCTCAAAGGAGACCATGTTGTGATCACTGTTCCCCAAATGCTCACCCA
This sequence comes from Xenopus tropicalis, assembly GCF_000004195.4. Classification (NCBI taxonomy): domain Eukaryota; kingdom Metazoa; phylum Chordata; class Amphibia; order Anura; family Pipidae; genus Xenopus; species Xenopus tropicalis. Next base: position 132,923,208 of record NC_030682.2, on the reverse strand, counting down.
CACAAATGTTAGAGATAAGTTCAGCATTATTAGATATTACCAGGTCCAAAATAGACTCATTCCGAGTAGGTTCTTGAACCACCTGAAATAAAAAGTTGTCATTTAGCATATTTACAAACCTACTAGCTTTTTCTGACTTAGCCACCCCATTACTCCAGTCAATGTCCGGATAATTAAAGTCCCCCATAATAACAACTTGACCCAATTTTGAAGCCTCCTCCATTTGCAAAAGTAGCTGGGCCTCATCCCCCTCATCTATACGGGGTGGTTTATAGCATACACCAATGATCATTTTCTTTGTGACCTTCAGCCCTACTGAAATTTCTACCCAAAGAGATTCAACGTTTTCATTGGTAATGTCTTTATTACATGGCTTTAAATCTGACTTTACATAAAGACAAACCCCTCCACCCTTTTTAATCCCTCTGTCCCTCCTAAAAAGCGTATACCCATTTAAATTCACTGCCCAGTCGCATTTTTCATCCCACCAGGTCTCAGTGATACCAATTAAGTCATAATTTTCAATACATGCAATAGCCTGCAGCTCCCCTATTTTTCCCGACAAGCTACGCGCATTAGCCAGCATGCAGCGGAGATTACTACTTCTTCCTCTACAGCTTACATTAGCTAAAGGACAGTTAGAGCTAAGGTGAAAATTAGTCTGTTTCCCTTGTAACAATGGAAGCTCCTTATCTGATAAACTATATGCCCCCCTCACTCCTCCCCCACAACCCTTTACTGGTCCCACTGCCCCATCTACACTAGCTCTCCCATAAGAATCTAGCTTACCAACCCCCCCCTTGTCTAGTTTAAACACTCCTCCAGCCTCTTAACCATTCTCTCCCCTAGCACAGTAGACCCCCTTCCATTGAGGTGCAATCCGTCAGGGCTGTATAGATTGTACCCCAAAGAAAAGTCAGCCCAGTGCTCTAGGAACCCAAACCCTTCCTTCCTACACCAAGACTTTAGCCACGCATTTAGCTCCCTAAGCTCCCGCTGTCTCCCTAAACTAGCACGCGGCACCGGCAAAATTTCCGAAAAAATTACATTGGAGGACCTTTGCTTAATTTTAGAGCCTAGATCCCTGAACTCACTCTTTAAGGTCCCCCACCTACCGTTCATTTTGTCGTTAGTACCGATATGTACCAAGACAGCCGGGTCATGCCCAGCCCCTCCCAATAATGTGTCGACCCGATCAACCACATGCCGAACCCTGGCACCAGGAAGACAGCAAACTGTCCGGTTGAAGCGATCCGCTCGACAGATTACCCTGTCCACTTTCCTAATGATTGAATCCCCTATAACCACCATCTGTTTAGGCCTAGCTCTGCTCTCCTCCCCACCACTACTAGAGAAACTGGTCTCCCGGCTGTTAGAGAGATCAGCCTCATCTAGAACCGCCAGTCCAGAGTTCACACTCCCATCTTCTTCACACAATCTGGCAAATCTGTTGGGATGCGCAAACCCTGGAGCAGCCTCCCTTTTTCTTTTCCCCACACTCGATTTTCTAACTGTCACCCAGCTTACTGCCCTATCATCCTTTCCTTGCTCCCCTCCCCCCATACTATCTGACCCCGCTAGTTCTTGTTCAGTTAGCAAGAGACTTCTTTCAAGATTGTCAATAGAACGCAGTGTTGCAACTTGTTCCTCTAGTGCTCTAACGCGAGCCTCTAAAGTGGCAACTCGCTCACATCCACAACAGAGGTATGCACTTTGGAACTGTTGTTCCACAACTGCATACATGCGGCAGGCTGTGCACTGTGTCATACCTTCAATGTTGCTGCCACTCATTCTCCCAGTTACAGAAACAGTTAAACAAAAATTGGTGAAAAAAGGCTATTAAATAAACAAAAAAATTTTTTTTTTTTTTTTTTTTTACCTTGTTTTAACTCCCTTAGTTTGTAACTCCTGTGATTATATCTCCACTTATAGAGCCCCCACTTCAAGAGCAATCACTTACAGAGCACCTACCACCAGAGCAAGCTCCACTGGAGTGCCAGTGGTTCTATTTCAACAGTCTGTTAAGGTCAACTAATCAAACCCCACCCCCTCAAACTGAGGGTAATTACAAAGGAATGTAACTCTGGCAAACCTGCTGTAAGCCTTATAGTTAACCAAACTTTGTAAATTGGCACCAAAAAGAGCAAATACTTTTGAAAAAATTTAAACCCAACAGTTAGAAAACACAGTGATTCTGAATAAAGTTAATAAAAAATACTTATCCCTTTTTTTTTGTTGAATTGAAAAAGCAGTTGATTCAGTCAGCCACCAGCCTGTTAGTACTATATGTGTATATTAGTTTATCAGAGAGCAGAGAGAGAGTTGTATACAAATGAATTACAATGAAGGCATCACAGCCACAACGGAAGACGAATGGACATAACTGGACATGTAAGTGGATCCACATACAGACTCTTGTTTACTTGTTGCTTGATCAACACAAACCCTTTAGTGGAACAAGGCGACAGCTTTTATGTTTCTGTATTGTCTTCTGGAAGCTGTGGGATGCCTGTGCCTGTTATAAACATAATGGCTCCTTTACAACAAGAGGGCAAGGTGGGATGGTGTGCTGGAATAACAGCAAATTATTCCATATGTTGATATTGTGACCCTAAAAATGCCTTACCCAACATATGTCTTAGCTTTCTGTACCAATATGCCCACTATGATAAGAAAGACTCAAGTAATTCATTGGTAGATACATGAAAAGGTATCTGTCTTCCCATCTCTACACAATGGTATTTGCTATTTTTTAATGATTATTTATATTTTGATGTACAGTATAGGATAGATAACTGAAAAATAAATAGTGCGGTTTCTGCAGCTAATGTGCAAAGTTACTTTAGAAATCAATGACTCGAGAAAGTGCCTGGGACACAGCCTTGAAATACCCCAAGTGTCTGAGAGTCCTTCCATCCCCCTGCATTAGCCTCGGCCAAGTGCCAGCGGAGCTGTGTGCTCATATTATTATATTCAACTTCCCCAGTCCCACACTGTGTCAAGGGCTGATGTAGCAACTTCAAATAAATACAAGAGATAATAAAGAGAAAGCCTTGGATATTGTTTCCCTAGTTCACATCGAGCCCTAAAGGTCAGTAACGGAAGATCAAACTCAATAAGATAAAGGGGTGAGTGAAATCATGTCAAAATGGATAATGATATATCTGCCAGAGTCTCTATTTCCCAGGCTCCTATAAGGTTAAAGGCCTGTTTCGTGAAAGCTGAAAATAAACACAAGCGATATTTTGGCCATTAGCTCTGTAAAGACTGGCAAAGTGTCAGCAGCATATAATGCAGGATATAGCAGTTCAGAAAAGAGATCAGTGGAAGAGATCTGGGCATGGGTAGAATAATGCTATAGATACTGTACTTGTGTGCCAAGTGCTCGGCTCGTTGATGTGGTCCCCGAACCGACTGCCCCATTGCTGCGTGCAGAATTCGATCATTTGGCCCCAGGGCCAAACGATCGAATTCGCCTTCATGCCTCATAGCTTGTCACTATATATAATGAGCTTGGGGTGCCAGTACCCACTGCTTGTCACTATATATAATGAGTTTGGGGTGCCAGTACCCACTGCTTGTCACTATATATAATGAACTTGGGGTGCCAGTACCCACTGCTTGTCACTATATATAATGAGCTTGGGGTGCCAGTACCCACTGCTTGTCACTATATATAATGAGTTTGGGGTGCCGGTACCCACTGCTTGTCACTATATATAATGAGCTTGGGGTGCCAGTACCCACTGCTTGTCACTATATATATAATGAGCTTGGGGTGCCAGTACTCACTGCTTGTCACTATATATAATGAGCTTGGGGTGCCAGTACCCACTGCTTGTCACTATATATAATGAGTTTGGGGTGCCGGTACCCACTGCTTGTCACTATATATAATGAGCTTGGGGTGCCAGTACCCACTGCTTGTCACTATATATATAATGAGCTTGGGGTGCCAGTACTCACTGCTTGTCACTATATATAATGAGCTTGGGGTGCCAGTACCCACTGCTTGTCACTATATATAATGAGTTTGGGGTGCCAGTACCCACTGCTTGTCACTATATATAATGAGCTTGGGGTGCCCGTACCCACTGCTTGTCACTATATATAATGAGCTTGGGGTGCCAGTACCCACTGCTTGTCACTATATATAATGAGTTTGGGGTGCCAGTACCCACTGCTTGTCACTATATATAATGAGCTTGGGGTGCCAGAACCCACTGCTTGTCACTATATATAATGAGCTTGGGGTGCCAGTACCCACTGCTTGTCACTATATATAATGAGCTTGGGGTGCCAGTACCCACTGCTTGTCACTATATATAATGAGCTTGGGGTGCCGGTACCCACTGCTTGTCACTATATATAATGAGCTTGGGGTGCCAGTACCCACTGCTTGTCACTATATATATATATAATGAGCTTGGGGTGCCAGTACCCACTGCTTGTCACTATATATAATGAGCTTGGGGTGCCAGTACCCACTGCTTGTCACTATATATAATGAGCTTGGGGTGCCCGTACCCACTGCTTGTCACTATATATAATGAGCTTGGGGTGCCAGTACCCACTGCTTGTCACTATATATAATGAGCTTGGGGTGCCGGTACCCACTGCTTGTCACTATATATATATATAATGAGCTTGGGGTGCCAGTACCCACTGCTTGTCACTATATATATATATAATGAGCTTGGGGTGCCGGTACCCACTGCTTGTCACTATATATAATGAGCTTGGGGTGCCAGTACCCACTGCTTGTCACTATATATATAATGAGCTTGGGGTGCCAGTACTCACTGCTTGTCACTATATATAATGAGCTTGGGGTGCCAGTACCCACTGCTTGTCACTATATATAATGAGTTTGGGGTGCCAGTACCCACTGCTTGTCACTATATATAATGAACTTGGGGTGCCAGTACCCACTGCTTGTCACTATATATAATGAGCTTGGGGTGCCAGTACCCACTGCTTGTCACTATATATATAATGAGCTTGGGGTGCCAGTACTCACTGCTTGTCACTATATATAATGAGCTTGGGGTGCCAGTACCCACTGCTTGTCACTATATATAATGAGTTTGGGGTGCCAGTACCCACTGCTTGTCACTATATATAATGAGCTTGGGGTGCCCGTACCCACTGCTTGTCACTATATATAATGAGCTTGGGGTGCCAGTACCCACTGCTTGTCACTATATATAATGAGTTTGGGGTGCCAGTACCCACTGCTTGTCACTATATATAATGAGCTTGGGGTGCCAGAACCCACTGCTTGTCACTATATATAATGAGCTTGGGGTGCCAGTACCCACTGCTTGTCACTATATATAATGAGCTTGGGGTGCCCGTACCCACTGCTTGTCACTATATATAATGAGCTTGGGGTGCCAGTACCCACTGCTTGTCACTATATATAATGAGTTTGGGGTGCCAGTACCCACTGCTTGTCACTATATATAATGAGCTTGGGGTGCCAGAACCCACTGCTTGTCACTATATATAATGAGCTTGGGGTGCCAGTACCCACTGCTTGTCACTATATATAATGAGCTTGGGGTGCCAGTACCCACTGCTTGTCACTATATATAATGAGCTTGGGGTGCCGGTACCCACTGCTTGTCACTATATATAATGAGCTTGGGGTGCCAGTACCCACTGCTTGTCACTATATATATATAATGAGCTTGGGGTGCCAGTACCCACTGCGTGTCACTATATATAATGAGCTTGGGGTGCCAGTACCCACTGCTTGTCACTATATATAATGAGCTTGGGGTGCCCGTACCCACTGCTTGTCACTATATATAATGAGCTTGGGGTGCCAGTACCCACTGCTTGTCACTATATATAATGAGCTTGGGGTGCCGGTACCCACTGCTTGTCACTATATATATATATAATGAGCTTGGGGTGCCAGTACCCACTGCTTGTCACTATATATATATATATAATGAGCTTGGGGTGCCGGTACCCACTGCTTGTCACTATATATAATGAGCTTGGGGTGCCAGTACCCACTGCTTGTCACTATATATATAATGAGCTTGGGGTGCCAGTACTCACTGCTTGTCACTATATATAATGAGCTTGGGGTGCCAGTACCCACTGCTTGTCACTATATATAATGAGCTTGGGGTGCCAGTACCCACTGCTTGTCACTATATATAATGAACTTGGGGTGCCAGTACCCACTGCTTGTCACTATATATAATGAGCTTGGGGTGCCAGTACCCACTGCTTGTCACTATATATATAATGAGCTTGGGGTGCCAGTACTCACTGCTTGTCACTATATATAATGAGCTTGGGGTGCCAGTACCCACTGCTTGTCACTATATATAATGAGTTTGGGGTGCCAGTACCCACTGCTTGTCACTATATATAATGAGCTTGGGGTGCCCGTACCCACTGCTTGTCACTATATATAATGAGCTTGGGGTGCCAGTACCCACTGCTTGTCACTATATATAATGAGTTTGGGGTGCCAGTACCCACTGCTTGTCACTATATATAATGAGCTTGGGGTGCCAGAACCCACTGCTTGTCACTATATATAATGAGCTTGGGGTGCCAGTACCCACTGCTTGTCACTATATATATATAATGAGCTTGGGGTGCCAGTACCCACTGCTTGTCACTATATATAATGAGCTTGGGGTGCCAGTACCCACTGCTTGTCACTATATATAATGAGCTTGGGGTGCCCGTACCCACTGCTTGTCACTATATATAATGAGCTTGGGGTGCCAGTACCCACTGCTTGTCACTATATATAATGAGCTTGGGGTGCCAGTACCCACTGCTTGTCACTATATATAATGAGCTTGGGGTGCCGGTACCCACTGCTTGTCACTATATATAATGAGCTTGGGGTGCCAGTACCCACTGCTTGTCACTATATATATATAATGAGCTTGGGGTGCCAGTACCCACTGCTTGTCACTATATATAATGAGCTTGGGGTGCCCGTACCCACTGCTTGTCACTATATATAATGAGCTTGGGGTGCCAGTACCCACTGCTTGTCACTATATATAATGAGTTTGGGGTGCCAGTACCCACTGCTTGTCACTATATATAATGAGCTTGGGGTGCCAGAACCCACTGCTTGTCACTATATATAATGAGCTTGGGGTGCCAGTACCCACTGCTTGTCACTATATATAATGAGCTTGGGGTGCCAGTACCCACTGCTTGTCACTATATATAATGAGCTTGGGGTGCCGGTACCCACTGCTTGTCACTATATATTATGAGCTTGGGGTGCCAGTACCCACTGCTTGTCACTATATATATATATAATGAGCTTGGGGTGCCAGTACCCACTGCTTGTCACTATATATAATGAGCTTGGGGTGCCAGTACCCACTGCTTGTCACTATATATAATGAGCTTGGGGTGCCCGTACCCACTGCTTGTCACTATATATAATGAGCTTGGGGTGCCAGTACCCACTGCTTGTCACTATATATAATGAGCTTGGGGTGCCGGTACCCACTGCTTGTCACTATATATATATATAATGAGCTTGGGGTGCCAGTACCCACTGCTTGTCACTATATATATATATAATGAGCTTGGGGTGCCGGTACCCACTGCTTGTCACTATATATAATGAGCTTGGGGTGCCAGTACCCACTGCTTGTCACTATATATATAATGAGCTTGGGGTGCCAGTACTCACTGCTTGTCACTATATATATAATGAGCTTGGGGTGCCAGTACCCACTGCTTGTCACTATATATAATGAGCTTGGGGTGCCGGTACCCACTGCTTGTCACTATATATAATGAGCTTGGGGTGCCAGTACCCACTGCTTGTCACTATATATAATGAGCTTGGGGTGCCAGTACCCACTGCTTGTCACTATATATAATGAACTTGGGGTGCCAGTACCCACTGCTTGTCACTATATATAATGAGCTTGGGGTGCCAGTACCCACTGCTTGTCACTATATATATAATGAGCTTGGGGTGCCAGTACTCACTGCTTGTCACTATATATAATGAGCTTGGGGTGCCAGTACCCACTGCTTGTCACTATATATAATGAGTTTGGGGTGCCAGTACCCACTGCTTGTCACTATATATAATGAGCTTGGGGTGCCCGTACCCACTGCTTGTCACTATATATAATGAGCTTGGGGTGCCAGTACCCACTGCTTGTCACTATATATAATGAGTTTGGGGTGCCAGTACCCACTGCTTGTCACTATATATAATGAGCTTGGGGTGCCAGAACCCACTGCTTGTCACTATATATAATGAGCTTGGGGTGCCAGTACCCACTGCTTGTCACTATATATAATGAGCTTGGGGTGCCAGTACCCACTGCTTGTCACTATATATAATGAGCTTGGGGTGCCGGTACCCACTGCTTGTCACTATATATAATGAGCTTGGGGTGCCAGTACCCACTGCTTGTCACTATATATATATAATGAGCTTGGGGTGCCAGTACCCACTGCTTGTCACTATATATAATGAGCTTGGGGTGCCAGTACCCACTGCTTGTCACTATATATAATGAGCTTGGGGTGCCCGTACCCACTGCTTGTCACTATATATAATGAGCTTGGGGTGCCAGTACCCACTGCTTGTCACTATATATAATGAGCTTGGGGTGCCGGTACCCACTGCTTGTCACTATATATATATATAATGAGCTTGGGGTGCCAGTACCCACTGCTTGTCACTATATATATATATAATGAGCTTGGGGTGCCGGTACCCACTACTTGTCACTATATATATATATAATGAGCTTGGGGTGCCAGTACCCACTGCTTGTCACTATATATAATGAGCTTGGGGTGCCAGTACCCACTGCTTGTCACTATATATATAATGAGCTTGGGGTGCCGGTACCCACTGCTTGTCACTATATATATAATAGTAACATAGTAACATAGTAACATAGTAAGTTGGGTTGAAAAAAGACATACGTCCATCAAGTGCAACCATAATGCCTATACTGTATATAACCTGCCTAACTAGGTAGGCAAAAAAAACCCATCTGAAGCCTCTCTAATTTGCCGCAGAGGGGAAAAAATTCCTTCCTGACTCCAAGATGGCAATCGGACCAGTCCCTGGATCAACTTGTACTAAGAGCTATCTCCCATACCCCTGTATTCCCTCACTTGTACTGAGAGCTATCTCCCCTACCCCTGTATTCCCTCACTTGTACTGAGAGCTATCTCCCCTACCCCTGTATTCCCTCACTTGTACTGAGAGCTATCTGCCCTACCCCTGTATTCCCTCACTTGTACTGAGAGCTATCCCCCCTACCCCTGTATTCCCTCACTTGTACTGAGAGCTATCTCCCCTACCCCTGTATTCCCTCACTTGTACTGAGAGCTATCCCCCCTACCCCTGTATTCCCTCACTTGTACTGAGAGCTATCTCCCATACCCCTGTATTCCCTCACTTGTACTGAGAGCTATCCCCCCTACCCCTGTATTCCCTCACTTGTACTGAGAGCTATCTCCCATACCCCTGTATTCCCTCACTTGTACTGAGAGCTATCTCCCATAACCCTGTATTCCCTCACTTGTACTGAGAGCTATCTCCCCTACCCCTGTATTCCCTCACTTGTACTGAGAGCTATCTCCCATACCCCTGTATTCCCTCACTTGTACTGAGAGCTATCTCCCATACCCCTGTATTCCCTCACTTGTACTGAGAGCTATCTCCCCTACCCCTGTATTCCCTCACTTGTACTGAGAGCTATCTCCCCTACCCCTGTATTCCCTCACTTGTACTGAGAGCTATCTCCCATACCCCTGTATTCCCTCACTTGTACTGAGAGCTATCTCCCCTACCCCTGTATTCCCTCACTTGTACTGAGAGCTATCCCCCCTACCCCTGTATTCCCTCACTTGTACTGAGAGCTATCTCCCCTACCCCTGTATTCCCTCACTTGTACTGAGAGCTAACTCCCCTACCCCTGTATTCCCTCACTTGTACTGAGAGCTATCTCCCCTACCCCTGTATTCCCTCACTTGTACTGAGAGCTATCTCCCCTACCCCTGTATTCCCTCACTTGTACTGAGAGCTATCCCCCCTACCCCTGTATTCCCTCACTTGTACTGAGAGCTATCTCCCCTAACCCTGTATTCCCTCACTTGTACTGAGAGCTATCTCCCCTACCCCTGTATTCCCTCACTTGTACTGAGAGCTATCTCCCCTACCCCTGTATTCCCTCACTTGTACTGAGAGCTATCTCCCCTACCCCTGTATTCCCTCACTTGTACTGAGAGCTATCCCCCCTACCCCTGTATTCCCTCACTTGTACTGAGAGCTATCTCCAATACCCCTGTATTCCCTCACTTGCACTGAGAGCTATCTCCCCTACCCCTGTATTCCCTCACTTGTACTGAGAGCTATCTCCCCTACCCCTGTATTCCTTCACTTGTACTGAGAGCTATCTCCCCTACCCCTGTATTCCCTCACTTGTACTGAGAGCTATCTCCCCTACCCCTGTATTCCCTCACTTGTACTGAGAGCTATCTCCCATACCCCTGTATTCCCTCACTTGTACTGAGAGCTATCTCCCCTACCCCTGTATTCCCTCACTTGTACTGAGAGCTATCTCCCCTACCCCTGTATTCCCTCACTTGTACTGAGAGCTATCTCCCCTACCCCTGTATTCCCTCACTTGTACTGAGAGCTATCCCCCCTGCCCCTGTATTCCCTCACTTGTACTGAGAGCTATCTCCCATAACCCTGTATTCCCTCACTTGTACTGAGAGCTATCTCCCCTACCCCTGTATTCCCTCACTTGTACTGAGAGCTATCTCCCCTACCCCTGTATTCCCTCACTTGTACTGAGAGCTATCTCCCCTACCCCTGTATTCCCTCACTTGTACTGAGAGCTATCCCCCCTACCCCTGTATTCCCTCACTTGTACTGAGAGCTATCTCCCCTACCCCTGTATTCCCTCACTTGTACTGAGAGCTATCTCCCCTACCCCTGTATTCCCTCACTTGTACTGAGAGCTATCTCCCCTACCCCTGTATTCCCTCACTTGTACTGAGAGCTATCTCCCCTACCCCTGTATTCCCTCACTTGTACTGAGAGCTATCCCCCATAACCCTGTATTCCCTCACTTGTACTGAGAGCTATCTCCCCTACCCCTGTATTCCCTCACTTGTACTGAGAGCTATCTCCCCTACCCCTGTATTCCCTCACTTGTACTGAGAGCTATCTCCCCTACCCCTGTATTCCCTCACTTGTACTGAGAGCTATCTCCCATACCCCTGTATTCCCTCACTTGTACTGAGAGCTATCTCCCCTACCCCTGTATTCCCTCACTTGTACTGAGAGCTATCTCCCCTACCCCTGTATTCCCTCACTTGTACTGAGAGCTATCTCCCCTACCCCTGTATTCCCTCACTTGTACTGAGAGCTATCCCCCCTACCCCTGTATTCCCTCACTTGTACTGAGAGCTATCTCCCCTACCCCTGTATTCCCTCACTTGTACTGAGAGCTATCTCCCCTACCCCTGTATTCCCTCACTTGTACTGAGAGCTATCTCCCCTACCCCTGTATTCCCTCACTTGTACTGAGAGCTATCCCCCCTACCCCTGTATTCCCTCACTTGTACTGAGAGCTATCTCCCCTACCCCTGTATTCCCTCACTTGTACTGAGAGCTATCTCCCCTACCCCTGTATTCCCTCACTTGTACTGAGAGCTATCTCCCCTACCCCTGTATTCCCTCACTTGTACTGAGAGCTATCTCCCCTACCCCTGTATTCCCTCACTTGTACTGAGAGCTATCCCCCCTACCCCTGTATTCCCTCACTTGTACTGAGAGCTATCTCCCCTACCCCTGTATTCCCTCACTTGTACTGAGAGCTATCTCCCCTACCCCTGTATTCCCTCACTTGTACTGAGAGCTATCTCCCATACCCCTGTATTCCCTCACTTGTACTGAGAGCTATCCCCCCTACCCCTGTATTCCCTCACTTGTACTGAGAGCTATCTCCCCTACCCCTGTATTCCCTCACTTGTACTGAGAGCTATCTCCCCTACCCCTGTATTCCCTCACTTGTACTGAGAGCTATCTCCCCTACCCCTGTATTCCCTCACTTGTACTGAGAGCTATCTCCCCTACCCCTGTATTCCCTCACTTGTACTGAGAGCTATCCCCCATAACCCTGTATTCCCTCACTTGTACTGAGAGCTATCCCCCATAACCCTGTATTCCCTCACTTGTACTGAGAGCTATCCCCCCTACCCCTGTATTCCCTCACTTGTACTAAGAACTATCTCCCATACCCCTGTATTCCCTCACTTGTACTGAGAGCTATCTCCCATACCCCTGTATTCCCTCACTTGTACTGAGAGCTATCCCCCCTACCCCTGTATTCCCTCACTTGTACTGAGAGCTATCTCCCCTACCCCTGTATTCCCTCACTTGTATTGAGAGCTATCTCCCCTACCCCTGTATTCCCTCACTTGCTAAGAATCCATCCAGCCCCTTCTTAAAGCTATATAATGTATCAGCCAGCACGACTGATTCGGGGAGGGAATTCCACAACTTCACAGCTCTCACTGTAAAAAATCCTTTCCGAATATTTAAATGGAACCTCCCTTCTTCTAAACGGAGCGGGTGCCCTCGTGTCCGTTGGAAGGACCTACTGGTAAATAAAACATTAGAAAGGTTATTATATGATCCCCTTATATATTTATACATAGTTATCATGTCACCTCTTAAGCGCCTCTTCTCCAGTGTAAACAGACCCAACTTGGCCAGTCTTTCTTCATAACTGAGACTTTCCATACCCTTTACCAGCTTAGTTGCCCTTCTCTGGACCCTCTCTAACTCAGTAATGTCCCGTTTGAGCACTGGAGACCAAAACTGAACAGCATATTCTAGATGGGGCCTTACCAGCGCTCTGTAAAGGGGAAGAATAACCGCCTCCTCCCGTGAATCTATACCCCTTTTAATACAGCTCAAAACCTTGTTTGCCCTTGCAGCTGCTGCCTGGCATTGCTTGCTACAGCCAAGTTTATTATCTACAAGGACTCCAAGGTCCTTCTCCATTATGGATTTGCCTAGTGCAGTCCCATTAAGGGTATACGGGGCTTGCATATTTTTACATCCCAGGTGCATGACCTTACATTTATCCACATTAAATCTCATCTGCCACTTAGCTGCCCAGATTGCCAGTTGGTCAAGATCCTGCTGCAGGGATGTCACATCCTGGATAGAATTGACTGGTCTGCAGAGTTTTGTGTCATCTGCAAACACTGATACATTACTCATAATACCCTCCCCTAAGTCATTTATGAACAAGTTAAATAGAAGTGGACCCAGTACAGAACCCTGAGGGACCCCACTAAGAACCTTATTCCAAGTAGAGAATGTACCATTAACAACCACCCTCTGTACCCGATCCTGTAGCCAGTTTTCTATCCATGTGCAAACGACTTCACTAAGACCAATAGACCTTAGTTTAGAAAGCAGTCGTTTGTGGGGAACGGTATCAAATGCTTTGCCAAAATCCAAATAGATTATATCTACTGCATCCCCACTGTCCAGCTTCTTACTTACCTCATCATAAAAAGCAATTAAATTGGTCTGACATGACCTGTCCTTCATAAAGCCATGCTGATTACTGCTCATAATGCCATTCTCCACTACATAATTTTGAATGTGATCCCTTAACAAGCCTTCAAATAACTTGCCCACCATGGATGTCAAACTTACAGGCCTATAATTGCCAGGCTGAGATCTTACTCCCTTTTTAAATATGGGAATGACATTCGCCTTCTTCCAATCCCTAGGTACCATACCTGATGAAAGAGAGTCTGAGAATATCAGAAACAAGGGCCACTGCAATTCTGCCCCTAGCTCTCTCAGTACCCGAGGGTGTATTCCATCTGGCCCAGGTGCCTTGTTTACATTTATCGTGTGTAACCCTTTAAGCACCATATCCTGTGCCAACCACTGTGTAGTTGGAGCTGAGGCAACAGTGCAGCTATTGGGTGGGACTTGGCCCACTGGCTCCTCTACTGTATACACAGAAGAAAAGAACTTGGGGTGCCAGTACCCACTGCTTGTCACTATATATAATGAGCTTGGGGTGCCAGTACCCACTGCTTGTCACTATATATAATGAGCTTGGGGTGCCAGTAACCACTGCTTGTCACTATATATAATGAGCCTAGGGTGCCAGTACCCACTGCTTGTCACTATATATATAATGAGCTTGGGGTGCCAGTACCCACTGCTTGTCACTATATATATAATGAGCTTGGGGTGCCAGTACCCACTGCTTGTCACTATATATGAGCTTGGGGTGCCAGTACCCACTGCTTGTCACTATATATATAATGAGCTTGGGGTGCCAGTACCCACTGCTTGTCACTATATATAATGAGCTTGGGGTGCCAGTACCCACTGCTTGTCACTATATATATAATGAGCTTGGGGTGCCAGTACCCACTGCTTGTCACTATATATATAATGAGCTTGGGGTGCCAGTACCCACTGCTTGTCACTATATATGAGCTTGGGGTGCCAGTACCCACTGCTTGTCACTATATATATAATGAGCTTGGGGTGCCAGTACCCACTGCTTGTCACTATATATAATGAGCTTGGGGTGCCGGTACCCACTGCTTGTCACTATATATTTAATGAGCTTGGGGTGCCAGTACCCACTGCTTGTCACTATATATATAATGAGCTTGGGGTGCCAGTACCCACTGCTTGTCACTATATATATAATGAGCTTACGGCGGGTATTACGGCAGGTATAGGCAAAATCGGTCGGGGGACCACATCAACGAGCCGATGCGGTCCCCGATCCAACTAGTTTTTTTAACCTGCCCGATCGAGATCTGGCCGATTTCAGGCCAGATATCGGTCGGGCAGGCCCATTGGTAGTGCCCATACACGGGCCTATTAGCTGCCGAATCAGTCTAAGGGACCGATATCGGCAGCTAGAGTCGGCCCGTGTATGGGGACCTTTAGTTTTACTCGACCCAACCCTAACCCGCCCACTCCCTGCCCGAACCCTAACTGATCTGGCTAGTCCCCTCTATTTATAGACCCACCCCTGACCCACCCACTGATGATGTCATAAAAGGGACAGGGGAGCGCACCTAGAAATAAGAGAGCCAGAACGGGAAAGCAACTTTCACTCAACCCAAAAATGTTGTGCAGATGTCAGCAACCCACTGCAGGAGTGTAGTACAAATAACTTATAAACCACGGAAACATTCTAATGAATGTGAGGGTGATATAAGGTTTATATCTCCTTTAATTATAACAAAGATACATTTAATGATGAATATTTTGTACTTATATCCTGACCTTGTCCAGTGCATGGCCTTTCTATGTGGCTGCATCCACAATGTAATCTAATACATATAAAAAAATGTATGAAGAGTTCTGAAGATGTGCAGTTTATTCCTGGTACATCTTGGGCTCCTCATATATCTCTCAGCTGGTTTGAGTCTTGTTACAATCATTACTCCTCCAAGCTTCTTGTGTTACAAGTGTTTTTTGACGTTCCTTTTTCTTTCCCTGAATTGAGCATGGAGCACCTATAGTGGTCCCTCAGTATCTTCTCCTAGCTTGTTGAAGAGCCGCAGGCACACTTACACACAGATTCATTTAATTTCTGGCTGCTATTAGCTATTAGGAAACATCTTGCCTAAAACCCATAGGGAATGAGGTGGTTTCTGTGCCAGATGATGGGATATTAAACAAATCGAATACTTTATACTTTGGTCAACAGGAAAACAAATTCAACCTGAATAAACAGGCTCACAGTTTGCTGCCTTCGCATGAGTGAGAGACTTGGGAATATGTTTATTTTTCCATGTTAGACCCATCATTGTCCTCCTTTATCGATTAACTCATTAACTATTTCATCCAGAGTAAGTGATCTGAAGTCTTGTTTATGAACAAAGTACATATAGATTGTAAGCTCTACGGGGCAGGGACCTCCTTCATCTTGTGTTTCTGACTCTTATTGCAACTGTACTTTGTATTTATTTGTATTTATTGTTGTACTTTGTATTTATCCATTATCTTTAACCCCCTGTTTGTATTAATGTATTCTACTGTACAGCGCTGCGTACATAAGTAGCACTTTATAAATAAAGATATACATACATACATACATACATATGGGAAAAGATAATTAAAGACATAATTGGAAACCAAAGTTTGCACAAAGAACAAACATCTGCATTCTGTTATTACATTGCAACCGGGCTGGAACTATGGGTAGGCAGGGAAGTGCCTAGGGTGCAACCGTGGGGGGGGGGGGGCATGTACCTCTTCTGTTTGCCTACCCATAGTTCTGGCCCTTCTGCAGTTCCTTACCATTCTCCGACCTGCTCATCACTGCTCCACCACTGCTCTACCACACAGTATGTATGTATGTATAACTTTATTTATAAAGCGCCACAAGGGTACGCAGCGCTGTACAGTCTTACAAAATACAAAATTACACACAGGGAGGACAAGTGTTATAATAAATACATTAAATAAGTATAAATACACAGGGAATAAGTGCCATGTGGTATAAGAAACAGTAGGAAGGAGGTCCCTGCCCCCTAGAGCTTACAATCTAAGTGGTAAAGTGTGCAAAGTAAAAAAAATGGCCCATGGCAGCCCTTTTTTTGCACTTTGCACAATACATAGTAAATGACCTCTTATGTATACTTCTGTATTCCTAAGAAGAAGAAGATAATCCTTTGACATCTTCCTTGGGTTTTTTCCTTGTTTCCAGTGGTCAAACATTGTGCAATAATATCTCTATCTCTAACACAGCTATGGAAAATCAATTTTTTTCCCATTCATTTTAAAAATCCCCAGAAATAAAATTGATTAAATACAGAAATTACATCTCCCATTGACTATAGAACCTCCACAGGTTTTCTCTTACAAAATGTAAGTTTGAAGAACCTAGATTCCAAAAATAATACAATAAATGTGTCCATTTTGTCTTTTATAACATAACCCCGTTGTCATTTTGCAAAAGAAATCTCATCTCTCTTTTCTTGTCACCTAAATAGGATACGTTTTATGTTTAAAACAGCATTTCTTTTTGTTTTTAGTGGGTCTCCTCCGCCTTTTGGCAGATACATATAAAAATATCCAAGCCAAGGAGAAAAGCCATCACTATGTACTTATAGGAAATAGTTTAGCCCACATTCTCTACATATGCCGTCATAGTGCCTTAAGGTCCCCATACACGGTCCAATTCTAGCTGCCGATATCCTTTAGACCGATTCAGCAGCTAATCGGCCCGTGTATGGGCACTACCGATGGGCCTGCCCGACCGATATCTGGTCTGAAATCGGCCAAATATCGATCGGGCAGGTTAAAAGATTTAGTCGGATCAGGGACCGCATCAGCTCGTTGCCTATACCCGTCGTTATAATTCGATCGTTTGGCCTCAGGGCCAAATGACTGAATTAGCCTGGATTCTCCCGAAATCGCCCACCCGTAGGTGGGGGATATCGGGAGAAGAAAGGTGTATGGCCACCTTTAGGCAAGTGAATGTCAGTCTAGTTAAAATCTAATTTGCAACTTTTTTTTAATAAAATGTATGGAGAAGTCAATGACATGGTGGGGGGGGGGGGGGAATCTATTAAAATATCAAATACACTAGGAAAATTTAAAAAATTCAGATTTTAGATTTCAGATTTGTTTTCTTGCTTTACTAGTGAACATACAAATTAATGAATAAATCTCAAAATACAATTTTTTTTAAATAATTCCACGTCGACTCTTCTGTAGGGAAATTCCTCATTCCCCACTGCATTAATTCTCACTCATTCCTTACAGCAGGGGTCCCCAACCTTTCTTACTCGTGAGCCACAGTCAAATGTAAAAAGGCTTGGGGGGCAACACAAGCACCATAAAAGTTCATGGAGGAGCCAAATAAGGGCTGTAATTGGCTATTAGGGAGCCTCTATGCACCCTATCAGCTTACAGGGGCTTTATTTGGTAGGAAATCTTGTTTTTATTCAACCAAAACTTGCCCCCAAGTCAGGAATTCAAAAATAACTCCCTGGTTTGGGGGCACTGAGAGCAACATCCAAGGGGTTGGGGAGCAACATGTTGCCCCTGAGCCACTGGTTGGGGATCCCTGCCTTACAGTATCGCTGCATAAACGAAAGATAATAATATGTACATCATTTATATATTACCTTTAAAGACAAACCATTGGAATGGAAGAGGGCAAATGCTATTCTGTACTATTGTGTCACTGTACCCTGCATATGGATATTTATTCTACACTTCCCTTGGGTTCCATCTACAGAATTCAGTAAATAAATATATGAGGTCACAATTTCATTTTCTTTTTTTTTTTCCCAGAGTTTGTCAGGGGGAGTGTGGAATATGTTTAGCAGAGATTGCTGCAAGCCCTGAATTTAATCTCCATTTTAATTCGCATTTATTTATTTTTTTAATGAAAATGTATTGGACCCAGCATGTTTCTTATTTCACCTGTTCCTGGAACGGCTATTTGTGTTTCCTATTTTTCGCAGAGTAGGCAGGAAAATATATTTGTTTTGTACGTCTCAGTGGAAAAGATTTATAGCTGTGAGCAAAAAATCCATTGTTGCCAATATTTCCTATAAAACACAAACAAACCCAATGAACAAAAAGTCACATACCTGTAATTTTATAATGGCTCACACAGTGGAGAGCCATTAAGAACAACCAAGGTTTGTTTATTTGGCAAACACACAAAAAAAATGTTTCTATGGAAACCAATTAGAATCAAACAGTATTTTCTGACTTTTCTGTTACGTACAAACAGTTTGTTGAGTGAACATTGGCTTTACTCAAGGTTTAAGGTCTTTTTAGACCATCTGAAAGAACTTTTTTTTCTTTCAAGTGTATAGTCATTGTTTTACTATTTAGACCTCTTAATCAATTGTCAACCTCCAAGGATTACTAAGTGCAACACTAAGGGGCACATTGATCAAAGTACGAGTTTGAATCCCGAAAATAACATTCGGATTAAATACGATAATATCTGATGATCGGAAATGTCCGAACTCTTCAATATAACTTTATATGATCATATTATTAATTCAGTAATCTTTATGGAATCTACAACCAAGACCTATAACATTTTGCCCCAAAGTGACAGCTATACATCTGTACCACAAACTCATCTTTCATTTGCCATATTTTCCCTCTTAACTGTCATGAAAATGCTTATGAAAAAATCATAATAGTCATGTAATATAGCAATGGCGTTCCGAAAGTCACAAAATTTTCATATCCGAACGGCAGGAAAACCTTTCTGACTTTAAATCTTCAATGCATGATTTTGGAAGCCTCCCACAGGACTCAATGGCACTCTGCAGCTCCAACCCGGCCCAAGGAAAGTCTCCCATAGGGCTCAATGGCACTCTGCAGCTCCAACCCGGCCCAAGGAAAGTCTCCCATAGGGCTCAATGGCACTCTGCAGCTCCAACCCGGCCCAAGGAAAGTCTCCCATAGGGCTCAATGGCACTCTGCAGCTCCAACCCGGCCCAAGGAAAGTCTCCCATAGGGCTCAATGGCACTCTGCAGCTCCAACCCGGCCCAAGGAAAGCCTCCCATAGGGCTCAATGGCACTCTGCAGCTCCAACCTAGCCCAAGGAAAGTCTCCCATAGGGCTCAATGACAGCTGCAACCTGGCCCAAAGAAAGTCACAGTACCGAAGCTTGAATGAATCCAAAACTTTCGTACTTGGCGCGACAAATATGATTTTGTCGCAAAAAATATGATAAAGTCCGCAAATTAAGGAAAAAATTGCAGAAAATAAGCACAGTTCTATAAATTCGAAAAATATGATTTTTTTGTATTCAGACTCAATCGTACTTTGATCAATGTGCCCCTTGGACTTTGACCTCAATCCAGGAAACATTTTTCTCCAAGCGGTTATACTGTCACAATCATCATCCCCAAAACCTGGTTTCCATACAATGAACCCAGTCCCAAGCTTCCGTTATATGTATTTGAATTCCAGAAGAATTCCCCTAATGAGTAGACACCCCTACTACTTGGGTGTAAGTGTTTCACTGTGCCACCACTTGGAAGGTTAGAAGTCTGAACAGAACTCAAGCTCAGCCAGGCAAGATGAGCCCGGATCAGAGATTGCAGTACAGAATAATCATAGCAAAAACAGGCAAGAGTCAGGACAGGCAGGGGATGAAACCAGGATAACTAATAGAAGCAGACCTAGAACGTAGTAATTCTATACCTACAAGGGAAGCAACAGGTGCAGGCTCTTTACAAGTACTTTAAAGGACATTATAGACAGATAGTGTGGGTCTTTTAGAAGATAACTAAAAATGGTTCTTCAGGGTGAGGGCAGTGGAATGACCTGCCTATTGATACAAAAATGGCAAATTCCATTCATGCTTTGAATGACTTCTCAGGAGTGAATACTATTCAGGCTACAGTAATCTCAAGTAGGCACTAAGTATATTCAGCATGTTCTCCTTATTGAGCCCATGTTGAGGGACAGGGTATATTGTCTCACAATAGAGGATAGGTTGGCATTTCAGTACCACAATCACTCGTGCAGGGTACAGAACCCACGGCCCTGGGTTTGAGTTTGGTAGCAGGCTGCATTTTAGATTTTTAATCATTAAACCCTGATCTCTATAGTGAAGAGTATTTCCAAGCCTCTAAGTTTAAACTCTTCAATACAACTTTATATAATCACATTATTAATTCACTAATCTTTATGGAATACCTACCAAGAGCTATAACATTTTGCCCCAAAGTGACAGCTATACATCAGTACCACAAACTCATCTTTCATTTGCCATATTTTCCCTCTTAACTGTAAATCCACTCTGCTTATTGCATTGTCTCTATCTCCTTACATTAATGGGGGAATATAATAAAAGTCAGTGCTGGAAAAAAATATCCACAATGTGGATTTATAGATTTGCATTTATTATCACTTATTTAATAAAAGCTGCATAAAAACACCAATTTATTTCACAACTCCTTCTCCGTGCAATTTTTAGTTTGCATATATACGCAATTATCATTGTGGAAAAGTATTGTGGAAAAAAGTGTCTTTACACAATTAAAATGAGCTTGTGATAAGCCAATTCATCTAATGGTATTGGATTCTGAAGGGCTGGAAAAGTTTGATAATAATAATAAACTTCTTCTTTTTATTCCATTGCAACAAAATATTTCAAACCATGCTTAATCACCTTATCATGTTTCAATGCCATTCCAGTAGATATTTCATCTCACATCTGGAAATGTATAGAAGGAAAAGTAATGGATATCTTTTATTACTCTGAGAAACATGTAATTTGGCTATTTCCAGCCACATGAAGGAAGGAGTGAAATCTGGTATTGCAGGAGATATTATTCCGACACTCTTCCCAGAAACTGATCCCAAGTAAGTCAGAATCCTTGCATTCCACATTACTCAATGGAACCTATTGATTTTGTGTATGTTGACGTATCCTTTGTAACCTTGACTGAAAGAACCTTAGGTTGCAGAACTTGTTTCAACCTACATATTACTATATGCCTTATATAATGCCCTTGGGCAAATTTTTTTCATATATGTGACATATTGTTGAAGGGAGGTTCAATTATTGTTCTAGTGTATACAAAGGTAAAATACCTTGCTTTTGATAAAAAAAAAAAATTGTGGCCTCATTTCCAGATTAAAATCCTGTGTATTAAGAGACACAAGAAGAAGAAAGACCCAGCTCTGTAGCGTTTATCGTATAAGTGGGTGGGTAACCTAGAAATTCAGCCAGAAGAGCTACAATTTATAGGGGCTGAGGCTTAGGCTCATAGGTGCCAAGACTGAATCAAATGGTATGCCAGTTCTCCAAGAGGCAGTATTTGGTTTTGAGAAGACTGATGGAAGATTTTCTATAGAGGAATACAGGTATAGAGATCCAGAGGTTGGGAAAAGAAAAAGAAAGAAGATTAAGGTGGGTGGAAGTGGGTGGTGTGAACAGACAGTTGTTCTGAGAGGAACGGAGGTGTTGGACAGGAATGTATGGAGACACAAATGATGAGATGTTGGAAGGTATTAAGTACTTTTTTTAAAGTTATCCTTCACTTGACGTGAAGCTATCATAAAGATCTTAATATTCAGATATCAAGCACCTCTTTTGTGGCTTTCCTTTCTGCCCTCCCTGTTAAATGCCCTTTTTAATTCCATAATATCATTTGGGAACAAACCACTTTAGAATGAATCCCCCCTACTGGTGGTTTCACCCCACCAAATGGTGTCCCTAAAGTACCAAATCATCTCCCCTAAAAGTATATATATATATATATATATATATATATATCAAAATAAAACCGAAACGTCGGTTGTACATGCAATTATAATACACGAGAGATTTTTTGAAATACAAAGACCCTTGGTGCTGGCTGTTTTATTTTGATATTTATATGATATCCCATGCACAGAGGCAGCTGCAGAGCAGCAGATTTTGGAGTGTGGTGCTGTCGTGTGGACTGTTTTATATATATATATATATATATATATATATATATATATATATAAATTGCTCTGTGTATGCACAATGTGTTTTGTTGTACTTTGCCCTTTATTAGCAGTATGTATGTATGTTTATGGAATGTAATATGTGTTTTTCTGTTTTTCTTTGAGTGGATCTAACAATTTGCAATTTCGTCCCATGTATATATTTTTTGTATGCAGATGTGTAGTAAAGCTGTGACAGTAAAGCTTGACTTGTAATGACTTGACTTGATTGCCAACAAAATGGCGCTTGATTGCTTGCTGTGACTGTGTAATTCCATGACTGAAGGAAACACAATTTAAATAATGAATATAGTGTAAGTAAAGTTTACAATATTGGAATTATTTTCCAACTATTTTTAAAAAGCAAACCCAAGTTGCACAGATAATGCTGGCTTTTATGAAGCATCTGGCACACACCACCACACCCTTTTCCTGCTGAAATAGATGATGTGCAATGTGCATAATATGCAGTGCATTTACCAATAAACATTTCTCTATATTTTCAACATCTTTCTCTATTTATTATATGAGCTTTAGAGCAGGACTCCGCAATGGATAGGCAACGATCTACCAGTAGGCATTACGCTTGTGACCTGTAAGTCAGCATCCTGACTATACAGGTATGGGACCCATTATCCACAATGCTCGGGACCTGGGGTTTTCCGGATAAGGGGTCTTTCCGTAATTTGAATCTCCTACCTTAAGTCTATTAAAAAAATAATTTAAACAATAATTTAAACCCAATAGGATTGTTTTGGCTCCAATAAGTATTAATTACATCTTAGTTGGGATCAAGTACAGGTACTGTTTTATTATTACAGAGAAAAGGGAATCATTTAACCATTAAATAAACCCAATAGGGCTGTTCTGCCCCCAATAAGGGGTATATATATCTTAGTTGGGATCAAGTACAGGTACTGTTTTATTATTACAGAGAAAAGGGAATCATTTAACCATTAAATAAACCCAATAGGGCTGTTCTGCCCCCAATAAGGGGTATATATATCTTAGTTGGGATCAAGTACAGGTACTGTTTTATTATTACAGAGAAAAGGGAATCATTTAACAATTAAATAAACCCAATAGGGCTGTTCTGCCCCAATAAGGGGTATTATATCTTAGTTGGGATCAAGTACAGGTACTGTTTTATTATTACAGAGAAAAGGGAATCATTTAACCATTAAATAAACCCAATAGGGCTGTTCTGCCCCCAATAAGGGGTAATTATATCTTAGTTGGGATCAAGTACAGGTACTGTTTTATTATTACAGAGAAAAGGGAATCATTTAACCATGAAATAAACCCAATAGGGCTGTTCTGCCCCCAATAAGGGGTAATTATATCTTAGTTGGGATCAAGTACAGGTACTGTTTTATTATTACAGAGAAAAAGGGAATCATTTTCAAAAATGTGAATTCTGATTAAAATGGAGTCTATGGGGGATGGCCTTTCCGTAATGCTGAACTTTCTGGATAATGGGTTTCCAGATAAGGGGTCCGATACCTGTACTATAAGTGTGAGCATATCAGCAAATAAAAAGGCTCAGTGAATGTGTCTATAGTGCATGTGACAGAAAGGGATTTTTCCAAGTGGAGAGAGAACTTTGATACTGAAATCTTTGCATGTACAGAGGGAATCTTCCTCCAAAGCCCATACAGCATGTTACTGTGCCCTAGCATGAGAGGCCTTCAAAGGCACAGTGGGTGAGCATGTACTCATGTTGCCTTTTATATGGAATATCCTTTTCAATAATACATCCTAGTACGATTTTTATTTTTTTTTTTTGAAAGAGGTCTGTTGGCCATGCTAAGCAAAATCTAGAGCATAAAATAGCCAATAATAAACATCATACAGGAAGGTAAACACACAGAAAAATGTAAATAAATAATCATGATCAAAAACAGTGCTCCAAGCAAAGTCAATATATATACACTTTATAATTGTATATGGTGAATAATATGCACCCTATTGTAAAATTTAAGGATATTATCCTTAAGCATGAGGCAGAGGCTTGGATTCTAATATTCTTATAATTTACAGTAGGGGGTACATTATCCCTTATAATACATGAGTGATACTCAGAGTTCCCTGTATAACTCAGCCTGCAGCCTTGTGCCTTTATATGGGCACAGAACCCCTCAGTGACTTCTAATATCCTTATCATTTACAGTAGGGGGTACATTATCCCTTATAATACATGAGTGATACTCAGAGTTCCCTGTATAACTCAGCCTGCAGCCTTGTGCCTTTATATGGTCACAGAACCCCTCAGTGACTTCTAATATCCTTATCATTTACAGTAGGGGGTACATTATCCCTTATAATACATGAGTGATACTCAGAGTTCCCTGTATAACTCAGCCTGCAGCCTTGTGCCTTTATATGGGCACAGAACCTTCAGTGACTGCTAATATCCTTATCATTTACAGTAGGGGGTACATTATCCCTTATAATACATGAGTGATACTCAGAGTTCCCTGAATAACTCAGCCTGCAGCCTTGTGCCTTTATATGGGCACAGAACCCCTCAGTGACTGCTAATATCCTTATCATTTACAGTAGGGGGTACATTATCCCTTATAATACATGAGTGATACTCAGAGTTCCCTGTATAACTCAGCCTGCAGCCTTGTGCCTTTATATGGGCACAGAACCCCTCAGTGACTGCTAATATCCTTATCATTTACAGTAGGGGGTACATTATCCCTTATAATACATGAGTGATACTCAGAGTTCCCTGTATAACTCAGCCTGCAGCCTTGTGCCTTTATATGGGCACAGAACCCCTGAGTGACTTCTAATATCCTTATCATTTACAGTAGGGGGTACATTATCCCTTATAATACATGAGTGATACCCAGAGTTCCCTGTATAACTCAGCCTTGTGCCTTTATACGGTTACAGGTTAGGCCAAAGCCACAGCACAGTGTTAATATCCCTGCTTTTTGCAGGCTTATTCCTTTTGCAAGGAGACATTAACACTGACATTTATCTGTAGCAGTTAAACACTGTCCGGCGCGCACATCATTAGTCAATAAAGTGGCAGAACCTTCTGTAGGTCCTACTTTCTAAATGAAAAGTTGTTAAGTAACATGATCTGGCCTAATGAAAGCTGACACGGCTATCAAATGATGTGATTTTAAATAAAGTAGGCTGCACTTTCATTACTAGAGTTGTGTAAAATATTAATGCGTTCTGCTACGCCCAGTGCCCAGAATTACGTCTCTATTATGGTTTTGTTTGTGGCATATGTAATAAAGAATGGAGCTTTGTCTCCTTTGCCTTATAAAAAGCACGGCACAGATGGCACACCTTGGAAACATAGTGGAACCTGGCAGCAAAACATTTGCTATTTACTTTTGCAAGTCATATGATTCTTAATTTTAGGGAGTATAACAATCCTAATTTTGTTTTAAAAATATGCTTTATTGGGTTACTTAAAGCTCTTTATTTTTTGAGAATGTGAATGCTCCTAAACTGTATTTCTGTTGGGTTACCAGTTTACATTCACACAGAAAGATCCTATTATTTGGTGAGGTTACCAACCATTGTATTTTTGCCTAATACAGCAACACTATATCATTATATGGGCTCATGTAGATTTACTGTTTTAGGAGAGAGCCACATCTGTGTCCCTATTCAATTAATTTCTCAATAGATAAGATTTTCAAACTGCTCATTAGGTATCTGGTCATGGTCCAACCATGTATCAGTAGTATAGGTATTTGGCCCCATACATTGACTTGGGCTGGAGTGGGAAGCCAATGCCACTTATGTATGGATAACTTAAGTCAGGGATCCCCAACCAGTAACTCAGGGGCAACATGCTGCTCCCCAACCCCTTGGATGTTGCTCTCAGTGCCCCCAAACCAGGGAGTTATTTTTGAATTCCTGACTTGGGGGCAAATTTTGGTTGAATAAAAACAAGATTTCCTACCAAATAAAGCCCCTAGATAGTGTGCATAGAGGCTGCTTAATAGCCAATCTTAGCCCTTATTTGGCTCCTCCATGAACTTTTATGGTGCTTGTGTTGCTCTCCAAGTCTTTTTACATTTGACTGTGGCTCATGTGTTAGAAAGGTTGGAGACTCCTGGCTTAAGTTCTGATAGCTCATTCATGGAAAAAGGCAGTAATTCGTTGCTCTACATGAGAACTTTTACTCCTTCCAGACTGGCAATCTGTGGGTTCTGGCAAATGCCCGAGGGCTGCTGTAAGATGCCATAGACAGTCACTGTTTATTGGGCTGGTGGGGGGCTGTTTGGGCCTCTGTGTACCTGGAATGACAGGGCCTATTTTGAATCCCAGTTGGGGGGTTGTTTCCTTTACCATTTACTGCCTGGAAAATAAGAAAAAGACTGCGATATAATGAGGTTCTTGACTGGCGGATTCTACATGCATATTCAGGGGGATTTAAACATCTGTAAGGGTGGATTTAGGATAAAGTAGGGATCATTTACTTTTACCCTGGATGCAAGTGCAAGACCACTAAGTGGTACAAAAGTGCTGAGTGGAGAGCACAGTTCTGGCGAGAGCAAAGCAGCCCTGTCTTTATTGCCATAGAGCAGCCAGTAAGTACGGGGCCCCATTGTGGCCTACACACTCTGGCACTCCTTTACTTGAGCTTCTAAAAGCTGTGGAAGTGAAAAAAAGGAGAAAAGCACAGGTTACTTAGCAGATAACAGATAAGCTGTGTATATTCCCATTGTATTCTACAGAGCTTTTCTGTTATCTGCTATGTAACCTGTGTTTTTTTCTCTTGAATAGCGGCCCCCGTATTTATATAAACTATAGCAGTCTTTCTGACTACATTATATTTTATATATACATTTTCTTTTTTTTTGGTGTTACTGTTCCTTTACAGATCTATAGTTTGTCTCTGAGAATATTGTTTGATAATAGATTAGTCATATTAATAGAATGATTATATATATATATATATAAAGCCAAATATTTATACTCAGCTTATCATGTATAGGCCCATTAGATATGAAAAAAGGGCTAACAGGCTTCTCCTTGGCATACAAGTGAAGGCAATGGATTTACACTTCATTGCCTTTATGAACATTCCGGCCCAATTAGCAACAGTTTTATAACATGACTTATTTTTCAGACTGATAATATTTTCGTGTTAATGTGTGTGTTTGTGCATATGTATGAAACCACAGTAGGCTAAATGATAATATTTGTGTCAAGGGCAAGAAAAATAAGGAGAATAGCAAGTCATTGTAATTCAATAGGGGTATATACTGTAGGAACGTCACTGCTCAGAAGGAATGGGGGTGAACTCCATTAATGACTGTTCGTTATATATATATATATATATATAGGCAAGTTTAGAGAAAGGCGTATCAATCAAGTACTCCACCCAAACAGAACTTTAGCTTTATAAAAAGAAAACATAATTTCAAGCAACTTTGCAATATACATCAATTTAAAAAACATGCAGGCTTTTCATGATTTTTAATGTAATAATATGGTTTGGAACAATAACCTAAGCCCCGCCCCCTGTTCTCCTGCTGATCTTATGAATTTGAGACTCTGAAAAAAAAATGTAATAGTACTCGCCTGTCCTCTGTCTGCCTTCAGCCTGCCTCCTCTCAATCCCACAATTCCCTGTCAAAAAGGAAAGGAACATCACAGTGCAATGCATTGTGGGTTATGTAGTTCCTGCATGCTGTCTGTAAGCTGTGGAGAAATACTTACAAGTTGTAACATCAGTGTTTTAGTCCCTCCTCCCCAGCCAGCATTTGAAATGATGCAGAAACAGAAGAACTGTTTTGCAGCTGGATTTCCGCATATAAAAATGGTATTTATTCATACTTCAAGAAATGAAAAAACAGAACAAAACTAAGGATTAGTCCCTGGATCAACATACGTTTGTGTTACGTAGCTACATGACATGTTCATTACTTTATTCATTGATTTGAGTTCTTGTGATTGGAGTAAAGGTAAAGAACAGTAGTGCCAGGAGTACAGAGAGCCTGCTGGGAATCCTGTTGGGCCCTTGAGACCAATAGATATGTATAGAAAAAAAACAGATTATTTCTTTCATATAATTAATACATCTTCCCCTGTAGTTTCCACCGGCGTTCCCATTATGTCTCCGAATGCTGCCGGTGCCCTGTCTCCTACTGCTATAAATCAACAGCAGTGGAATATTTCAGCTGGGATCATTCAAGGCGAAGGTAACAACTGCTTTAATCTTTTGTTTGCTTTGCATGAGTGTCTGTGCTTAACAAGGTTTTCCCTCCAGAGGGTCTTTCAGTTAATTTGGATAGTGCCTCTTGCTCTGAGCAGAAAACTCCATTCATTCATGCATTTCAGTAGTTCGGGACATTCTCTTCTTTATTTTTTATTATTTCCTTTATTTTATTATTCATCACATTTCTACGTTTCCTTGATTTTTTTTATATGCCATGATTTTCTTTTCTTTGTGATTGCATAGACTGATGTATCATCTGGCTCCCTGTCCCCAATGGGAATGGTACAGACATGAATATGTTATGCTTTAAGTTGGTTAAAGCTTGTGCTTATACAGTGTAACAGCAAAGGGGCACTACGATAATGGTGGTTGGTTGCTGCCACCCCAGGGGCCCCGCATACCCCTTGCCCCTCCCACTGAGTGCACATATTTCATAATTACCTAGGCGCAATTGGGGGAAGGAGGTAAGCAAAGGAGCATTGGTGGCAATCGGGTCTGGTTCGGTGGGGTCCTCAAGGGCCAGGGTGCACAGGGTTTTTTTCCGGTGTCTCGCCAGCCCAGTCCAACCCTGCTTTCAATTTAAAGAAAGCCATATTTATCTACATACAAGCATCGGATTGGTTAGCCAGAATGCTTGGGACCTAAGGGTTTACCGGATAAGAATAAGGAATGCTTAAAGTGTAAGGTTCCTGACCGCCAAAGGGAGACCTCCTGGCAGGACCAAGACGTATACGGGGACACGAACGACACAACTCCAATGGAAGTTCAAACTTGTCCAGTTTATTCTTACGTGATCATAGAATTTATACCCCTTATGTACGTGCAGAAACAAAGGAATCAATATAAAATAAAGATGGAGTAGAACCTCATTATCTTCAAGGATGGCCTTCAAGGATGGCTAATGCAGGACAGGAATTTTAAGGAGGACACAAGGAGTAGAAGAGGCGTTAGTGCACAGATAAGATTAAGTTGTTTTTAAACCATGTATTTCGTAAGGTGCAAGCTGTGCAAGGGTACTATTTGGGAAAAACAACTATTATGGGATGTTCAAACCTTGCTGTTTGCTGTTACGAAATAGAGATACATTTCTAAAATGGAGTATGATATGCTAAGCATTAACGTGTATCAAAGTATCAAAATACATGCATATATGAATATATGATTATATGAATATGAGAATATAGGATATTACAAACCGGATTCCAAAAAAGTTGGGACACTAAACAAATTGTGGCACCTCAACATATTTTTCCCTTAAAATGGTACATTTTCTCAGTTTAAACTTTTGTTCCGTGATTTATGTTCTATTCTGAATAAAATATTAGAAGTTGGCACCTCCACATCATTGTGTTCAGTTTTTATTCACAATTTGTTTAGATTTTTTGGAATCCGGTTTGTATATCAAACCTTACATAAAGGACAATGAAAGGTTAATATAAATTAAAAGTAAATCTAAAGGCATTCTTTTTAAGTACTTACTGCATATCTAAATTCCCAGATCCCTGCTTGCTTCTCTGAGATATGGTGCTGGCAGCCTACAGCAGTGTGAAGCCTACAGTGACATCACTGAAATCTCTCTCCCCTTCCTGTAGGTGCCAGCGGCAGCCTTCCTATTCTCTGAGCATGTGTGTAACTTGATCCTGTCTCCTGTTCTGAGCTACACATGCCCACCAGCCAATCAGAAGCGGATCTGGCAGAGGGGAGGGGGGGAGGGAATGAAACACATGTGCAGTATGAAGCAAGGAGGGAAAGGAAGGGAGAATACCTTTTTAGGGTATTCTTTAGAGTAAATGTTTGATTAGGTGAGCCAAAAGTGTGGCGTTTTTACTAAACAATAGGAGGACTATTGGGCAGTATGCTTTTTACATTTTGACTTGCATTCTCCTTTAAAGTTAAATAAAATGCATTTAGACATCTAAAGAACCAACAGAGCATGGTTTTATTGTGCATTAGGTAAAATCTATTAAGGAAAGTTCTTATTATCACAGAGAAACTAAGAATCAGGCAATTTATTTATTGACTTCACCGATAACTATATTCAGTTAATGTCTTTATGCTTTTGGATAGATGACTTCTCCATGCCTTATATATTTCTGGGCCCCAAAGCCACTGCTCTATTATTGCACCCAAGAATTGAAGAACTGTCCTTTCAGCAGAACCTCCTTTTCTATCCAACAATACTGATATGTATGTGCACCACAATGCTCAACGTTTTGGATATGTAGGTTCACCTTACCCTTTCTCAAGAGCACCCGAGAGATGGTGGGGTAAGCTGACATGCCTGAAAGTGTGCATTTTGGTGCCCTTAAATGATTGAATAAAGTTGTTTGGTGTTTCATGTGTATCAGCCAGTTGGTTTTCCTGATATGGGAGGAGATTGTTGGACTTTCTGTATCCAGGATTACTCATATGAACCCGCAGATGAAGTTACATGCACTTCCATGCCATACATGAAATGTTATGAGCTATCTACCTATTTACGGACAGAAAGTGGGATTGATTCACTAAAGTGCGTTAAAACGAGTGCTATTTATAGCATGGTTTCACTTCTTATTTTTTGCGACTTAACACACGATTCACAAAAAGGATACTTACGTTAATTTAGACACAATGTTGTTTGCGTTATTTAAGTGGCGATGAGTGCTTTTCTTGCTTTATTTTCTGTGCGTGCATTAATTCCCAATGCGCGCGATATATTTTGCCGCTTGCTATATTAGCGCACAATTTACCGCACGTAACCATTACGTTAATCTTCACACAGACTAATGCGATATTTAGCAAGTTAAACGCTTCATATGTGTTTGTGAATCATGTGTTAGTATTATTTCTACGCACGAATTAACGCATTGCAGTAGCGCGCGATGCAAAATCACTTTGATGAAATGGTTGTTATTTATTGCGTCGATTTGAATGCAAAAAACCATGCCATAACGCTTATCGACCTTCAGTGAATTAACCCCAGTGTCTGTTACAGGTCAGGGGAGCACTCTCTGTACCCTCTCCAGCAACCCACCTGTCTCCCTAACAGGAATAGAAATAAACCAAAGGTTGGGTGGTTGGTTCTTGGGGCAGAGAGAAGCTTTCCAAAGCAGACTTGTCCAAATCAGAATTTTCCATGACACTAATGCTATTTTATATACATGAACCATTTTCCCCTATTCACAGACATAATCATTTTTGGCTACCAGCTTGGTTTGTAGTGTATCTTTTGTTTGCTCGGTTTTCTGCACAGCACAATCAGAGTTATAGTCTGTGGGTTATTTCCTTCTGGAGTACAAAATTGGCAGCCATAACATCCTGAACTAAAGCAACTAATCTTTTCTGAACATCATAAATCAGCGATTTAGCAGAAACATACACAAAGGTCATGCTTCACAGCACAGAAGCTTCTTGTAACAAGGACAACATAGAAAACAACACAGTTCCAATCTGCACAGTAAGATAAATGTATGAGCTAGGAATTGAGTATGTATATGATTAGCTTTTCTTTTATATTGTGCTGCTGAATATTGACATACAAATCTCTGGTTATGGTCTGTATTTGCTTTGGGTGATAATGTGGCACTGGATTAAAGCTCACACCTTCCTGTGTCCAAGGGTTTAGACTTAAAGATAATGACAGGTGTTCTTTTTTTAAAGGAGAAGACAAGGTAAAATCACTGGAGGGAGACAAGTTGTTAGGAACCCCCTTGTAATTATAGACTCTAAGCAGAGGCCTTGGGCTGGGGCCCTTCTTCTTTACAAAATGTACTGGCCTGGGGCTCATTCTGCAGAGGCACCATTGCCATTTTACCGATTCTTTCCAACAACTTGGCACCCCCTACTGATTTTTCCATTTCTTCTTCTTTTAAGCAAATTACAGAATACATGGTTGGGTTTGGGTCCTATATTATTTTCTAAATGCACAACCATTCAGCGGGTCTGGACTCAAAATAGGCCCTGGTATTTCAAGTTCAGAGAGGACCAAAGAGCCCCCCAAAGGCCTGCTACGTAGTGACTGTCTGTGTTATCTTATAGCAGCCCCTCTGGGTGGTAATGCCCCTGGGGGCTGGGTGGTAATGCCGCTGGGGGCTGGGTGGTAATGCCGCTGGGGGCTGGGTGGTAATTCTGCTGGGGGCTGGGTGGTAATGCCGCTGGGGGCTGGGTGGTAATTCCGCTGGGGGCTGGGTGGTAATTCCGCTGGGGGCTGGGTGGTAATGCCGCTGGGGGCTGGGTGGTAATGCCGCTGGGGGCTGGGTGGTAATGCCGCTGGAGGCTGGGTGGTAATGCCGCTGGAGGCTGGGTGGTAATGCCGCTGGAGGCTGGGTGGTAATGCCGCTGGGGGCTGGGTGGTAATGCCACTGGGGGCTGGGTGGTAATGCCGCTGGGGCCTGGGTGGTGATTTCACATAGCAGGAAAATGGGCAGGGTAGGAAAATGTGTGAAGCAGAGGCAGGTCTGTGCCGAGAGCAGGAACGGAGTACTTCTTAGAGTTGATTGGGCAGCAAAGAAGGTCAATGGAAGGGGTGAATTCATAAGGTATTACAATGTACCAGCCAGTACATTGCCGGTAAATTTGTAATACTGACCCCAGCTCTAGCTGGTTATTTACCTGGTTATTTACCTGCTAGACTGGTCAAATACCGGTTGAGTGGAAACACTATTGATGGACATACTGTATGATTGCATGGCTGCACTGGGAGTGTTGTCCTATACAGGTATGGGATCCCTTATCCAGAAACCCGTTATCTAGAAAACGCCGAATTATGGAAAGGCCATCTCCCATAGACTCCATTATAAGCAAATAATAATGATTCCCTTTTCTCGGTAATAATAAAACAGTACCTGTACTTGATCCCAACTAAGATATAATTACCCCTTATTGGGGGCAGAACAGCCCTATTGGGTTTATTTAATGCTTAAATGATTCCCTTTTCTCTGTAATAATAAAACAGTACCTGTACTTGATCCCAACTAAGATATAATTACCCCTTATTGGGGGCAGAACAGCCCTATTGGGTTTATTTAATGGTTAAATGATTCCCTTTTCTCTGTAATAATAAAACAGTACCTGTACTTGATCCCAACTAAGATATAATTACCCCTTATTGGGGGCAGAACAGCCCTACTGGGTTTATTTAATGGTTAAATGATTCCCTTTTCTCTGTAATAATAAAACAGTACCTGTACTTGATCCCAACTAAGATATAATTACCCCTTATTGGGGGCAGAACAGCCCTATTGGGTTTATTTAATGGTTAAATGATTTCCTTTTCTCTGTAATAATAAAACAGTACCTGTACTTGATCCCAACTAAGATATAATTACCCCTTATTGGGGGCAGAACAGTCCTATTGGGTTTATTTACTGTTTAAATGATTTTATGGTAGACTTAATTATGGAGATCTGAACTATGGCTAAACACCTTATCAGGAAAACCCCAGGTCCCAAGCATTCTGGATAACAGATGCCATACCTGTATCTATAACCCTGCTATGATCCAATAGACACCCTGACAAAAGTTTGCAATTTAAAGTGGGGTTTGAACCAAAGAAAGTCAGAAAATGACTGCCATACACTTACCACTACTAGTTACGTATATATGTATCATAACCTGGATGTCCGGGAACCTTCATAGACAACACAATGTTAAATCTAAGGGCTGAAAATAACTATAGTTGCAAAATAATTTTCGGATGTGGCTCTTAGTTTCTTTTGTTTTTATAAGGAAACCTCTGCCAATTTGCCGGCACAGAGTGACTTATCGTATTAAAACAGAAAGAATAAATTTGGTTAACAAAACGAGAGGGATTCTCAATTTGCAAATGAAATTTCTTAATCCGTTTATCTCAGAAATGATTAGCCTGCAGAGAGAGAACGTATCGTTGATTGCTTCAGGCAGGAAACAAGACTCCGAATAAGGTCACATCAGAAGGAACATTCAGGGAGCAGCACAAATGAATTCAGCAAATCCTAAACACTCTCCTTTCAGCTCTGCTTGTCGCAGATATTACATAGTTAGATAGTCGGTTTTTCAAAATTCTGATGCATTTTGTAAAGGTTATTGGGTTCTACGAGAACTTCTACACAGGGGCATTTCTGGCCCCTGAGCCACCCAGAGGCGATACAATGCTGCCCCCCCATGCCCCCAGCGCGTACCCTTTCTTGTGCCAGAGGGGATCCAGGGGGGCTCCATCTTAAAGTTACCAAGAACCAGGGTCAGACTGGGGGGTACAGGGCCCCCGCCAGCCACATCCCCTAACCCCCCCTCGCAGGGGCCCCCCCTATACCCTCACCCGGCGTCCTCCCCTGACTGCGTGTAAATTTAACGCATCAGGGGAGGAGCGGTCGGGCAGAGGGAGCGCAGCAAGCGTTGGATCTGTGCTGCCGGGCCCCAGTCCGACCCTGCCAGGAACGGATTTTTTGCTGCCCATGCCCTGCCATTTGACGCAAGTTTCTTAACACTCTTCATGGCAGCAGCACCCCTGCTTCTATAGAGTTTATCTGCTATGTAATCTCTGCCATTTTCAGAATGGCTGCCCCCCACAGCTCCACAGAAGCCTTTTTATAATAATATAATTTATATAGTGTTTCTGAAGCAAACACACCAGTTTTACCAGTGAGGGCAACAGTACATTATATATTAATTACTTTAAAACAGTTTAATTTTTTGGTGTTACTTTAAAGAATAATTAAACCCTTTTTTTTTTTAAATCTCTAAAATGACTTTGTGCAGCCCCCAGAATAACACACCTTTATTCTTGCATTTCATTTCGTTTCACTTACTGCCAGTTCTCTTACTATGATGACCTCAAAGCTGGCATTCACAGTAGGGACCTCTTTGAGGTCATCATAGTCAGATATCGGTCTGGTAGGCCCATTAGAAGGCCCTATATAGGGTAGCCACCTGTCCAGTTTTGCCCTAGACAAACTGGTCAAAACCTTCCACCCAGTTTTCAATGTTCTGAAACCCCTCGGAATTGCGTCCCTCGGAATGGCGCTGATGTAATCAGACACACCCCTTTGTCCAGCTTTAAAACCCGACAAAGGTGGGAACCCCAGCCCTACACATGGACCAATAATCTGGCAACGCAGACTGTAGGCAACTTTCGGCCTGTGTACAAACCTGCAGATATGTCATATACCGTATATCATTATTTTGAAAGGTTTCGGCTGCTCTGGAGAGCGCCACATAAATCCTTACTAGCAACATGTTTGTGCTGTGCAATAAGCACACTAAACAACAAAATATATTTCAGATGAGCATCGGGATTAAAGAAATGAAATACACAAAAGAGGTTGTTAAGCTTGAAGTATATAGAGTTTTATAACACGTAAGGGAGCTATTAAGCACTTAGACGTCCTGCCTGCTACAGCTAGATCTATTTTAATTTCTTTCATTTTATTCAGTTTGACTTTTCTGAGAAAAAAAACATGTCAATAATGTTCCATAATAACAGTAAGAGACAGCAAAATATATCCAAATCTGATTTAGAGTAAGTGAAATATCACACCTTGCCTTTCCAGGTTGGCTTTATATGGTTTCTCCTGCAGAGTGGGCTACTGATTTATTCATTCTCAGTGTCTATTTGTGTGAATTATTTGGAGTTGTGGGCAATGTCATCCTTTTCCCCCAGGCAGTACTTACCAACGGCTCGTGTGATATAAATCTTTCCTTACAGCTAAGGGTTATCCAGAGGATCTCTGGGAGAGAGTGGTGGGGGAAGATGCTTTTTAAAAGCAAAAGTAGTTTCCAAATGGGTATGTGTCTGTGGCATATCTAAGGCAGGCCCAGAGCGAGATTTAAAATAGGACCTTGCATGTACACAGGGACCCAAACAGCCCCCCACCAGCCCAATAAATAGTGACTGTCTATGGCATTGGTCAGCAGCCCCTCTGGTATTTGCCCCATATTGCCAGTCCAGGCTTGATCTAATGCCTAAAACAGTTGCACAGTAATTGTAGATTTTATTATCACAATAGCCTTGGATACTATGCTTGTTCAAGAACTCATCCAGGCCCCTCTTATAGGCATTAACAGAATCTGCCATTACCACATCTCTAGGAAGGGCATTCCACAACCTCACTGCCCTCACCGTGAGGAACCCCCTACCCAACATCCCCCGGCAGGGCATTCCCCAACCTCACTGCCCTCACCGTGAGGAACCCCCTACCCAACATCCCCCGGCAGGGCATTCCCCAACCTCACTGCCCTCACCGTGAGGAACCCCCTACCCAACATCCCCCGGCAGGGCATTCCCCAACCTCACTGCCCTCACCGTGAGGAACCCCCTACCCAACATCCCCCGGCAGGGCATTCCCCACCCTCACTGCCCTCACCCCTAAGCCGCTTTAGTTCCTCTAATCTAAAGGGGTGAGTTGATGTCGCCAGGTCTGTTTATTAAACATGAAAACTCCATCTACCTCAAAGATTTGCCTATTGTAGCCTATTAAGGTCATAAGTAACCTGCAAATGGGCGAATCCCAACATCATAACCCTACACGTATTCCTCATTGCCTCTGATCTACCATTTATCTGACCAGACTGACAGTTTGTCAAGATTCCCCTCAAGGATGAGACATCTTGGATGGGTTCAATTGTTCTACACAGTTTCTGTCATTGGCAAAGATTGCTTTCAATAGTGTCCTCAAGTCATTATTGATAATATGAAATAAAAGTACACCCTGCAACACATGAGTTGCACCCTAGTCCAATTAGATGATGTACCAATAACAACTTTTTACAGCTCAGGATTCTTCAATCAGTTATCTATCCATATATGAACATGTTATTACCAGTGTCTCTGGATATGGTGAAATATATCTACTGGAGTAACATAGTCAACATAGTCAACAAATAAAAGTTTTTTTCTGCCTTCAGGGTCGGACTGGGGGGGTGAAGGGCCCACCGGCAGGGCCGGAACTAGGGGTAGGCAGAAGAGGCAGCTGCCTAGGGCGCAACGATTGGGGGGCGCCAGGCAGCAGCCTCTCCTGCCTACCCCTAGTACAGTTTTGCGTCGCACCGCATCGCACACCGCGCCACGCCCCGCCCCCTCGCTGAACTGCGCATGCGTGTCAAACCACATGGGGGGGGGTGCGATAAAGTGGTGCAGAGGCGAGGTAGCCGACCGGGTTGCCTAGGGCGCCGGGACTCCTATCCCAGGGGCCCTGCAGGTGCCCCCAGCCAGGCGTGTCCCCTAACCCCCCCCAGGGGCCCCCCTAACCCCCCTCGCAGGGCCCCCCTCCCCCCCACGTCCTCCTCCGAGCGCGTAAATTTGACATGTCAGGGGAGGAGCGGTCGGGAGGGGGAGCACCGGCAAGGGTTGGGTCTGGGCTGCCGGATTTTTCCCGGGGTCCTGGTTGCCCAGTCCGACCCTGTCTGCCTTTATCCTTAAATATAAATCTTTAGATAAGCAAAGCTCTTGGTGGAGTGCAGCCTACAGCAATACATGTAAATCATCATTAGGACTTAAAATTGGTTTGTGTGTACCAGAATATGAACTGTGTATGAGAGACTACATCCTTGTTTCTTAGGCCACAAAATTAACCTTTATATAATTTGTAATGACTTGAAAAAAGCAACTGTGTTCTACAACAGGGCCAACTAGAGACCCAGGAGTAAATATGCCCTCTAAGCAAGGTTGCCAGCCTGGCATGATCTTCATGGACCTTTCTGTAGGACATGATCTTCATGGACCTTTCTGTAGGACCTCATTCAGCCTGGATAAGTACTTGTACTGTAACACACACTTCTCTTTGCAACATAGCTTTGGTTCTTGAAAAATATACACATACATGTTATTTCCTTGCTGAATTAACAATAGTGTGTCCATGCCGCTTAAGTGCTCTTTTTTAATATCACACCACAGTGCTATTTCTCAGGAGTGCTGCAAAAGCCACTTAGTGAGCGCCTCTAATTAAAGATTGTGTTATCTGCAATATATGTAACTGTAGTGCACATACAGGATCAGAGATAATGGTAATTGGCTAAACTGGCATTCACCCTCAGGCTGTGTTCTTTTATCAAGGAACTTTTTGTATTTAATTAGAGTGGAGTAAATTGAATTTGAGTGACGTGAAATGTATTTTTTTAATCTCTCAAAGAACTCAATTTATTAACTTATTCATTTAGTATAGGACATGTCAGAACAATGTCATTGGGAATGTTTTGAGGACTTTGTGACCTTATTTCTTCACTTAACTCTCAGTACCCTCACCATTTCAGATTAAGGCTCCTCAGGTAAAGGTACATGGTATAAATGTCAGTGTTTCAAGTGATGAAATGTCTAATAGAAATACTAATGGTATCTACAGATGCCCATGACAATAGGACAGTCTTTAGTAGTGTGGACAAAACAAGCAAGGCCGCCTTATATAGAAAAGACTGTCTGGCCCATGGCCTTCTAGATGTTGCCATCACCTGTCTGTGGGTATGGGGGGGGGGGGTTGTAATTTGCAACAATAATTGGGCTATAAGTTAGAAACCACTGTCATTGCCTTACTGA
Organism: Xenopus tropicalis; assembly: GCF_000004195.4. Classification (NCBI taxonomy): domain Eukaryota; kingdom Metazoa; phylum Chordata; class Amphibia; order Anura; family Pipidae; genus Xenopus; species Xenopus tropicalis. The sequence continues at coordinate 132,883,997 of NC_030682.2, read as the reverse complement.
CCAACTACTGCCACCATATCCCCCCAGTGTTGCCTTCATACCCTACTGTCTACTGTCTACCCTACTGTTTCTGACAGCTTGCTGTACATTCATTGCCTTGCTCTACTATACCTGCTACTCCTTACTCTTTTTACTCACAGCTAGTGATGGGCGACTGGATCCGCGACTATTCTTTTGGCGTGCTACAATTTATTTTGGCGCAGCGACTATTTATTTTGTCGCCTGCGAGTATTCTTTTGACGCCACGACTATTTATTTTGACACGTGACAATTCTTTTGACACCCGCAGCAATTTTTGGACGCGCTGCCAATTTTTTCAAGTATCGCGAAACAATCCGCCAATGGCGAAATACGAAAATTCGCCGCACATCCAAAAATTGCTGCGGGTGTCAAAAGAATTGTCACGTGTCAAAATAAATAGTCGCACACCAAAGTAATAGTTGCGGGCATCAAAATAAATAGTCGCTGCGTCAAAATAAATAGTCGCACGTCAAAAAATTAGTCGCAGGTGTCAAAAGAATAGTTGTGGGCGACAAATTGAATTATTCGCCGTTTGAGAAGATTCGCAAATTTTCCGGCGAACTACCCACAGCTGCTATTTTATGGGGCATTGGGCAATCACCCTCATCTGCACCCACCAATGATAGCTCTACTTCTTTGATGTATCCGACTAAGAAACCTACATCTCCCTTGACAGCTATTAATGTTGTAAGTGGTGGTAACAAAGTAAAATAAATTGAGTAACCAGAGGACTGGAGTTAACTTTTTGTTTTTTGGGGGTTTTTTTTGCTGAGTTAATTAGAGTATACATAACAATCTCTGCTGGATGAACAGAATATCTTTGGAGAATGGGACTGATTTTTGGCTGATATTTTTATAGGTAACAGTATTATTAAAGGTAAAGTAAAACAAATGCATCAACCTTTTCAAGAGCCTTTGTCCTCTGCAGAGGATTTCAGCATCAACGATCAGCATGTTGGTTTGCTGATAAACACAACTTGGTATCCATATGTATGTAAAAAAAAAAAAAATATATATATATATATATATAATTATAATGCCAAGACAGCAGGAGGCATTATTGAAAATAATCCAATTGAATACAATCTATATATCCAACCTTTTACTCTTTGTAATCTATCCCTCATCTACTTCTCTATCCAAGTACAAATAATATGTCCCAGGCCAATGTGCCTTAATTTAATCAGTAACATTCTGCTTGGTATTGTATGTATTGTATTGTATTATATTGTATTGTAGCAAAATATAAGTAGATCACATTCACTGCCACCCCAATGTCTAGGTTTCTGCTCACCTCCTATTTGTCTGGCAAAATCTATTACGCAAAACTCACATTATTGTGATTTGCAATGTATTAGAGCAGTGGTTCTCAACCTGTGGGTCGGGACCCCTTTGGGGGTCGAACAACGCTTTCACAGGGGTCGCCTAAGACCATTGGAAAACTCATATTTCCGATGGTCTTAGGAATAATTTTATGGTTGGGGGTCACCACAACATGAGGAACTGTATTAAAGGGTTGCGGCATTAGGAAGGTTGAGAACCACTGTATTAGAGTATTTTATCTTTTTTTATTGCTTCAAAAAGTTCCTACCACAAGTGTCAAACTAACATGCCTATATTTTTTGGGCTGTGGATGGGATCCCTTTTTGAATAAGGGTACTACATTAGAAATTCACCAATCTCTCTGTACCATGCCATACATTAAAGCATTATGGAAAATTTGGTAAAGTGGTTTGGTGATCACAGAGCTAAGCTCTTTCAGTACCCCAGGGGGAATACTTTTCCCCCAAAGAGTGGTTTTAGGGGAGTGGAAAAATGGCTTTGCGCATAATGCTCCTAAAAACCAGCGAGATTTACCGATGCTCTTTGTGCCAACAATAAAGGTTACTATATAGTAATGAAATATAGAAATATTTCCAGAACAGAAATACTCAGTGCTGCCAGGCATGCAGACAGGGATGTCATACACACAGTGATCCAAGGAGATGGAAATCAGAGTTTGCATTAGATGATTTACTTGCCTGCGCAGCCCGGCACTCTCAGTGCAGCTACTGACATCTCCATGTGCACCAGAGGGACAAGGTGGAGGGGAAATAAATCAGAATGGCAAACGGAATTCAGATTACGCCCCAAAAAGATTGTTATGTATGTAACTATATTCCCATTAGTTGAACAAACACTAAGAAATAAGAGTCGCTAGAACACAATGCGGGTTAATAGGCTACATAGCCTGATATATAACACATCGACATAATTATTAATCCTTACAAACAAGAGTGGAATATAGGTCTGCTGCTGAAAATGTATTCAGTAGGTTTTAAAATATAATATTAAAAATTCACTAAGTAGGGAGACTGTGATCTGCACTGCAGGGATAGGTTGTCTATATCAGGGCTCTGACCTGGGGTGCGGTGTGGCGGGAAAAAGCCTTGACTGGGATAGGAAGTGGTGCAGGAAAAAAAGGTAAAATAGGTTGGTTGGAGGGGCAGGAAAGGAAAATATATGAAATGCTAGTTGGACATGGACATGGCTGTGGTGCAGCTAGAGGGACTGGTATGCAGAGTCACTGAAGGTTAGGAGGTGGGGGCTTGCAGGGGGTACTAATTAGTGTAGGGAAAGAGGGAGCCATATTCCTTGTTCTGGTCAGCACAATGAACAGCAAGCCACCAGGCTATATACCAACCCCCAGAGGTTTGATTTCGGGTCACAGCTTGGAAGAATGCTTGCCATGGGATGGGGGGCTTTGCCCCTAATTGATATGTAATATGGTGATAATGGTGGTGTATGGTTTCCTTGAACAAAGAGTCATACCCCCCAACTGTCCCGCTTTTCGCGGGACAGTCCCGCTTTTTATGGCGCGTCCCGCTGTCCCGGATAGTTCCATGAATGTCCCGCATTGCGGGACATTCATGGAACTATCCAGCACAGCGGGATCCGCAGCCTGGAGATGTTCCTTCTTAGTCGGCTCCTTCGTTATGCCTCTCCTTGCGCTGCGCGACAGGCCCTTTTATAAGGTTGCGCCTGTGGGTGTGACGTCATTACGCACGGGGCGCAACCTTATAAAAGGGTCTGTCGCGCAGCGCAAGGAGAGGCATAATGAAGCAGCAGAGGAAGCGCCTATGGGAGGTGGGAGGTAGGAGGTACAGGGTGCAGTGGGTAGGGGGCACTGTGTATTGGGGGCACTGTATTGTGGGCTACTGTGTATAGGGGGCACTGTATTGTGGGCTACTGAGTATTGGGGGCACTGTATTGTGGGCTACTGTGTATTGGGGGCACTGTATTGGGGGCTACTGTGTATTGGGGGCTACTGTGTATGGGGGGCTCCTGTGTATGGGGGGCTCCTGTGTATGGGGGGCTACTGTGTATGGGGGGGCTACTGTGTATGGGGGGGCTACTGTGTATGGGGGAGCTACTGTGTATGGGGGGGGCTACTGTGTATTGGGGGCTACTGTGTATTGGGGGCTAATGTGTATTGGGGGCTAATGTGTATTGGGGCACTGTGTATTGGGGCACTGTGTATGGGGGGGCAAAACTGGTACTTAGTTAAAACTCACTTATAACTGACTGCCTTCTCTCTATATTTGTATTTTAATGTAGGAGTTGCTGTATTGTTTTCCTTAGGTCGTTCAGTATGAGGGTATAGCACATTTTCGTCTGCACCCGCCATTTGATCTATATAAAAGGAGTAATTTTTTAAAAAATGGGGTGTGGTAATCGGGGCGTGGCCAAAAATTTTGCCGCGCTGCGCGCGCCAAATCTTTTTGTCCCTCTTTTCATTTTTCAAATGTTGGGAGGTATGAAAGAGTCCCAAGTGGAAGCTATTATGGTAAAGGTGGCCATATACGAGCAGATCCGCTCGCTTGGCGATATTGCCAAGCGAGCGGATCTTCCCCCGATATCCCCACCTACAGGTGGGGATATCGGGGAGCATTTAGGTAAAAAAAAAAAAAAATTATTATTATTATTATTCTTATTATGTGGGCGGCAATGGGGCAGTCGGATCGGGGACCGCATCAACGAGCCGATGCAGTCCCCGATCCGACCAGATTTTCTAACTTGGGCGATCGAGATCTGGCCAATTTCAGGCCAGATATCGGTCGGCCAGGCCGCTCTGCTCTCCCCATACACGGGCCGATTAGCTGCCGAATCGGTCCAAGGGACCGATATCGGCAGCTATAGTCGGCCCATGTATGGGGACCTTTACTCTATCTTTCCCATCTGACACCGTTACAGAAGGTGGCATCATAGCCGATAGCCTGATGTTTTCCTGCAAGTTCAGTAATTAAAAGATCACAGCAATACTCCAGATTTCACTCCAGATGAAGGTTTCTGTGTGAGACCGAAACGTTGAGTAATAAACCTTTCTATTTTTGCATTTACATTTTGCTCACAATTCTTTAAATCCTAGGAGTGCTGTCCTTGTTCCAGTATATATATATATATATATATATATATATATATATATATATATATATATATATATATATATATATATTTATACATTTTTATAAGATTTTGCTTATTTCGATCTAAACATTTCCACTAAATCAACAGTTTAGAGAAGACGGGAATGAATAGTCAACATATATACAGCTGTGAACTGAATGTATCTTTGACTGAGGGATTTAGAGTTTTATAGTGGAGCAGTTGCTGGGAAGCTGCAGGCTGAAGATCCCGAAGTTAAAGTTGTTAAATGTTGCGTACAAATGTTGTAGACATATAAAACCCCCGATTACCTTGCATTAAGCCTGTAAATGCTACCACATAGATTCATAGTCCTCAAATGTGCCATTACCTATAAATCTACATTACTTACAATCCCTGCTTGCACTTTCCTTTGCTTCAAGGTCTGGTTCTTGCTGCTAAGACATATGGAAGAACCAGCAAAAAAAGGAAACTGGCTTCAATAACAGAGATTTCAGTATAGAGGATAACAGCAGCATTTTCCTCAGTTGCACCAACACCACTTAATCCTGTTACAATAGGAAATATTGCACGTAAGATTTATGAGGTACAGCTACCATGGTATATTGTGCAACAGGGATATCGATGACATGCTAAGCCGAGAGAACTCAGGAAAAGTTCAATATTTAGTAATATGGTTAGGGAAATACATTACTGACTCCGGTGACATGAAGGAACCCCTTTCTGCACACAAATTTATGATTTAGATATATTTCGCTCACACAGATATCAGTCATAGGTTTGCAAAACGATGTTGTGGCCTTAATATGCGTTTATTATCTACATTTTCTGAACAGTTTCCTCCAAATAACACTAGTGCAAATATATATTCCACATACAAATATATGTAGGTAAAACAGCAGAGCACTCTTTCAGATTTAAGAGAATAAGTGGACGCACCAGGAGGTCTTCTGGGAGACCAGTCTGACCCTGAATTGTCCTCATTGTTATTTAAACATTGGATTTTTCCACTTTTTTTTTGGTAATTGCACATTTGATGAGCTTTAAAACTCATAACTGTCTCAAGGAAAAAAAATATGAAATTAAAAGGGATCATGGTTCACAGGTAAGGGACATCCCTATGGATGGAATAAAAAAAACACAGAAACTGGCTTGCATTCATCTCTGAGACAATACTCATACAAAAACATTAGACCTAGTGTGCCAAAAAGAAGACCCTGTCCAGCCAGTTGATCCTGCTTGGCAAAAAAAATGATGTTGGTTTACTTGTTTGGCCTTGTTTTGTTTGTTGACCTTCTGAACGAGTGCATGGTGCATCTGCTAGTGCTCCCATGGTCATAATAACCATGATCATAAATATGGTCATAACTACCTGACTGAATCGGGTCGTATATAGCCAGCTTAAGTCTTGTGCAGATTTGGTTCTAATCAAATTACTACTCTCTAGTTAATATACCCCAGTGGCCTGCAGTCACAGGTTAATTAATAAGAAAAATATCATGTGTACTGAGTTTTCAGATTACGCTTGACCAGTTGAAAAGAGAATAAACATTCAACATAAACATTAAAACTGAGCTGAGAATTTACCACAAAAAAAACATCAGCCGACTCACCAATGGTGTAGCCTCTCTTGAGATCGCCTCTTCTAAGATGACGTTTCTGAGCATTAGTTGTGTTGTGATGTTCTTCCTCTGAGATTGCCTTGACGATGGGTGGTGGCACTCTACTTGCTTGGGGTGCTGATGCATCTGATAGGGGGTTATACCCTGATGCCGCAATGTCCACGGACTGTGACTTTTTCTTCAGTCTAAAACAAGATAAATGTGCCAAATTAGGTGAAATATGATTGAATCCTATACTTTAATCCATCAGCTGCCTGTTTCCATGTTCTATATAAATGGCAGATTTTAGGAAAGCAAAAAACCCCATCTGAAGCCTCTCTAATTTGCCTCAGAGGGGAAAAAATTCCTTCCTGACTCCAAGATGGCAATCGGACCAGTCCCTGGATCAACTGGTACTAAGAGCTATCTCCCATACCCCTGTATTCCCTCACTTGTACTGAGAGCTATTTCCCATAACCCTGTATTCCCTCACTTGTACTAAGAGCTATCTCCCCTACCCCTGTATTCCCTCACTTGTACTGAGAGCTATCTCCCCTACCCCTGTATTCCCTCACTTGTACTGAGAGCTATCCCCCCTACCCCTGTATTCCCTCACTTGTACTGAGAGCTATCCCCCCTACCCCTGTATTCCCTCACTTGTACTGAGAGCTATCTCCCCTACCCCTGTATTCCCTCACTTGTACTGAGAGCTATCTCCCCTACCCCTGTATTCCCTCACTTGTACTGAGAGCTATCTCCCCTACCCCTGTATTCCCTCACTTGTACTGAGAGCTATCTCCCCTACCCCTGTATTCCCTCACTTGTACTGAGAGCTATCTCCCCTACCCCTGTATTCCCTCACTTGTACTGAGAGCTATCCCCCCTACCCCTGTATTCCCTCACTTGTACTGAGAGCTATCTCCCCTACCCCTGTATTCCCTCACTTGTACTGAGAGCTATCTCCCCTACCCCTGTATTCCCTCACTTGTACTGAGAGCTATCTCCCCTACCCCTGTATTCCCTCACTTGTACTGAGAGCTATCTCCCATACCCCTGTATTCCCTCACTTGTACTGAGAGCTATCTCCCATACCCCTGTATTCCCTCACTTGTACTGAGAGCTATCTCCCATACCCCTGTATTCCCTCACTTGTACTGAGAGCTATCTCCCCTACCCCTGTATTCCCTCACTTGTACTGAGAGCTATCTCCCATACCCCTGTATTCCCTCACTTGTACTGAGAGCTATCTCCCATACCCCTGTATTCCCTCACTTGTACTGAGAGCTATCTCCCCTACCCCTGTATTCCCTCACTTGTACTGAGAGCTATCCCCCCTACCCCTGTATTCCCTCACTTGTACTGAGAGCTATCTCCCATACCCCTGTATTCCCTCACTTGTACTGAGAGCTATCTCCCCTACCCCTGTATTCCCTCACTTGTACTGAGAGCTATCTCCCCTACCCCTGTATTCCCTCACTTGTACTGAGAGCTATCTCCCATACCCCTGTATTCCCTCACTTGTACTGAGAGCTATCTCCCCTACCCCTGTATTCCCTCACTTGTACTGAGAGCTATCTCCCCTACCCCTGTATTCCCTCACTTGTACTGAGAGCTATCTCCCATACCCCTGTATTCCCTCACTTGTACTGAGAGCTATCTCCCATAACCCTGTATTCCCTCACTTGTACTGAGAGCTATCCCCCCTACCCCTGTATTCCCTCACTTGTACTGAGAGCTATCTCCCCTACCCCTGTATTCTCTCACTTGTACTGAGAGCTATCTCCCATACCCCTGTATTCCCTCACTTGTACTGAGAGCTATCTCCCCTACCCCTGTATTCCCTCACTTGTACTGAGAGCTATCTCCCCTACCCCTGTATTCCCTCACTTGTACTGAGAGCTATCTCCCCTACCCCTGTATTCCCTCACTTGTACTGTGAGCTATCCCCCCTACCCCTGTATTCTCTCACTTGTACTGAGAGCTATCTCCCCTACCCCTGTATTCCCTCACTTGTACTGAGAGCTATCTCCCCTACCCCTGTATTCCCTCACTTGTACTGAGAGCTATTTCCCCTACCCCTGTATTCCCTCACTTGTACTGAGAGCTATCTCCCCTACCCCTGTATTCCCTCACTTGTACTGAGAGCTATCTCCCCTACCCCTGTATTCCCTCACTTGTACTGAGAGCTATCTCCCCTACCCCTGTATTCCCTCACTTGTACTGAGAGCTATCTCCCCTACCCCTGTATTCCCTCACTTGTACTGAGAGCTATCTCCCCTACCCCTGTATTCCCTCACTTGTACTGTGAGCTATCCCCCCTACCCCTGTATTCTCTCACTTGTACTGAGAGCTATCTCCCCTACCCCTGTATTCCCTCACTTGTACTGAGAGCTATCTCCCCTACCCCTGTATTCCCTCACTTGTACTGAGAGCTATTTCCCCTACCCCTGTATTCCCTCACTTGTACTGAGAGCTATCTCCCCTACCCCTGTATTCCCTCACTTGTACTGAGAGCTATCTCCCCTACCCCTGTATTCCCTCACTTGTACTGAGAGCTATTTCCCCTACCCCTGTATTCCCTCACTTGTACTGAGAGCTATCTCCCCTACCCCTGTATTCCCTCACTTGTACTGAGAGCTATCTCCCCTACCCCTGTATTCCCTCACTTGTACTGAGAGCTATCTCCCCTACCCCTGTATTCCCTCACTTGTACTGAGAGCTATCCCCCCTACCCCTGTATTCCCTCACTTGTACTGAGAGCTATCTCCCCTACCCCTGTATTCCCTCACTTGTACTGAGAGCTATCTCCCCTACCCCTGTATTCCCTCACTTGTACTGAGAGCTATCTCCCCTACCCCTGTATTCCCTCACTTGTACTGAGAGCTATTTCCCATAACCCTGTATTCCCTCACTTGTACTGAGAGCTATCTCCCATACCCCTGTATTCCCTCACTTGTACTGAGAGCTATCTCCCATAACCCTGTATTCCCTCACTTGTACTGAGAGCTATCTCCCATACCCCTGTATTCCCTCACTTGTACTGAGAGCTATCTCCCCTACCCCTGTATTCCCTCACTTGTACTGAGAGCTATTTCCCATAACCCTGTATTCCCTCACTTGTACTGAGAGCTATCTCCCATAACCCTGTATTCCCTCACTTGTACTGAGAGCTATCTCCCCTACCCCTGTATTCCCTCACTTGTACTGAGAGCTATCTCCCCTACCCCTGTATTCCCTCACTTGTACTGAGAGCTATTTCCCATAACCCTGTATTCCCTCACTTGTACTGAGAGCTATCTCCCATAACCCTGTATTCCCTCACTTGCTAAGAATCCATCCAGCCCCTTCTAAAGTATCAGTATGAGTTGCACTAGAGTGTATAACAGGCCATGCGTAGGAGTAAATGCCCTTCTTCTGCTTCAAGGCCGTTGACTGAGCTATGAATAATATGGCATATTTCTTTACCTGTGTTTATATTCTAGGCAAAATAATCTTTAAAAGAGTAAGTCATATCCCAAGCGCTGCCACATATATGATCAACCTCTCACGGTTTCAAAAAGTTATGGTTGGTACCGAGGTTGGTACCAAAAAACTACCCATGCATATCTACAAACTGCATTGTTTCCCCAGAACATTTCTATACTTGGGCATGCAAAAGATGAAGAGGGGAGGGGCTTAATGGTGCAATTTTACAGGTGGATCTGGGAATGTTTTGTTTGGGTCAGGCATATGGTCAAATATGTCACTACTTGTTTCGGACTGGGCATTAAATCAGAGTTCTATTGTGTGCAAAAAGTGGTGCAATCTGCCATGTTTTGTTGTATGTAGATGAATTGCTGCAGGTCTCTGTGCTCCATTTTGGACCTGCTCCATTTGGAGATCTGCATGCACCCCATGAATCTATTGGAACACAAGGGGTAAGGCACATAGGTACCTCCCCTATCCCAGCCCCTATCTGTCCCTTAACTTGCTTAGTAAATGTATATTGGAAAGTTGCTTAGAATTACATTTTATTTTTCTTATGTATCCAGGTGGGGTTTCCCTTTAAGGTAAATGGGCTTTCCTGCAGATGGTATGGAGGACACTTTGCAATCCTAATTTGTTGCGTGCTGGAACGCTTGAGGATCCTCTGGCTTTACAGTTAATTCTATTTTAATCGATGGTAGGTGCCTCTTGTTTTGAAACAGCTGAATGGCGGCATCTGGCTGCTGTCAAAGCGCGTGAGATTTATTTAGCTGTCTCTGAATATGCACCAGGGAAATAAATAATAGAAAACCGGCAATGTACCAAGTGCGTTTTACATCAGTACGATGATAAATTAGCCAAATTACCTTTCCTCTTCATAAGACAATAATTTGGCAAAACCTTGGCAATTAGAAGTCACTTCAGAATAATAATAAATATGCCCCATAAGGGGAGCGTTCAGGTGTATCTAGGTCAACAGGGTCAGACTAGGCCAGTGGGGCACCAGAAACAACCTGGGGGGTCCTGCCAACCCAAGACCGCTCCTCTGTGGAACTGCTGGTGCTCCCCTCACCCCCAGATCATGGCCACAAGGAGAAAGTTACAAGTACACAGGGGAGGTGGTGACTTGGAGGAATTCGCGACTGGTGTGGGGGGACACTCCAGTCCGACAATAGAGTCAATTTCCCCAGATCTTACCCATACTGATCCCTCCTTATCATTGGTCCAGTCCCACAGTTTAAGAACCACTGTCTTATCCAGACTGACCCCACCCCTTATTACTGGTCCAGTCCCACAGTTTAAGAACCACTGTCTTACCCAGACTGACCCCACCCCCTTATTACTGGTCCAGCCCCACAGTTTGGGAACCACTGTTCTACTGACAAGACATATTTGTGCACTAGTTAAAGAGTTAAATCTTGGTTTCTGGTACCTAAAAAGGAGAACGTGTTATAATTACATTATTTCCTAAATTCTAAGCAGAACTGTAAACATCCTGTAGCCATTTGGTGGGACAGAGAACTTCCTTATTAGTTCCGACATCTGGCTCAAACAAAACTATTGCACAAAAATAATAAGCAATTACCAAACAGAAGGAAGGGATTTTTAGCCTTCTGCTCAGAGTGTTGGTGTGAGTAATACCCGCAGATGTAAGTCTTAGTTCACAGAAGCAGCGATGCGTGTATTTATCATTTGTGTTTTCTATATGTCCTCAGATGGATTCTTTTTTAGACTATGACTTGACTGGTGACATCAAAAAGCCATTTGCAAGACTGTCAGCTTGGGAAAGTATTATTCAAGATGGCAGCTGGTGGGGACAAATATAGCAGGGGTTTTAAGAGATTTATTGTATATTGTTGTTGAATATTTATGGAAGCACAAAAATGGTGGCAAAGTCTTTAATCATTGAAGAAAAATGCTAGAAGGCACCAAGAGATCTGAAGATATATTTTATCTAGGCATTCTGTACATTTGCCTACAGACTGAACACTGAATTGGTCATGGCTAGTGATGAGCAAATTGTTTCGGCAGGCATGGATTCGCAGCGAATTTCCGCATTTCGCCATTTCAGCAAAAATTTGCAAAAAAGTTCACATCAAAATTGCCGCAGTCATGGCAAAATAGGTGCGGTTGCGACAAAAAAGTCACGAGACCAACTTGTTTCACTGATTTTTCACCATTTTGTGAATTTTACTGTCGTTTTGTGAATTTTTCGGCAAAGCGCAACAGGACAGATTCGCTCATCACTAGCCATGGCACTAAAGATACAGTTTATACATTCACAGTCTTCTCAAGATAATGCCATTGTACAATAAAAGTTTCTCTATTCAATGTTCCGTGTATCTGCATGCAATTACTGTTGGCTACATACAGTGCAAATTGATTGGCCACTTCACTAAAATGACCAAAGATCATTCCTAGATTTGAACTTTTAGTGTTTGATTTCCCAATGTCCTATCACTCCCATTTCATTATGTGGCACTGTAGGCCATTGGATTATCAAGAACTGAGGTGAATACATAGATGATCGTATCCTTTATGAGTTAAATGAGTTTAAACGATTGGCCCAAGGCAAGCAGAACAATTCATTGATGTTTTGCAACTCTTGGCTCTTGGACTACGTAATTACTGGTGATGTATAAAGGAAGAATAAGCTCTCAGGGGATATTGAGTGCCTTGTGCAATTTTGCTAATGTTGGATGTTGAGTTAGCTTCTGAAGTACAGTTAGCAGTAAATGGCAGCTGAGGTGTGAAGTGCTAGGTCATCTTACACCATCGATTGACACTTTGAGACCTTCCGCATCAACACTCTCCCCACCCCAGTTATTAACAGTTTTTTTCTGCCTAAATATATATGGACATTGCAGAAGTACTATAGAAAACCTAAAATACTATTGAGAATGCATTCACGTCTGGTGTTGAGAAGAAAGAAGTTCAGGTCAAAAATTCAGAAGCAATGTTGACCCGTCCTTGTAAACTTTATAAAATTTAGTATATGATTGAGTTGCCAAACCCAAGTGGATACAGGTTGATGTCATTTTTGCACTGATCAGGACTGGGACACAGTGATCACAGAAGGTCACTTCCCATTGCCATTAACAGGAAGTGACCCATCATGATGCTTGCATACCCATACATATTGTCCAGCTACCAGCATTTATCTGAGGGCCCGCCAGGGGTGTACAGGTATACAATATTTTGAAAAATAATTGATAAATCGGGAGCCTTGTGCTAACACATTTGGGCAGATTTATCAAAATGTGAGTTTAGAGCTTAATACATAAAAACTCACCCACATTCTATTCATTCCTATGGGATATTTGTAAACATATTTATCAGTGGGTTATAACTCACCATATGACAAATATGCTTCTAAAAAGCCCATAGGAATGAATGTGGGTGTGTTTTTATGTACCGTATATACTCGAGTATAAGCCGATCCGAATATAAGCCGAGGTACCTAATTTTACCTAAGAAAACTGGAAAAACGTATTGACTCGAGTATAAGCCTAGGGTGGGAAATGCAGCAGCTACTGCTAATTTTTAATAATCAAAATAAATACCAATAAAATTACATTAATTGAGGCATCAGTGAGGTATATGTTTTTCAATATTTATTTCAAAGAAAAAGAGTAAACTAGCTCTGTAAGCGAAGAAGAGGGTCAACAAAAACAATGAGTACTACCCCATGCTCATTGCACATTGGCAAACTGGCAGCAGACCTGGTCCCGGAGGAGATGTAAGGGGAAATAAGTATTGATAGTCGGAGCGGCCAGGGCACTGGAGGGTCTGGTTGCGGGTGGCCTAATTTGCACACAAAGAAGAGAGGGTGCTAGTCTAGAGGGACCCATGGCACCCGACTCGAGTATAAGCCGAGGGGGACTTTTTCAGCACATTTTGGGTGCTGAAAAACTAGGCTTATACTCGAGTATATCCAGTATTAAGTTTCCCATACAAAGTGCCTACACAACCAAAGAATCCTTAGGCAGAAGTAAAGAAGTGCAAAGTGCCCGTGCCTAGTGGTATCTGCCAAATGCACTGAAGAAGAAGTTATTTCTTCTTGGGTCCTGTACAGATTTGGGGAATCTTTAGAAATATCCAGATGAGGGTTGTATTTACAATCACTGGATTATAAAACTGAAGACATCAAGACCAAATCCAAAGGCCACACACAAAAATCAAGGCCCTTAAAATGACTAGTACATATAACTAAATACAGACTAGTAGCTGTGCACTATAGGCACCAAGGCAACTATAGCCGTCAGTAATCCATGTGCTTGACTAGGCTTAAGCAGTTTTGTAGTGATGTAATCACATGTTTACCCCAATCAACCAATCAGGTCATTGCTTGTATTATTTCCATTTCACGGTACTGGTAAATGCTAACTAATAACTGGTTGGTAAGGGTTACTTTACAGGAGGAAACATTACCCATTTTACTGCATAGCTCCATAGAGAGTAGACTAGTAACCAAGCAATACATTCTGAATTATTCATCTTTAAGACATGTAAGTACCTTTGTTTTACAGATGGAGAATGGGATATTGCAAACAATACCACAACACATTATGGTGTCTATTTACCAGTCCAAACTGAAAGAACCTATCTGCAATAGGAGGCTTATCGTTTTCTAGTGAAAAACATCAAAACTGCTGATTGGTTGCTCTGGGTCTTTGGGTAAACTTTTCACACATGAACCCTCTTTTGACGTCATCAGAAAAGCATTGAGTTAAATGTGGTTAAAATTGTGATATCAATAACTATTTTAGTCTTAAGATATTATATATTTGTATCTCTAGGATCTTTTGCCAAAAATGGCTGAAATATTGCTCTTCAGTTGCACTGAGAGCAGCAAAGTCAAGCTTTCCAGGGGGTTAAAGGAGAAGTAAAGCTCCACAAAGAATTGGACTATACAGCCCAGGGCAACCACAGCCCTTAAAAGGTGCCCCCAAAGATACCGCCAGTAGCGCCCCAGCTTCTCTTTTGCTGATTAAAAGCACAAACTCTGGGCTGCTGTCACTTACCTGAGCTTAGGGACTGACCAGAGTCAGACTGGGGTACCCGGGACCCAACAGGTAACTGATTCACCCCGTCACTGCCGGGCCCACCACCCAGCTTTTATTGCTCCCCACTCTTGCCACAGCCATCGCAAATCCTGCTCCTCTGTGCTACTTTTAAAAAATGACAGATGACTGAGTGTTCCACAGTGGAATGCACGGCCACAGAGTGGGGATTGGTGGTGGCTGGGGGAGCCTGGCTTGTGGGTAGGTAGCAGGGCCCAACAAGGTGGGGCCTACCAGAATTTTTCTTGGTATCCCGATGGGTCAGTCCAACCCTGGAACAGACCGACAATATAATGTATAAATTTCTTGAAAAAACCTGGTTTGTAATCCATTCAGATTGACATTACATTACTTTAGCTTCTCAACAGCCGCCCAGAACCCACTGAGCATGTGCAGTGCCACTGACACTCAAAAGATAGCCTAACATGATCTGAAGATGGGGAGGTACTGTGGACAACTTTAAGGCCACAAATCATTATTATTATTAACAGGCTGCTGAACCTCTGGGGTAAGTTCAGGATATAAAACACAACATTTCTATCCATATTCTGTTTTAGACTTTAGTACAAACCCCCCCACACCTGAACCTGCACTTAGAAAGGAAAGTCACAATCCTCTAGCATTATTATGGGAAGATATATTTCCTTTTATTGGAACCATGGTCTGAATAATGGCAATTTCAAACCTCACTTATAATTGTAAGCAGCTAATTTTTGTGCGAAATGCGTTGTGCGGATCTGAAGTTGTCACTGCTGGATGTTCTTTTATCAGGGCTGCCTCACAGATGTGACCTTTCCATTTCTGCTGAAGTAAAATGTCACTTTGCCATGTTTTCGGGAACATAATGCTGGTCTTAATAGTTCTGTTTATATTTATCAAGTGCATCAATATTTTTAGTGTTGCCAAGGTCACTAGGCCCGTGCACATAAATCACTTAGGGAGACAGAATTACGTATGTGTCGCTTTCTCTGTCGCCACTGGAACGTTCATTTGCAATACGGCTTTGAGGGAATTGTAATGTCTAAAATGAAATTATGTCTATAGCAATGGGGTTTAGCAGATGTGGATGGAAGGGTGTTTGCAACATTTAAATTCCTTCTAATGGAATTCTTATTTATAATATGGAGAGCTGAGAAACAACAGCCCTTCCACCACTTCAATATGGATTTAGAATCACTCCTCATATAGCAATTGCTTTATCATTATTTTGTTTTAAATTGTCTACAGAAAAATAATCTGATGGCACAAATATAATTTGCTGTCTGATTTCCTTACGCATGTATAGCGCTTCGTGCGTGCAAATTCAATAGGGCACATTTGTGAATGCAAGTACAGTGCTATGATTTTTACCCACAATGCAGCATTCCCCCCCCCCCTTAATTCCAGCTTCATTGCAGCTGAGTTGAGTCGCAACCTTCGCAAATGCATGCAATGTGTCAAAATGATGCAATTGCGGTTGCGCAATTAGGTGCCATTGCATCCAAAGATTTTCAAAGTAGGGGTTGTGTCATTTCCAAAAGTTATAATGACCACAAGATTCCTGCACCTATTGAAGCAGCCCGCAGAGGAAACAATGGAATTACTACAAGGAGGTGGTGGGATGGATGAACAGGTGCTTCATTGGACAAGATAGGCCCCACCCATTATAGGCCCCACCCATGATAGGACCCACCCTTTTGGTAGGCCCCACCCTTTTGGGCCCTGCCACCTACCCACAAGCCAGGCTCCCCCAGCCACCACCAATCCCCACTCTGCTGCTATGCATTCCACTGTGGACTCTTGCACCTGTTGAAGCAGCCCGCAGAGGAAACAATGGAATTACTGCTAGGAGGTGGTGGGACGGATGAACAGGTGCTGAACGCAACCATAGGAAAGCGAAAGGAGCCTCTTTGGACATGAGTTTCAATAAGTTTTTAATGTATAGAAATGTTGCTCCATTTTAAAGCAGTTGCAGTTGTGTTTGTAATTGAGCCCTTGTGTGTTCAAAATGTAATTTGTTGACTATGACCTGTCAACTCTTCTGGATTCTGTAGGAGACGTTAGTATTTATACCCTCTATATAAGTAAAGCAAGTGTGTTGTTAGGGATAACTTGGTGTGGTCAAGTTTAACCATGTATCATAGGGACAGAGCCAAAAAAACACCTGGATTTGGTTCCCTGGAGATTCATATTTGTGCTAATGCCGTTTCTCAGTAAGCGATGTGGCCATTGGATGCAAAAGTGAATGTAAGAGGGCAGGTAATTGATAGTCTCCATGGCTTAAGCTAAAATACAGAAACATTAAGGATGGCTAAATGCACTTTTGCATGGTTATCGAGCAGCATAAAAACATTGTTATAACAGGCACTTTGCAGTGAATTTCCACCTTTGCTAAGGGATGCATTCTTCTTTTGATTTGAGTAGAATGGACTAAAAGAATAAGCGAGTAAAGAATAAAGAGTATTGCACCAAGCACAAACCATTACACCACCAAAGAGCAGAAGTATCGGTATATTACCTGCTATGTATAGATAACAACAGATCATTCTTGCACTAGCCTCATATGTGAGTGAGCTCCCACCTCAATGCCCAAACTGCTTGATGTTTCATTTGCTTAGCAAATCTTATAAATGCAGAAAGCCTTAAGAATGACTGGATCCATAGAATTATCTGGATAGACCTTAATAGTCCTCACTACCTTGACTTACAGATGGCCAGAGACAAAAAAGATAGTGCTACTGGACACTACTTCTGTAGCTGAAGGCATGGTAGAACTTCTATAATCCCCTTACCTATACAACTAATACAGGTTAAGGGGCCACAGGACAATACAGATGCTAAGGTAGACTTGGCTATAAGAAAATATTATTAAAATGTTACTATGAAAAGTGCTATATGCAGCAATGTTTGCTGACCACACCCTAAATGACATCATATTATTGCTACTTGTCTATTAAGCCATGGTCTCCCGACTTCTTTTAATAGGATTATAAAATAATAGGATAACGTTAGCAGAGCATTTAAAAACTCCAACTAAATGAGCTGCACTGATTGCATTAATACAATAATAATGAGTTTACAGTGTAGCCTAGCATCCAGTATTTTTTTGTTATTATTATTATTATAGATTTTAGGTGATCTGATGTCCTTATAATAGGAATCCTATGGGAGTTTATAAGGAGCTTTCTGGCCAAGATGAAGTGAGACAATGGCAAGGCTAAAGCTATAGGATAAACCAGTGCTACTATCAGAATAGCCCTTTTCCTTTATTTCCTCTTGCTTTTCCTATCGGCAGTTTTTGACACATTGCATGTTCTGTTGACCTTTCCATAGCGTAATCTATTAACCTTAATAGGGGTCTGTACTCACTGATTCACTCCATAGGTAAAGATACTGTACGGATTCCTGTTCAAGGACAAAGAGACCAGCATCTATGTATACAGGTATAGGACCCGTTATCTGGAATGCTCGGGACCAAGGCTATTCCGGATAAGGGGTCTTTCCGTAATTTGGATCTCCATACCTTAAGTCTACTAAAAATCAATAAAACATTAATTAAACCCAATAGGATTGTTTTGCATTCAATTAGGATTAATTATATCTTAGTTGGGATCAAGTAGAAGGTACTGTTTTATTATTACAGAGAAAAGGGAATCATTTAACCATTAAATAAACCCAATAGGGCTGTTCTGCCCCCAATAAGGGGTAATTATATCTTAGTTTGGATCAAGTACAGGTACTGTTTTATTATTACAGAGAAAAGGGAATCATTTAACCATTAAATAAACCCAATAGGGCTGTTCTGCCCCCAATAAGGGGTAATTATATCTTAGTTGGGATCAATTACAGGTACTGTTTTATTATTACAGAGAAAAAGGAAATAAGTTTTTAAATTCTGAATTATTTGATTAAAATGGAGTCTATGGGAGATGGCCTTTCCGTAATTCGGAGCTTTCTGGATAATGGGTTTCCGGATAAGGGATCCCATACCTGTATATCTTCTGTATTCTTGCTATGGTGCCCATGCTTGGTTTCTATACGTTACAGATGTAACTGAAGGTTCCATTGGGGATTACCATGCCCTTTATGTCCATATCCTGTATATTTAGGTATATTTAGGCATTTGAGGTATAGGCACTGAGGCTCTACATATCTGTTTCCAGCCCTCAATCTGCCTCACTTTAAGGTGCTGATTTATCAGTGTTTGAACTTTAATTTTTTCCAGGATTCTAATTTTTTTGCAGTACAAATATATAGTTCAAAAACGCGATGCAACTTGAGATTTTCAATTTTTCGAGTGTTTCATATTTGGATTTTTTAATAAATTAACTAACATTTGAATTTTTCTTAAAAGTCACAAACTCGAAAAATTGATAAATAAGCCCATGGGTGTAGTGAATCAGGACCAAAAATGTAATCTGTATAAAATAAACAGTTTTGCCCCCAAACATTATGTTAACCCACAGTAGCAGTAGGCTCAGTATTGTGCAGCATTGGGTAAATACAAGGTTTGATGTTAACATTGCTCTGCTATTAAGAAGAGTGATTGGCCACAGTATGTCTAATAAATGGCATCTTATTGTGTCCATTCAAAGTCATATTCATCCTGCACTCAACGGGATGGGGTTATATCAAAGGCCACATTTGCATGCCATTCTTAGCTGCCAACCAGCAATCAAAGGGGCGGCTGCTGTGAGGAACGTTATAGTCCAAAGAGAAATGAAAGAACTTTTGATCAAAGGTAGATTATTGTGGCTGTATCTAGTTTTTGGCTTTATTTCCATCTTCTGTTCTTAGAAACTTGAAGATCAATGCAGTTATTTTAAAGATAATGAAAAACAATGGAAATATGAAAACCCAAGGATACTTATCCTATGCACTGAGGCTGGAAATTAGCCCACTCTCTGGTCTACAG
The DNA here is from genome assembly GCF_000004195.4 of Xenopus tropicalis. Taxonomy (NCBI): domain Eukaryota; kingdom Metazoa; phylum Chordata; class Amphibia; order Anura; family Pipidae; genus Xenopus; species Xenopus tropicalis. Next base: position 132,864,528 of record NC_030682.2, on the reverse strand, counting down.
GATTTCATTAATAAAAGGACATTTCTTTTTACTATAGCAAATAACCAATACAATGAGGGGGGTATCTGGCTGGCAACCTATGATAACCTGTATTTGTAAGTGGCATATTTATAATTATTTAGGAAAATGCACTAGTTTAAAAAAAATATGAATAACCTGCAAATCGGATGCCAAAATTGTGCAAATGTACTTGCCAGTAAATGTGTAATTGCCTATTAATCACTTTCTTCTCTGACCATTTCTGCTGCCAAACACCCTTTATAACAATGGTCCCTCCCCTGCTCTGCCTATAACCCCACCCAGTCCACCCATTTACTAGTCCCATCCACCTTTCTACCACCCAGCCTGCCAATAACTCCACCCCTTACACCATAGACCCACCCCATCACAGAAAAGGGTGGCAACCCTGTGCACTTGCGAAGTACATGAAACCTATTATGTGCTATTCTAAAGACTCTGAAGCCTGAAGGTTTCCCATGTGTAGGTCTTTTGGGGTGTTTTAAAGTGGCTACATTTTCTTAGTAAAGAAAATATGGAAATAGAAAATCAGTTACTAGGGGGCCTGTTTGATAAATTTGGAGACTACAATTCTAGTGCAGTTGTGGAAACCTGGGGGAGTAGTTTGTAAGGAGTAGCATCAATTATATTGTATAAATATTGCTATTTGTTTGTGTGGCCACCAGCTTAAATAGTACAAGCTATATAAGGGGGAAAGGCAGGATACCACTTTCTCTTTGGCTGATAAGAAGGGATAGTGCGCAGCGTCACGGAACCTGAGGTAGGCCACCTCAGAGAGGTACCCGGCAAAAATCGACAGGATGGAAAGCAGTGGGGTAGCTTTGTTGGAGCTTGCTGCAGGGGGTTAGTGGAAGGATAGATAGTCGAGCAGTTGAGACTCCAACGAGGAGGAAGAGAAGGAGCAGTTTCCTGGTGGTACCTCACGCAGTTAGGGACTCAGAGGAAAAGGAATTAGTTTACTTAGGGCCTAGTGTGCCTCAAAGGTAAGGCTGACCCCTCTGCTGAAAGTCTGTAGGAAGGTACAGTGTAACTGAAAGGAACAAAGGAGCAGGAGGGAAGTAGGCAGTAGGCAGTAGGCAGTAGGCCGGGGCCCAGTGGTCAGGCAAAGCCTAACCATCCAGCGTGAGTGTTGGAGAGAATTGCAGCCAGTGAGGTAAAGTTAGTGCAACTGAGTTTATTTCTTTGCTCGAGGCGGATGCTATTGTGCTAAAATTGCTTTATTTCCAGCAATGCAACAATAGGTGACTAACTGTTCACAATTCAGAACAGAGGACAGGAAGGAATGAGCAACTATATGGAAGTAACAGGAGCACCCTTTACTGCAGGTACCTTTAAGATATGGGATTTTTCAAGCAACTGACTAAGGGAAAATTTGCAACACTACCAGTGGTCATTAATGACCTTTCTTGGTTACATTTCTATATGCACCAGAAAATATTAAATCCTATTTCCATTAAGGTAGTTATAGTAACTGCTAATGTCTGCATTAAACCCATTCCTTACTGTAATCATCTAACCAATGCTGTATACAGAGGCATGGATATGCCTGCCTATAGGAACTATGCAGGATTTTATCATTTCCCTTTATGTGGTGCGAAATCTTACGAGCCTATTAAAAAACACTCAAAAACAATGTTACGTTGTGTCATTATATGGATTCTGAGCATCCCAGAAGAAAATGAAAAGCCTCTGAGATGATATTGTGCGGCGATATTCCAAAGCGGTTTATATTAACATTCCGGCAGAGTGTGTGTATTTCCCCCGGAGATCAAACGGTCCGTGTCTTCAAAGGATTCATTAATGAAGTGTAACAAAATGTTTTTAAGAGCTTTGATGATTGGTATTTTCAATCACTTTAAACTGGAACATTTAACAATGTTCTGCACCGTGTAGGCTTCCCGGCAAATCATCGCGGCAGCTCATCAGTTTGAAGAGGACTCGTTAGAAAACGTCTTCATATAAAACAATCGGCCGTTGGCTACTTATTAAACAACAGAATGTCTATGGTGCCATTTTCAATACACCAGTGAATGCCAACAAGCCTGATTGCAATAAGAGAAGGATAGGGCAACAAAACCCTAAAAGACTTTTTGATGGCGGCCCATAATGTTGTGTAAGTGAGGCATAGGCTTTCCTGTGCTTTGAAATGACAAGGTGTTCAAGCGAATGCATTTTAAGCTCTCTGCTGCTCTCGCCCATTATGGTTTTACTGCGTAAATCGCTGACTTTATGGGATCTGAGCTAAACTAGATCTCAAGCTGAAAGTGTCGGCCCTTGAAGCATGAAAGCATTTAACTGCTCAGACAGGTGCCTCTCTATGTTGGCGCAATCGCTCCGATTCAGCTGGATAATTAAGCAGGGAATCAGACTAGAACATTGGCATTGCAGCACGAAAAGGGAACTTCAACTTCATCATACTGAAATAAGAAACTTTCTCTATATAATCAATTAAAAATGTTATACCATATCTAAATTAATCTGTTTGGCTTAATCTATTATGGGTTAATTGCCTGGGGCAGTGCTGTCCAACTGGCGGCCCGCGACCCCCCTCTGTGTGGCCCCCCACCTGTCTGGCTGCTTTGATGGTTTACTCTTGTGTAAGCTTTAAATGGTATCAGTACTGTGATTAACTGCCCCCCCTGCATGGTTCTCACCTCAGATTCAGGCTGTAATCAGGCTGTATTGTTTAAATATGTAATCCCCTGTAATGTTCACACCTTTTAATATCTGCATTGTTCACCCCCTGCAGTGTTCACACCTCAGGCTCAGGCTGTAATCACCCCCATTGTTCCCCTGTTCACACCTCAGGAGCAGTAGAAACCCACAAATAATCCGTGCATACTACAAAAATAACATATACTGAGGTGGTACTGCAATGAAAAAGTTTTTTAATATATAGTTATTGTGCAGACTGTAGGAGCAGTGCCAGCATTGTGTCACTGTATGCTGCCTGTGTGTGCCATACACACAGGCAGCATAGGGCAAGCAGAGTATGGCACACACAGGCAGGGTAGGGAAGGCAGAGTATGGCACACACAGGAAGAGTAGGGCAGGCAGAGTATGGCACACACAGCCCAAGTTTGGCACAAACCAGCCAAGAATGGCACACACAGTGAAAGTATGGCACACGCAGGCAGGGTAGGGAAGGCAGAGTATGGCACACACAGGCAGAGTAGGGCAGGCAAAGTATGGCACACACAGGCCAAGTTTGGCACAAACCAGCCAAGAATGGCACACACAGTGAAAGTATGGCACACGCAGGCAGGATAAGGAAGGCAGAGTATGGCACACACAGGTAGGGTAGGGAAGGCAGAGTATGGCACACACAGGCAGAGTAGGGCAGGCAGAGTATGGCACACATAGGCCAAGTTTGGCACAAACCTGCCAAGACTGGCACACACAGTGAAAGTATGGCACATGCAGGCAGGGTAGGGAAGGCAGAGTATGGCACACACAGGCAGGGTAGGGAAGGCAGAGTATGGCACACACAGGTAGGGTAGGGCAGGCAGAGTATGGCACACACAGGTAGGGTAGGGCAGGCAGAGTATGGCACACACAGGCAGGGTAGGGAAGGCAGAGTATGGCACACACAGGCAGGGTAGGGAAGGCAGAGTATGGCACACACAGGCAGGGTAGGGCAGGCAGAGTATGGCACACACAGGCCAAGTATGGCACAAACCAGCCAAGAATGGCACACACAGTGAAAGTATGGCGCGCAGGCAGGGTAGGGCAGGCAGAGTATGGCACACACAGGCAGGGTAGGGAAGGCAGAGTATGGCACACACAAAGGCAGGGTAGGGCAGGCAGAGTATGGCAGGTTTTTGCTGTACTACAACCATTAATATGGGTATGGTCATGTGATAACATGGGTGTGGTTTCAAGTGGGTGCGGTTTCAAAAAGGGGAGTGGTCAAAACTGGCTTCCATTATCGGCCCTCCACCACGTAGGTCGGAAAAATTCCGGCCCTCGGTACAACAGAAGTTGGACAGCACTGGCCTGGGGCAAACTTCTTCCACACACATATATATATATATATATATATATATATATATTATATATTGTCCCTGAGGAAGAGCACTTGTTGTGAAACGTTGGAATTTTTTTCAATAAAAACACTTTTTCTTTTGTATCAAGTCCTTGTGTGTGTGGCACTCTTTCTATTATATTTTTGTTTTTGACCTGCACCAAGGGCATTTGGACTTGTATAGGGTGCGCTCCTCCCTGTGTACTATATATTATATATAAATAGGGCAAAGATGTCAACAGAAAGTTCCAGCACGTTCCAACCTCCTGGTTCTTGTGAACAATGGTGGGAGGAGAAGAAGAAGGTAATTAACATTGCCAAGCCCTCTGTATAATGAACTCCTCTATATCTGTGCAGATAGACTTTTCTTGACTTATGTTCAAGAATGATCATCTTGGGAAGGAATTATGGGCTTGTAAATGGCTACACAACCACAAAACTAACCCATGCAGCCCCCTAATAACCATTGACTGCCATGAATTTGCAGTCACTGATAATAATGTGTTGTTGCAAGGATATCAACAATTCAATTCAAAAACAGAAACATCACCAACTAAAATACAGTTATTTCTGAGCCAAATCTCAACAGAAAATCTGCAATGTGTGTGGTTACCCTTAATAAACACCATAGTGGGGTAAACAGGACCATTGAGCTTGAGTATGTATAGTATCCAATCTACAGTTTTGCATTATTTGTACAGATTAACACTGTCTCTGTGCTCATAGGGACATATAGGAGCAGTCTGCATGTCTTTAGCCATAGTGTCTCAAATGATGGTGAAAACTTTGTTGGTTTAGGGCAATGCTATGACCGTAGTATGGGGCCTATGAATAGATTCTGCTGAAATAAGACTTTTGCTGCATTTATTGGGCACTTTTGGGATCTTTGACTCCTCTTAGCTCTCATCACCAGGCTTATATTGCATTCCTGGATATTATAGTTCTTAGGAGTGCTATCCCAGTGAATACTAAGCCTGTAGCGGCACAGTGTCCCTACATACCCATCCATCAGCCACTCTGGCTACAGCTACAATATAACTGCTTCAGTGGCATATCCAGTTGCCGTAATTGACTCTGTCCTTTGATCTATATTTAGAAGAGGCTGACTGTCTAATAGAGCTAGGTGTAATGTACACTATTTTTCACTTAAAGGAACAGTTACCACTGGATTGACACATCAGCAACTGCTCTTTAATAAAAATGCTGTATTTACAGCTAAAGCCCTAATGTGATTATGGTCGCTTAACTGGCCCCCAAATGGAGACACATTTTGGTCTGTGCAATAAATAAGCGCCCACCCATTCAATCTCAAATCCATTGTATTTGATTTCTCATAAATGAGGAGACATTATGGGAGTACAGATGTTTGTACCAATGACCAGTCAGGTGAAAATAGCTAAACTGCAGGTCATGGAATGAATGCCCATATTAAGGAAATCTTTCCTTTAATAAAATCCAACCCAACATTCTAAAGCAGTGATCCCCAACCAGTGACTCAGGGACAACATGTTGCTCCCCAACCCCTTGGATGTTGCTCTCAGTGCCCCCAAACCAGGGAGTTATTTTTGAATTCCTGACTTGGGGGCAAGTTTTGGTTGAATAAAAACAAGATTTCCTACCAAATAAAGCCCCTGTAAGCTGATAGTTTGCATAGAGGCCCCTAATAGCCAATCTTAGCCCTTATTTGCAAATTTTTCTCCGCTCATGAATTTTCAGGTCGAAGCGAAACGGGACATATTCGCTCCACTACTGTCCAACCAAAGAGCTACTTTCATGCACTATACCTACCTAACTATGTTCTACTGGACTCTATGGGGTACTCTAGGCTAGGGCTCTGCAATGTTTGAATATTTTTTAAGTAAGTTTAAGGTACAGGTATGGGACTTGGGATAAGGAGTCTTTCCTTAATTCGGATCTCCTACCTTAAGTCCCAATAGGCTTGTTTTGCCCCCAATAAGGATTAATTATATCTTAGTTGGGATCAAGTGCAGGTACTGTTTTATTATTACAGAGAAAAGGGAATCATTTAACCATTAAATAAACCCAATAGGGCTGTTCTGCCCCCAATAAGGGGTAATTATATCTTAGTTGGGATCAAGTACAAGGTACTGTTTTATTATTACAGAGAAAAGGGAATCATTTAACCATTAAATAAACCCAATAGGGCTGTTTTGCCCCAATAAGGGGTAATTATATCTTAGTTGGGATCAAGTACAGGTACTGTTTTATTATTACAGAGAAAAGGGAATCATTTAACCATTAAATAAACCCAATAGGGCTGTTCTGCCCCAATAAGGGGTAATTATATCTTAGTTGGGATCAAGTACAGGTACTGTTTTATTATTACATAGAAAAGGGAATCATTTCACCATGAAATAAACCCAATAGGGCTGTTCTGTCCCCAATAAGGGGTAATTATATCTTAGTTGGGATCAAGTACAGGTACTGTTTTATTATTACAGAGAAAAGGGAATCATTTAACCATTAAATAAACCCAATTGGGCTGTTCTGCCCCCAATAAGGGGTAATTATATCTTAGTTGGGATCAAGTACAGGTACTGTTTTATTATTACAGAGAAAAGGGAATCATTTAACCATTAAATAAACCCAATTGGGCTGTTCTGCCCCCAATAAGGATTATCTATATCTTAGTTGGGATCAAGTACATGTACTGTTCTATTATTACAGAGAAAAGGGAATCATTTAACCATTAAATAAACCCAATAGGGCTGTTCTGCCCCCAATAAGGGGTAATTATATCTTAGTTGGGATCAAGTACAGGTACTGTTCTATTATTACAGAGAAAAAGGAAATTATTTTTAAAAATGTGAATTATTTGATTAAAATGGAGTCTATGTGACATGGCCTTTCCGTAATTCTGAACTTTCTGAATAATGGGTTTCCGGATAAGGGGTCTGATACCTGTACAGTGCTCGAAATTACAGAAATGCACCTTATTTGGAAAACCCCAGGACCCGAGCATCCTGAATAACATATTCCATATCTATATTTGCCTGAGGAAGGAATATATTTAGGGGTTAGCAGGATACAATCACATGTAAAGAGAAATAGTCTGCTTTATACATACACCATCTATTTAACTCCACTTTTTCCACAACTGTTTTTACTGGTGAAAATCATCACAGTTTTAGAAATTGGACTCAACATAATTGCCCGGGAACAAAGGCATTCCTTATGAGAATCAAACCAGGACACAATTTAGATCCCCGCCAACTTTATAAAGCTCTTTGTTATTTTCAAGTGGTCAAACCTGGGCAGCGGCAGCCGGATCCTGCGCTTCCAGCAGTTACAAGGGAACATGTGTTTGTCTTACGATAAAAGCATCTGTGAGGGTTCTGATATTGTGCAGAGAGGATTGTTGATGTTGTTTGATCTGCGCGCCCTTCCAAGAGGCAATCTTCTTTGTATTCTGATAGCAGAGAGTATTTTGCTTTTGTGATTGTCTGTTCCCATTTCCCCCAGTAATGGCAGCCACTAAGGAAATAATGCCAATGGTACTTTGTGCTTTTCTTGCTGCTTTCAGCAGCTCTGCTATGCTTCTGGTAAGAAGGCCCTTTAAGGTTGTATGATATGTAATGACACGTGCCCTGGGGCATCACTCGAGAGTGCAGATATGAGCACAGACAGCTAACTGCATACCTCCCAACATTTGAAAACCGAAAAGAGGGACAATATTTTTGACCACGCCCACTTTTGTGGCCACGCCCCAATTAACACACCTCATTGTTTTCCAAAAATACTCCTTTTATATAGTTGAAATGGTGGGATCAGATGCAAATGTGCTATACCCTCATACTGTACTACCTAAGGAAAACAATATAGCAACTCCTACATATAAATACAAATATAGAGAGAAGGCAGTCAGTTATATGTGAGTTCTAACTATCTACCAGTTTTGCCCCCCCACACAGGGGAGACTCAAACACAGAGCCCCCCATACACAGTACCCTTTATACACAGAGCCCCCCATACACAGTACCCTTTATACACAGTGCCCCCATACAGTGTGCCCCCCATACAGCGTGCCGCCCATACACAGTACCCTTTATACACAGTGCCCCCCATACAGCATGCCCCCCATACACAGTACCCTTTATACACAGTGCACCCCATACAGTGTGCCCCCCATACACAGTACCCTTCATACACAGTACCCTTTATACACAGTGCCCCCCATACATTGTGCCCCCCATACACAGTACCCTTTATACACAGTGCCCCCCATACACAGTGCCCTTCATACACAGAACCCCCCCATACACAGAGCCCCCCCATACACAGTACCCTTTATACACAGTGCCCTTCATACACAGAACACCCCCCCATACACAGAACACCCCCCCATACACAGAGCACCCCCCATACACAGAGCACCCCCCCATACACAGAGCCCTTCATACACAGAGCACCCCCATACACAGAACACCCCCATACACAGAACACCCCCCCATACACAGAGCACCCCCCATACACAGAGCACCCCCATACACAGAGCACCCCCATACACAGAACACCCCCCCATACACAGTGTACTATAATTATTAATATAACTGATTACTATCATTGGCGTAACTTGGTCACACAAGGCCCCCTACAAACAAAACTTCTAGGGGGGCCCGGCACAGACAGTCACCCCCTACCAGGGTGCAACTCACCATGCTGGTATTTTAAAAAAAGGTAGGAGAGGGTCAGGGGAGGAGGGACTGTAATACAGGGCTCCCTGCAACCACAGGGTCTGCTGTATAGCTAGTTTTGCCACTTATTACTATAATAACTCTACATATCTTTAGTATATTAACTGCAACCTGCAGCCCATTGCTGAACTGCCCAAAGCTTCTGGAAATGCTGGGATTTGTAGCTTAAGGGAGAACTTCTCCCAAACACAACTTGAGCTTTTTGAAAAGCAAAATAGTTTCAAGCAACTTTGCAATAGACATCAATTAAAAAATATGCAGCCTTTGTTTTTAATGCAATAATATGGTTTGGAACAGTTCCCTAAGCCCCGCCCCCTGTTCCCCTGCTGATCTGGCTGACTACTTTGAGACTCAAATAAAATGTAACAGTAGTTGCCTGCCTTCAGCCTGCATCCTCCCAATCCCACAATTCCCTGCACATGTGATGTCAATAAGGAAAGGAACATCCCAGTGCAATGCATTATGGGTTATGTAGTTCCTGCATGCTGTCTGTAAGCTGTGGAGAAGTTGTTACAAATTGTAACATCAGTGTTTTAGTCCCTCCTCCCCTGCCAGGATTTTGAATGATGCAGAAAGAGAAGAACTGTTTTGCAGCTGGATTTCAATATATAAAATGGTATTTATTCATACTTTTTGAAGACACTGTATTCGGTTCATTTGCGCCCCAATCAGAATGTGGAACAGATGGCATTAAAAGGGAGCTCTCATTATTTTACTCAGTGTCTGACAATTGCAAATGGGTTTATTATTTTGAAATAATTGTAATCATAATCTTATGTTAATGTATGCTGCATTAATTTTTATTAAATCTGCTAATTACCTCTATAATGTACTTGTGTCACTGTTGTGCCTCATTGCTCCTCTGCATAATAATTCACAGCTAATGTACACTGAGACCATGTTCAAATGTAACAAGTTGCAATTTACTGTCTCTTGTTTGCAGCTGTGATTGACACAGAGAGGATTATTTTCACTCCATATAGTCTTCTTACCAAGCAGCCCTGCTCTATTGTGGCATCACCCCAGCCCTGCTCTATTGTGGCATCACCCCAGCCCTGCCCTATTGTGGCATCACCCCAGCACTGCTCTATTGTGGCATCACCCCAGCCCTGCTCTATTGTGGCAACACCCCAGCCCTGCTCTCTATTGTGGCATCACCCCAGCCCTGCTCTCTATTGTGAAGCAGCGTAGGTGGTTTTTCACGGTGAGGGCAGTGAGGTTGTGGAATGCCCTTCCTAGTGATGTGGTAATGGCAGATTCTGTTAATGCCTTTAAGAGGGGCCTGGATGAGTTCTTGATCAATCAGAATATCCAAGGCTATTGTGATACTAATATCTACAGTTAGTACTAGTGGTTGTATTTATAGTTTATGTATGTGAGTGTATAGATTGGTAGGTGTGGGTTAGGTGTGCTGGGTTTACTTGGATGGGTTGAACTTGATGGACACTGGTCTTTTTTCAACCCTATGTAACTATGTAACACCCCAGCCCTGCTCTCTAATGTGGCATCACCCCAGCTCTGCTCTCTATTGTGGCATCACCCCAGCCCTGCTCTCTATTATGGCATCACCCCAACCCTGCTCTATTATGGCATCATCCCATGTCAACAGACATTGGGTTGCCCTGTGAAGAAGCAGCTGCACGGGAAATTGGGTATTGGTCGGATCTGTGACTGGTGGGTCTGGGTTGGGTGGCTGGTACTACTGAATTAGACCCATGCAGGACTATTGGGAGGTGAGGAATCAACCAGTGGCCTTAACATAGCTATTTCATACCAAAGTATTGCCATTACCTATTCTTTTTTTCAATAGTACTCTCAATTATTAGGTTTCCCCCTAAGGAATTCCTTGATAGTACTGTGTGAGACTGAATTCATTGGTCAAATTATTTAATGGCATCTCAAGGGGGAAAGGCAGCCTTAATCATTACTTTAATTAATGTTTCTATGCAAAAGAAGCCTTTTTAAAAGGTTTCAAGAAAGAAACATTTCTTAAATATCTTTCTTCTCCCAAGCAAAAAAGGAGCCTGAACAGCTTGTTAGATAGCACGGATGTGGCAAAAGTACATCTTTAAAATACTGCTGCAATTCTTTAAACCACAATTTACATGTCACCCATACATAACACTGGAAAGATCGCTGGTGTGTATTGATTCTACTTATCATAAAGTATGAGGACGTCCTTATAACCCCCCCCCCACACACACACACACATTTAAGCAAACCAATATTGGCAGTGTCAGATGGTGTAAAGCCACTGAGAATCATTATTCACTGTAAATAAAGCTTGCGAGTTACAATTGCCTTCCCCGGCCTTCAGACATAGATTGCAAAACATGGCAAAACGCAGCAATAAATTTGAACTACAACCGTTTTGCCCCGGAGCTCAAACACATGTATCATCGCAAGGTAAGAGCTGATATAAGAAAATCAGATGTGCGCAATTTAATCATAACCCAGCGGCCTGAACAAATATTGTTATAGCTTAAAGAACAAGCTCATTCAAGTTTCTCTGATGAAAGAGAAAGGCTTTACATTTTCATTTCAATCTTAATATCAGTCTGGGAAAAATGTTTCTCTTTCTGATCCTCACGCAGAACGAAAATGACAGCAAATCGTCTGTGAGACAGGTGCCGGGGGGAATCTGCTTGGCTGAGGGTCACATTTGTGCCTACATGTTGTCCATGGGCAATCTAACTGTACATACATCCCTCCCCCAATTGGACCCACTCATTCGCTCAAAATGTAGATTAGATGGATTTGACTCACTAAAGTGGTACATAAAAAAAGTCAAAGACTACCCATTTAGTGGTGATCCAAACTAGTATAGATTTAGATACATAGCAGCCAGCTTTAAAGGAGAAGGAAAGGTAAAAACTAAGTAAGCTTTATCAGAAAGGTCTATGTAAATACAGCCATAAGCACTCACAGAAACGCTGCACTGAGTTCTGTATAAAAAAAAAAAAAAAATCAGGATTTCTTGTCTTCTTTTTTGCAAACATGTTCTTCGGTATCAGACTTCCTCTCTCACAAAAATTCTTCATTCCCAATGCCAGAGTCTGCACAGTTCTCTCATCCTTCTCCTGCTCCCCCCTCCCATAAGAATTCATAAAACTTACTGTGTAATCTGAGCTACCAGCAGCTAGAGCTGCAGCAGGAAGCTAGGAAGACCAAGCTAAAATGGCAGCTGCTATCTTAAACAAATGGAGGGAGCTTCTAGGGCTCTTTACTCATGTATGGTAATGCTTTCTGCAGAATAAATATATTGTTCTAGGTGGCACTAATGTGGCGAATCTATTGGCAGTAAAATGCCAAAATGACTTTCCTCATGATTCATGTATTATAGTTTATATTTTAATGACATTGATTCTACAGTTTCGTTGCTTTCCCAACTATGGGGGATAGCAACAGTGTGGTCTATTTCATTGCTTTGTAACAAAAAACGATAAATAGGATATAAATAAGCAGAAAACTTGGTACCTTCCACCCAGTTCTATGTAGACCAAAAATATGTGGTTCCACTTGTATTGCAAGAAAGTGAAAATTTAATTTAATAGAATTCAACATGGCACCTTGTCCATACCATGCAATGTTTCAGGGGAGGTGTGGAACCCCACCTGAGGAAGGGTTTGGGTTACACACCTCCCCATAGAAATCAAGTAAGTTGCAAGTACAACTTCCTTTGTTAAATGTATATTGAAGCAGTAGAATTGTTATTGAATCAGATAAGTAAGTGTAGGACTGGGGATGACTTTGATATAGTTGGCCAGCTTGAATATATTGCAATATATGGTAGCTTAATGCACAGAAGGGTTAAGGATTGATTCACTAAAGTGCGTTAAAACGTGCACTATTTATAGCATGCGTTAAAAATGTTATCGCATCTAATTTTTCGCGTCTTAACGCACAGTTCACTAAAAGTATATTTGCTTTAATTTAAAGCATTTGCGTTATTTGTCGCAAAGACTATTTTCATGCGGTATTCGACGCAATGCGCACTAATTAACGCAGCGCTCTACTTAAAGCGCGCACGCCATATTAGCCATACACGGCATTACGTTCGTAAAACTACTTTTATGAAAATGCCCATTCCCCTGCAAACTGGCGGCTGCATCACTCTGGGGCCAACACAGACTTGAATAAATCCCACTGCAAAGTCCATATTGTGTTGCCAAAAGCTCATGAACTGTACTTTTCTATAATTACCGCCTGCCCCAAGTAGGGGTTAATATTCGCACAGACTAATGCGATATTTAGCGTGTCCAAGTGTTTGTGAATCATGCGTTAGTATTATTTCTGTGCGAGAATTAACGCAATGCGGTTATTTAACGCATGCGATATGTGACTTAACGCATGAGATAATACTTTAGCGAATCACGTTTTTTTGAGCATCAATTTTAATGCAAAAAAGCATGCAATAACGCTTATCGACCTTTAGTGAATCAACCCTTTAATGTCTTAGCCTCAGTGTAGTCAAGGTTAACCTAAATTTGCTGGAAGAAAGGCTCATTGTGGGGTACTAAGCACTGCATCCTCCATGGTGCTGTTTACCTTATAGACTATATCAATATCAGCAGATATCGGAACCCATGTTACTCCTGCTTCTGGGTCCTTACATCCAGTACTATTTGTTCAACCCAAACTCTACAAATTGCTTTCCCCTCTTGCAAACAGTGCAGTCCCCCCTTAATACACAAAACCCCTTTTCTTCCCAGTGATACACATTCTCAGAGGCATAAATCAATGGCCGTCCCCAAATGCGTTTCTCTTGTGTTTATACGTTATCCCGCTAACCTAATCCAATTGATATAAAAGTATTTATCCTGGGTTATTGGATATCTGACAGTTATTTCAAGGGATATTTGCATAGAATAGATTTAATGTAATGGTTAAGGAATTCGCCACTGAACTATGAAATATTTCCATTTATATGCCTAACTGCTAAATGAATTTTAAGCTCTGTAAGTAAAATGGAGTGCCACTTATTTCTCCCAATCATATTTAAGTACTGAACAAATTTGCGAGATGCGGCACGTTGCCTGGCAACCACCTATGTCATTCTATTGCACAATGGATGGAGCCAGTTCAAGTACCTGTACCCCCTCATAGAAACCCTCATGTATGATTGTGTTTGCATGTTTGCAAGAAATCATTCCATAGGCCTTTCTGCCTTACTAATCACAAAGACTTGGTCTTCGAAAGAATGTATTCAAATCAGAGATGTCCAAATACGGATCTATCAGCTGTTGTTGAAATGCAGCCATATTGCATAAAGGAATTTGTAGTTGGATACCTTTAAATAACCCATAAAGTGTATATAGACATAAGCAGAGCTTTGCATAGCTACATATACTATGTTGTTACCATATGGATTTGGTTGGCTAGTATACTTACTGTATATACTCAAGTATAAGCCTAGTTTTTCAGCACCCAAAATGCTCTGAAAAAGTCACCCTCGGCTTATACTCGAGTTGGGTCCCTCCAGACTAGCACCCTCTGTCCTTTGTGTGCAAATTAGGCCCCCCGCAAGCAGACCCTCCAGTGCCTATTGTTTTTGTTGACCCTCTTCTCCACTTACAGAGCTAGTTTACTGTTTTTCTTTGAAATATATATTAACCCCACTGATTCCTCAATTAATGTAATTTTATTGATATTTATTTTGATTATTGAAACTTAGCAGTAGCGGCTGCATTTCCCACCCTATAGGCTTATACTCGAGTCAATGAGTTTTTCCAGTTTGCTTAAGTAAAATTAGGTACCTCGGCTTATATTTTAATCGGCTTATACTCGAGTATATACGGTACATACAGATGGAGCCCATTTGATTTTAGATCACAACCCACCACATTCATATGAACTGCATGTTAAGCAGGAGCTGGAAGTCCAAACAAAGTGTATATAGACCATGGATTTATTTTAGAAGGCCTATTGAACAGGATGGATTTAATAATGTCTACCAATATCTACATAATTAGTGATCCCTGCAGTACTAATAACTGGCTATGGGACCACTCCTGGAAACTGGAGTCAAATGTTCTCTCAGTCCTACCTTAAAAAGCCCACAGAGAACCTCATAGACCGACGTCTGCACAATTAAACCTTGACTGTCAACTGGAAATTATAAGGTTTCAAAGACTAGTCCAGAGCCTGTTTGTAGCTTTTCATGAAGACCAAAGAAAGCAATCTATACTGTTTTTAAGCCAATCTAATGCAGGATCTATGACTGAAAAACAAGCTCCTCTTCCCTCTCCCACAGGGCTTGCACATCAATAATGGTGAAAAAAAATGAGTTAATACTGGAACGTGGCTTGAAACCTGCTGAGGATGCACTGCCCCCCACCCCCAGCCCTGCTGCCTCTGTAGCTGCTGCAGCAGCGCCAAATTCACTCTTATTTGAGGGCCTGATTACAGGAACGGGGGTACAACAAATCTGTACAATTGAGCGTTTGTTTCAAGGAGATAAAACTGCAGAGAATAGAACAGCTTGTTAGAGGCAATCTTGCAAAGGGTCTCACTCACAGGTTGCTAAAATGTCTCTTTACAACAGTAAAATGGATGTTTTTCCAAAAAAAATAAAAAATCTTGGATTTGGGGGCTCATTTGAACAATTAGTCACCTCAGCCATAGGCATGGTAGTTACCATGAAAGTCTATGAAGGGGCAATTGTGAGCTGAGCCAAAAATCATGTGGGTAGCAAAATACTTGCTATTACACTGTTCACCACTGCCCTAAAGCAAGATAGGCCTACTTTTGTTTGCTAGAAGTTAGGGCAGGACTGGAGGCCCATGTTATGTAGACCTTCAACAGTTTATGGTCTTCAGAATACCCAAGATCTCCAAAGACCTCTTTCTATGACATAATTATTTCTAATATGTGAAATAAAGGATAGTTGGCCCACGAGATGTAAGGGAACATTGACGAACGCACCCGTAATTGCAGTCCACAACTTTGCCTATTGATGTTGGGGAACTGAAGCTACTGCCACCCTGGACCAAGCTGAAGCTCCATGGTTCACACAGTTAATTTTATTAATAAGTGCAGGTGAATCAGGCGCAAATGTCATTATGAATGCTCGCTCCAAAGACACAATCCCACTTTGCAAATTGCTGATGCGACTTGCACCCAATTTACAGATACAATTGCATCCTTTTTGATGCATTGGGCAAAACGTTGGCAGATGCAACAAAGGGCAGCTGCACTTGTGCTAGAATCATGGGGAAACCATGAATTATGGGTAAAAAAATGGCAATGTGTTCTAATCCAAAAATAGACTGTTTCATTTGACATTTCCCTGCCACTTTGATGGGATTTGTAAAAACCATTTGCATCAAGAAGATAAATTCACAAAATAACAACCTATTTGCTGGTTTGTTCAGATGAGATGCCATCTTGATGAAGACATGCCAATATGTCTGGCTGCTCAGACTGGTAGGATACCCCTATCCATTTAGCCCCTTGTAGCCCTATGGCTGCTGCTTTAGATGAAATGGAAATAATAAGCCCTGTAAGGAGCGGATTCGTCTGCTTTCCCTATCATTCAAGATTTTGCCAGTGATTTGTCCCTCTACAAATATTTCAATTTCCTTGTGGAAATCTGCGAGTACTTGATTTCATAAGAATGTTTCCTGCAGCGGCAAAATGTCAGATCTTGTCTCTAAATAAAATACAGTGCAAGGAACCAAAGCAGAACGTCTCCATTACACCATTAAAGTCACATTACAATATTGTTTGACACAATAATGCGCCGCTATACGATCTGCTGCAAATAACTTATGGCAAAATAAGCATTTATAGAGCATTTATATCCCTTTACATGGAAGCAGTGTTTGCATCTCCCTGACTAAGCATTTATATCGTTATTTCATTGCAGCCGTCAGTCTGTTATGTGCCAAACAGATTGTATCACTATAACTCTCTTTCTGTGCCTTGGTCTTGTCATCACAGTTCTGGATACCAGTGTCCTCTTACTAGTTCATTAGATAACACCTGCCCTACATACATAATTGGATGCTGTAATTCCAGGGGGGGTAAACACTGCATCTTGGGTAAAAACATAGTGAATTGCACATTGCGAAATTCGCGAAACGGCTATTGTTTTGTCGCCCGCGGCTATTATTTTGTCGCCCGTGGCTATTATTTTGTCGTGCGGCTATTGTTTCGTCGCCTGCGGGTATTATTTTGTCGCCTGCGACTATTCTTTTTTGACGCCGGCGACAATTTTTGGACGTGCGGCGAATTTTTTTATCCGTTTCGCGAAACAATCCGCCAATGGCGAAACGTGGAAATTCGCCGCGAATCCATGCCTGGCGAAACATTTCGCCCATCACTATATATTGATCATTGACATAATCAACATGGAGGTAACACTTAGCCAATGGTGCTCTGTCCTTAATATCTAAGTAGTCCATAGGGTGTAACTTGTCCTTCAGGTTCTACACAAGTGATACCATATGCCGATCACTAAAGAGATCATTATGTTGAAGCAGGTCATTCATGAAGGGACACATTCAGTGATACAAAGAAAAGAAAAGGTTCTAAATGGAGTAAATTATTTTATTCCTACTCCTCAGATCCCGACATAGAGACCTGTCAACCCTCCCAGACTTTTTGGGACACGGTAGGCATGACTCCACCAGTCTATTTCAAGTACATGCTTTCAGGCCAACTAAAGCTGGTTTGCATTGGAAGGCAGATCTGGTGACTTCTGCCTGGGAGCTTCATCCTTAGAACTGGGCGCCCAACTTAAAGACAGGAATGAAAAACGATTTATAGTATTGTAGTGCTTACAAAGAGGACAGATGTGCATGACAGGGGTCATTTTGAACCCACACTAGGGCAAAATGTACAATTGATAGGAGGTTTACCTTTGAAGCCCATGTTGCCTGTCCAATCAGAGAGCAAATCTTTGCTGCACAAAGACACATACAAGGCAGAGTACTTCAGATGGCAGCAAGTTGAATCTTCCACCACTACATGGAGTAGGTTACATCTAGTGATGGGCGAAATGTTTCGCCAGGCATGGATTTGCGTAACGCATGAAAAAATGCGCCGCGGAAAAATTCGCCGCACGTCCAAACATCGTTGCAAGAATAGTTGCGGGCGTCAAAAGAATAGTAGCAGGCGACAATTTTTTTTCCACACAACATTTTCGCCGTTTCACAAATCTTTTGAAAGATTCGCGAATTTTTCTGTGAAGCGAAACGGGACAGATTCAATAGACAGATTCAATATAGCCATACAATTCAATAGGGAGTGACAGAATTCCACTCTGGTGGACTGTGGGGAGCTCAAGGTTTGCTCTTTGATAAATCGGCCCCAAAGTGCAACAATTTGATAATAAGATCATGAATAACTCTACCACCATTATACAGGTGGGTTAAAGTGGAGGGATTATATGTGTATATGTGTGTATTGTGAACACGGTCCTATACCTCTTAAATTACAACTCTCCCCCAACCAGTTCTTAAGCCTAACTCTCCAACTCTTTGCCCAGTGGGTAGCATATCAGTTGAACGCATGTGTTATAACCCGCTGGCAATAGCACTTTTTTTTGGCATTGCATAAGACATTGGCAAGCCCATGTAGTTGAATTAAAACAATTGAAAGGTTTAAATTTCCCCCCCGCTCACAATATGACAAGTCTGCATATTATCAAGGGGACTGGAGGCAAATCTTTATGGATGTTTGCATCTCTTTATTTCCCAGCAGGGATATTTGATTATGTAGATAGAGGGTTATTGAGAATTGCCTAAGCTGGGTGATTTCATTTTCGATCATTATTCTTTTAAAGCTGAAAATGCTCATATTCCTCATTACCCTGCCAGTGAACTCACTTTAAATCTGGTTTTTATTGTAACAATTCAGTCTGCATGAAAGGTTGTTTTTGGCACCAATGCAATAATACTGTACATATAGGGTCACTAAAATATGTGACTGTTTGACTTGAGTAAGTGCAGGGAAGTCTATAAACCAATGAGCATTTCCCTACTGCAGACTGAGAATAAGGCTGCCCATATAGTGACACTCTTGGAAGAATTGGCTGGGAGACAAGTAATGGAGGGACTTCAGTCTCAAGCCTTGGAAATACAGGCAACTTCAGTCGTAACTTACAAGTGGGGAATATCTTTACTCAGCTTTATCAGCCTGCAGGATACCAAAACATTTTTAATGGAATTGACTCTTCTGGCTGAGCGATTTGAAGGGTCAGTTTGATTTACTTGATATACATTGTCAATATCGATATTAATCATTACCAGAGCCTATAGGATTTGGCATTTCTACCCAACCAAAATAATGACGGTTTTGGTATGATGAGTGCCAAAGAAGGCTATGGTTAATTATCTATTTAAAAAAATATGACATTTTGAAAAATAAAAATATTAATCTTAATTAGATTACTGTTGTCTACAGACAGACCTATGAGCCTTGCACCAGATCTAGATGCTGGTTTTCATACCAGTGAATAGCAGTTACCTGCTGATTGGTTACCATGCGCTACTAGACCTGGGGCAAGTTTTGGAAGATGTAATACATTGTCCCTGACTTTGATCTTGTGCAATACCCTATGGCAGGAATAGGCTGATATGATACCTAGTTAGTTCTTGGTACTAGAAAGCATGATTTTGGCCTAGAGACTGCACAGATGTTGTAGGCAAAGCTTGAACCATGGGGTTTCTGTTTTCTCTACAGGAACAATGGCCATTTTGTAGCTCCCACCCTTTCCAGCTACAGTCAGGTGATCCCAGTGGAGCCAATAAAAGGGCAACCATTTGAGGGTTTTAACCTTGAAAGCAAGTAAGTTGCAGGTAAAACTCAGTCCCTTTGTTAAATGTATATTGAAGCAGTAGAATTCTTAATGAATCAGATAAGTAAGTGTAGGACTGGCCAGACCGGGGGTGACTTTGACATAGTTGGCCAGCTTGAAGTATATTGCAATATATGGACAAACAATCCCTGTTTTGCTTAAATGAGCATTTCTTGGTGGTTTAATGCACAGAATGTCTTAATGTCCTATATATATTGATAAAGGGTGAGGCAGAGGACCTCTCGTTCTGGTAGGAAAGGTTACCAGGTTGTTTTAGTACTTGCAAAAATTCATATAAATGAAGAAAAATTTGGACAGAAGGCAATTAATACAAGCAGCTGTTCTGGTCTAGTGGTGGTACTACTAAGTTTGTCACTAGTTTTGAGTCACTACTGAAGGTTCCAAGCATCTTTAAATGAGCACATCCATATTGGCTCAGCCAAAGATATCGTGAAGATATGGAGAGCTTCCTGAGGTTAACTTTGTAGGTACAATGCAGCAACGATAATATTACTGGTCATCTGGGGGGACAAGAGTCAACAATTTTTATAATTGCCGGCCTGTAGAAGACTTTTTTGCTTTACAACATCATTTTATGACAATGTGGAATTCATGTGCCTTACCGTATTATTATTATGCGGTGTCAAATCCAGATAGCACTGCTTGAGCGGGAGATCTCAAGAAGATAACTCTTATTTTTAAATAGTGTTTATGTTGTACATATAACAATAAACTGAGGTGATCGCTCAGTACCCAATAAGTGCCGCTTTCCCTTTAGCTTTATTTACTGTTGGGCTCCGGTAATAAGTCTGTTTTGTAGAAGTTCATACATCTTCCCGAAAACAATTACTATCAGCAGAGGTGGAGTTCATAAGATGAATAGCGGCGAATACAAATGAGGCAGAAGAATTGATTACAATGTTTAATTATTTCTCTACTACTGGTTATCAAGTGACTGCTTTGCATGCCGCTTCTGGTATGGATTTATAGTCACGCATAAAGTAACCGTCGTAGAGATTCATGTTTCCAAGGGACAGATCCAGGTCCAGTTCCATGTTGTGCCAATATTTCCTAAATAGGACACAGAATTACTGTGAAAGGTATTTAACCCGAGACTTCTACTACAAGCTTTGCCACATTAAAGGGTAACATACAGCGTTTACAAACCATATCAGTACCAGACAAATGCATACTGAGGGGACTGATTTATCAATGGTCAAATTCAATTTTTTTGGGTGATTTGAATTTTTTTGGACACAAAAATCTTCCTAATTTGATTAAGTTTTCAAAAACCCAAATATTTGATATTTATTAAAGGAGACATATTGGATAAATAGGAAAAACCCTAATTTTGTAGGCAATTATGAATAATATACGGTGCTGGTTTCCTTTTGGGCTAAACATTAATCCTATCTGTAAAAATGGCCCCTTTATTGGAGCTCCCTATAGATCCTATCACTTCTCTGTCAGAGTTTGAAATGAGGGGTGGGCGTGTCCTAACGGTCCCTGCCAGAAGCACAGTAGGAGGGGGAGAGCCAATCACAGCCCTGCACTCACACAAGCAAAGACAGGCTTCAGTTCCCTATCAGGTCAGCCTAGCTGCTGATTGGTTCCATTGAAAAGCTTGCTAGTTCATGTAGAAGTCAATGGGAGTCATCCTAGGCAAAAATGTAAGTGATTTTTTTCAATTCGAGTTAAGAAATTGTAATATTCCTTCCCAAAGTATCATAGGTGAGCAAACACACAGACACACAAAGTCAGGACCAATGGCAACTGTAGCCTAACTAAAAGGATTTAGGTGATTAGTGAGTTCAACCGGAGTACAGTGTTGTATAAACATCAATGCAATACATGGATACAACCTGTCCTTAGAGTAGATTTGATAAACAATAATTTAATCTTCTTACCTAAGAGTGTACAGGAATTGGATACATGCACGACATAAAACTGTGTATAAAGCCTGCTGTGTAATCATAGTAAGCAAAAAGGGATTTCAGAAATGGCAGAGTAGGTGACACAAAGCAGATGTTTGGGTAAAAATAAAGGGGCCCCCGGAATTAAACGAGGCAGGAGTTAGGGCACGGGGCCATGATAAGGCTAGGAAAAGGCCCAGGGAGATATGTGTTTAAGGGGTGAGGTATTGTGGGAATTGTAGTCCCCAAGCAGATTGGATGAAATGCGGAAGGAAGAGGCAAAAAGGGGTGGGCGCAAGGCGAAGGAACCCTTTTGGTTTTAGCAGCTCCCACCCTCCCTCCCTTATTTAAGAGGGGGATAAGGGTTATAGGGAATAGGCGCCTAGAAGGGTCATAGTTTCTATCCACAAGAGGTTGTCGTGTGTATGTTTTGATAGGGGAGGAGAGGTAAGCGAGAGGGTGAGGGGTAGTTCGGGAGGGCCGCAAAATTGACGCTGCACTTATCATGCATTTTTTTATTCCTGTTTATTTGTTTTTTTCTGTAGGGCAACTTAGAACTCCTTATGCCGTTGAAAAGGATCAGGTAATGTAAAATAATATGGCAGTAGCACTGTACCTAAGGGAGCCTTTTCCAACATGTACCTTTCTAGTTGGTGGTGCCCCTCCGCCACAAGGTAAGACTCTGTAGGGTTGAATACAAATGTGTAAAGAACTTGGTGCTGTATGTAGGAATCTCAATTTAATTGCTCATATAAAGAGCAGATATCGGATTCAATATCCAGAAAGCTTGGGACCTGGGGTTTTCCAGATAAGGTTTTGTTTTCCCTTAATTTGGACCCCAATGCCTTAAAGACATTTAAAAATGAAATAAACCCAATAGGATCGTTTTGCCACCAATATGGATTCCCGCAGCTTAATTGCCATCAAGTACAAGATACTGTTTTATTATTACAGGGACCTCTTGCTAAGGTACTATAGCTATATATTCTTATATACGTCTCTCTTAGTTGTGTTTGTATTCGGCCACATACAGCGGATGACTAAGGAGAATGGCACATAACAAACAAATGATAGCAATAAACAAAACCAAGAAATCCTGTGTCTAACCGTGTCTCACACTGACCAGGAATAATTGTCTGTGAGAAAAGGCTGTTTCACAACTACCGTATAAATATATGTGGCAGGTTTACCACCGTGGGTCCAGTTATAGCTGGTCAATAGGAGCTGATTGATGTCATTATAACTGATCAACTTATCACTGTTTTGTAAGGAACAACAGTGAACATCGTTGTTTATTGACCTTTATGAAATATACATTCAATTTTATGTAAAAACTGATTTGTACATAATGGTGATTATAGTTACATAGATATTAAATTATATAGAATCATGCAAAGCCATAAATCCTGCCAAACTGCATGTTCTCTTGCAATTTTATTTCGGGAAGGAAAATGATCTCTCTAATATTGTAGTGTTAAAAGAGGAAGAAATCCTTCTCAATAACATAATGGAGTTTTTAAAGCTCTCTGGGTCACCTTCACTAAGTATTTTAACTAAGAGACCTAATAAGCTGTATTGAAAGTTGTTTTATGATAAAAGGGTGATAAGGAGGTGTTGAGATTGTGACCACTAGAGGCTCCTATGTGTGTAGAATTTAATTTTGCACCGTAGTAGATGTTACAAAACTTAAATATCATTTTTTAAGGCCTAGCTCACAATCCCACATTGAGGGGTTAAAGGACAAGGAAAGGTAAAAACTAAGTAAGCTTTATCAGAAAGGTCTATGTGAATACAGCCATAAGCACTCACAGTAATGCTGCACTTCTCTGTCAAAGATTAGTTGTGTCTGTTTTCATCTGCCAGAGACACGCAGCTCTCTGCTCTCTCCTGCTCCCCCTCCCTCAAGAATGCTAAGAACTCACTCCCCCCCCTTAGGAATGTGGATCTGAGCCAATCAGCAGGAAGCTGACTCATAGGGGCTGATTTACTTACCCACGAACGGGTCGAATGGAGTCCGATTGCGTTTTTTTCGTAATGATCGGTACTTTGCGATTTTTTCGTATGTTTTGCGATTTTTTCGGATTCTGTATGAATTTTTCGGATCCAATACGATTTTTGCGTAAAAACGCAAGTTTTCCTATCCATTACGAAAGTTGCGTAAAAAGTTGCGCATTTTGCGTAGCGTTAAAACTTACGCGAAAAATGCGCAACTTTTCGCGTAAGTTTTAACGCTACGCAAAATGCGCAACTTTTTACGCAACTTTCGTAATGGATATGAAAAACTCGCGTTTTTATGCAAAAATCGTATTGGATCCGAAAAATTCGTACAGAATCCGAAAAAATCGCAAAACATACGAAAAAGTCGCAAAATATTCGTTTTCAAGTCGGAACTTTTCCAATTCGGGTCGGATTCGTGGGTTAGTAAATCAGCCCCATAGTCTTACTAACTGAGCATGTACACCGGTCTGGGTGTCTGTGCAGGAGTGAGGCATTATGGGAACTTTCTTTACACAGCTCAGCATTTTTTCTTCCTGTTTGGCTTTTGATCATCTGAATGGGAGAAATATGGGGAGACTTAAGGGCACTGTTGAGAGAACTGAAGGTATGCCTGCAGCTTGAGATTAACTCTTTATTAGCCTTTCCTTCTCCTTTAAGACTTGATAGAAGGAATAACATTACTCTACTGAAGTAGAGTTACTCTACTCTAACATTACTTTACTTTGCCAGCAGTTGTAATTGCATTCAGTCACAGACTATTGATGACTATTGAGAATGTCTCTGAAGTCTAAGAATCTTGTAATCAAACAAAACATCTTGATACTATTAATATTCTCTAAAGCTACTGATTAATCCTTCTGACTAGCTTCATTCTTGTGAAGCTGTAATGCGGTTCACATATCTATATGACTATTACTAGACCCTAAAAGCAACTCAAGGAATCCAAACAGCAATGAGAATATCCACAGGACTATTAGTGGATCCTAGAAGTGGGTCAAGCTATCTAAAAACATCCATGGCTATAATAATGCATTCTAGAAGTAGTTGAAGGAATTCAGAGAGCAATGAGGCTATCCACAGGGCTATTAGTAGATCCTAGAAATGACTCAAGGAATCCATACAGCAAAGAGAATATCCACAGGACTAATCCTAGACGTGGGTCAAACTATCTAAAAACATCCATGGGTATATTACTGCATTCTAGAATTGGTTGAAGGAATTCAGAGAGCAATGAGGCTATCCACAGGGCTATTAGTAGATCCTAAAAATGACTCAAGGAATCCATACAGCAATGAGAATATTCATAGGACTTTTAATGGATCCTAGTAGAGGGCAAGGAAATTCAATGTGCATTTCAATAGGACTATTACTTTATCTAAGATGAGGCTTGAGGAATACAGGTATAGGACCCATTATCCAGAATGCTCGGGACCAAGGGTAAGGGGTCTTTCCGTAATTTGGATCTCAATACCTTAAGTCTACTAAAAAATCAATAAAACATTAATTAAACCCAATAGGATTGTTTTGCATCCTATAAGGATTATTTATATCTTAGTTGGAATCAGTTACAAGGTTCTGTTTTATTTCTACATAGAAAAAGGAAATCAGTTTTAAAATTCTGAATTATTTGATTAAAATGGAGTCTATGGGAGACAGGCATTCCGTAATTCGGAGCTTTCTGGATAACGGGTTTCCGGATAAGGGGTCCGATACCTGTACAAACAGCAGTGAGGATTGTATCCTGTAGGTGGCTCAAATAATCACAACAGCAATAAGAATATCCACAGGTCTATTACTGGATCCGAAAATCCAACTGGCATGTTGATTGATTTGATGGCCGAATTGATTTGAATCAATACTTATCTTTGTCTAGGCCTCCAGGGATTTGTCATTTCACACCCTTAGTAGAAAAACTATTTTGAGATGTCCAATGCCAGGCATTTAAAAAATATTTCTGATTGAGTTTATTGATATCAATTTTGATCGACTTTGATCTAATTGAAGAGCAGCTAGCTGCATGATCACAATTTTATTGATTCAGAGTGATTTGTTCTGATTCAGTCTTTTGATTTGATCAGAATTGTTATTGGTCACGAGAAATCCCCCAAATCCTTATGGACACAGCAGATTTATAATGATCCTTTGTAGATCAGACTCCATGCATTCAATAACAATGTAATACTGCAGTTCATGTGCTATGTAGATTTTATCTCAATGGCTTCACAATAAACCATATTAACAATAGCTTTATTATTCTTTTATTTTTTATAATCTAATTGGCATAACTTGTATATTGTTTCAGATTTCTGTTGCATGAGGTTACGGTGCATTATTGTTCCTTGACATACAGGTGCACAACATGATGTGCCAAAGATTAGAAAGATTTCCAGCCAGGCTAGAAATGGCCAAGCTGTGCTTACAGATTCAATTCTGGAGCCCAGCTGACAAAGCCCCAAGGTTGTGTAATGTTTAGACAGGGATAACACAGCTTTTTTTAGCAAATACGTTAACATTTTTTAAAGAAAATGATATATCTATTTTGATAAATGCAGTATGGCTCTATCACTTCTAAAATGAAGAAACATTTGTAGTCTTTTTGTTTACATCTATTTGTATCTATCTGTCTCCATCTATATCAATCTGTCTTAATATATCAATAATTTCTTTTATTACTTTTATTATCTGTGTGTGGCATATCCATCTTTAATCAGTGCCACTTTTGCTATATACAAATGCTAGTTATATGCTAAATGGTAAGGGGATCCTTAATAGAGAAGAATGTGGGGATTTTTGTGGATAACAAACTGTGTAACTCTAGGCAGTGTCACTCGGTGGCTACTAAAGCAAATAGAGTGCTGTCTTGCATATCAAAGGGCATTGACTCAAGGGATTAAAACATAATTTTGCCTCTTTATAGGTCCCTGGTAAGGCTTCACCTTGAGTATGGGGGGCAGTTTTGGGCTCCAGTCCTTAAGAAGGCTATTTAGCTGGAGACAGTGTAATACAAAATGGAAGATTTAAACTATAAGGAAAGACTATAAAGGTTGGGGTTGTTTGCTCTGGGGAAATGATTGAAGGAATTAAGTGGTTAAAACTGTGGTGCTTTTATGCTTTCTAAGAGATTCAGTTATTTGATTGTAAGTAGACTGACCAGTCACTAATGAATTGTGTATGTTTTTTTAAACTGTATGAAGTCAAAATTGTTGTTGTTTTTCTGAAGAGATTAATGCACCAGAGACCCCCCCTTTAGACTCGAGGAACAGAACTTTCTTTTGAAGCAGGTCAAACAATGTAGGGTGTCCTTCATAGTGAGGGCAGTGAGGTTGAAGAATGCCCTGCCTTAGGAATAGCCTGTCATGACTTTTGAACAAGCATGTAGTGCTATAGTGATCTCAAGATCTACAGTTAAGTATAGTATAGGTTTATAGTTTATATACGAGTGTAGAGGGAGGTCTGTGCAGGATTCAGAAGAGGAAGAGGCAGGGCAGGCACGACGGCAACTATATGGAAGGACAAGGAATGTGATTGGATGCAAGTACTTTAATTAATGGAGTGCATGAAAAGTGTAAAAAAAATTTTTAATGTTACTGTGCTTGTTGTTACATTGGTGAATAAGCATCTATCTATTTATCTATCTATCCAGGGGCGGACCAAGCCGATCTGGTGCCCTAGGCAACCCGGTCGGCCACCTCGCCCTTGCACCTTCCTCATTCGCCCTCCACCCCCCTTTGGCGCGCATGCGCAGTTGAATGCGGGGTTCGCGTTGCGATTTGATGGATCGTTGCCCATTGCGGCGGGGGCAATGACTAAAGAGCGCGGACTAGGGGTAGGCAGGAGAGACTGCCTGGCGCCCCCCAATCGTTGCCTACCCCTAGTTCCGGCCCTGTATCTATCTGTCTGTCTATCTATCTGTCTGTCTGTCTATCTATCTATCTATCTGTCTGTCTATCTATCTGTCTGTCTGTCTATCTATCTTAAGCGCCTATAGTATCTATCCATTTGTGTTTACCTATCTGCATGTAAGCAGAAGGAATTGGTCATACATATAAGGCCATTTTATAATCAAGCTATAGTTGTTGATTGCAGTGCATTTGTTTTGCTATAGAATAAATATATTTACAAAACAAGGCTCTTTAATCAACTTAAATGCATAACGATGCATATTTTTTTATGAGAAAGATCTAATACTGAAATCAGATTTACATATAAATATACAATCAGTAGCCCTTCAGGTTGTGTTCATATTTAAGAGTTATCTACACATTCCATCTGTTCTAAACAAGCAAAGTAATGATAGCTAAAAACCTCCACTATATTGTTCATTGCCATTTACAGTAGGTAAAAGGGAAAAAAAGAGAATAATAAATGATTTGTTTTTAAATTTCTGTACAGAAAACGTCAGTCTGACGTCTTTCCATAATCAGAGCATCATTGTGAAGAGCAGCGTGAGTCAGTGGCAGCACTAGCGGGTAATGCGCTTTATTTCTACTGTTCATGTAGGAAAAATGTATAAGAGATAAAATATAATTAGAATAGAAAACATGTACAGTATGCACAGACTAAAGCTCATACATGCAATGCTATGGTCAGACAATACTGACTTCCTCCGTATCTTAAACCCTCAGGTGAGAATTTGGAAAGACTGTTGTTTTACATTTATACCTCTCCAGATACATTTCTGATTTTTGGGGGCATTGACTTGGATAAATGCTATTTGGCCATCAATCTGGATAATTTATGACTGTTTGGCCCATGTGTAATTGTGTAATGGTCCCATGTGTGGCTGCTCATACCAATGAAGAGCAACTGCAGACCTATAGATAGTGAATACCTACTGTATGTCTGACAAAATGCACTGGTAGGATTATTTTATACTGATATTATACTGGTCTTCATAGCATATTGTGATGTCCCCATCACAATGGGGACATAGGGTATGGCAATGTCTGTTGTATCTTTATTTAACTTGATGGTTTCCAGCCTGCTACTGAGCTTATGAAAGAAGTCATAGTTGGGTACTACTACTGCCAATCACTGGGGTATATGAATTCAGTCGTCATGGTTGCAGCTGCTGTGATCTTCAATGTGTTAAAGGACTGACAATTTTGGACCCCTGTCATTAAGGCAGAACAGAGTTTGGTTCTTTCTGCAAACTACAAAGTCAATATCAGAGTGGGCCAATCATGTAGTATTCCAGGCAGGACATTATAAGGACCAATCCAGCCCTGAATTTTGATGGTGTCAATTACAGCTAATACTGCTGGGTCTATGCATGTAGTCTGCATATGGCACCCAGAGAGTGCACAGCACCTACAATAGGACCTGGGTATGTGTATGTATTGGGGAGGGGTAACCTTACAAAGGGTCCATGCTTTGTTTGTCTTCACAGCAGGGGCCAATTATCTCAGCAGCAAAGGTAGATGCAGGTTGGCTGCAATTTACATTCTACACATTAAGACCAATTGGTAGCTCTTCCATACCATTTGCCAAACAATTTAGCTGGGAAAGAGGAGTTACCATTTTTTCCTCCAGATTAAAAAATTATTTCACTGGTTCTAGAGCTGGTCTAGATGTTAAAAAACGCAAAATAATTTGCGCGCGATTCAACATAGTATTATCGCGTGCGAAAAATCGCCATTTTCGCATGGGTTATTTCTCGCACTAGTTTTACCGCATGCGTTAATTTCCGCGCTGAAAAGAATATGATCGCATGATTCACTATAACTTTTGCGCGCTAAATATCGCATTCGGCTATGCGAAAATTAACACCTACTACAGGCAGGCGAAAAATTATAGAAAAGTACAGTAAATGATTTTTTGCAGTAAAATATGGACTTACAGTGTTATTTATTCAAGTCTGTGTTTCCCCTAGAGTGACGCAGCCGCCAGTTTGCAGCGAAATGTTCATTTTTAATGCAGTAATTTTCTGCAAGTATTGGCGTGTAAGGCTAACATGGCGTGCGTTCATTTGCGCGACTATTTATATTTGGCTACAAGTGATGAAATGTTTCGGCAGGCATGGATTTGCAGCGAATTTTTGGACATGCGTTGAATTTTTTTGCGGCGGATTTTTTCATGCGTTTCGCAAAACAATCCGCCAATGGCAAAACGCATGAAAAAATTTGCCACGCAAAAATTCACCGCACATACAAAAATTATAATAGTCACAGCAACAATTTTTTTGCCCGCACAACATTTTTGCCGTTTCGTGGATCTTTCGAAAGATTTGCTAATTTTTCATTTAAGATAACCAGAACACATTTGCTCATCACTAGTGGCTACTATTTATAAGCATCTACTATTTATATGCTACCATTTATATGTGGCTAATATTTAGATACACCATTTATATGCGGCGACAATTTTTATACACTATTTCTAAGCTACCATTCATATGCGGCGACTATTCGCGGGCGTAATTTAGCACATGTACCAGCAAATACCGCATTGAAATAGTCTTCGCGAGTTAAATAACGCATGCAATATCGCGCGTAAAAAAGCGAGAGTATGCTTATAGTGAATCGTGCGAAAAATCGCCAAAATTAAGCCGCGGTAAAAATTTTAGCGCACAATAAAAATAGCGCACGTTTTATCGCCCTTTAGTGAATCAGGCCCAAAATCTTTTTCTAATCCTATGCATACACTATAATTTGTATTCTTTAGCAACAAATTAGCTAGTGCTTCTTAACTTAGACTTTTTTTCTAAGATGAAGGCAAATCAATCAATTGATTATGATGGACTATGCAGGACTATGCTGTTAAATCCTCTGCGTTGGGTGCTGGGTTCATTGAACTCTTTTATTAAACATTCCACACTGGACTAACTAAAGAGAGCAAACAACAATTAGAATTATAGCTTTCCCTTGTGATACACATAATAGTGCTTCTCAGCTTTATGGCTAGGTTATCTGTCTAATTAAATGTTTATGTTTTAAAATTGATGATGTCAAACAATAAGGCTATGGGACCTTTGGGCAATCTAAGGATTTTAAAGTAGAAGGAAAGGTAAAAACTAAATAAGCTTTATCAGAAAGGTCAAAAGAAACACAGGATTCTTGTCTCCTTTTTTGTAAACATGTTCTTCTTTTATCTGACTTCCTCTCTCAGAAAAATCCTTCATTCCTGGGGCCAGAGTCTGTGCAGTTCTCTCCCCTCTCCTGCTCCCCCCTCCCATAAGAATATATAAAACTCAGTCCCCCTCCCATAGGAATGTGTGATCTAAGCTATAATGACTAAGCTGCAAGCAGGAAGCTATGAAGACCAAGCTAAAATGGCAGCGACAATCTCAAACAAACAGAGAAAGCTTCTAGAGCTCTTTACTCAGGTATGGTAAAGCTTTCTGCAGAATAAATATAGTGTTCTAGGTGTCACTAATGTGGCAAATCTATTGGCAGTAAAATGCCAAAATGACTTTTCTTTCACTTTAAAGATCCCTTGGCTGGCTGTAGCATGCCTTAGAGTTGCCTGGCCCTCTTTATAAGTGAAATGGAAAAGTCCATCAGTATTGTTGGACCTCTACCTTTAATTCAACTACGGATCGGAATATCCTCAACAGGGAAACAGAAAACCTTCTATAAATCGTTATTCTGAGAACACTCCAAATATAAATAGCATTTTTATTTTACATAATTTCATTTATAAACTATGCATCCTAACACCCTGCAATGCACAAATCTGTTTCAGTTCCCAACAGATAGAAATAAATGCAAATTAAATGCATATTTTAGAAATATATTTCTAAATTTGTCCCGATGAAAAACAATATGTTTGCAGATTTAACTAAATTTAGTCGGAAAAGGTTTAGATTTGTTGATCGTGGATTTGCAAAAATAAGCTTTAGATGCCATCATTTGTACTGATTGGTTTTTAAGTACATGTATCAGAAACGTTCCCATTACAGTATTTTTCATTAGTTTCTGTATATTGTAAGTTTTTCGGCAGGTAACGAGGCAAAGCTTGATCAGTGCAAAAAATGACCGAAGATGAGCAATTTATGATGCTACAAGGCAATTAAATATATCGGAGTGTCAAAACCTATTACACACTTTGATGCATTTCTGCAGCCATTTGGAAAAAATGTGAAATACCTGGGGCCTTTAATGACCTTTCTGCTTTAAAGCTGGTGTGCAAAGACCTTGTCTTCATTTCCTAAATACTTTAGTACAGTTTTATATAAGTTCCCCTCAAGCGTTAGAGCTTGCATATTGGTTGGGGAGTTTCGGGATACTGTTGGTTTAGAAACCTTTCTGACAATCACTTTTTTGCTACCTTCAATTTCTTCTGTTTCAGTTTGAGACTGAAAAACTGTAATGCTAGGGATGCCAACTGAGGGGGGTGGTCGTCTGCAGTATCCCCAACTTCACTAACCCCTTGACTACATAACAGAATAAAACCACGGTGGTAGAGTTTCCCAAGAAATAGGCCAAAAGGTGAGTTTTCTCTAGTGGGGGATGTTACTAAACAGAGAATGGTTTTGCTGGTCTGGGAAGCTATAGTGCTCTGGAAGGAACAGGCAGACTAGGGGATCCATTGTAGTGGTCTAGTTCACATATTGGAGCTCACTTTCCACAGGAAGACTGCCTGTGGAAAAGTATTTAATTGTAGTGAGAATGCTAGAAAAGTGTCTCAGAGCAGACCACAAAGCAGGAAGTCTACCCGTGTGTGGAACTCCAAGTGGGGCTGAGGGGGCTGTCTGCCACTGCAAGGAGAAGAGGGACCCTTGACAAAGCGACTGAGAGATTGAGTGTCTGAGAAAATGAGAGAAAAGCCAGGGGGCTGAGAAATTCCCTCAAAGAAGTATTGTGAGTATGGGGGTGACCCCAACTAGAGTCAGACTGGGGGGTGCAAGGCCCACTGGGGCTCCCACCCCAGGGGTCCTGCATGTGCCCCCACCGGTAGCGTCCCCTAACCCCCCCGCAGGGGCCCCCCCCTAACACCCCGCAAGGGCCCCCACCTGGCGTCCTCCCCTGAGCGCGCGTAAATTTAACACATGAGGGGAGGAAAGGTCGAGTAGTGGGAGCACCACAAGGGTCGGATCTGGGCTACCGGGGCCCACCAGGATTTTTCCCGGTGTCCCAGCGGCCCAGTCCGACCCTGACCCCAACCATTTGTTTTCTTACTGGTAGTCCAAAAGGATCCCAGTGTAATTAGGGAACTCATCAAATGTGTGAGGGTAGCGCCCAGAGGGCAGGATTTATATTTATGCTGTGTTTTTCATGTTGAAATGGGCACCCCTGTGTTAAATAAACTGCCTTAATTGAAGAAAGTGTCTGCCGTGTATCCCGCAAGTTTACACCACATTTCTTTTGATCCTACGCTTTTCTTCTAATGTCATGGTGCCCTTTGCAAAGTTCTTCTGGTGAATAAGGTAATATATTGTGTATTTTATTGTCTCTTATCAAAGTTATCAAATCCCCCTACTCAAGTGCCCCTTCTTCAGTGTAAACAAATCTTAGCTTTTCTTTAGTCTTATTTATTTAAACATGGTTATCATATCCGCTACTTATGGCAGTGGCACACGGGGATATTAGTTGCCCTGCGGCAAATCTTTGTTACCGCGAAGAGGGAACTTTCGGGAAAGCGAAGCGATGCGTATGCCATCCCACCGGTGATTCTTGCCGGTGGGATGGCATTGTGAGAAGATTAGTCGCCCATGGTAACGAAGATTTGTCACAGGGCAATTTGTCTCCCCGTTAGAGATGTAGCGAACTGTTTGCCGGCGAACTAATTCGCACGAAAATCGGGTGTTCGCAAGTTCGCGAACTTTTAGCGATGTTCGCAATTTTGGGGTCGCCTTAGCTGGAGCCAATTTTTGATCTCTCACCCCAGAGCCAGCAGATACATGGCAGCCAATCAGGCAGCTCTCCCTCCTGGACCACCCCCAGACCACTCCCTTCCATATATAAACCAAAGCCCAGCAGCCATTTTACATTCTGCCTGTGTGTGCTTGATGAGTTAGCATAGGGAGAGAGCTGTGCAGGGGTTTGAGGGACAGTTTAGGTAGCTTTGCTGACTAGTAATCTACTTTCTACTGCTCTGTATGTAGCTGCTGGGGACAGCTGTCCTGCTGATCTCATCTGCTGTAACCCAATAGTCGTTTTTATTTGCTTTTATTTTCTGATTACTGATTACAACAACGTATTTTTCAGAGAAATGTTTGCCCTTGATCCCCCTCTGGCATGCCACTGTCCAGGTCGTGGCACCCTTTAAACACCTTTAAAATCAGTTTTCTGGCCATAAATGGCTTTTCTAGGTTTCAAAGTTCGCCTTCCCATTGAAGTCTATGGGGTTCGCAAAGTTCGCACTTTTTGGCAGAAGTTCGCGAACGGGTTCGCGAACTTTTTTTGTGAGGTTCGCTACATCTCTACTCCCCGTGTGCCACTGCCCTTAAGTGCTGCTTCTCCAATGTCAACATTCCCAACTTGACCAACCTTCCTTCATTACTGAGCTTTTGTAAAGGAGAATAAATACCCCCTTGTCACCAAGGGCAGCCCCTTGTTAAACTGAAGACCAACTCTTTCTTGAAATCAACTAATGGATCCATCAGTAAGATTGGTTTGATGAGGGCAATCCAGAAAATCACAGCTTTTGCTGTAAAAACTCTTTTTACGCCTAAACATAAAACCACCTTTCTTCTAATGTCCTGTGTCCTCTGGAAGGATTTACTTGGGCATAATGCACCATATAGTATGTTATATTGTTTATTCATGCATAATTATTACATCCCCATACTCAAGTGCTGCTTCTCCAATATCAACGACCCCAACTTGGCCAACCTTTCTTCATAACTGAGATCTTCTTTTTCTAGACTTTCTCAATTTCAGTAATGCCCTTGCTGAGTACTGGAGCTGCAATTACAGGACTTACACATGCTTTTGTGAAGGGGAAACATTACCCTCACATGATAACACATACACGCATAGAATTGTTAGGAATTTCTATTCAAGAAAGGTGGGGGGTGGGTGGCAGTGTATAGAGATAATAACAGCACAATTTCAAGTGATTAACATTTTACTCATCATTGCGTTCAGGTAGGCAGCAGCCCCTTGTTAAACTGTAGATTAGTTTGAAATTATCTCGACGGAATTACCCTTTTCAATTTCTATTGTTTCTCAGAAGACAAGTCACCAGGGACGTGGCATTTCTGGATATTGCAGTTGCTCATTTGCTACACATTCTGCAACGAACAACTTTTTTTTATACTCCCCGATGCAGTCAACAGTTTTAAAAATCAATCATGTAATCTCTGTAAAGCTACACATGCCTCAGTGTCAATTCTAATTCCCCTGTAATACATCAAGCAACTTCTGCCAGCATTAAAACAGGTCATTACAGGAGAGCCCCATTCCCCAGTTTAGTCTTGATAACAGTGAAACATTGCCGCCAATACAAAGGTACAGTAAGTATTTGTGTATGGATGTAGTGTGTGAGCGCTCAGGTGATTGATCTATGGTCCCTGTGTCAAGGGTCAGCCTTGCAGCACTGGAGTCTAGGGATCGGTTCCCAAAATAGCATTATCTACATGGACTCTCTACCTCTGTCTACATGGGTTTCCTCTGGGGTTTCTACCTTCTTTTCACATATACTGGTTAACTGGCTTCTAATGAATTCACCTCCCTCTGTGTGTGCTTTCGAGTGACTGCTACTGATGAAATAGATAGCAAGCTCTAGGGACTGATGCGAGTGATTAAATATTCTCTGTGCACCAGTGCAAAATATGTTGGCAATATATAAATAAAGGTTAATGATAATAAAGGTGAATGAGAGAGGGATGCACACTGGGGGAGGGGTTCCCATGTAGACTGCGCCGATGAGCCAGTATTAAGAACAAGCAAGGCAGACTCACTGGGCTGCAATGAAAGTACTTCTGGGCTTGAATAGGACTAATACTGTGTTTTAAAATCACCTTTATTACGTAGCACCTTTAATGTAGCTCAGTATAGAATCTCCTAATGTTTATTAGGCAGCCAATCACAGTTGTTCCTAGCAGTTCCACTGGCCATACACATAAACATCTGTATATTAGGTCCTGCTCCACATGCTGGGTCACATTGGCTGATTCCACCGTTTAGACCCTGTCCACTGCCCCATAGATATCAGCCCAATTTTTGGCAAAATATGCACCAGGGAGGTAGTCGGGCGGCATCCATACACGGGATGATTAGGTGCTGACTTAGTCTGCAGAAGCCAAATTGGTACTTCATTTTGCAGCAGACCCCACAACCACAGGAGGGGCCAGGACCAGTCATTGTATCTGCTGTATGGCACCAATTTCCCACAGACCCACACAGACCCATGTGCGGGTAGGGAGGGAGGGTTGGGCCTACAGCCAGGGCACCATCTCATCAGATACAGTGAATTGGGGCTGAGTTTTATTTTTTTGCAGGAGGGCCCATTTGAGGGCAGTAACCCTACTGCCTTGTGTTGATAGGAGATCTGGGAAGCAAGAGTTGGGCAACAGGAATTGGTGACTGTCATTGGGATGCTAGGAGTCACAGTGGGACACAGTATGACCACTGCCCTGCTATGCAAACAATAAACCAATGTCTATTTTAAACAAAATACATGGATAGATACATCTATTTATCTATCTATCATCTATCTATCATCTATCTATCATCTAGTTAACGATGGATTAAATTAAACCCCTCATTCTCATAAACAATGAATACAGGTAAGGGATCTGTTATCCAGAATGCTTGGGACCTGGGGTTTTCAGGATAAGGGGTTTTTCCATCATTTTGATTTTCATACCTACTAAAAAATCATTTAACCATAAAATAAACCCAATAGGGCTGTTCTGCCCCCAATAATGGGTAATTATATCTTAGTTGGGATCAAGTACAGGTACTGTTTTATTATTACAGAGAAAAGGGAATCATTTAACCATTAAATAAACCCAATAGGGCTGTTCTGCCCCCAATAAGGGGTAATTATATCTTAGTTGGGATCAAGTACAGGTACTGTTTTATTATTACAGAGAAAAGGGAATCATTTAACCATTAAATAAACCCAATAGGACTGTTCTGCCCCCAATAAGGGGTAATTATATCTTAGTAGGGATCAAGTACAGGTACTGTTTTATTATTACAGAGAAAAGGGAATCATTTAACCATTAAATAAACCCAATAGGGCTGTTCTGCCCCCAATAAGGGGTAATTATATCTTAGTTGGGATCAAGTACAGGTACTGTTTTATTATTACAGAGAAAAAGGAAATCATTTTTCAAAATTTGAATCATTTCATTAAAATGGAATCTAAGTGAGATAGCTTTCCTATAATTCAGAGCTTTCTGGATAACAGGTTTCCAGATAACAGATCCCATATTAGCCTTGGGAAATGTATTACTGGGAGTGAAAAATCTAAGAAATAATGAGTATTACACTGCTCCTCTGTGCATCTGAGAAATCCTAAAAAAATAAGCTATTAATACTTGGAATGTAAAGCAAGAGCGGAGAATGTAAGTGGAGTCTCCTAGCTTTGTGCCTCGGAGAATCTCAGGGAACTGTCATATCAGAGAATTCAGCTCTGAGCCAACTTGTCACATGCCACCTTAGCTCTACGTTCTCATTCCAGAGCCTTCCGTTCTGGCGGGGCGGGTATTTCACGGCACTTCAGGAGTCAGCGGCTTTTTAAAGAAAACCGTAATAAGGGAACTAATTCGGCAGCACAGCGCCTGGCTTTGCCTCATTTGGCCTTGAGTCTGTGCCGTCACCCAAAATCAGTCCTGCGCCTTCAGCTCCCTGCTAATTCCCTTCCCGGATTCTTGCTTCGGGTAGTAGCTGCTCTTTATTTTTAGTCTTTTGAATCAGATCCACTCGGGAGCGGTTTATATTACCTTAATAAGCATAACAGCCACTGAGTATAAGTGGAACAAAATAGAACACCCCCAGTTTTGTTATTTATTTTAATTCTGCCGTTTGGGTGGATAATGGGTATTGCACAGAAATAATGCGCACAAAGGAGCAATGAAGTGTAATTCTTGGGTTAAGGCATGTAGGAATGAGATATATACTGGTATTTATTCACCTATGGGATTCTTAATTGGAAACCCGATATCCACAAAGCTCCGAATTACAGCAGGGACATCTTCCACAGAGTCTGTTTTACAGAATAATTACATTTTTGTTATACAATGATTTCCTTTTTCTCTGTGACAATAAAACTGGGTTTATTTAATGTTTAAATGATATTAAGGTATGGAGATCCAAATTATTGAAGAAACCCTTGTTTAGAAAACCTCAGATCCCAAGTATTCTGGAAAATAGATCCCATAGTATAAACATATAACACTGAGAGATTACTGGCCCTCCAAATGCAGAAAGTTGGCCAAAACTAAATATAAAAGTGCCCCATGCTACATGACTAGCTATCGGTTTTTATAGGGCTCATTGTGCAGTTACCAATAGCAACCAATCAGCAGTGAGCTTTGAACAGTCTACTACAACACAACATTTATTAAACGGGTGAGCTGTCGCATCTCTTGTCTGGGGCCTAAGAAAACCATCCCCTATAAGTTAGCTCAACTGTCATTAAATGCAATGCACCAATAGAACCTTAAAGGGATACTGTTGTGATTTTTATGGGGTACTTTTTATTTCTAAATGACACTGTTTACATAGCAAATAATTCACTCTACCATTTAAAAAAAATTTTTTAGCTGTAATATTGGTGTGTAGGCGCCATCTCAGTGCA
Source organism: Xenopus tropicalis (assembly GCF_000004195.4). Lineage (NCBI taxonomy): Eukaryota > Metazoa > Chordata > Amphibia > Anura > Pipidae > Xenopus > Xenopus tropicalis. The sequence continues at coordinate 132,826,365 of NC_030682.2, read as the reverse complement.
TTGTGCCTGAGTCTGAGCTTTCAGCCAGCGCTACACATTAGAGCTGCTTTCAGCTAACCTATTGTTTCTCCTACTCCCATGTAACTGGAGGAGTCCCAAGCCGGACTTGGATTTCTTACTATTGAGTGCTATTCTGATACCTACTGGGAGCTGCTATCTTGCTCCCTTCCCATTGTTCTGCTGATCGGCTGCTGGGGCGGGGGGATATCACTCCAACTTGCAGCGCAGCAGTAAAGTGTGACTGAAGTTTATCAGAGCACAGGTCACATGGCTGTGGCACCCTGGGAAATGTAGAATATGGCTAGCCCCATGTGAAATTGCAGGATTCTGCTGGAGAAGCTCTATTAACTGATGGGTTTTGAAAAAAACATGTTTTCCCATGGCAGTATTCCTTTAACAGAAACATTGACTGGCCCCAGAAACAGGAGATGCTTAGATAACCGGTTTAATAGCGGAGTTTTCATTTGTTTACACATTCTTCCGCTATATATGTTTTATGAATTTGGCGCATCTGAACATATCTGCAGATATTGGGTGACACATCTGTACCTTCTGGAGGTTAAGACACCAGTGATGATTTAAAAAACACACATTTTCTGGTTTTAATATGAAATGCATAAAAGAAAGAGAGTATAATAAAGGACATATGATAATGACAGCATTAAAACCCACCAAGCAACTACAGATACAAAGTAGTCAATACTAATTACCCACAATATGCTGTATATAATCTTATTTCTTCATTGAAAAGCCTCACTTTAATGGGACTTAAGGGTGTGTAAATATTTGAAGTTCTGCACGTGCTGTACAATAGCTGCCAGTGGCCTATACAGAATCGGCCGGATCCTTCTGTCATTTAAACCTTTACCACTCCCCCTTTGAAATGAAGGACTCACCGCACACAGAATTCAGCTTTGTTGGATTCAGAACTGGTTGTTGCCACAGCGCCAAGCAGAACCAAAAATGGAAACCCTAAAAGTCATGTGACCTTTTTTAAACTGCTGATGGCAGGCAGTTGTTATTCAGGTCTATGGAAGTCATTGGAAATACGGCATGCCAGCAAAGCAAACGCCTGGTGTGCAATTGGCATTTAACTGCCCCACAGTATCTCAACCAACCAGATATATGAATGTAGAGCCACCCCCGCCCTTCCTTCTTATTATCTTATTACTGCTTACAGTCCTACAGTATGGGGTGCTACTGAAATATCTTCCCCTGGGAAATGCCCTGTTTATCTTCCCCCCCCCCGGTGCTCAGAGCCACTCTGTATAAACCTAATGACTAACTTGGCCACTACTGCTCTGCCTTAGAACTAGAATTTATCATCTCCATGTATCTTTGTATGGAAAGGCCTAGTAAAACTGGCCCTACAGGCATTCGTTCTATACTTTCTCCTAACTAACATCCTATTTCATTAGGTTTTGCCAAGGACTGTACTGTAGTTCCAGGCTATGTAATGCAGTATTATTGTACTTTACCTATTATTAGGACAAATGTAGACGGTTTAAAGAGGGTAATTAAGGCTTGTGCTGATCAGTTTGTGCTGAATGAATGTAGGGGAGATAGTGGCCAAGCTATGGTGGGACTGGAATCCGCTGGCTAAAGTCTATGCGAGTACATGGGGGACTTCATAAGCAGTGATGGCTTTTAGGGCAAAATAAAAAAATAACCTGCTCAAGGCCCCTAACATCACATGTGTGTACAAATTACATATTATAATCAGCAACTATAATGAGATATTTTGGTAAAAAATAAGTGATACCCAACCTTTGGCTTCAACTCCCTCAAGCACCCTACTGGGGGTTGTACTGTAGATGTAACGCCTGTTTTGTATAATGCTATTCCTGCCTTAGAGTGGTCCTCTCAGTAATTTTGCAGTTTAAATGTATTTTCTAATTTATTTTTTTCAGCAGAGAGAGTGTCAGCGACCCTATCAGTCTATGCACTGTCTATGTACTTCCTGTATTCAGTTAACCCTTGGTGTGCTGGATTTTCGTTGAGCCAAAAGCTCAGAGAAGCGCCTAGAGTCATTCTTCCATAGATATGATATTGAGTCTTGCTCCATAATAGGACAGGAAAAAAGAGCTACCAGTATTTACTCACTTGTTAGTAACAGGGTTCCAATTATTCCCTCAGTATAGTAATTCAATATAGTAATCAATGAGCCATTTATATTGATGTTTAGTGAAATTATTGTCGAGGATAATTATCACAATTTCTCTAGTGCTGTACAGGTATGGGAAACATTATCTGGAAACTCGTTATCCAGAAAGCTCTGAATTATGGGAAGGCCATCTCCTATAGACTCCATTATAATCTAAATTTATAAAACATATACCCATTTTCTCTGTAATAATAAAAAAGTACCTTGTACTTGATGGAACCAAGATATAATTACCCCTTATTGGGGACAGAACAGCCCTATTGGGTTTATTTAATGGTTAAATGATTCCCTTTTCTCTGTAATAATAAAACAGTACCTGTACTTGATCCCAACTAAGATATAATTACCCCTTATTGGGGGCAGAACAGCCCTATTGGGTTTATTTCATGGTTAAATGATTCCCTTTTCTCTGTAATAATAAAACAGTACCTGTACTTGATCCCAACTAAGATATAATTACCCCTTATTGGGGGCAGAACAGCCCTATTGGGTTTATTTAATGGTTAAATGATTCCCTTTTCTCTGTAATAATAAAACAGTACCTTGTACTTGATGGAACCAAGATATAATTAATCCTTATAGGTGGTAAAACAGTCTGACTGTTTTAAAAAAGTTTTAGTAGACTTAAGGCATGGAGATCCAAATTACAGAAAAAAACATATCTGGTAAACTCCGAATACCAAGCATTCTGGATAACAGATCCCATGCCTGTATGGCCTTTTCCATTGGTACCTGTGTATAAGGTTATAAGCGTAATGCTAAAGAAACATGGAGCTACTTAGTAGCAGCTACTTGTCAGGGCTACTAAACACCAGAAAATACCCTGCCATTATCCAGTAATCCAGTATGTATGAATGAATATCTTATTGTGTGCATAGAACATTCCTTAATCTTAACACAACATATCCAGGTATTATTTCTATCCAATTGTTTTTCTACTGGTTTAAGATACACTATGGTTAGTTCTATCTGTCTCAGTGCTGCAGTGTTATATTAACTGCACTTCTCCTTCTCTCTGCCTCCCTTATTGATTGGGATTTACATGTTTAACAAGATAGGAGCCTTAGGGGGATTATATAGTAACGCAGACAGGGGAAGTCTCCTTTAACTTGTATTCTGCAGTTAGAATAATAAATTCAAAATTGGGTCTGTTGCTGGCAACTGAAATGCAGCGACTATTGTTCCCTTTACAGTATAGTTCTGAAACACCCTGAGGGGAAACGTTGCACGTACATGCCCTTGATTAAAGGGAAAATGTACCCTATTTTCTAAAAATGCCTTACTCTGTATTACTATTTGATATAAGATATAGGCATAAGTTATTCTGTATCTGAATTTGTTTCACATTGTATTGATTAAACAGTGCTACATGTGCTGGCTGCTTTACTGCCTTAACAATGGCTGAAGGGCTGCAGCATGGGAGTCACCCATATAAAACATATTACAGGTATGGGATCCCTTATCCAGAAACCCGTTATCCAGAGATTGTACTTGATCCCAACTAAGATATAATTACCCCTTATTGGGGGCAGAACAGCCCTATTGGGTTTATTTAATGGTTAAATGATTTCCCTTTTCTCTGTAATAATAAAACAGTACCTGTACTTGATCCCAACTAAGATATAATTACCCCTTATTGGGGGCAGAACAGTCCTATTGGGTTTATTTAATGGTTAAATGATTCCCTTTTCTCTGTAATAATAAAACAGTACCTGTACTTGATCCCAACTAAGATATAATTAATCCTTATTGGAGGCAAAAGAATCCTATTGGGTGTATTTAATATTTAAAAAAGTTATGGAGATCCAAATTACAGAAAGATCTCTTATCTGGAAAACCCCAGGTCCCGAGCATTCTGGATAACAGGTCCCGTACCTGTACAAAAGAAAAGAACAAATGGCCCATAGTATAATTATGTCTACTATTGTATTAAATCCATTCTCTCCTAAGTAAATACTCACATTATCAGGAGGTAAGGAATGCCTTGTGCTTTATATAGCCATTGCTAGAGTGAAAGCCTCACTTGGTTTGTGGTCCATATCCCCAAGCTGCCCCAAACTTGGTCTTAAAATCTCCCATAAATACCTCTGCAACCCACTATAACCCACTATAATCATTACACCATAGTCCTTATTATAGTATTCCCTCTTTCCTGCAAATGGGTGCTACTATTAGCAATGGTGGCATAGCTTGCCTTATCGGTGCCCCATTCCCACAGTTGGGCGGGTTGTTACACCAGCAGTTGGGGGGGTGGGGTCTTTTTGCCCCGGAGGTTTTTAAAAATGATCAGGGGCTAATATAAAGTATTCCTGTCTCCACCTTGCCCTAATACACTTGCTATATACCTCACTCCTTTCCTGCCTATAACTACAATTCCGCTATGCTTCACTATACCCATGCAGCCATCTTTATAGGCGCTTGGGACTTAAAGTCACAAACTGAAGAGCTGCTGAAATAAAAGCTATATAATTCAAAAAGCACAAGTAATAAAAATATGAAGACCAATTGCATACTCTCTTGAAATAGCACTCTCTAAAAGCATTATACTAAGAGTAACATCCAACCTGGAGATGTTAATATATATATATATATATATATATATATATATATATATATATAATAAGCAGTTGCTTATTGCTTTGTTACTGTAAATACTGAGGGGCTGCTTTCAGCTTGGGTTTCAGGGGGCAACATTGCCATAAATTGCCCCTGCCTCGTGTCTAACCGAAACCAGACAAAACCATGCCATTCCCTGTGATAGAGACGTATGAGCCGCTAACACACACAGAGCCAGGATGAGAAATGCCTGAAGGATTCAGTAGGCTGGCGAGCAGCTGCAGGGGTGCTGGGGGGGCACAATACATTGCAGCGCAGCCTTGGGAGCTTTATTAGTGGGTTTCTCCTGAACAAGCAGTTTCACTTGTCAGAGAAATCAGCATGGGAGCTACCATTTGGCACGAGCACAGGCAGGAGCAATGCACTGGAACTGGATGCAGATACAATAGGGAGGGTGATTATATATTCATGTCGGGAAAAGGGAAAATTACTCACTGAGATAAACAAATAAAAGTTATACCCGCAATAAGGACTTGCGCCGTGCTCATTTAAAAATGCTGCTTGCTATATACTCACACACACAGACATATAAATATACACATTAGGATACGTCGATGATGCTTAAAAGTAGGGGTTTTTTTCTATGTAAGAATTGAATAGGAGAAAGTGCTAAAATATATAAAAATGAATAATATTTTTTAAAGGGGAACTAATTCCAATTTTCTTTTTGTATAATGAAAGAACATGTAGTTATAAATATATATATATACATTCATTACATATTTTCTGTGATTCTGTGAAAGCTGTTTGTTCCAACTCCACACACGCTGAGCCATGATAATCTGCCTCCCTTACCCCCGAACTTGCCCCAGTCCTGCTCCCAGGCCCCCTCTCTACCAACTGTCCTGGCAGCTCCATTGCTTCTGATTATTTAGGGTGGCGATTCTATACTTTTCATTGGCACGGATAAGTTATTATTTGTGTATAAATTACAACTGAAGACATTCCTGTTACTGGACTGAAAAAGGGGGTTTTAATCAGGGTGACTCCAAAAAAAAAAAAACCTCCGCAGCTTGGTAGCAGAATACTAGAGTGGGCCTAGGGCCCTGGGGCAACTGTATTATTTAAACACTCTGCAAGGGTGGATCCCAGCAGATTGGTGGAGGTTTGGTGCCCAACATTCTAGTTCACTGTGACCATTTTATAGCCTACAATGTTTATTTACAGAGGATGCTGGGTAGGTGCTTACAGATAGAAAGGGGGGCAGATAAAATCAGATAAATGTTACACCAGGCAGGAAAATAACATTTCCTTTGAAAAAGCTGATAAAATATACCAAATATTGAAGGTTTTAGCTGTGTTAAGGGTTAAGTGCTGTGTAGGGTTAGGTCTAAAACCAGCCCAACAAGCAGACTAATCACTCCAATCAAATTCAGGCAGGGTCGGAATGGGCCGGCAGGGCACCAGGAAAAAACCTGGTGGACCCCACCAACGTAGACCCAACGTAGATCAGCACTCCCCCAGCTAAGATCCCTCCGACTATGCCCAATCAGATAAGTATAATGTACAAGTGTCCGGAAAAGGAGGCTGGGGCCCCTGGGTGGGGTGTGGGGGGCCTTGCACCCCTCTGTCTGACCCTGAATTTAGGTGCAAAAATAATGCGTGTTTAGACATAAAAAGACATTGTCAATTAAACCCAAGCAGAATTTATAAAAGTCAAAAGAGCTGCCTTAGGTCCTGGGGATAAAAAACACTTTAATGAGTCCCACACAACAGATATAGAAATATTCCACCTGCATCTCCCATAATACACACTCGGCTCCTGTGCCTTCGTACATCTCGGCCTGAGTATATTTTATTCCTGCAGTTTTTATTGTTATTTCCCCCACGGCGGACATATGATTTAATGCTGCTTTGCAGTGAATTAGCACAGTGCTGTGCGCAGTCAGAATGCTCTCGTGTGTACACACACATATATATATCGTCATGCTGATGACCTAGAAAAAGAGCACAAAATAAAAGTAAACAGCACCCCTGCTCTGTGCAGAAACCGCTGGGTAAAGAGTAGTGTTTTTCTAATAGAAATCATCTGTTCCAAGGATAAGTAAATAAATGTAAAAACTACAGCTGTTCCCCAACCACCCCAAGGACCAACTCCATGACTCTGTTTTGTTTGCTATTTGTATGGTAAATATCTAATTATTTTCCTTGCTTTTTGCCTAATTTCTGTGGCTGCAGTTTCAAACAGGTTACAATCTACCTTGTTGACCCCATAGCCCCCCTACTGTGTTATAATCCCCTTGAAAAAATGTTACATGAAGAACAAGGAGCAGGACCAACTTTGGATGATACATAAAGTACAGTTCAAAGCAGTACAAAAAGTCTGTTTCTTAAAGGTAAACTAAGGTTTAAAAAAAAAAGTAGGAAATGTTGTACATTATGTTTTGTGCTTCTGTACCAGCCCAAGGCAACCACAGCCCTTTAGCAGGGAAGATCTGTGCCCCCATAGATGCCCCAGTAGCCCCCCATCTTCTTTTCTGCTGATTCCCTGCCCATACTCTGTGCTGCTGTCACTTACTGAGCAATATACTGTATTTATAGAATATAAATGTCACAATATCAGGCTGATTAGTAATTAATTCAGATGCTCATTACATGGCAGCTTTGGTTCCATCACAATTTGCATCAGAATGTATTAGCATCAGTTAAACCTCATTTTCTGCTTGATGATTTGCACCTACCCCTAAGCTTAGCTTCTCAGCAGCTGCTCAGAGCTCAGTGAGCACGTGCGGTGTCACTGACACTCCTAGTAAAATCCAAGATTTTACTCCTGTGACAACTTTGATGACCTGGATCATTACTAGTATAGAGATGCTGAATATTTAGGCCGGTGCATTAAGCTCAGTATATAACTAAGATATTTCTATCCATATTCATTTTTATACTTACCCCCAGCAAGCAGATAATAATTTCCTTTAAATATATTCATTGACGAGGCCTGGCCAGCTTTAACTTAGCACATATAATGGAAACAGAAGTGTCATTTAAAAGAACACTTACAATGATAAGATTGTATCTGTAAACTATGAATTTCACTGTGGTTTGTGCACAGGAAGTGTCGGTGCTATAATCAGAGGCAAAATCACAGACCGTTATCAGATGCCATGTAATCATAGAAACCCATTGCCATGTAATTATAGAAACCCATACGGTCTGCTGAATTGTATTTGTTAAATTGTTTGTACTGCCCTCTCAGCAAGTTGAAGAACAAATAAACAGCTGCTTCGTGTATAGGCGGCTTAAATGCAAATAATGCAGTGTCTTCCAGATAAACCATCATTGATCTTTCCATGAGACTTTTCTGCTGCTCCCATATTTCCATTTCCATGGTAAAGAGAGGAAAGACACTACAGCTTAGCACAGATATGAACAACAACTTGACTTGGGCTTTAAAATCCAGTGAGTCAACTTTAGCCAATAGCCCCATTTCTTAACCTTAGGCCCTAAATTCTGCCAAACTAAAACCCCACATTCTTGAACATATAATCAGCAGTAATGCATGCCATCTGTATGTCCCGTACGGCAAATCTAAAAAAGTGCCAATGGCAAAGTGCAGAAATGCAGAATTCACTCATCACTAGTCATGAACAAGCCGGAGCCAAAATCAAGGAGTCAACACAAGAGACAGGACCAGGGAACAGCAGAAGCAGGAATCTGAGCACCAAGAAACTAGTAAGCTTGACCTATACTGGGCAGTGAGTGAGTGCAGAGCAGGGGGTTATATAGCCAGACTAATGGCTAACACGGAGCACTTGTGGCCAGATTAACAGCAGCTGGAACAAGCCATGCCTACTTGCATGGAAGGATACCATAGTGATTAAACAAGGCTCTTAGCAATCTGCTCATACAGTTCTGAGGTAGAACAGACTGCATAGTTACTTATTGGTCACTGGTTCAAATCCAGCCAGCCAGGATGTTAAACTATGGAGCTATAATTAAGAAAAAGGGGCTGTACGGTATTTCATAGAAATCTGGGGATTGAAATAAGGTATATTTCCCAGGATCCCTTCTGCATTGCATACAAATGCAAAACTCTCAGAATGCATGGATCCACATCCTGGGCTCTGTACATGCTGGTCAGAAAGCACTGCACACCACTAATGAGCCTCAATAAGGGTCTGTAGTTGGGAACTGATCAGCAATCCCCTGACTGTGATAAGGGTGATGGAACTCAAGGAGATTATTGCCCGCAATAAATATGCTCTACTGGGGGCGACTACTCTCCCAAAAATGCTTTCCCACCAGCAAATGATGTAAATCGGCAGTGGGAAAACATATGTGTCACTTTGTTTTTCCATATTTACCCAAAGTTGCCTTGCGATGAAAGCATTTGTAGGAGATTAATGTGCGATAGCCCTTGTAACCAAGTTAGTGAGCCTACAGAGTATTCTGAAAACAGAAATTATAGGAGTTTCCTTCCCAGAATTCTTTCTGCTTTGTTCCCCAAACCTATTTTCTTTACATATATAAACATAACAAGATATTGTTAAAGCACAAAAGGCTCCTAAAATTATTTTTCAACTTTTTCCCTGTCAATACAATTTTGGCATTTGTGGTCACCTTAATCCCTGGTGTTATTATCTCGTTTCTGCTTTCCTCATTATGAGATCTTCAATACTTTGCCTACAGGTAATTTGCTACTTGGTACAGTAAGATATCTGATTAGCAGGGTATATTTACTCCTGTAATCCTCTTTGTTGTCACGACTTTTACATGTTGAATGATACAGGATCTTATAACTGCTCGGACGCGGATGACTTCTCCTGGTGACTGGACACTCTTGGCAAGGAACTGATCCGAGGAAGAAGAGGAATAACGCAAACCCACTCCCCTTCTTCCAAAAAGGCACCCGCCGAGGTTCATAATTTCCCAGTGGCCCGGCAGCCTTTGTGCTTGTGCATAAGATGATACTGTAAAAGAAGTTTTTTTGGAAGTATTTTTGGACCAAAAGGAGTGCCAGCCCACGGTCTAAAGTACAGTAAGTGATTAAAATCACTGCCCCAAGTGCAAGTTTTTGTGGCACCCCTCTTGGTATACCAAGTGTTCGCTGGGAGATGCTTATAATTAATAGTAATAAGCGATGTATATTGGAATATTAGTCAGGGGGACACCCCTGAGATGCACATTTTTTATGGTAATATGCTAGCAGAGGAATAAATTTTCAGCAATAAATTGGTCTCCATCATTTTTGATATAACATTGAGCTTGTTGTATGCCAATTGGTACCCAATTGTTTCCCTTTTAACTATTCCCCATTCCACTGAATAATGTAAGGCATCGGTATATGGTTATGGTTGTAGTTATGGTGTATCACTGGGCCAGCAGTCTTATCTGTTCTACAACTCAAAAATATAAAGGCACACTGCAGTGCTCAGAAGCATTCATCTAGCTCTTGATCCGTGCTGGGCTAAGACATGCTTGCTTTCTCTAACAAGGAATTAGCTGGAATCATTTTCCACTAACCAGATACCACTATTAATTGCAGGGAAGGGATTATAGCACCCCTTGCTAGATAGGGATTCTAAGATTCATAAAGGGCCTGCCAAGTGTGTCACGTCTTGGATGTGAAAATAAGAATCACTAAAGAATAACCGAATGACCATTAATAGCATGACATTCAGCAGAGCCTTTATTCTCTAATGAGGAGGCCCCTGCAGAGTAAAGGGGCAATGTCTTCTGTATGCTACATTTCTAAAGTCTTCTTTCTCATCAAGGTCCTTCTGCTTATTAAGTAGCCCAGCACCAAAGCTCTATGGAAAAGCCCTTTGCATGATGAAGATGATGAACTTATCACTTCTGCATTAATCCTCTACTTCCGTTACGTTTGAAAATAAAATGCATTTCATGCACCGTATACAGTATAGGGTCCCCAGGCTGCAACTAGAAACTGCAGAGCTTCAGAGAGACAAACCTAATGCATCAGGTATATACAATTCTGAGTATCTTCCACCTTATGAAGGTAAGCCCACCATGAGTGGGGTGACACAGATTAAAGTGGAGCAGCGCACTAACATAAATAAATAAATACATTATTAATATTAATATTCTTTCCAGGATCTATAACATGTTACATAGATATTGAACTCTGGTCTCCAATGGCATATTTTTAATCCTTTATTGATCTTAGGTGTTCACATGCATTGGGCCATTTAACTAATCAACAACTATCTTTTCATATCCTAAAACCCTGAAATGTTGGTTGACCTTGAATGCTAAATGTGAAGACTGCAGATCTACCCTATAAAGGTAATTCACCGTAAAAAGAAACTGACTATTTTATCTTCTATTTGGATTCTACCACTCTTCCTAGTTTAATCTATGTCATTCCCATTTGATTCTACACATTTTTACTTTCAAATGATCATAAACGGCTTTAGAGCTACATGAATGCCTCGTACTGTATGACAAAACCTCTGAACATTAATGTTTCAGTTGCCCTAAATATAAATGCAACACGCCATTCTTTTTTTTTCCACCTTACTGCCAGACAAAATAAATATCAAAGTTACCCAAGGGCATTTCTACTTTCTGTGGTCATAATCACGGCTAAAACTTGGTAGCAGAAGCCTGATCCATTTATGCAGGACAATCAGACACAAACAAAGCAACCAAAGCTGCTTAAAAAGTGCAATCAACTATTATTGTATAACATCAAGTATGAAAGGTCAATGTACTTAATGCACGTTTCGATGGAATTACACCGCAATTCTAATAGAGCTATGCTCTGCTTGAGCTTATGTGACCTCAGGGGTATTTTAGAAAGCATTGCATAAAAGTCAAGTCTGGACACAACATAGAGCTCCTGGGGTGAGACGAGTTAATTGCAGGCATTAGAACAGTGAGAATGTAGCAAATAGATCTGTAATAGTGCAACTAGAATTACAAAACCATGAACAGTTCAACAGGGCAATCATAGGGATTTAATTTACATTTAATGGCACTGGATTGGGAGATTAAATCTTAGGAAAAACCACCACCATCAAGACTGCCAACCATGGCAGTCAAAAAGGATATATCCTCTCCTTTCTAGTTTTAGGAATTCCAAGGGGTTGTCCACTACAGTGGCTACATTAAGCTTTGCTCCTATATCATTCCCAGGAGAAATTACCTCTGGACCCAGCATACACTTGTAATGATGCCCCTGTACCTTTCTCCAGTAAGAACTGTAAAACTGAATTTAATGAAAGCAGACTTAAAACTAAAACTTTTAAGTAGTTATGGGGTTATTATGGCTACTGTTTGGCTCTATATATATATATATATATATACAAAGGATGGCACACCGCTACATAACATACCTCGGGTGCTCGGTAAAGGGTTCCAATAGTATAAAAAAGACCAGCAACTCCAGGATTTCTTGTGAAAAATCAAAACATATATTCAAAGTAGCATAAACAGCCGGCGTAACGTTTCGGTCCCCATTGGGACCTTTCTCAGGGTTACGTCAGCTGTTTATGCTACTTTGAATATATGTTTTGATTTTTCACAAGAAATCCCGGAGTTGCTGGTCTTTTTTATACTATATATATATATATATATATATTTATATATATACAGGGTCGGACTGGGGGGTAAAGGGCCCACCGGGGCTTCCGCCCCAGGGGCCCTACAGGTGCCTCCCCCTCCCGCAGGGGCCCCCCTAACCCCCCCACCTGACGTCCTCCCCTGAGCACGTACATTTAACGCGTTGGGCAGGGGGGAAGCGGTCGGGCAGGGGGAGCACCAGCAAGGGTTGGGCTGCCGGGGCCCACTAGAGCCAGAGCCCACCGGGATTTGTCCCGGCGGCCAGTCTGACCCTGTATTATATACTGTATACATCTATTGCCGAAAGATGCTGGGAACATGGACTGAAAATGTATAAATACAGTGTCCCTCGTTGGCCGCAGTATTGCATACATATGGATATCTGAGACCTGCTCAGCCACTAAAATAGGTGCTGATATTGAATTTACTATGACAGGGCAAATGTATGCTTTATTTTATGAGGCAATCTTAAAGAATACATCATCTGTAGATGGGCAACCTTGGTGTAGACTGACCTGAAAGAATAATTAATTGCCCTCTAGAGGCCATTGGAGAGAACTGATTGATAAATAGCATCAATAACTTTTAAACTTTATGGCGGAGATGTCAGGAAAACTTACACATTCCTGTGGATTTATTGTTGACATGATTAAATCACCATATCATCAAGGCCTTCTTTCTGGTTGCACTGGTAATTAGTACTCAACAACTTGGACTGAGAATAAGAAAGATTTAGGAAGGCTTAGTATCTCCCCCAAAAAAGATCATCCGCTATATACTGCACAGTATTCTTCAATGGGAAGCCTTCTATTGGTAGTGTCAATGGGAAGCCTTCTATTTGTAGTGTCAATGGGAAGCCTTCTATTGGTAGTGTCAATGGGAAGCCTTCTATTTGTAGTGTCAATGGGAAGCCTTCTATTGGTAGTGTCAATGGGAAGCCTTCTATTGGTAGTTTAATGGGAAGCCTTCTATTGGTAGTTTAATGGAAAGCCTTTTATTGGTAGTGTCAATGGGAAGCCTTCTATTGGTAGTGTCAATGGGAAGCCTTCTATTGGTAGTGTCAATGAGAAGCCTTCTATTGGTAGTGTCAATGGGAAGCCTTCTATTGGTAGTTTAATGGGAAGCCTTCTATTGGTAGTGTCAATTGGAAGCCTTCTATTGGTAGTGTCAATGGGAAGCCTTCTATTGGTAGTGTCAATGGGATGCCTTCTATTGGTAGTGTCAATGGGAAGCCTTCTATTGGTAGTTTAATGGAAAGCCTTCTATTGGTAGTGTCAATGGGAAGCCTTCTATTGGTAGTGTCAAAGGGAAGCCTTCTATTGGTAGTGTCAATGAGAAGCCTTCTATTGGTAGTGTCAATGGGAAGCCTTCTATTGGTAGTGTCAATGGGAAGCCTTCTATTGGTAGTGTCAATGGGAAGCCTTCTATTGGTAGTGTCAATGGGAAGCCTTCTATTGGTAGTGTCAATGGGAAGCCTTCTATTGGTAGTGTCAATGGGAAGCCTTCTATTGGTAGTGTCAATGGGAAGCTTTCTATTGGTAGTGTCAATGGGAAGCCTTCTATTGGTAGTTTAATGGGAAGCCTTCTATTGGTAGTGTCAATGGGAAGCCTTCTATTTATAGTGTCCCAAAAGAAGTAGGGTGTAGATACAACCATTTTCCTATACAATGCTCAAATGGAGCAATGGACAAGGCTCTGTCCTTAAGGAAAACAAATACATTTTAGGAAATGGACAAACCCAAAAATAGGAATAAGAAACAGATTTAACAAAAATATAAATATAAAATAGTCCCTAGCATGAATGGCTTGTGCCCCTTATTCTAAAGGCATGAAGCCCTGAAAGATACAAGCCATTCCCAACTTGTCCTTTTTCCCCGCAGGAAGGTCAGTATAGCAAAGTTGGTTTCAGAATTTAATGAACCTCACACCTCAGTATATAGGACATTTATTTTTGAGGGTATTATAATATACCATTCAGAGCTACTTACAGCCCATCAGCCAATCAGTTCATTTGATGAAGCCAACGTTGAGCAATTTGAGATTATTTTTTGAACATATTTTTTGTGTTTTTCATGTGGGTAGAAAACTGGCTGAAGTCATAAAAATAGAGATTTGAGTTTCTTGTAGCTTTTCCTAATTAGCTTGAGATTTCACAAGTGGTGTCTGATATGAGCGCTCTAATAGGTCCCACATCAGGTAGTGCTTTCATCACAGATTTGCTTTAGTAACAGGTTCTATTCTGTATGCCAGTGAAATGTCATGTTATTTTATTGGTTGGATACAGCCAGTGAAAAAGCTGGAGCTTGTTATAAGGGAGTTAATATTAATGTGATGATAGCACTCCCAGCCTCAGGAGAGCAAATTACTCAGCCCTGACAGGGAACGTGGCAGGTTATATAGATGAAATGTCTACATAAAGCCGTTGCACCAAATGCACAGAATTACTCTGACATTCTTGGAATTACCTCTGTACTTACTCTGCATGAAAGGGGCCATTCACCTTAAAATTAACTTTAAGCGTAATATTCTGAGCCAATTTTCAGTTGGTCTTCACTTTTTATTTTCTGTGGTTTTTTAACTATTTAGCTTTTTATTCAGCAGCTCTCTTGGAATTTCAGCAGCTACCCGGTTGCTATGAATAGAAGAGGGGCTGAATAGAAAGATAAGTAATAAAAATAATAACAATAGTGCAATAATAGTTGGCTAACTAAAGTGTAGACTAACTGAAATGTTGCTACAAATAGGCCATTCTAGTGGGGAGAGGTCCCGACTGCTCCGTATGGGAGCCAAATTTTAAAATTTTCTTGCGGCGGGGCGGCGTGCTGCCCCTAAACTTCTGCTGCCCTAGGCCCGGGCCTTTGTGGCCTCTCCACAAATCCGGGCCTGATTATTTATACAGAGAAGCAATGACAGAACTGGTGAAAAGCACCTTCTTTTTAGCTCCAGCCCTGGAAGGATTTGAAGAAGCATTGGTTGCTAACCCTAACCCTATATCTACATCTATCTATATATATTATTGGCTACTAGATACAGTATGTTGATCTGTTGAAGCATATTAAACCAAAAGATAGACATGTGGTTACACTTCTATAAACACTTCAGAAGGCAGAATAGCAATGCTCTCCATACCGGTGAAGTAAATAGTTAAAAATGTTGAAATATACTTGAAAATCTTACACCACTTAAATATGAAATGTGTCAGAGTGCTGTCAGTGTGCTCTAAATATGGCTTGTAGCATGATCGTACTTATGTTCCTGTCTCTGATGGATTCTATCTGTCTGCCGGTCATTTCAGGTTTCTCATGAATCCAGTAATGTTTCATGTAACAGACCGGGAAAAGAAGAATCTTTTAAATCAAAGCAACTTTTTGTCAATAAAAAAAGCCCTATTGTACTATGTTGGAAGATCTTTACATGTTCTGAGAAGCAAACAGAGGACTATGTTACTGTTCAGTCAAAAACACAACCAGAGCAGCAAAGTAACAGGAGTTTATTCTCCCACTTCTGCCTAATTTGTTCCATGTTTAACCAGCAAATGTCTTCCAAAAGACATTCCCAAAAAAAGTCTCCAATAAGCAATATTTCTTGGAATAGAGTACACACTCATTCACACTGGTCACACTATGAACAAAACAATGGAGTATTAGCCTTATTATGCACAGCACTTTGTACCTACCCCTTCAGCCAATAGACCAATCAGCTGGATCAGAGAGAGCCCATACTCATGATAGCATGGCGCCAATACTAATACAGATGCAACTTATGCACAAAATGGAAATAGGCAGAGGGTGATTGTTGTGTTTGAGGAAGCTAATGCCAGGGCCAGTTTCATTTATAACAAACCAGAACCCATAGCAAGATAGATGCATGGTCAGATCAATGTATGATACACCTAGAACACATGGCAAAAAATACAATGCAGATTCCATCTATAATAACCCCACAGGATAACTGTAGTAATTTGGTTTGGCAGAAAGTGCCAGCACTAGAACCATACCTCTTGAGTTATGTAGGAAATGTATTGGTGTTGCTTAGCTCTCAAGTCTTTAATAAATGTAAATGGTCACAGAGTTCAGTCTACATAGTGCTTTCACCAAAAAAATTTATATTAGGTATATGGTCCCATGGGCATATAAGAAAACATTACAGTTTCCCTTATTTCTTTAGCCTTAAGCTAGCCGTGCATACTGAGATATCTGCTAGCTTGGCTACCCATGCTCTTAGCCAAAATCTAATAGTTGACCAGGGGGCCAATAATCTGATCATGCAGCAGGCCTACGGAGAACCTTTTGGACCCATCCACACTGTTAGATAGCACTAACAGATAGCACTGGCACAATAAAATAGCACTAACAGATAGCACTGGCACAATAAAATAGCACTAACAGATAGCACTGACACAATAAAATCTTCTTTAAAAGCCTTTATTGGAATAACGTTTCTGACCCAGGCACTAGCAATGTTTCAGACCAACACTTTTCAAGCTTGAAAAAAGACTAGTGTTGGTCTGAAACATTGCTAGCGCCCAGGTCAGAACCCTTATTGAATTTGCAGATGGCTATCACGTGACCTGCACCGGTTCTAAGATTTATGCTGTGAGTGTGCTGATAAGAGATCAATTTGTGGACCCATCCACACACCAAGGCAGCCCTTGTCCTACAGGATTTCCAGTCCTGCCTGATTTGTATCTAAATATTGGTCAGAAAGTCCCTCCTGAGGGCCCCATACACTGGCCAATGAGCTGCTGATTGGATTGGAGCCAAAAGCTTTTATCGACCTGTGTATGGCCAGCTTTAGAATTTCTCAGAACTGCATTCTCCCCTCTGTCTGTTGCTGAACCTACATGTTTACTTACAGCTTTACATGTGAAGGGTTGTATGTAGACTTGATGTTCATGGCTGAAAGCACAGGTAAGGTACCACCTGGCAGAAGCACCTGTTTCCCTTACAAAATATATATATTTTTTTAAAACAAAAGAACCTTACATCTTATTGAAATTCTTTTAATGTGCCAAAAAGTGTCCATAGTCAGAGTGGAATGAATTCCTCGCTTGCGAGCTGCTGCTTCTGCTCAGCATGCACAGACATTCACTTAATTAAAATTTTTCATTAAGGTGCCATTAGCTAAACTCATATGGCTTTCAAAGTTAATCCCCTGCAAGAAACCCAGCAGCGGCGCGAGAGCTCTTATATCTCCACAATCATAAACACAGAAACAGAAAGGAGGGGGGGGGGGTACCATATTTGAGTGCATTGTTGACACACAACTTATTTCACTCAAAGAGCAATGAAAGGTTAGATTTCAAATTAAATTTCAAATATAATAAATGATACTAGAGAAGAATAGAAAATCCTTATGGAAAAGCTTTACGAGTTTATGATGCAGAAAAATAATGTACAATACCTGAACATAGGACAAGACTCTACACTTAAATACAGTGATAAGAATGAAGGCAACTGTACAGGTATGGGACCCATTATCCAGAATGCTTGGGACCTGGGGTTTTCCGGATAAGGGATCTTTCCATAATTTGGATCTCTATAACTTAAGTCTACTAAAAATCATTTAAACATTAAATAAACCCAATAGGCTAGTTTTGCCCCCAATAAGGGGTAATTATATCTTAGTTGGGATCAAGTACAGGTACTGTTTTATTATTGCAGAGAAAAGGGAATCATTTAACCATGAAATAAACCCAATAGGGCTGTTCTGCCCCAATAAGGGGTAATTATATCTTAGTTGGGATCAAGTACAGGTACTGTTTTATTATTACAGAGAAAAGGGAATCATTTAACCATTAAATAAACCCAATAGAACTGTTCTTCCCCCAATAAGGGGTAATTATATCTTAGTTGGGATCAAGTACAGGTACTGTTTTATTATTACAGAGAAAAGGGAATCATTTAACCATTAAATAAACCCAATAGGGCTGTTCTGCCCCCAATAAGGGGTAATTATATCTTAGTTGGGATCAAGTACAGGTACTGTTTTATTATTACAGAGAAAAGGGAATCATTTAACCATGAAATAAACCCAATAGGGCTGTTCTGCCCCCAATAAGGGGTAATTATATCTTAGTTGGGATCAAGTACAAGGTACTGTTTTATTATTACAGAGAAAAACAAAATCATGTTGAAAAATTGGAATTATTTGCTTATAATGGAGTCTATGGGAGATGGCCTTTCCATAATTCAAAACTTTCTAGATAACGGGTTTCCGGATAAGGGGTCCCATACCTGTACTATTTATATGCAAGATTCCCACACATCTTCATCTCCTACAAAGTGGCCAGCTCCCTCTATACTTTGCCTTGCTTATTCTGAGTGTCAACCCAAGGTAGGGTAGAACCTGGCACATTTATGTCTGAGACTCCACTTGGACCAAAAGGCATTACACTGTGCAAATGCACCATACAGAGCAGTGGTTCCCAAAATGTGCGGCTGACCCACCATGGTACTAAGAGCTTTAGTTGGGGTGCAAAGCCTGATTGCCAAATGAGGACCAAATTGGGGAGATTGCCTATTTGCTATTCTAGATACTCTTGAAAGCCCATCTTGGAGGCCAATTACAGCAGAAATTAGAGGAAAGGTTGGTTTAGTAATGTTTTTAAACATTTGTGACCTTGCTGTGAGCTAAGAATATATCTGGCCAAATGTTGGGCATAAATGCATACTTGAACCACTATTTCACAGAAAGCTCCCCTAGGTGATATGTCTTGGCAAGGGTTAAGACTATATGGGGCCATGGAAGAGATCATTGACCATGGATTCTGAATGAGCAGCCAATGTGATCTAATCACTGACCCTTCAGGCCAATTTGGTCCAAGTCAGAACATTTAGGTCAGCTGCCAGTTAAACTCTAATAAATTTTGATTTAGAATGACAATCGCTCAATGTTTCATTCCTTAAATTCATTATTGCCCTAGAGGCCCTCCGTGAAAAAGATGCAGTGGTTACAGTGAAACCGAGTTAATCTACACATAAACACGTTACAAGAGCAGCTACAATATCAGGTTAGGGATTGAGGGGCGCAACAAGCCAAGTTACTGTGAAATCACATTTACCTGTTTGCTTTCGTACCTTGCCCAGCGCTGCATCTTAAATAGAGACAGAACTGTCTGGCAGCTTAAATGGATTCTGTCATGATTGTTAAGGTATAATTTTAATTTCTAAATGACACTGTTTACATAGCAAATAATTAACCATTTACAATTTTATTCTTGAACCAACAAATGTATTTGTAGCTGTAATATTGGTGTGTAGGCGCCATCTCAGTGCATTGTGCCTGAGTCTGAGCTTTCAGAAGGAGCCAGCGCTACACATTAGAACTGCTTTCAGCTAACCTATTGTTTCTCCTACTCCCATGTAACTGGAGGAGTCCCAAGCCGGACTTGGATTACCTACTATTGAGTGCTATTCTGATACCTACTGGGAGCTGCTATCTTGCTCCCTTCCCATTGTTCTGCTGATCGGCTGCTGGGGGGGGGGGGGAATATCACTCCAACTTTGCAGCGCAGCAGTAAAGTGTGACTGAGTCTGAGCTTTCAGAAGGAGCCAGCGCTTCACATTAGAACTGCTTTCAGCTAACCTATTGTTTCTCCTACTCAATGTACTGTTAAAGCAACAGTAACACCACATTTTAATACTTAATCTTCAGCTTGAATTTGACTTTGGCAAAAAGGTGATGGCAGCTTGAATTCCTCTGTGCGCTGAACCGGAAGTCAGCTTCACACCAATGACCTAAAGCACCTAAGTTTGCAGCTTAAATATATAGTATCTAGTAGAATTAAGTCTAAAACAACTGGACTTTTCTGAGTTTTTCTTGAAAACGTTTCACCACTCATCCGAGTGGCTTCTTCAGTTCAAATGACTGGTAGGGAATTCCCCGGTATTTAAACTCTTGATGGTAGTACAGTCACAGACATCCAATCACAATGGTTCCATTGAACTTGTTCAGTTAGGTGTTAGCTGAAACTGACAGGTGTAAGAAGGTTTGATCCAATCACAATGGTACCAAGATTCTTATTGATGAAGGTGTTAATCCTTCAAAGTACATGACTGGAAGTGTGAACTGGACTCAGCGGACTATCTACACCTCAAAGCGGTCTATCTACACCTCAAAGAAAAAGGTCACTCTTTTGAGGACAGTAACGTGCATATTTTGGACCGAGAGGACAGATGGTTTGAAAGAGGTGTGAAAGAGGCCAACATACAATGGCGCGTTGACATCCTTACCCCGGCAGTTTCACATGGCATTGCTTATTTCCAAACTCACAAAATTCCAATGCCATGTCCCCATGGTTTAATTCTGAAGGAATAGAAACAAACATTGAATCCAAGGGGAAGTAAGCCTTACCTAGGAGGAATTAAGTTTAAAACTAATGTGGTGTTACTGTTATGCGTTGGCTCCGCACACACCCCAGTCCAAACCTGTCTAAGCAGAGCAACAAAATGAACAACAGGTGGTGCTGTATTTGCAGTTTAAAAGTTACTAATATCTTGAAAACATGAAAAAAATTCTGAGCAATGTTACATTCATTTCTTTTGAGGGTTTACATTTTCTATAACCCAACAGAACGTCATACGCATGGGGGCATTCATTAAGGGCACCCCTTAGTGTTTATTCAGAGAGCACTTTTGTGATGATGCACAAGTTATGGGGCTGGAGAGGGGAAGTCTATTTGACCCTCATGGATACAGCATTGGTCCCCGAGATCCCCTTCAGAATTCCCTTACAAATATCTTGTTTTCAAGAGACTGTGGGACAAGGAATCGCTTATTTCCAAACTCACAAAATTCCAATGCCATGTCCCCATGGTTTAACGCAGCTAATGGAATCTACTAACAGAGCTTTAATCATAGTGTTACTTTTTTAATCTTTTCATCATATTCCGTTACAACACGTGCCGGATACTTAAATCAGTTGGGGAAACTTATGAATTATGACTGAGTCTAAAATAATCCTTTACAAAAAGAAACTCTGGCGATCCCATCTGCTTGGGACAACAGGCTGCCATTTACTGTTAATTGCTTTTCTTTTTAGTTCGTCATGCGCCTAAACCATTGAGTGGGTGACTTTCCTCGTTTTCATCATGATTCATTTAGAAACTGTGGATCTGCATCTTATTTGCACATTTTCCTGCCTGCTAGAATCCTTCCCTTCTCAACTTCATTCATTAAAATGATATAATAAGATCCGCTAAGGTGCATTGCTCAGGTTTCAATGAGTAGAAAAAAAGAAATATAATGATAAATGAATTGTAATTCTGTGCAATGGGGGCAACATTCTTAAGAATATCAAAAAGTCAATTTATAGAATTGCAGCTTGTATACAAAATACTTACACAGTAATTGGTATATATAACAACATTGCATTTGATAGATCGCTCTGTTTTCAAAAGAGTTTTCTTCCCATGGAGTTGGAACACTGCTTTATCACAGGCAGCAATTAAAAGTTTGGATGTGCTTTAGTGATGATACAAGAAATATTGTTGCTGTAGAGTCGGTGCCAGGTGTGAGTAATGCGGCCTCACTACTATGGGAGTGGAAGGTGAGAAGGTCTGAGCTTTAAAGACAGATGGCAGGCTGGTAGGAGCTGAACTGCTAGAAATGAATCAAATGAGAGAATGTTTCCCATAGATGACCTATTTAGTTAAAAGGCAGAATGACAAATGTTGCTGTATGGAAATAGAGATAATGTAGATAGGAACTCTAATATTTCGTACTTTTCTAAAACAGGTATAGATTCATGGGAGGAGGGGGTTATTCTTCCATTTTACAGAGCACTAGTGAGGCCCCATTATGGGGGTGTAAGAAGCGTAAGAAATGCAGTATTGGTCTCCAACTTGGTCCACATACTATTGAATTAGAGAAGGAACAAAGAGGGGCTACTAAGAGTAGGGCAACTAAGCTGGTAAAGAGTATGGAAAAAGTCTCATTTATGAAGAAAGACTGGCCAAGTTGGGGTTGTTTACACTGGAGAAGAGGTGGTTAAGGTGATGCGGACACAAAAAAATATGAATTTTCATTAAATGTTCCCTATAGGGCATGTTAATCATTTTTAGATAATAGGGCTGCTTGTGTAAGTAATTGTTACTTGAAGTCCCTAAACCTGACTGTTTTGCCGACCTGACTGTCCCTTCTCAGCCTGTCAGTTACAGCTTCTAATGCTAACGGCCTACTGCTGCACAAATATGGCAGCCCCCTCATAGAGAAACATAGTGGATCAGATAAGGAATGTAAAGGCATTGGGCAAATATTTTTATGGCAAAGTTATGAATAAAATGCAAAGACAATGTTATGATAGACATCAAAAAAGTTTAATTTCTGGTGTCAGTATCTCTTTAAGGGTGTGATAACTATGTAGGAATATATAAGGGTATCATATAATAATAATGCGTTATTTACCAGTAGGTCCTTCCAGCAGACCCAAGGGCACCCACTCCACTCATTCCTCCCTTTGAAGGGGAATTAGAAGAGGAATTAGAGAGGCTACAAAGGCCTTTCTCTATCTTTTCCCTTGACATGAGAAACATGTAGTATATTCTAGACAGCTCAGATATATAATATATTGAGGAACATATTTTAGCCACATGCATTTGGTTTTACAGTCACAACAAATGAGCAATGTTAATGCTTTTACCCTGGTCTAATATGGTAAATGGGGTTAGAGTAACCAATGTTTCCCAGGTCAATGTGTATATTCACTGTTTGGCAGTGGTTGTGTTGAAGAAGCAACTCCTTTTGTTGACTTACTGTCTCCATTCAGTAGTCCATCATTAATCCAAAGGGAATATTGATTTATTCTATCTGGGGGGAGAAATGTAAATCATTTTCTTATCATTTTGAGACACTCCATCCCAACTTGTGAATTCATTGTAATGCCAT
The DNA here is from genome assembly GCF_000004195.4 of Xenopus tropicalis. NCBI lineage: Eukaryota > Metazoa > Chordata > Amphibia > Anura > Pipidae > Xenopus > Xenopus tropicalis. The sequence continues at coordinate 132,803,175 of NC_030682.2, read as the reverse complement.
ATAGGCACTACAGCTACAATGCATGGTACAGGTAACAGGAATCTGTTATCCAAAATGCTCAGGACCTAAGGTTTTCCAGATAAGGGGTCTTTCCGTGATTTGGATCTCCATACCTTAAGTCTACTAAAAAAATCATTTAAACATTAAATAATAGGACTGTTCTGCCCCCAATAAGGGGTAATTATATCTTAGTTGGGATCAAGTACAGGTACTGTTTTATTATTACAGAGAAAAGGGAATCATTTAACCATTAAATAAACCCAATAGGGCTGTTCTGCCCCCAATAAGGGGTAATTATATCTTAGTTGGGATCAAGTACAGGTACTGTTTTATTATTACAGAGAAAAGGGAATCATTTAACCATTAAATAAACCCAATAGGGCTGTTCTGCCCCCAATAAGGGGTAATTATATCTTAGTTGGGATCAAGTACAGGTACTGTTTTATTATTACAGAGAAAAGGGAATCATTTAACCATTAAATAAACCCAATAGGGCTGTTCTGCCCCCAATAAGGGGTAATTATATCTTAGTTGGGATCAAGTACAGGTACTGTTTTATTATTACAGAGAAAAGGGAATCATTTAACCATTAAATAAACCCAATAGGGCTGTTCTGCCCCCAATAAGGGGTAATTATATCTTAGTTGGGATCAAGTACAGGTACTGTTTTATTATTACAGAGAAAAGGGAATCATTTAACCATTAAATAAACCCAATAGGGCTGTTCTGCCCCCAATAAGGGGTAATTATATCTTAGTTGGGATCAAGTACAGGTACTGTTTTATTATTACAGAGAAAAGGGAATCATTTAACCATTAAATAAACCCAATAGGGCTGTTCTGCCCCCAATAAGGGGTAATTATATCTTAGTTGGGATCAAGTACAGGTACTGTTTTATTATTACAGAGAAAAGGGAATCATTTAACCATTAAATAAACCCAATAGGGCTGTTCTGCCCCCAATAAGGGGTAATTATATCTTAGTTGGGATCAAGTACAGGTACTGTTTTATTATTACAGAGAAAAGGGAATCATTTAACCATTAAATAAACCCAATAGGACTGTTCTGCCCCCAATAAGGGGTAATTATATCTTAGTTGGGATCAAGTACAGGTACTGTTTTATTATTACAGAGAAAAGGGAATCATTTAACCATTAAATAAACCCAATAGGGCTGTTCTGCCCCCAATAAGGGGTAATTATATCTTAGTTGGGATCAAGTACAGGTACTGTTTTATTATTATAGAGAAAAAGGAAATAATTTTTAAAAATTTGAATTATTTGCTTATAATGGAGTCTATAGGAGATGGCCTTCCCATAATTTGGAACTTTCTGGATAATGGGTTTCCGGATAACAGATCCCATACTTGTACAAGAGAATGTCTGCTTTTATGATAAAAAGATGAACAATGGAAAATACATTTGTTTATTTTAGTTTTTTGCCATAATGTGTTGCAATTCCAAGTTCTTGCTTTAAACCTAATTGGCCTAAAAGGAGTATATTGATTCTTGCAGCACTTGTTAAATATATAGATATGCGTACCATATGCTGGTCGTTTCTATAGATTAATTCATTTCTGGCTACTTTGGTGGATCAATAACACATTCACAGCTCAAGAAATAACAGCGCGGAGCATCATTCCGAATCCCGTTGAGAGGAAAATTTCCTTTTGATATTTAGTGTGTTCCTCCATGTTTCTCTATCAATATAGCTTGTTACCTGTAATAACTCTGGATCCTTACAGCACCCTTGCTCAAATTTGCACTTCATTTCATCTCCTTGCAAAGCTTTGTGTTGTAAATGCATATCAGTAAAACAATAGGAAAAAGGTATCTGTGAGTTATCTCACACTGTGCAATTTGCACTGAATTCTACATATACCCTGAATACTTGGGCAGATTTGCCCATACGGCCTGATAGAGAAAAAAACACTTTTCATACACAAATGGTGGATGAGATTGACTGTTTCATGCCCATATCCAACCTTTCTGACTATTAATCATTTTGGCAGATTGCCTGGGGTTAGTATGTATTGTAATATAGTATTTATCCAGTCTATTCTACAGTAAGTAACCTAGCTTGGCAAGTAAAGGACCATAACCTAGAATAACTTTAGTCCTTTATACAATGTGTACCCTTGTTTATAATGGAGTTCAGTACTCTATACAATAAGGGTCATATTTATTGTGCTGTGTCAAAAGCAGCGAGAAAATTCACCAGGCTTCGCTGTGTAAAAAACAGCGTATATTCAACGTAATTTTTCTACGCGTTTTTTCTTCCAGCGGAACTTACGTAAAATAACGGCGTAAAATCTGCTGTTCAGATGGCGATCTTCTCCGTTTGTTTTACACAGCTTTTGACACCGTTTTTTCATTTTACACAGCTTAATAAATATGCCCCTAAGTATCCTAGCCTACAAGGAGTCTAGTCATTTTCTAGTCATCTACCCTATCCTAAAATGCATCCAGTCTTCCTGGCCCTAGTCCAGAAAAAGTCCAATACAACTTTTTGCTCATTACCCCCTTTGATGTTGCTCCCGGTGGCCTCAAAGTACAGTAGGTGCCCATTTTTAAATTTCTGGCTTGGAGACAAGTTTTGGAGACACCATTTTACTCCATGCAGTACCTCCTGCAGTCCAAATTGGGCTACCAAATAGCCAATCACAGGCCTTATCTGGCATTCCCACTAACACTTTTACATCTAAGTGTGGTTCATGAGTAAAAGAAGGTCGGGGATCCCTGCTTTATGCAATAAGACCCCTAGCCCAGAATGGGTGCAGACCTCTATAAAGTAAGAGCAATGACTTGGCGCTCTGGAAATGATAGGTTCGATTTCTCCGTTTAGAAGACAAATATGTAGGTTCTGCGGTTACAATAAAACCTTTACTCCTACTATAAGTGTTTTGAAGATTTTCTCAGCATGAAAGAATACACAAGCGCGGAAGCATTTCTCTGCAAGGGCACAAGCACAGCGGGAGAAGCCCCCCAGTAAACTCGATATCTCATGGTTCTGTTATTTCTTTTCTTCTTCTCAATACTCTTATATTTAAAGGAATATCTAACAGCGGAGTGGAAAAAAAGCTGTGAATTCCAGTGAATTACAAGCCATGGCACAACACATGTATCTATGCAGCCTATAATCAAATTCTAAGAAAGGCATCCAGCTGGCAATAAAAGAGAGAACGAAGCAACAAAATCCAGCTGTGATGGACCAGGGTGCCCTGCGGTGTATAATCTCTAAATGCCAACAGACTGTAGTGGCCGCAAACCTGCCAGCCCAGTAGCGCCACTGAGTGGATCTAAATTACAAAAAATTCTATTCAGAATAAAATATATTTGCAGGTTTGGCCAACATTGTCTATTCCTAATTTTAAATTAAAATATTTTATTATGCTTGTCCTTTGTTATTAAACTGTCTAACTACACAGAGGCATGTGTTTATTTGGTGTGGGGGATTACTACAAATGGCAGAAGAGGCAATACTGTTTTCAAAGGAGGAGACAGCGACAACCAGTATAGTTTTCAAGCAGGTATGTGCCTGTGTTTTATACATAGCACTCTCTCCCGCACTTTTCAATTCACATAATAAATTAAAGTTTATTCTTCTCATACCAAAAGGCAGACTGGTACAATGGCAGACTGTATATCTCACCAACCTGCTTTTTGCCAGTTCCCCAGCCACTCTGAATGTTGCTTAATCAAGAACATTATGAAAATGTTACCCACAAGCATTCCCCATAGCTATCTCACATGCACGAGCACATTCCCCACTTCCTTCTCCTTGAACAGAGAGCTCACTCACAGCCCCTCCCACATTCATTCCAGCACCTGTACTGGCTTCTTCAGCCTGAGTGAACACAGCCCTTGTTATTTTCCCCCATCTGCTGTGTTTCAGAGCGTGGGTCAGAAATACCTTCCCTCTAGGTAACACAAAGAAACCTGTTGGCCCCCAAGTCCCAGCTAACTACAAATGAGAGTCATACAACATAATTGACCAGAAAAAAAGATGAAGGTAACATTTAACCAAACTCAGCAATAAGTAAAGGTTATTCCGTGCTACGTGGCGTCTCTGTAGCATAAGGACTAGACTAATTAGGGATAGCGCTCGGTCAGACTAAAATTGCCGTTCATTAGAACTGATATTCTTCCTTGGATTTTACGGACATTAAATAATCATAAGCACAATCACCTGTTGACTTCACTGAATAATAATGGCTGAAATTAGCTCTGGGGAATATCTAAAAGCGGCTCTTGATCATGGTTAATTTGTATTAAGGGGAACCTTTCCCGTAACAGCAATTTCGGCGTTCAGAGTAAAGGCAAGAAGGGAAATACTTTCTTATACAAAGCGACAAGCCTCTCCCACTTATGTTATATTAATGGCAGCTCTGTGCTATCAAACAAGCAGCGCCTACATTCGGAATATTAACCGCTCTATAGCTGGGTTTAACTGCTTTATTGCAGCAGATATCAGGCATCATTAGCAAATAGACAGATATAATTCATTCTCAATGATAGGACACTATACACCACCACTACCAGCCCAAAAATTGTTCAAAGTTTAGATATACTATTAAATTCCTTGGGTCATCGGGGAACTAAGTTAAAGGGGAACACCACCCAAAAACAACTTAAGCTTTTTGAAAAATAATCATAATTTCAAGCAACAACATGAATTAAAAAATATGCAGCATTTTCATGATTTATAATGTAATAATATGGTTTGGAACAGTTCCCTAAGCCCCGCCCCCTGTTCCCCTGCTGATCTGGCTGACTTATTTGAAACTCGGGAGAAGATCCGCTCGCTTGGTGACATCGTCAAGTGAGTGGATCTGAAGGTGTATGGCCACCTTTACTGTAGTCGATTGCCTTCAGCCTGCATCCTCCCAATCCCACAATTCCCTGCACCCGAGATGTCAATAAGGAAAGGAACATCCCAATGCAATGCATTGTGGGTTATGTAGTTCCTGCATGCTGGCTGTGGAGAAGTTGTTACAATTTGTAACAGTGTTTTAGTCCCTCCTCCCCTGCCAGGATTTCAAATGATGCAGAAAGAGAAGAACTGTTTTGCAGCTGGATTTCAGCATATAAAATTAGTATTTATTCATACATTTTGAAAGAACAGATTACAGTGATAGGTATATTAGGGGTTTCTGTGAGGCTCTTTAACAAATGTTGGTTCAGAAGCCAACATTTGTTATAACTATGCACGCAGGCTCAACCAATCACCAACTTTTAAAAACAATAAGGCAAAACTGGCTACACAAGCTCAGTGGGAATGTGGAATCATTTCAATCTGTCATAATTAGTTAAGTACTTTAGCAGTAAATATGACAAAACAGTAAACATGTCATTGTAATTAGCAGAAACATATTTACGAGTTTCACTACTGAAAGAATGGCCCTGGTCAAGCCTTTGTTTCTAATCAGTGACAGGCCAGGCAGCAATAATGAGAATGGAATGGACTAATGTAATAACCTTCATTATGAGTGGAGTTTTGGGCAAATGTGGCAGAATAAAGCCTGATTTTGTTTTAGCCCCCGGGGGTCTGTGACCTCTGACTAGTTTCTTAATTACTCTAATTCTCACTTCCAGTGCAGATTAATGTGCTGCCTGACACAGTCGTTGTCTAATAATTGCGCTACATAATTACTTTCCAGCTATTTGCCTCTAGATTCTCCATAGGAAGTGCATAAATATATGGCTTTCTCTCTAGCCAAGTGCCAGGAATTAGAAAATCTGTCTTAAATTCAACCAAAAGTAACAATACAGTCCAATGTGCCCCCATATTGGGCTCGGTGCCTGCAGCTATCACAGTAAAGGCAGTTTTTGGGTAAATTTCATCATAGTTTCACAGTAAGGGCAGTTTTTTGGGTGAAATTCATCATATTTTCACAGTAAGAGCAGGTTTTTTGGGGTGAAATACATTCATCATATTTTCACAGTTAGGGTAGTTTTTGGATAAATGTAATCATATTTTCACAATAAGGGAAGTTTTTGGGTAAAATTCATCATATTTTCACAGTAAGGGCAATTTGTGGGTAAAAGTCATCATAGTTTCACAGTAAGGGTAGTTTGTGGGTAAAATTAATCATATTTTTACAGTAAGGGCAGTTTTTTGGGTAAAATGTATCATATTTTCACAGTAAGGGTAGTTTCTTGGTTGAAATTCATCATATTTTCACAGTTAGGGTAGTTTTTGGGTAAATGTCATCATATTTTCACAGTAAGGGAAGTTTTGGGGTAAAATTCATTATATTTTCACAATAAGGGTAGTTTGTGGGTAAAATTCATCATATTTTCACAGTAAGGGTAGTTTTTAGGTTCAATTTATCATATTTTCCCCCTCTAGGTATGCTTTTGTGAACTGGATACAAAACATTTTAAAAACATGTGCAGAGTACAATTTTGGACACAAATCACCACTTTTTTTTTACCTATAAAGCAGCATTTTCCAAAACTATGGTTAAGCTTTATCTTGTGTCCACCATAATTGCACTTGTGTTTTGAGGCAAATCAGGAGCAACTACTTGCATCTAGTATTTCTGGGTAAGGGCTGCATCACTTCTGGAGCACAAGCTCAAAATAACATTTGCATCCAATTCACTGGTTGCATGTCTGGTTCCGTTATTGATGCACCCCACTGTGGGAACCCTGGAGCTACTGCCAGGTCTGGGGTGGGGTAGCCTCAAGGCTGTCCAGTGTCATTAGGCACAGCTTTGCACTATTCAGCAAAAGAGGCAGAATAGACCTACTGACAAGCGTGTGTAAGTGTTGGAGCATGTTTAGGTGCAAATACCAGTCTCCATCTGTCCATTATAAACTTTACAAAAAAATGATCATTATTAAAAGTCAACCATGATTCATATTCCTTCAATCAACAGTTACACTGGAGTGAAAATGCCACTAGGCCCAGCGTGCAGAAGCATTTCTATCAGTCAGATTTCAGCTGGATGTCAGAATATGATTGTGACACAGATGACAGCCAAAAAAATTTGCCCAGAGCTGAAACATGATGCATCTTTGATCTTATTCAACAAAATAACCCAAATGCCTGTTTCCATCCATCCCTATGATGCTGTATAGCAGAGGCCCCCAACCTTTTTTTTACATTTGAGACATATTAAAATAAGTCGGGGAGCAACAGAAACATAAAAACATAGTTCCTGGTGGTGCCAAATATGGCCTGTGATTGGTTATTTGGTAGTCTCTATATGGACTGGCAGCCTACAGGAGGATCTGTTGGTCAGTACACCTGGTTTTATGCAACAAAAACTTGCCCCCAAGTCAGGAATTCAAAAAATAACTCCCTGGTTTGGGGGCACTGAGAGCAACATCCAAGGGGTTGGGGGGCAACATGTTACTACTGAGCCACTGGTTGGGAGTCACTGATATATAGTTATGGTTTGCATGAAAAACATTATTTATTATTTTAGGTGACATTCAGTGGAGAACGAGCAGGTAATATGATTCTTATTTTTGTTTTAGTGTGAAAAGAATATGATAAATGCTAGCACAAATTTGTAAATTTTTGAATTAAATCTATACCCAGTCAAAAAATGTGCTTCCTAATTATAGCCACAGATACAAGTGCTAGAGCGCTAAGGGCTAAATTGCTCCCCCTAGTGCTCATTTACAAAGCACTCTGATCTGGAGCATTACTGTACTCTGCACCTTGGGTTGAATTGAAATATACAGAAATGATCAGAGCGTGGGCACAAGGCAACTCTGTACTTACTTCCTGCCATAGGACTCTGCTGCTCCCTGCTGGGTTGGCACTAGGGCGAGGCACCTAGGGTACATTAAAGGAGGGGTGCAGACAAGAAGGAAATAGAAATAAAATGGGGGAGTGACAGCCAGTGATTTGCAAGAGCGAGGGCCTGTGGAAGCAGGGAGGTGTCTGAGCGGAGAGATGGGCTGTTGGGATACTAGGTAAAGTAACATTACTCGGCACAGTTTTGCCAGATATGCCACTTAGGATTCAGGATTTCAGCTGTCACTTACTAAATAAAAATACGATAAAATTATATTTTCTTCAAAGACAAACCTAATGCTATATAATAAACTGACAATTTTAAAAAGTGCAGATATTAAACCTCTCTTACGTATATATTTTCAGCTTAAGGAGATGAATGCCATAAATACGTGGGGGCAAAGTACTTTATTTTCTGATTGACCTTTTACTATTTCCCTAGCACTATAAATGCCCTGTGTTTCTCATTAAATCCGTTTCCTGCAATACAATATTATCATCCAATAAAATGTATAAGCATTTGCCAACTTACTCGCTTGTTACGGCTTGAAAAACTCTACATGCCCAATGAATTATAGAACACCATAGAAATCTTGTAAACAGGCTGACCTTTCCATTTAGTAATGAATTCAACCGCCAGTAAAGCCCCTCAGCCCAAATATCCTAAGTGTACTTAATTCTTTACAAGCAAATAAATTAGTGAGTGGGAAAAAACATCAGGAAAGGGCTTTGGGTGCACTGGGTGCGTGCGTAGCATTTAGGGTCAGTTTAGGAGGTGGCAGAGTGCCCTACCGTTAAAAAACAAAGAAAATAAAAACCTGTGTTCATATACAGGTATGGCACCTGGGGTTTTCTGGATAAGGGATTTATCTGTAATTATACCTTAAGTCTGCTAAAAATGATTTGAATATTTAATAAACCCAATAGGACCGTTCTGCCCCAATAAGGGGTAATTATATCTTAGTTGGGATCAAGTACAGGTACTGTTTTATTATTACAGAGAAAAGGGAATCATTTAACCATTAAATAAACCCAATAGGGCTGTTCTGCCCCCAATAAGGGGTAATTATATCTTAGTTGGGATCAAGTACAGGTACTGTTTTATTATTACAGAGAAAAGGGAATCATTTAACCATTAAATAAACCCAATAGGGCTGTTCTGCCCCAATAAGGGGTAATTATATCTTAGTTGGGATCAAGTACAGGTACTGTTTTATTATTACAGAGAAAAGGGAATCATTTAACCATTAAATAAACCCAATAGGGCTGTTCTGCCCCCAATAAGGGGTAATTATATCTTAGTTGGGATCAAGTACAGGTACTGTTTTATTATTACAGAGAAAAGGGAATCATTTAACCATTAAATAAACCCAATAGGGCTGTTCTGCCCCCAATAAGGGGTAATTATATCTTAGTTGGGATCAAGTACAGGTACTGTTTTATTATTACAGAGAAAAGGGAAACCATTTCTAAAAATTAGAATTATTTGCTTATAATGGAGTCTATGGGAGACCGCCTTCCAGTAATTCAGAACTTTTTGGATAATGGGTTTCCGGATAACAGATCCCATACCTGTACTTTACATTTGAAGTATGGTTGGCATATAAATGTGCCAGGGAAAGAAGTATAGGTCTTAATCAATCATTGCTGTTTGTCTTACAGAGATGGTTTGAAGCCATAGCTCCCTGAACTGGGTTAGGCTTTTCATGAGTTCAAGGAGATTTATATCCTACCATAAAACTTCATATAAATTTCAAACTTTGAGCAATTTTACATTATTTCTTTTTTGTGTGTGTAACCTGGCCCTCCCCTACTGTTTAGCCCGGGCAAACACTGAAGCAAGAGGCAAAAATGTAACAGGGGGGGAATCCCAGTATCCCAGCAAGCCAGTCCGACACTACCCGGGGCCCCTGCAAAGACGTTTTTCAGTAAGGGAGCATCTCAAAACCCCAGCCCTTGCCCCCATTCCCCCGCTGTACGTGCGTTTGCTCCCTCTATCACAAGCCGCGGCGCTGTGCCGAGGAGCTTACACTGAAGCAGGTGTGATGCTTCCCTGGAACTTTTTTTCAGTGCTGCCAATTATGCAATGCCTGTTCTTTCAGAATGAGAAAACAGCACAGTATTTATTATTCAGTGTGATTTTATAACACTTGCCATGAAATTGTACAGAAAATCCACGTTTCAGTTGTTCACAGAATTAACAACAGTAGCACAATTACTTTTGCAATGACAATGGGGTTAATAATTTACAATGATTCATATTTCCAGGTAAGTGGCACTATAGCTTACAAATAGTGATATCTCTTTATTGCTTTGTTAGTCGGTATTCCAAACCATTTGCCATGGATGCCTTCAGTCTCACTGCACCGTTGGTCAGTGTTGGACCGGAAGCCATTAGGTCACAAGTAGAAGCATGTTAGGTACGTTATGGGTTTCCATGGGAAATTATACTTCCAACCCTTTACGTCTGTGGAGGGCTGCAGGATTAACACCTTTTTCCGAATGGATAAGACCCTTCAGAATATAGAATGCATTCTACCTGCCTCCATTCACACATATCTGACTAAAGAAAATATTCTTTAGAAGTAGTAGTCAGCACAACACCTTGTATTTAATTTGTAGCAGTGCAGGTTCCCCAATGGCCACTTTCCATCGGCATATCCAGGTACAAAACGATCCAGAACAGCACCTCTTGTCTTTTAAATTAAAATGCCTTTATTGCAAATTTCAGGGGCAAACAACAGCAACGTTTCAGGTCATGTGTGGCCTTTTATCAAGCTTGACCACTTGCGATAGGGCCGGCAGCACATATAGGGTCCCATTGCGGCCTGCATTGCTTCATAACATGGGGGGGAATATAGGTCTCTGCATTACATACTGGAGCACAGAAACCTGCCCCAGTAACTTTACTTGGAATGAATACTCTTGGAAGCAAAAATATATTTTTCCAGAAGTGATGCCAAGATTTTTCTGCTAGCTAAAAACAGAATTTATTCTCACCCTAAGCCTGAGATGTTCAAGGAAAAAGGAAACAAAGAAATGCAATCATAGCCCAATTTATGCTAGAATGTCTATTGGGGTCATTTACCAACTGTAGATACCAGACAGAAGCACAAGAACACTAATGGGGTTATATAATATAAGACACTAAGTTTGCCCAGGAGCAGTAACCCATAGCAACCAATCAGCAGGTAGCATTTACTGGTCACTTGTTTAAAAGCTAACATCTTATTGGTTGCTATGGGTTACTGCTCCTGGGCAAGCTTAGTGCCTTTTATTACATATGGGTGTTATTTATGTGCTTTTGCACTCTTTAGTGCTCTTGTACTTCCGTCTGTGTCTGGCGCTGCACCTTGTGCCAGATAAAAAAAAATGCAGCAGAAGGTGCAGTGTCATGGGCACAAGGCACTTAAGTACAGGGTCGGACTGGGCCAGCAGGACACTAGGAAAAAACCTGGTGGGCCCCAGCCCTCATGGGCCCTGCCGACCCAGACCCATTTCACACCGGCACTATGAGATAGTCACACTTGGGGGCAGGGGAAGAGGCTGGTGGGGCACCCCTAGGGCGGCAGCCCTGGTGGGCCCTACACACCCGAATCCGGCCCTGCTTATATACATGGCACAGTTGCAGCCTGCGACCCTCAGCATTCCCCAACTTTACATTAAAATATAATCATTTATAAGAGCTACAAACATCAAAAAATGAAAATAATTTATAGATTCTTTGAGCCCAACCATCATATATGAAAATATATGTCTTGTCAGCCACAGTAGTCATTTTATACTAATGCTTTTTTATAGTAGTGAGAGCTATAAGGGACATTTGACTCCTGTTTATAAGACTCTAAAGCTGGCCATACACGTGGCGATCTCACGATGTTTCGTACGACCGTCGGTCGCACGAAACATCGTCAGATCCGCCACACACCATTCAGGGCTGAATCGGCAGGTAAGGAGGTAGAAACAATAGGATTTCTACCTCCTTCTGCCGATTCAGCTCTGAAGGGAGAATTTTGGTCAGGCGCCTTCTATGGCGCCCGATCAAAATTTTCTAACTTGGCCGATCGGCGAGCCGACCGATTTCAGCAGCTTCCTGCGATATCGGTCGGCTCGCTGACATGCCATACACGCACCGATTATCGTACGAAACGAGGTTTCGTACGATAATATCGGTGCGTGTATGGCCACCTTAAGACTGGGCCCAGTGTTATCTACGTAAACAGCCGAGATGTTATCTGCCATGTAAATGCTCTCTCCCAATTGATTTCTTGCATGATGTGAAATTAGCCAAAGTAAAACTCAAACAAGCATCCTCGAGGAACCGGATAAGACGCACAGACGCCATCACTCAAGGCCTTAGTGAGAATCACATCCCTAATATTAAAAAGTCATATTTTTTGACATTTACAGTCTATTTGAAATGTCAATAAACCAATGAAGTCCATGCAATTAGTGTAGATATATTTACCTTGAATCTTTCATCAGGAAGAAGCTCTTGCATCTCAGTTACCTTGTCCCTGGGGGTCATTTATATATGGACAGCCCTGCTTCAATCAAATTTTGCCCTTGGTTCTACTACAGCTACAGACATTGCAGAATACTGTCTTGCTGCAGGTATAAGTATTGAGGACTGGGTAATTGTCTTTTAAGTTGCACATATATATACCTGGCAATTATAGCCTTATTATGTATCCCTTGTGGTATGTAGAGGTTCCATCATGTAATTCCATTAGATAATAGCCTGTCCAAGCAGAAAATTTGGTCTGCCTATTCCTCGATTCGGCATATGTAAGGGGCTGGTAGAGACAAGAACTGCACCTCTCTATATCCATTCTCATCAATGCTATTGGCATATTCAATGCTATGCCTGACAAAGGGCCATTTTTAATAGAGCGATCTGTCCAGGTAACTAATAAAGGCTGTGACTTCTTCCCAGACCTATCAATGGCACATAGTAAAATATTTTTTTCTGCATGTAGTCAGCCACATTGTACAATATTCACCCATTCTGCCATGGGCAGATCAATTGGGTAACATGGTCGTACAGGCCAGCTGAGGCTTTGGAACAGTGATCTCCAACCTGTGGCTCATGAGTAACATGTTACTCCCCACCCCCTTGGATGTTGCTCTCCATGACCTCAAAGCAGGTTCTAATTTTAAAATTCTGGGTTTGGAGGAAAGTTTTAAAAGCATAGAAGAAACTAATTTACCCCAAGCAGAGCCTTCTACCCCATGGGGCTACCAAATAGCCATCCTTATCTGGCATCTCTGGCTCTTCAACACTTTTTACCTCTGATAGTGGCTCATGAGTAAAAAAGGTTGGGGACCCCTGCTTTACAACAATGCATACTGTGATCCCTATGCACTCAATGTGACCCCCACTCTATCATTCTATCTACTTTTCAGCATCCTACCCCAATTCCAGGGCTTGCTACTCCCACACAGAAATAGACATGTTCCTACTGTTTCATGGCATAAATTATGAAGAGTTTGAATTTTTCCGTTAACGTGTTCATTAAACACCGCTTGTTTCCAACAACATAATTAAGTGCCATCTATTTGTTTAAAACATTTGATTTAAACACTAAAATGTGTGTATAGATATATAATTCTATAAACAGACCTTCTGGTGCTGAACATTCTGAGAGATGATTCCTGTTACATCCACAACGTGTGTTTTTTCTGTCTTCGTTGTGAGCCTGTAAAATGACACAAAGGCATTGGATAAAGACGTGCCCACAGGTTATACTTATTGATAACGTTAGTATTTATGATCTATCTGACACGGTAGCTGAACAGCTGAGGTGCATGTTATTGTGTTTTATCCATTCATTAGTTCATACTTTTGGGGAATAAAACATTTCTAGAATGTACCTCCCTTCCTATTATCATTAATGTTCAACCCACTTACTATTATTAAGAATAAAAATCACTAAATCATTACCAGATTGTCCCCCCCCCCACCTTTCCTGAGTTTCATTCTTATTACAACCAAAGCTGGATGATGACGACTACAGTTGACCTCCCGTATATGTTTCTCTTGAAGAGCACTGATGTATTTTTTTATAAAGCTTTGTGTATATAAATATCATTCTCTGTTCAAGGCTGCACCACTGAGCTAGGATAACAAATGTTTTCCTTGCCAACAGAACATCTAGATATTCTGCAATGATAAGGAATGGTGAGGTATGGAAAGCTAGCAAGCAAACAGCATTGAATGATCTAATGATCATCTAAAGATCTAATGCCTTGGTTGGCAGAAAGGCCTGTTTTACCCCCTAATAATACTAATTCATGACTTGACCCAAGTGCCATATGACAGGGTAGGACTTTGTATCAGGTCCTACTGGCCCAAATAATCTGTGAACTCATTAGAGTAGTATCTATGGGCGTTGCAACATGAAGCAGGCAAGCATCTGTAAATGACTTGATACAAGGGGTTAAGTAATAAAATGTACAAAGTTTCCTATAGGTCTAGACACCTACAACAACCAATCAGCAGAAAGCATTTACTGCCGCAGATTTTTCTGTAATCTTCCTTAGTTCTGCGTAATTTCTGGGTGCACGTGCGCAGTAAGCATTCAGTGATGTCTTCCTAAGCCATTGCGCATGCATGGGTAGCAATTTTTCAGCTTCAGGGGGAATTTGTGCATGTGTGTGACATCACTTCCAGGGGTGCGTGCTCATATATGATGTCACTTCCAGTCTTTGGCAGAAATTTTTGGCACACCAAAGTATCCTCCAATTACCTTATGTTGAAAGTCAACAGCTCAGTTTATGCTTTGTTCTTTTTCATACATATGGGGGATTGAGTTTAGTAACCCGCCGACACTTCACACCCATGCCCATAATATATTAAAAAAAGATATACACTTCCACCATGATCACAGCTTGTTTTAAATTAAGCCAGAAAGGCAAGAAAGAGTCATGGAACCCTAGCATCAACAGGGGCCTTTTGGGCAAAAGATATGATATTTCTGGCATATATACACCAGGGATGTCCAACCTGCACACTCAGTTGTTGAAGCTTGTTGGAGCTTGCGTCCAACCTCCTGCATTGCCTTTTTCTGCTCCTGACTAAAGGTCCCCATACACGGGCCGATTCTAGCTGCCGATATGGGTCCCTTAGACCGATTCGGCAAGTAATCGCCCCGTGTATGGGCACTACCGACGGGCCTGCCCGACCGATATCTGGCCTGAAATCGGTTAAAAAATCTAGTCGGATCGGGGACCACATAGGCTCGTTGATGCGGTCCCCAGACTGACTTTGCCTATACCCGTCGTTATAATTCGATGGTTTGGCCCCAGGGCTGGATTCTTCCAATATTGCGCACCCGTAGGTGGGGGATATCAAGAGAAGATCGCCAAGCGAGCGGATCTGAAGGTGTATGGGCACCTTAACTGTAGTCGACTGTCCTCAGTGCCTTCAGCCTGCATCCTCCCAATCCCACAATTCCCTGCACCCCGAGATGTCAATAAGGATCCGTCAAGCGAGCGCATCTGAAGGTGTATGGGGACTTTAAGACTAAATCACATTTCTATCTCTTACGAATAACCCAGCGCTTGGGGATGATCTCAGAACGTATAGGGCTGGAATTCTACATAGTAACTGGCGGGGGTAAAAAATAAACACAGAAAGAAGAGCTGTTATGTAAGCCTCTTTGCTGGGCTAATGTCAGAAAGGAGACTTAAGAGTTCAATTCTGTCTAAGATGGATCTGAGCAAATCCCTATCATGGAGGGCGTATTATTGCTAAGAAACACAGCAATACACTTTTCCAGCCTAAAAGGCACATTCTCGTGCAGATTTTCCAGCAAATTAGCTGCGCACTCAGCAAGAGAAGCTCGTTTGTATCATTATAAATGCACACAGACATCCTATCCCCCGCGTCGTACAAACACTCGTCATATTCTATATACATAGATTTCATTTACTATATACATACCCTTACACTATATGAACACAGACACTCACATTATTTATTCATGGAAATATAGCATTTCTTCTCAAAAAGGTTCTTTGCAATTTAATGCATTATAAATACGTCTGAGACTACAGATCCTAGTGCTAATGTTCTGGGTCCGTTTTTCTTTTTGGTGCCTAACAGATTTTTAATTCATTATCTTGAATTATTTAAAAGGAAAGTATTCGACTTATAGTAGCTATTATGTTCCTTTTAGTTGCCTTAAATATGTTAGGGGCATAACTGGCTACTGCCTGTGTAGGCTGACCTATACGCTTGCTATTGTTGCATTGATATGTGGCAGTGGTAGTGGATATCTGTAGCACAGGGATACAAAAGAGATCAGAATAACCATTTTTGAGAATTTTTTCTGATCTAGAGATTTTATATTTTGTTTTTATTCTTTGTTTTCCCTTATTCAGAAATTCTTACTCTTAGTGAATCTGGACCACTTGGGAGATCTCAGTAATATTCTAAATACATTAAAATATTCCCCTACTGTAATTAAGCAGATCATGCATTTGTTCTGCTCCCAATGCCTATATATACACAACCTTTATTCTATTTTAACCACATCTACACAGACTGGATTGGGCACACACTAATCAAACAACGTGCACCGTAAGAGAATGATACCATAACCTGTCAGAGGTTGCTGAGGTTCAATGACTTAGTTTGAATCCATTCCTTATCCCTTAATATGCCTTAAAGTCTAAAGATATATAGGTCACATACACTGGATTAACCTAGCTACTTCATTTGACTTAACCGCAACTACTTTTCCTTTTATGCCAACAACGAGTCCTCCCAGTGAAATTCTGCAGGTAAAATCTCCAGTTCCCTTAATTAAAAAGCATGTGGCAATGTAAATTGTGTTTGTATTTCTTTCCTGCTTTTATAAATATGATCCACAGATTGTTTGGCCACTAGGACATTTTTTGGGAGTCACAAGATTGGAATACAAACCTGTAAAGTTCTAGGCTAAATCACACACATGGCTTATGTCATTCTGTATTATTTCTGGTTTATAATAGCCTCTCAGGTGGTGTGACTGTGAGAAAGCAGGTATAGCAGGGAGAGATGGTGCCTATAGTAGCAGTGGGGGGATAATAGCCTCTGGGAAGGGACTGTGGCTGTGGGATAGCAGGTATAGTAGGGAGAGATGGTGCCTATAGTAGCAGTGGGGGGATAATAGCCTCTGGGAAGGGACTGTGGCTGTGGGATAGCAGGTATAGTAGGGAGAGATGGTGCCTATAGTAGCAGTGGGGGGATAATAGCCTCTGGGAAGGGACTGGGGCTGTGGGATAGCAGGTATAGTAGGGAGAGATGGTGCCTATAGTAGCAGTGGGGGGATAATAGCCTCTGGGAAGGGACTGGGGCTGTGGGATAGCAGGTATAGTAGGGAGAGATGGTGCCTATAGTAGCAGTGGGGGATAATAGCCTCTGGGAAGGGACTGGGGCTGTGGGATAGCAGGTATAGTAGGGAGAGATGGTGCCTATAGTAGCAGTGGGGGGATAATAGCCTCTGGGAAGGGACTGTAGCTGTGGGATAGCAGGTATAGTAGGGAGAGATGGTGCCTATAGTAGCAGTGGGGGGATAATAGCCTCTGGGAAGGGACTGTAGCTGTGGATAGCAGGTATAGTAGGGAGAGATGGTGCCTATAGTAGCAGTGGGGGGATAATAGCCTCTGGGAAGGGACTGTAGCTGTGGGATAGCAGGTATAGTAGGGAGAGATGGTGCCTATAGTAGCAGTGGGGGGATAATAGCCTCTGGGAAGGGACTGGGGCTGTGGGATAGCAGGTATAGCAGGGAGAGATGGTGCCTATAGTAGCAGTGGGGGGATAATAGCCTCTGGGAAGGGACTGGGGCTGTGGGATAGCAGGTATAGTAGGGAGAGATGGTGCCTATAGTAGCAGTGGGGGGATAATAGCCTCTGGGAAGGGACTGGGGCTGTGGGATAGCAGGTATAGTAGGGAGAGATGGTTCCTATAGTAGCAGTGGGGGGATAATAGCCTCTGGGAAGGGACTTGGGCTGTGGGATAGCAGGTATAGTAGGGAGAGATGGTTCCTATAGTAGCAGTGGGGGGATAATAGCCTCTGGGAAGGGACTGGGGCTGTGGGATAGCAGGTATAGTAGGGAGAGATGGTGCCTATAGTAGCAGTGGGGGGATAATAGCCTCTGGGAAGGGACTGTGGCTGTGGGATAGCAGGTATAGTAGGGAGAGATGGTGCCTATAGTAGCAGTGGGGGGTAATAGCCTCTGGGAAGGGACTGGGGCTGTGGGATAGCAGGTATAGTAGGGAGAGATGGTGCCTATAGTAGCACTGGGGGGATAATAGCCTCTGGGAAGGGACTGGGGCTGTGAGATAGCAGGTATAGTAGGGAGAAATTGTGCCTATAGTAGCAGTGGGGAGATAATAGCCTCAGGGAAGGGACTAGGGCTGTGGGATAGCAGGTATAGTAGGGAGAGATGGTTCCTATAGTAGCAGTGGGGGGATAATAGCCTCTGGGAAGGGACTGGGGCTGTGGGATAGCAGGTATAGTAGGGAGAGATGGTGCCTACTGCCTATAGTAGCAGTGGGGGGATAATAGCCTCTGGGAAGGGACTGGGGCTGTGGGATAGCAGGTACAGTAGAGAGAGATGGTGCCTATAGTAGCAGTGGGGGGATAATAGCCTCTGGGAAGGGACTGGGGCTGTGGGATAGCAGGTATAGTAGGGAGAGATGGTGCCTATAGTAGCAGTGGGGGGATAATAGCCTCTGGGAAGGGACTGGGGCTGTGGGATAGCAGGTATAGTAGGGAGAGATGGTGCCTATAGTAGCAGTGGGGGGATAATAGCCTCTGGGAAGGGACTGGGGCTGTGGGATAGCAGGTATAGTAGGGAGAGATGGTGCCTATAGTAGCAGTGGGGGGATAATAGCCTCTGGGAAGGGACTGTGGCTGTGGGATAGCAGGTATAGTAGGGAGAGATGGTGCCTATAGTAGCAGTTGGATAATAGCCTCTGGGAAGGGACTGGGGCTGTGGGATAGCAGGTATAGTAGGGAGAGATGGTGCCTATAGTAGCAGTTGGATAATAGCCTCTGGGAAGGGACTGGGGCTGTGGGATAGCAGGTATAGTAGGGAGAGATGGTGCCTATAGTAGCAGTGGGATAATAGCCTCTGGGAAGGGACTGGGGCTGTGGGATAGCAGGTATAGTAGGGAGAGATGGTTCCTATAGTAGCAGTGGGGGGATAATAGCCTCTGGGAAGGGACTGGGGCTGTGGGATAGCAGGTATAGTAGGGAGAGATGGTGCCTATAGTAGCACTGGGGGGATAATAGCCTCTGGGAAGGGACTGGGGCTGTGAGATAGCAGGTATAGTAGGGAGAAATTGTGCCTATAGTAGCAGTGGGGAGATAATAGCCTCAGGGAAGGGACTAGGGCTGTGGGATAGCAGGTATAGTAGGGAGAGATGGTTCCTATAGTAGCAGTGGGGAGATAATAGCCTCTGGGAAGGGACTGGGGCTGTGGGATAGCAGGTATAGTAGGGAGAGATGGTGCCTACTGCCTATAGTAGCAGTGGGGGGATAATAGCCTCTGGGACGGGACTGGGGCTGTGGGATAGCAGGTACAGTAGAGAGAGATGGTGCCTATAGTAGCAGTGGGGGGATAATAGCCTCTGGGAAGGGACTGGGGCTGTGGGATAGCAGGTATAGTAGGGAGAGATGGTGCCTATAGTAGCAGTGGGGGGATAATAGCCTCTGGGAAGGGACTGGGGCTGTGGGATAGCAGGTATAGTAGGGAGAGATGGTGCCTATAGTAGCAGTGGGGGGATAATAGCCTCTGGGAAGGGACTGGGGCTGTGGGATAGCAGGTATAGTAGGGAGAGAATTTTATTAAAATATATTAAACAAATACAATAAAACAATAATTACATTTCAATCAAACAAAAAAAATACATATAAATCAATATCACATCAAAAAAAACAAAAAAAAAACAAAGCGTACCTCCCTCCAAAGCATCTTATTTTTTACAGATCATTATAAAACACATATCAAGAGGCATCTTTATGTTTCTTTTTTTGAGAATTGTCCAAACATTTCCCAGCAGTCCGTTTAACCTGTACCCGCACACCTGCCCCCTGACTCTCCATCACATCTTGCTCCCCCAAATCCCCTTCCTCCAGTGACTCCTTTTCTGCCCCCTGAGACTGAAAAGCCCCTTCCCTTTTGCTCTTCTTCCTGCTGGAGATGATATCAGATGAGAGGCTTTTCCTTTTCTCCCTCTCCTCCTCCTCCTCCATTCTCTCCAACTCTACCTGTTCTTCTGCTAAATCCCCCCATGACTTCCCTCCTGGCAAAACAAACCTATTTTCAGTTGGGAGGGTAATTACACCTGGGCACTGAGCCTCCTTAGCTTTATTTGATTTGCTGCCCACCACTATCCAACCATCCCTTCCACCTCCCTCCTCTTGGGCTGCCTGTACCTTTGTCTGTTTGTTCTCTCTCTCCTTCCCTCTCACCTCTGTTGGGCGCCCCCTGTCTGTTTCTTTTCCCCCACCTGCCCTCTCTTCCCCCCTTCCCTCAGTCTGGGGCAAGTTCTCCCCTGGCATTGGGGTACTCATTACTTTTTCTAGATTGGGACAAGCCTTCCTAATGTTCCGCCAGGCGTCGGGGCAGGCCCTATAAGCATGGCCGGATTGCATACACAGGTTACACTTTATGGCCTTTACACACTCCTTGCTTGGGTGCCCAGTCTCCCCACACAAAGCACATTTCTGTATGTTACACTTTACAGCATAATGCCTGTTGGACCCACATTTATAGCATAGCCTGGGCTGGCCCACATAGAAACAGACACCCCTTGCTTTCCCAATGAAAAAAGAATTTGGGAGATGTTTCTGAACATTCTGATCCACATGCAGTTTCACTTGGACTTTATACCCCCCTACCCAGAATCCCTCCTCATCAAACACCGGCTCCAGGGGGGATAGGACAGTGCACTGGCGCCGGAGCCATATGAGGATGTCCTGCTCATGCACTGTCTCTCTCTTCATGATAATGGTAACCAGTTTGGTTTCGGGTTTGGACACAGGGATTACCCTAAACCCCTCCCACTCCTTGGCCTCTTTACTCAGATGGTACCGCCTCCAGAACTCCTCTAACCCTTGGGATAGCTTATAGCTTAAATCAAACTCTGTGTCTGTGACACTCAGTAAGGCATAAACATCCTGTGGGGTAAAACCCAGCAACTGCTTAATGATGTTTCTGCCCACAAACCTGCGCCCCGGGAAATCCTCCCTCTCTTTCTCCCACTTAATTTTCACAACATTCTTCCTCTTATCAAACTCATCATCAAACTCCTCATCCTGCTCACGTGCAAAGAATCTCCTTCCCTCCCAAACACTGCCCCCCGCAGCCCCAGCAACACTCTCAGTCCCCCCATGCACATTGCTTTCCCCAGCAGAATAAACAACATTTTTTCCTTCCCCTCCCCCCTCACTCACACACATTGCATTACCTGCAATCACCTGCACCTCAGCTGCACCACTCCCAGCCGCTTGCACCTCAGCTGCCCCAGCACTCACTGCCCCACCCCCCTCACTCACACACATTGCATTACCTGCAATCACCTGCACCTCAGCTGCACCACTCCCAGCCGCTTGCACCTCAGCTGCCCCAGCACTCACTGCCCCACCCCCCTCAGTCACACACATTGCATTACCTGCATGTACCTGCACCCCAGCCGCTTGCCCCACACTGCCCCCGGCACTCACGGCAGCTGCACACACACTATCAGCATTAGAAAGGTTGTTACTATGGGTAATGTCAGTAGCAATGCTACATTCAGTAAAAGTTTTTGAAACTTTAGTCTCTTTGAGCAGTTCAGCAACTTTAAGCAGTCTCTCAGCAGTCACATTGCCCTCCTTCATCTGCTCAAATCTCTGCTTGTTGTCATACAGCTCCTTCCATGGCTCTATAACAGCCAGAATGTCTTTAATGTTAATTTCAGTCTCTTCCAGCTCCTTATTGAGGAAAGCCAACTCTCTGATGTACTGAGTCCTCCTCTCTCCTCTCAGCAACTTCTGATTTTTTATCAGTCTGTCAATCTCTTTATTTAACTTGCTTTGTTTCTCTTCCAAACACCTCAGTTCTTTCAAAGCATTAATAATGGTGTCATATTGTATAACAGTCTCAGTACCTTTGTGCCCTTCCCCTGCCTTCCCCAGGGGGCCGGCAGCCATTACCTGCTCACTCTCCAGGGCCACACGGCTTCCATGCACCTCACAGGTAGCAGCCATTTCCTGGTCACTCAGAGCGCTCTCTGCAACTTTTAGGGCCACACAGCTTCCATGTTCCTCACTGGCAGCAGCCACCTCCTGGTTGGTCAGAGCACTTTCTGCAACCTCCAGGGCCACATGGCTTCCATGCTCCTCACTGCCAGCAGCCATTTTGCAGTCATCAGACTCTGCTCTCATCTCCTGGTCTGCCTCTGTTGTAGCTCCGCAGCTCCCTGCAGCTACTCCAACACCGGCGTCCAGGTCCTCAGAGTCACTCTCCATGCCGCTTTTGGAACAGCTTTTGCCTTTCTTTTCCTTTCCTTTAACAGAGCAGGAAACATTGCCTTCTGCAGTGCGCTCCACTGTCACCATGATGTTGGACCCAGTGGCCTTCTTGCTGCTTCTCAAACGGGTCTTAACTACCCGGCTAAACGGTTTAATTGCCTTCTTCCCCATTGAGTAAGGAAAAACCGCAAAAAACAAAGAAAAATACCTACAAAAACTAACCCCCAGACCCAGCCGGGCCTGGGAGAAAGTCACAACTCCACAGAGCACTCACAGCACCTCCACTCAGTAGCAACAGCAATGAGCAAATGGCCTCTGGGAAGGGGGTGTGGCTGTGGGATAGCAGGTATAGTAGGGAGAGATGGTGCCTATAGTAGCAGTGGGGGGATAATAGCCTCTGGGAAGGGACTGGGGCTGTGGGATAGCAGGTATAGTAGGGAGAGATGGTGCCTATAGTAGCAGTTGGATAATAGCCTCTGGGAAGGGACTGGGGCTGTGGGATAGCAGGTATAGTAGGGAGAGATGGTGCCTATAGTAGCAGTTGGATAATAGCCTCTGGGAAGGGACTGGGGCTGTGGGATAGCAGGTATAGTAGGGAGAGATGGTGCCTATAGTAGCAGTTGGATAATAGCCTCTGGGAAGGGACTGGGGCTGTGGGATAGCAGGTATAGTAGGGAGAGACGGTGCCTATAGTAGTAGTGGGGGGATAATAGCCTCTGGGAAGGGACTGGGGCTGTGGGATAGCAGGTATAGTAGGGAGAGATGGTGCCTATAGTAGCAGTGGGGGGATAATAGCCTCTGGGAAGGGACTGTGGCTGTGGGATAGCAGGTATAGTAGGGAGAGACGGTGCCTATAGTAGCAGTGGGGGGATAATAGCCTCTGGGAAGGGACTGTGGCTGTGGGATAGCAGGTATAGTAGGGAGAGATGGTGCCTATAGTAGCAGTGGGGGGATAATAGCCTCTGGGAAGGGACTGGGGCTGTGGGATAGCAGGTATAGTAGGGAGAGATGGTGCCTATAGTAGCAGTGGGGGGATAATAGCCTCTGGGAAGGGACTGGGGCTGTGGGATAGCAGGTATAGTAGGGAGAGATGGTGCCTATAGTAGCAGTGGGGGGATAATAGCCTCTGGGAAGGGACTGGGGCTGTGGGATAGCAGGTATAGTAGGGAGAGATGGTGCCTATAGTAGCAGTTGGATAATAGCCTCTGGGAAGGGACTGGGGCTGTGGGATAGCAGGTATAGTAGGGAGAGATGGTGCCTATAGTAGCAGTTGGATAATAGCCTCTGGGAAGGGACTGGGGCTGTGGGATAGCAGGTATAGTAGGGAGAGACGGTGCCTATAGTAGTAGTGGGGGGATAATAGCCTCTGGGAAGGGACTGGGGCTGTGGGATAGCAGGTATAGTAGGGAGAGATGGTGCCTATAGTAGCAGTGGGGGGATAATAGCCTCTGGGAAGGGACTGTGGCTGTGGGATAGCAGGTATAGTAGGGAGAGACGGTGCCTATAGTAGCAGTGGGGGGATAATAGCCTCTGGGAAGGGACTGGGGTTGTGGGATAGCAGGTATAGTAGGGAGAGATGGTGCCTATAATAGCAGTGGGGGGATAATAGCCTCTGGGAAGGGACTGTGGCTGTGGGATAGCAGGAACAATAGGATGGGCGCCTATAGACACACAGTGATCATACAGTCTATTAGAAAATTGTTCTTGTGTAGGATAAATATGTGCTTGTGTTACAGTTCTAGTTTGCAGTTATTGTTCATGCCTGGATAATGATGGCTCTTAATAAACGGCATTTACTCTATGGTTGTGGTATGATATATACACATTAAAATGGTACTCAAGAGTGAAAAGGGTTCCTGATCAATTAAACCGTTCTGTCTCAGCAAACTCATTACAGTTGATATAGAATAATATAATTTTAAGGCAGGAGTTCCAGCAATAAGAGACTGTAGGACAAATCTCATCAACTGGATTAAAAATGGGACAATGGCTGTAACCTGACTTTTCATGTTTAATATATCACCCAAGTAAAGCAAAACTAAACCAATTCCCCAAACAGGCTTTAAATAGTGCATGCATTATTAATGTGGATGAGTTTTTGCTTGAGAAAGAAGCTTATTCAGTATATTAAACTGCAAACTTCTGGTTTGCTGGAAGAATCAAGCTGCCTATTAAGTTCTTTGTAAATTATAGCACATTGACTTTTTTGCTTCCATAACCTGATAAAGAAACCCTACTCCCTTGGCTCTGTTCCCAAATCCCTCTGTAGACCCTTCCAGCCCTTGTCACTCATAAACATATTCTGTCAATAGAACAATATGTATTGATATATGTGCATATGGATTTTTGAGACCATGTGATGAATCCCCATATGAATTTCTGCTCAATGTTGACCCACCTTACGTCAGTAATAAGATCCATGCACAATATTTTAACCTATACGGTGATTTAGATAAATTGCTGTCACCGGCGAAGATCAAACTCGGTGGCGGTAGATCAAAGTGATGTATTAGACACCATCAATGGATTAGATCATTGAGATAATTTGTGGAACCAGGAGACTAAATGATGTTCAACATTGATAAATGCATGGTTATATATGTAGAAGTTTCTGGAGATCAATTCACATTACAAGCTCCAAATCAATGAGAAGTATCAGTGAGTGCAACAGTCAGCTCCAGATTATAATATACAAAAACAGGACAATATACTTTCTCTATACATAGAATGCTTTAATCCGATCATGCTGTTCAAACAGATATTTCATTAAATAACAAGAATATAATAAAGTATACAATTACATCATATAACCTATATCCCCACATAGAAGCCACATAGTATGGTGGCTCAATCCCATCCAGGGCACTATCTGCAAGGAGTTTGCATGTTCTCCCTATATCTGTGTGCGTTTCCTCCCACACTCCAAAAACATGTACAGACACAGAAAAAAATCACCAAAGAGAAGGCTACCTGCTATGCCAGCCACTTCCAGTGATAGGTGGGCAAGTGAGAGCAGCCAACCTAATTACCTCCCTTTTGGCACCCATGTCCAAGGAGACTGACCAACCAACCTTGGCATACTTAAGCTTCAAAAACTGGGGAGAAATGCTTTTAAAGGGTGAGGGCCTTTCTCCTAGCTATGACAGAAAACTAGCACATATCCCCTCACCATAGATCTCACTAAATTTTGGTTGGCAGGGCATGGCTTGTTCAAGATGCTGTTAACTTGGCCATAGGTGCTCAGTGTTAGCTATAAGTCTGGCTATATAACCCCCTGCTCTGCACTCACTCACTGCCTGGTATTGGTCAAGCTTGGGGGTTCCTATGTGCTCGGCTTATTGTTTATGCTGTTCCCTGGTTCTGTCTTTTGTGCTGACTCCTTAGTTTTGACCCTGGCATGTTACTGAGTTTAGGTTTGCCTCACAATTCTACGGTTGTTACCTGGTTCTGACCCAGCCTGTCTGACTACATCAAGCTACTTCCTCACCGGCTCCTTCCACACAGTATTTGTTTGGCTCCCTTGCCTGTGTCTGTGGGAGTCATTGGATTCTCATGCTGTAAGTCCAGGCATCCGCTGAGTATCTGAGGGCCAGGCCCAAAGGTAGGCAGAAGTTGTGTTGGACTGGAACCCCAGGGGCCCACCAAAAAACCTTAGACTATGGGCCAACTCTCCAAAATGTTTCCACCTTTCCTCGTTCAACATCTTTATTCTCCATCCTATCCTATATCCTTCCATATATTTTTTCCATTTTGTCCCCATTTAGAAATAGCAAATGATCATGAAGCAGGCCAAATGGTTAGGAGCAGGAGAGCCCACTGACCCCTGGGCCCACCGGGAGTCTTCCTGGTATCCTGGTGGCCCAGTCTGACACTGGGCAGAAGAACCTGCCTAGATTAAACGCCAGTGTGAAAGAGGCCTTTCACAATCAAGGGCTCTTCCCCTTACTGTTTCTGGTCCAAGCCCCATAGACCTATGTTACAGAAAAATAAAAAAATAAAAGGATGTACTTGCTCCCAGGAAAATACTGTACAAAGAATAAGAGATTATTAAGGTAAAACGAAGGTTTTTTAGTATTCAGTAAAGAAAAGAGATTGTAACTGTACAGTTAAAACAGGAATACAAATTGGAACCTTGTGCGATGGCATGTTGTGTTGACTCATCCCATTAATGCCTTTAGCAAATGTCTTTGGATGAACAACATTACTCAGAGCTATAATTATGTATTTAGACTAGAGAAATAGGAAAATGGTGAATGTCTGCCGAGCTGTCGAGCTGTGTACTACCATGTTTTCTATTGACTTCTTCTAGATGAAAAAAAGTCCAAATAAAAATGTTTGTTAATGGTCTGTCCTTATGGATAATCCTGATGTATGTTTAGCAAGGTATAAAAATACTGGTTATATAATTTTAGAGTATCTCTTTAATTAAAACAGGCTTATTTGGCCAGGGTTATTTATTTGCATTCTAGCCAGACATCACCCTTTTGTGGTTTTATCTTTGTCGCCAAGTTGTGAGGAGCACAAGCCAATATAATGTCTGAGTTGGCATGGTGTCATTCAGGCCCAGACTGGTATTCAAACTAGGCCCCACCAGCCCAATAAATAGTGAGTGTCTATGGCATCTTACAGCAGCACATGAAATTACTGTAAAATGGGTGACTCTACTTCAGCATTCTGATTGGCCAAATAGTGTAAGTAGGCATTACTTGGCCAACTAGGTTACTCAATGGCAGATACTAGCAATGTAGAGAGGTTCTGAGGATGGAGAGCAGGGATCCCAACATTTTTTACTTGTGAGCAACACTTAGGGGCTGATTTACTAAGACACGAATTCCAACCAAATTGGAAAAATTCCGATTGGAAAACGAACATTTTGCGACTTTTTCGTATTTTTGCGATTTTTTCGGCGCCTTTACGTCTTTTCGGAAATTATGGCGACTTTTTCATTACCAATACGATTTGCGTGAAAAAACGCGAGTTTTTCGTAGCCATTACGATTCGCTCGTATCTTGTCGCGACTTTTTCGTATTGAGCGCTCGTAAGCGGCGGGCGAAACTTTCAGACTTAGCATGATTGTGGAAGCCTCCCATAGGACTCAATGGCACCCTGCAGCTCCAACCTGGCCCAAGAAAAGTCACCATACTGAAGCTTGAATGAATCCGAATCTTTCGTACTCGGCGCGAAAGCTGCAAAAAAGTCGCGACTTTTCGCGCAAGTTTTAATGCTAAGAAAAAATTGCAACATTTTGCACAACTTTCGGAATGGCTACGAAAAAGTCGTGACAATTTTCCGAAAAATCGCAAAATACTGATCATTACGAAAAAAACGCAATCGGACGCATTCGGCCCGTTCGTGGGTAAGTAAATGTGCCCCTTAGATGTAAAAAATGTTGGTGAGCCACACAAGCATGAAAAAAGTTCCTTTAGGATGCAAAATAAGGACTGTGATTGGCTATTTGGTAGCCCTATAGGGACTGTTGGCCTGCAGAAGGATTTGCTTGGAGTAAAAATGTGTCTCTGTGCTTCCAAAACTTGCCCCCAAGCCAGAAATGTATAAATGGCACCTACTTTGAGGCCACTGAGAGAAACATCAAAGAGGGTGGTGGCAACATGTTGCTCCTCACGAGCCACTGGTTGGGTATCACTGGTGTAGAGCACATATCCAGAGTGGTGGTCACTCCAGGATTTCTCAGTGGCAAGAGGTACAGTTGTGCACTATTTATAAGAAGAGGAAGGATGGACACAGTCATATCAAAGTGCAGGAGTGAAAGTGCAGGAGTGCGTTTGGATGCACGCACCTCAGTGAATGATGTCCATATGTACTTGTATCATTTTACAGCACCCGTGGGGGTGTTCCTCTATGCGTCCCTGGCTTTCACTGCCACCAACGTCACAAGAGTGGTAGCTTATCCTTAAAATCCTTCTTAGTGAGAAATGATGAATTTGTGAATTGTGTGTTTTGCTTATTATTTCCAAGACAACAGTACGTTTGTGTCCTGCGGTCCCACCAATAAGCAGTATAAACATTTCTATCATGGGCAATTTTCTAGTTCTCAGACTCTGGCATCTCCTGAAGAGACGCGCAAATTTCCCAGGAAAAATCTAATTTGCCCCGGGGCTGCAGCTAACTTTAAATCTGATTTACATATATGCACTCGATAAAGTGTGCCTTGGAGCATTATATTTACATAATTACATTTGAATTAAACATATGCAATTGCACTTTCATGCACAAGGATAAGCACAGTGCAGAACTTTCAGAAAATAGCAACTGAAACGTTAATTCTGTGCTTAGTAATAAAATCTAAATACGTCCAATGGGATGTTTCCCTTCTGTAAAGTTACTCTTTTTAGGTGAACCCACCCTTTCCCCTTCTGTAGATACCCCTACCAATGCCACTCTACATCCCCTGCCCCTCTATAGCAGTGTTCCCCAACCAGTGGCTCGCGAGCAACATGTTGCTCCCCAACCCCTTGGATGTTGCTCCCAGTGGCCCCAAAGCATTTGCTCATTTTTGAATTTCTGGTAAGGAGGCAAGTTTTGGTTGCATAAAAACCAAGTATAATGCCAAACAGAGCCTTCTGTAGGCTGCCAGTCCACATAGGAGCTATTAAGAAGCCAATTATAGCTCTTATTTGCACCCCCAGGAACCTTTTTCATGCTTGTGTTGCTCCCCAACACTTTTTACATTTAAATGTGTCTCACAAATATAAAAGGTTGGGGATCCCTGCTCTATAGGAAGCCCTTCCTACACTACTGCTTGTACCCCGCCCACCCCTCTGTATATATCCCCCCTTATACCAATTTTTGTGCCCTCCTTGCACCACAATATTTATCCTTCTCTGTACTGCCCCACATACATTTTCTACTTTCCTCCACTTTATATACCCCCTTTAACTCTTGTATTCATCACCGCACTAATATCTTTCCGGTTCTTATGTAGTTGCCTTATCTCTATGGTGCTTTATTTACACTTCCTGGCCCTCTGTAGGTACACCATGATGTGACACACCATGTATCCTCCCTGCCTCTGTATAGGTGCCCTTCTTCCTTCATTCTAGCACCCTCCCAGGTGTCCCTATACAACTCCATGCATTGACTTGTAGGTGGGTTCATGGAGCTGCATCTCAGTAGGTTCCTCTGTAGGTTCACTCCCCATCTCATTGTAGGTGCCCTTCTTCCCTCATTCTAGCACCTGCCCAGCTATCCCCTATACAACTCCATGCATTGACTTGTAGGTTGGTTCATGGAGCTGCATCTCAGTAGGTTCCTCTGTAGGTTCACTCCTCATCTCATTGTAGGTGCCCTTTTTCCCTCATTCTAGCACCCTCCCAGCTATCCCCTATACAACTCCATGCATTGACTTGTAGGTGGGTTCATAGAGCTGCATCTCAGTAGGTTCCTCTGTAGGTTCACTCCCCATCTCATTGTAGGTGCCCTTCTTGCCTCATTCTAGCACCTGCCCAGCTATCCCCTATAGCACTCCATGCATCAACTTGTAGGTGGGTTCATGGAGTTGCATCTCTGTAGGTTCATTCCCCATCTCATTGTAGGTGCTCTTCTTCCCTCATTCTAGCACCTGCCCAGCTATCCACTATAGCACTCCATGCATCGACTTGTAGGTGGGTTCATGGAGTTGCATCTCTGTAAGTACGCTCCCCATCTCATTGTAGGTGCCCTTCTTGTTGAAATAAATACAGCTATCCTAGGATCTC
This sequence comes from Xenopus tropicalis, assembly GCF_000004195.4. Lineage (NCBI taxonomy): Eukaryota > Metazoa > Chordata > Amphibia > Anura > Pipidae > Xenopus > Xenopus tropicalis. The sequence continues at coordinate 132,773,198 of NC_030682.2, read as the reverse complement.
TAGAACCTACCCCATCTTGCCTTACTACCTGCATGCTTTTTGCCACCTGTGCCATTTCAGGCTATACACATTGTTTCTATGAAGCTCAGCAACACAGGTTGATTAGAAAGCTGATAGAAAACTAATGCCATCTCATTATTTAAAAGATAACCAGAAAATAGTTGGACGTCAAACCTTACATTATGGGAGAAACAATAAGATACACTCTTATAAAGAAGCCTTATACATCATTAACTGATTAAGAGTGGATTATTAAATTAATAAGCAAATAATTTATAAATGAGATGTTGAAAGATGAGTTAAAAGAACATCTAAATTAAAGGAGCACAATCAGAAACCCACCATTCCCTCTGGGCCCCTAGCACAAATGCACTATTTAAGCTCCCTTATGATATATACAGAACCATATACAATGCTGGTTTACAGGGCCCCAGACTAGGTGGGCCACCTTACATTCCCCCCCCCCCCCTTGATACACCTGATAGATATTCATTACTGGTAGAAGTACAAATGCTAATGGATTTTGCCTCCCTATTTAAAGTAATTGCAGGAGAACAATACGCAGGAAAAATACAAAGACCCCGAGTACTATTCAAGAGTAACACTATTATCATGATGGATGATCAGCGGTGATGTTACTTCTGGTTCACAGCTGGTTGGGGACAGATACAGAATATCAGACTATACCCCTGGGAGTTCTTGTACTGCTCGGACTGCTCTAGTTTAGGGATTTAAAACTGTGCCCCAGGCATTCCAACCTTAATTCTAGAAATAGCCTCAGTCTCCACCGTACACGATGTGTGATAGACGTGTGAGTTTAAATATATATAAATAATATATTATTCAGTACACAGTCGTATGGATTTTCAAATACGCAGTTAACATTCTGTACTGCTGTTGTTACCGTCAACAGAGTCAAAATAAAACAGTGCCTGCCCTTTTCCATAAGACAAAAACATCAATTCTAATAAAGCTTCTCTTACTGTGCAACTGTCTCATTAAGAAAAATCCCCTATAAATCAGCTGAAGTCCCATTACATAAGAGTTCTGCTGCAATTTCTCCAGTGTTTCATCACGACACATTTTGAAATTACATAAAAATCCATCTGTATCCCGGCAGCCAATGCATCACTAAATTACGGTAATGGCGAGAATGCAGATCAGGTGCTTGTGGGGTCGGTAACCTTCTATCCATGCTTTGATATTGTGGGTGTATTTACGCAGGACAGTCATTTGATATGGTTTTGCTACAAATGCAGATGAGATTTAATGGTGCATGTCGCTTGCTCAGGAAGGTGTGCAGGTTTATTTTGCCCAAGTGATTGATAGATATTTCTCTGAGGGTGACAGAGTTTCATCGATTTAACGTCACCATAAGATAAAGAGGTTTCCGCAACAAGCCCTCATTAAAATCCTCAGCCTTTACCTCCCAGACTATTCTATCAAAATGTGCATCTGTTGCTGGGAAAGGAGATTACTCTGCTCTCTATATTAAAGGCAAAATAAATGAAATTGGTTCAGGTGAAGGGTTACCAACCTAGCTCTATAAATTAGCACCGAAGGCTGAATGATTTGCATTGCCATGATTACATGAGTCAATAGACCTGCTGTACATGGCAACATACATATTGGGGGGGGGTTGATTTACAATGCCCTTGGGCAGAAGTGCAAGAGCCCTATGGGGAGAACGAGCATGTCCCTTAATCAGGCCTGCACTGGGACTTAAAATAGCTCTGCCAAGTACACAGAGACCCAAGCAGCCCCCCACAAGCCCATTAAATACTGACTATGGCATCTTACAGCAACCCCACTGGCATTTGTCAGAATCCACAGATTGGCAGTCCCATCTAAGGGTGCTACCAGGCCAGTGTTTACCTAGCCTAGCTGGTAAAGCACCTGCCAAAAAATTACTGGCAATGAGTTACCCAAATGAGACAGACACTGGGAAAAACGTACCCTTTCTCTTCCTCTTTCCTAGGACTCCTCAAGACGTCTTTGGCATCATAGCCCTGTCCCGTTATCATCATTGCCCCACCCATATTATGTCACAGACCTCTCCTTTTGTCCCTGTCCCCCTGCTGGCTGGTAAATTTATACTTGAAAGGTGGCAAGTCTAGCCCAGGCCTGCCCATAGTACTCATGCGCCAAGCAATTTTGCCTGGGGGAGTGGCTGCACTGCGCACTTCAGGTGCAGAGCAGACTCAGCGGGCTGAGACCATAGAGCAGGGATCCCCAACCTTTCTTACTCATGAGCCACAGTCAAATGTAAAAAGACTTGGAGAGCAACACAAGCACCATAAAAGTTCATGGAGGTGCCAAATAAGGGCTAATATTGGCTATTAGGCAGCCTCTATGCACCCTATCAGCTTACAGGGGGCTTTATTTGGTAGTAAAGCCAAAAATAACTGCCTGCTTTGGGGTCACTAGGAGCAACATCCAAGGGGTTGGGGAGTAACATGTTGCCCCCGAGCCACTGGTTGGGAATCAGTGCCATAGGGCTTTATTGTGGCCTGTTGTCTATGTCACTGTGTAACTTGCTCATCATCACTTGCTCCCTACCCATCCTCATCAAGTTAGAGGATGGGTTGGGAGCAGGAGGGGGATGACTACGTGCCACCCAACACTCGTCTATACAGGACTGCCAAACACAGCGCTGTATTCAATGGGGAAGACACAGATCTCTATGATATGTTTTTATTTTAGTGACCCAAAGGTAGAAAGCTGGGCAGAAATTGAATGGAATTTCTTGTGTAATGTGTAGATTTTATCAGGGCATACAGGGGTTGCACTTAAACCAGGGAACTGAGAGGGACATTGGAGCAGAAACCTGTGACAATTCATGCTTGAATTGAAAATAAAATGTGACCAATATGTCTCTGTTGGGGCTACAAAGAGAAGCCAACTGTGCACTGTGCTTGGTAGCCCTCTAGTTATACCACTAACAAGCCATATTGAACTACTAAAGATGAAACTGAATAAAATGCAGATGAAAATAAACCTTTACCTGGATCATTGGTAGAATACTATATAATTACCATGTTTGCATGAGCTCTAGTAACCCATAGCAACCAACCATTAGGTAACATTTACTGCTCACCTGTTTGAAAGTAAATATGTGATTGGTTGCTGTTTGTAACTAGACCCACTTTAACTAGACCAAACTTTTTTATTTCTCCCCATTGGATTGGGCACAGTTGGCAGGAGATCCAGCTTGTATTCATGCTTAGTAGCCAAGCACAACAGTATGTGGCAGCTCTTCTTGCTGAAAAGCTCTGTAAATATGCAACATTCTGCATTAATGTCTCCTTTTGCTCTCATTAAAACATCTGGCCGCTTTTCTGAAACGCATTCAAGGGCCCAATGTGCCAATATTTCCCTTTATGCCGGGCTTTCTCCTGCTGCTTGGCTGCCGTCCTACGCTACATAAGGGCACCTAAGAGAAATGGTGTCCTTGACGCTACATTGATTCCTGTCAAAAGTGACAGACAAAATGAACTGCCGAGTCACAGATGGTGGTCAGCCTTGTTTGCTTGGTGAAGTATATCATAGGCAGACGAACGGGAAGAAATATAGAGCCCTCTGATCAGTGCAGTCAAGAGAAAGAGAAAATGGGAAGGTGCCCAATCCTTTGTACAACTCAGGGACTCTGTTATTTACTATGTAGAGGAAGATGTTTGATAAGAAAAATGTTTGCTTTAAGCTTCCGCACCAGGAAAAAACCACATTAACTCTTAGAACTTTCTAAATTAGCTTTGACTAGGTAAAGAAAATCAATGAATATATTTGGTGCCTGGTATTGAGCATTGAGGAAAAAGCCCCTTTTCCTATTGACCCATATGTTGACCCAACGCAATGTGTGTGTTAGTACTGTATACTGCTCCCCCAGCGTTACCGGCAGTATGAAATCCAGCTATTAATCTTCCACTGTAATCTCGAGTCCCGTCCGTTCTACCATATCAGGCCACACCAAATGGAATAATTTAAAGGCTATGGGTGCAAGTAGAGCTTAGCTTTCTTTTATCAGCCCCAGATAACACCTTCAGGGGTATTGAAATACAAAATACGTCCACAAGCAAAGTGGGCAAAATGTGCTTTTCCCCGCAGTGAGTTGCACATAAAACCACTTTCAAGATACTTGTGTCAAAATGTGCTCCTTGCACTTCAGTATAGTTGGGCTTGGCACCGCTCAGTCCTTCTGTCCCAGTTTGGGAGCTGCTGCGCCTATTGATGAATCAGGCACATCTGCAGTAGAGTGCAGCGCAATTGTGCCAAGATAATTGCCCCTTTGCTCCTACAATTTTGCTGGAATTCTGGGAAAAAAATGCTGCATTGTGGAAAAAACCATGGCGATTGAGGTCAAAATTGCACTTTGGACACTCCATCAATGTAAATGAATGTGCCCTAAATTGTTACAATGTCAGGCTGGCAAATCAAAGCATCTGTCCTTTCCAGTCATTTCTTCTCATATTACCTGTACCCTCCAAGGGAATAATAACTCAGTGGCCACATCCTTGTCCTGACCTTGTATATTCACACATGCCAATCCTCTCCCCCTTTTTTAATGTAAACAAATTAAATTTGTCATGCCTTTTTATAGATTTATAGACCTTTCCCTTAATTAATCTAGGTGCCTGTCACTGAACACTTTACAGACATCTTTGCTTTTTGTTGTTGTTGTTGAATACATACTGTATATATATAGTCCAACAGCAGTCCAACATTTTGGTCCTCATTAGGACCTTTATCTATATTGATCTACCCTTATAGATTGTAAGCCCTTTTGGGCAGGGCTCTCTTCACCTCTTGTATTGGTTATTGGTGGCTTTGTATGTAACTGTATGTTCAGTGTATACACTCACTTATTGTACAGTGCTGCGGAATAAGTTGGCGCTTTATAACACACGCTTTATAATTTTTCACTAATAAAATAGGTTTTCTTGATTCAGACCTGCAGAGGGCAATGTTACATTTGCACCCAGGCAAGTTGTTACATAGGGTTAAGGGAGTGCACCTCCTTTTTTAATTATAGATTAGTCTACAAATATGAATAAACCTCTTTCTTCTTTTATGCAGCTCTTATGAAACAATTAAGATTATCTGTTCATGATACCCACACTTAGGTTTTCTCACATTGCTGCAGGTCTCTGAGCTCCTATTTGGGGGAGCATAAACTAACAGCAATTCTTCAAAGTACAGGGCTTTTGTTCAATTAGTAAATCACCCCCAATGAATCAAAACAGGGACAAAATATGTGTTTTTTATATAGTCATGACCTGGATTGTTCTAGAGTCACCTGGTGTTGGCACCCTTCTTTCAGTTTCCCATAAATTTTCACCTGAATTAAATGCAAGCTGCCATTGAAAAAGACTAATAATCATTTGACCATAGCTATAAGCAGCATCCAGCAGAACTGGGTGAAGGTAAGGCCTTGGCCATGGGCATTACGTGCATGGATATGCCATAACAAGGCATAGGTCAGAGTGTTATAGGAAACCTTTCTACAGGATAAGTAAGAAACCATGGGGAACACCTGGACAATTGAACTAAAAAGTGCTCAATTTAACAAACATTCCAGCATCCTCAGCTAGTCAGCTAGTCAGCACGTCCCTGAGAAAGGTAGGCTTTGTAAATAGGAGCCTCTACAACAGGGGTCCTCAACCTTTCTTACTCATGAGCCACAGTCAAATATAAAAAGACTTGGGGAGCAACACAATCACCATAAAAGTTCATGGAGGAGCCAAATAAGGGCTGTGATTGGCTATTAGGGGCCTGTATGCACCCTATCAGCTTACAGGGGCTTTATTTGGTAGGAAATCTTGTTTTTATTCAACCAAAACTTGCCCCCAAGTCAGGAATTCAAAAATAACTCCCTGGTTTGGGGGCACTGAGAGCAACATCCAAGGGGTTGGGAGCAACATGTTGCCCCTGAGCCACTGGTTGGGGATCACTGCTCTACAACCACAGGATCAAGATCTCAAAACATCTCAAGATGTTTAAGGCAATAGTCATTGAGAGGCCCTATACTTACAGATATTCCAGCTGTATAATTGGGGACATTTCTAGCAAATACAGTTAAATTGGTGGCACTGTCTCTGATGTTTCAGATGAGCCAGTAAACTGCATTTTTTGATAAATAATTGTAACTAAAGTTGCTCCATTAAGCAATAATTTCTCCCTTTCAATGATAACATTGTATTTTCCCTCAAAAGATCAGTCCAATTTGAATTTCTTCTTTCTCCTCATTGTTTATGATTTAAAGAATCATGTTTGTTTATCGCTGCTCATATAGACAGCCAAGAACCATAGAGAACAGGCCAGAGCATCATTTTCCCACATCAAAACAGCAGATTATTCTTGGAACGTTACCAAAATAGAAAAATGAAAAAGCCACATAAACAAAACCATCTCCCCCAGTAAGTTAGGCAGAACTGAAGCACAGTGCTTTATTTGTGCACATTATTTAATGCCTTACCGGTGTTTGTCTCGTTGGGTTGAGACCTTGATCCTATGAGTGTAAAAGCTCCTATTTACAAATCACATCATTCTCTGGGAAGTACTAACTAGCCGAGGATGCTGGGAAGTTTTGTTAACATTACCCTAATTACCCTATAGCTAAAAATATAGGATTTAGAATATTTTTATTTTCCCCCCTATATGTAATAAAAGGCACTAAGTTTGTCCAGGAGCAGTCCGTCAAAAAAAAAAATTGGCAACGGTGAAATGCGAAAATTCGCTGAGATTAATGATGAGTAAATCTGTCCCGTTTCGCTTCGCCATAAAATTCGCGAAACGGCAAGAAGATTCGTGAAACGGCAAACAATTTGCAAAACGCATTTGTCGCGCTTTTTTTTCTTTTGTCAACAGCGTCTTTTTTGGTCACCCACATTTATTTTTTGTTGCCCGCGCCCAATTTGACTGCGTGATCAATCTTTTTTACGCACAGTGAATTTTTCCACAGCGAATTTTCACTGAACTTTCACGAAACAATTCGCCAATGCCAAAATGCGGAAATTCTCTGCGAATCCATGCCTGGCGAAAAAATTCGCTCATCACTAGTTGAGATGGATAGATAGGAAGATTGAACAGTGGAGCAGAGAGTAATAGAAGCAGTATTTCTTAAAAGAAACATGGCGAACTAGTATATGAAGGGGTGACAAGTTACATAGTGAATTGTTGAAAAGATGGGTTTCCTTGCCCTTTAAAAGTAAATATAATGAAAAGAAAACCTTTAAAAAAGTTTCCTTAGAATGTTTTTTTCTGATTTGATGGGAATATCGAGCACAAAGTAGTAATACAGGAAACCTCTCCCAGGTGATTTCCAAGGACATATTTACTGGGTTTTTATGCAACACAAACCAATGATATAAGCAAATGACCTTGGGATAATGTACTGTGCCGATAAAATGTCATACAAAAATATACAGCATAAATCACTTTGCCTGTTATAGACTAATGATTTTTTTTGCCAATCATGTAGTTGCCACTAAAATCTCTTTTTTGAGTTTTATGACATGTATAGAGGATTTGCCCCACAGCCTCATGTATTCCTATGGGAGTGGGAGATTGGCCTCAAACTCAGTGGCGGGTTTAACCGCAGGTCTGGTTGGTTTGAACTGACAAGCTACAGTAATTGAGAGTTCAGATGTGTTGCAGGTCTAAAGGTGGCCAACTTGGCACCTTATCTTCCCATACCTCCTACGGGCCCACTCAACAATTGGCCAAATGTCAATCAGGCAGGCTAGATTGAGAACTACATTGGCTCATTGATGCAGCCCTCGCTCTAATGGTTTCTATACCCATCAATGTAATATGATCATTTGGCACTAGAGCCAAACAATCAGATTAGCCCCATATCGCTCACCCTAGGTGGGCATGTCTGGAGAAAGATTGCCAAACAAAGTTGCCAAACAAGAGGATCTTAATGTATATGGTCAACCTCCCCGGCACCTTGCTAATGTATGTGCCCATATACTGCCCACCTCTGACATTAGGGTAGGGGTGGATATTTTTGACACTTCTGGAGTGGAATTTGAAAGGGAATTAGAAAAGGGAGTACTTTATATTCTCTCTCCGTATGTATACATATTTACATTTATTACATCACTTATGTTACGGTACATTTATTTTTATCTGTCGCTGCCATATAATATAGAAAGCACTTAAACAGATGATTAAATGATTCAATATTTCAGATTTAAAATTCTACAACGTACAAAGCACAACTCAAGCCTGAAATGATCCTGTTGTTGTAAAATAAAAGGGCACATTTTCAAAGCCCCTGGACATAAGAGCACAGGCACCAAGGGGTTGCAGAGACTGCCGGATCAAACATCTGGTGCCCAGTGTTAGGAGGCAACTCCAGCCCTGTCCTTACAGCCTGCCTTAAGGTGGGCAAGTCAGAGTGGTGTCCCCAAGGCCACCTGAGTATGATTTGAGGACCCACTATCAGCCACCAAAGGGCCCACCCCCAGCCATGGGCCCCTCCTCTCTCCACCCCCAGTGACCGCTGCTCCCTGCTCTGCACCCCAGCCGAGCATTAGTGGCATCAGAATAGTATTAACTATTATGTTACTAGCGAGGCCAGGGCATAGACTGACACAGCTTGACAAACTCCATAGGGTATCATGGGAAACAGTCTGTAGATTTATTTCTGCTTTAAAAATAACAGCAGCTTGAAAGTGAAATATATTGATTTAATATATTGCTGCTGTAGTTGGGCTTTGCATAAACAGCTGTGTTGTACAGTCGTAATATATTTCGTAGAGAAATGGAATAAATGAATATTCCTAGCATGTGAAATGATGAAATCTAAAAATAGAGTGTGAAATCTTATATTGAGAGTAAACAGCTCTGGTGGAGATATGAAGGGGTCATTTTGAAAGGTCTCAGTGGTGCTGCTGTACAAGTACATCTATTGCAAGCCCACTATCCACCATATAGCTTTGCTGTACATCTGTCCCTTTGCCTTCTTCTACTGTCTGTAGAGCTAGTGATGATGTAGGTCCTGAAGACCACCTTTGGGCAACCATAGGTGACTGGGCTTCACCCATTTGCCTGACCATAGGAACTTATCCTACAGAATTTGGCAAAGTTTACCTTAAAGCATTGTCTAGAGTATAATCCTTAGTGATCTGCCTGTTGTGATCATTTTATAGGTTATTTTTCATTTTGCCTAGGCCAAATCCTGGTCAGTGTTCCCAATTATCTGTTTCTGTGGAATTTGATTTAAGATGAATGAAAGAACGAGGCCATTGTCCCAACAAAGAACCAAAGAAGAAAGGTTTATATCGGGTCTAGTAATGTGCAGGTTGGAAATTTTCCAATCTGCGCCCTCCCTAACCAGGCCCAAGGTTGAGAAGAGACTTGAAGACCCGAGTCTGGCCTGGGCTCCAGAAACACTATGCCACCAAGAAGAGGCTAGCTATCAAGAGCCCACATTGCTAATAGGGTCATCATAATAACTGGAAATAGAAAGACTGACAGACATTTTGCCTAAATTTTGATGCAAATCAGGTGCAAGTTGCATCAAGCATTTTCAACATGTGGGTGCTCCTGCACTTTCTCAGGATCCCAAAAAATCTTGTAACTCAGGAACACTATGGAATAATAGGAAGGGAGAGTGTATAAGCACCAGAGAGCAATCTTTGAGCACACTTGTATGCTTTATAAATAAGCTGTAAGGACAACCAAAAAAGAAAGCCCTGTAATCACCACCTGGTCCTTGGCAGTTATTACTGGACCCTCTTTATGGGACTCCGTACTGCGGTCTAATCCGCCATAAAAAATGATATGGTTCACAGCCTCGTATTTGCATTGCATGGTTGGGTCTCATAAAGTTTTTCAGTGATATTTACCTTTACATTCCACATTTTAAAAAGTCAGTTCCTCACAGAGGCAGAACCCATCAGAAACCCAAGTTCCAACTATAAAAATAAATTAGCTGCTCCTATATATTTAATAAGGACAAATACGATCCTAAGTAAGAACATCAAACAGCAGAGGGTTTCATATTCCCCAGGTCTGTGCTCTGGGGGGGGAAAAAACAGGAGTAACTTAATCTGTTTTTAAGTAATGTAATGCTTGGTGCACAAGGCTCTAAATGGATATTTATGAGCAGGTAAAGTATACGGTGACCACAATAAAGGACTGGAGAAGAATATTCCCAGCATAATTGTAATTGTCTAAGACCAATTCACTAGAGTCTATATTGCAAACAGGAAGATGTTCCTTCACAGCTCAGTGTATCAGTTCCATATTCCAATACATGAAGTTGCTCCAGGGATGAATAATTCAAAATAATATAAAAACTGAAATAATTAGAAACAAGATTACTTTTTAAAATATAACACTTGGAATCTAAATACTCACAAACACAGAAAGACTTGGGCAGAGGACACTACACCTGGGTCCCCCACACTTGGGGGCACATTTACTAACCCACGAACGGGCCGAATGCGTCCGATTGTGTTTTTTTCGTAATGATCGGTATTTTGCGATTTTTCGGAAAATTGACGCGACTTTTTCGTAGCCATTCCGAATGTTGCGCAAAATGTTGCAACTTTTTCGTAGCGTTACGACTTTTTTGCAGCTTTCGCGCAGAGTACGAAAGATTCGGATTCATTCAAGCTTAGGTATCGTGACTTTTCTTGGGCCAGGTTGGAGCTGCAGAGTGCCATTGAGCCCTATGGGAGACTTTCCTTGGGCCGGGTTGGAGCTGCAGAGTGCCATTGAGCCCTATGGGAGACTTTCCTTGGGCCGGGTTGGAGCTGCAGAGTGCCATTGAGCCCTATGGGAGACTTTCCTTGGGCCGGGTTGGAGCTGCAGAGTGCCATTGAGCCCTATGGGAGACTTTCCTTGGGCCGGGTTGGAGCTGCAGAGTGCCATTGAGCCCTATGGGAGACTTTCCTTGGGCCAGGTTGGAGCTGCAGAGTGCCATTGAGCCCTATGGGAGGCTTTCCTTGGGCCGGGTTGGAGCTGCAGAGTGCCATTGAGCCCTATGGGAGACTTTCCTTGGGCCGGGTTGGAGCTGCAGAGTGCCATTGAGCCCTATGGGAGGCTTTCCTTGGGCCGGGTTGGAGCTGCAGAGTGCCATTGAGCCCTATGGGAGACTTTCCTTGGGCCGGGTTGGAGCTGCAGAGTGCCATTGAGCCCTATGGGAGACTTTCCTTGGGTCGGGTTGGAGCTGCAGAGTGCCATTGAGCCCTATGGGAGACTTTCCTTGGGCCGGGTTGGAGCTGCAGAGTGCCATTGAGCCCTATGGGAGACTTTCCTTGGGCCAGGTTGGAGCTGCAGAGTGCCATTGAGCCCTATGGGAGACTTTCCTTGGGCCGGGTTGGAGCTGCAGAGTGCCATTGAGCCCTATGGGAGACTTTCCTTGGGCCGGGTTGGAGCTGCAGAGTGCCATTGAGCCCTATGGGAGACTTTCCTTGGGCCGGGTGGAGCTGCAGAGTGCCATTGAGCCCTATGGGAGACTTTCCTTGGGCCGGGTTGGAGCTGCAGGGTGCCATTGAGTCCTATGGGAGGCTTCCAAAATCATGCTAAGTCTGAAAGTTTCGCCCGCCGCTTACGAGCGCTCAATACGAAAAAGTCGCGACAAGATACGAGCGAATCGTAATGGCTACGAAAAAGTCGCGTTTTTTCACGCAAGTCGTAATGGTTACGAAAAAGTTGCGACAATTTCCGAAAAGTCGTAAAGGCGACGAAAAAATCGCAAAAAATACGAAAAAGTCGCAAAATGTTAGTTTTCCAATCGGAATTTTTCCAATTCGGATTCGGATTCGTGGGTTAGTAAATGTGCCCCTTGGAGTGTGGGGGAAGCCGCAGTGCTATTTATTGAAGCATTTATTTAGCCATAAGAGAAAACACTGTGCACCATACTTTGATATACACTGTACTTGGTCATTCATCTCATACAGAAGTAGCACTTTCATAGATGTATATTCCACCAGACTTCCTGGGGCTTCGCTTCCTTCCTTAATACCAAGTAAACCATGGGCCAAGTTGGTTTTGGCCACGAGAGGGAAAAGCCACAGTGGTCAAAATGCCTATAAATCCGGATACAGACGTGTGTTACCCAATCTCAAGTGTTCCACAGCTGACACATACCAAGAGAAAGGCCTACGGTAGTATATTATTCTCTGATAACCCTGGGGCAATATTTGTGGTGTTCTCCTACAAATCCCTTTAATTCCAACTGTATTTAAAGAAAGCGCTTCAGTTAAATAGACTCAGGTGGATGCCAACACATATGTATTAATAGCTGAAAGTCATACTCAGATCTGCATTATGGAGTTACACAATTCTATTACTTGTCATAGGTCCAAACACAGAAGGGATTGAAAACAACAGGGCTTGAACATTCTGCAGTCACTTTGCATATTAGAGCAACTAAATTACATTTCCCTGAAATGACCAGCTGGTACAAACACTGCAAGTAAACAACTAGAAAAATATGTTAACTGGAAAGGGAGGGAATTATATTGGTTGTTTTAAAGAGATGATTTGTTAATTTATCCAATAACGATCCACCTATAAAACTATAAACTACAGAAAATTGAACCTGTAATATTTTCTGACTCCCCGGACACAAGCATTGAGCTTGGGGAGAATTGATCAGGTTAGAAGTGACAGGGCAGGAAAGGGTAGGGTTGCCAGCCTTTTAGCAGAAGTTTAACAGCCTGGGGGGCAAATCATGACATCAAATGGGAGGAGTCAGGATGCCTAGTGGGCAGAGGTGTGACGTTTAGCAGCCAGAACGTGTCTTCAAGCGTGGAATCAGCTGGGGATTAGGTGATTATAGGGGCTAGGAGGGGAAAAGGGGCATATTTATTAGTTATTATGAGTTTACTGGCAAGTACACTGCTGGCAAATTTGTTATACTGGCCCCGGCCTTGGCTGGTACTTTACTGGCCAGCCAGGTGGCAACCCTAGGAAAGGGGCTTAACTGCTGGAATGCTTGCCAGGATGTGGAATGGAAGCTGGAATTCCTCCTAATCAGTTTTGGTTGGTACTAGCTTAGGTTGGTTTAAGGCAGGGTCAGTGCCCATCTGAATGTAGAGCTGGCGGACTGGCATGGCTGGTGGCCATGGTTACCTCTGGGCTGGTTTTATTCTATATTATTTTGCCGGTAGGTCCAAAAACAGAAGAGATTGAAAACAACCGACAATGTAGTTGTTGGCAAATATGCAAAACCCAAGGTGAGCTCTTGGCCCGCCCCAATCATAACTTTTTCACTTTTCTGATCTCTCTGTAAGTGTGTTATTGAGGGACATGAGGCTAAGGGTATTGGGGTGTCCAATTATTAATGCGTAGGGGCAACCAAGCCATTGACACTGCCCTGGTCAGTGTATATCCTTATAAGCTCTGCTTACTGATATAACTTGTGTCACATGACTCATTAACTTAGTTTGTTATAAGAATACATTAACCCATATGTCTCTTCTTATGTCTTTATATACTTAGGGAGCTTCTGTTTCTATTTATGGCTAATATTTTACCATTAGTGAAACATTATCCATTACTATAAATAGGGCTGTAGGTTCTTCTGCACCAGTACCTTTTTGTACAGGTGTGGGAGGAATCATACAGCTCATTCTGTAACACCAAAACTGCTGCTTTTAAAATGTGGAATGGGGGCTTGACATTACAATGCAATGTAGTTTGTAAAAAGCACAACGATAGCCGGGTTTAGGGGTTAATAGCCAGGTTTCCTGCCAAGAAATATCGTCTCAAACATTAAGGGCTTTTTAAGTCGATAATTTATCTGTCTACTTAACCCAACTGGTAGAAACCTCATATGAACGTAAAATCCAGAGGGTAAATATTGTGCCTGGTGATTTGAGGTTAATAAGAAGGCAACCCAGCTTTCATAGCGCAAAATTCTAATTATTATCAATCTAATATTCATGATTGCATTACATTGGCATTATTGGCAGAGATAAGGGCCATCAGCAGCAGCTTAAGAAAATTTAGCGAATGATATTGACCTGGCAAGATCTGTAGAGTCAATTTTTGTCTTGGTCGACAATCCATCTGTGCCTTTGTCCGCAAGGGTTGATTAGTATCATCATGATCAACTCCCATCAGTTTCAACTAATTAGTTCAAACTGCCTGATATCACATGATCATAAAAAGGGAATCATACAAGGCAAGAATGATAGGGTACTACAGCAGACTACAGCAGACTCCTACTCCTACTCCTAGCTTTCCTACATTTAAAGATATAAAATGATGGGTTTAGAAATATTAAAAGGGGTGGTTTACCATTAAGTTAACTTTTACGTTATGGAATGGTGAATTCTAAGCATTTTTTTAATTGGTCTTCACTATTTATGTTTTAATAGTTTTTTTTTAACTATTAACCTTCTTCTTCTGACTCTTTCCAACTTTCAAATGGGGTTCACTGACCCCCGAGCCAAAAAACAATTGCTCTGTGAGGCCACAATTTTTTTTATTTTTGTTGCTTTTAATAACTTTTATTCAGGTACTCTCTTATTTGCACATCATTCAAACTGCTCCCTGGTTGCTAAGGTCATTTGAACTACAAATAATAAAGACCAATTACAAATTGTCTAAAAATATTAGGCCATACACGGGCCGATTGTAGCTGCCGATATTGGTTCCTTAGACCGATTCTGCAGCTTATCGGGCCGTGTAGGGGCGTAAACGATGGGCACTTATGACGGGCACAAATGACCGAGATCTGGCCTGAAATGGGGCAGACATCGATCGGGCAGGTTAAAAAATGTAGTCAGATCAGGGACCGCACCAGCTCGTGGATGCAGTCCCTGAACCGACTGCGCCTATTACTAGCGTTCTAATTCGATTTCTAATGCCCGAATTAGCCTAAATTCACCCAATATTGCCCACACGAAGGTGGGGATATCGGGAGAAGATCCACTCACTTGGCGAGGTAGCCAAGCGAGCCACCTTTACTCTCTACATCATACTAAAAGTTAATTCAAAGGTGAACAACCCCATTAATCTAGTTGACTGGTGTCAGATACAAAAGAAAGAAGATTAAACATCAAGACTGATGTCTGACCTTGACCTTGTTTCCCTGAAATCACAAATGGAGCCAAATTTAAAGACTCTTTTGCTTAGATGTTTCATAATTGTTCCACCCTGTCACTCCATTTAAACTGATCTTTATCCTACCCTTTCCACTGGAATGAACACTGTAGCAGGCTGTGCCATAGCACACCATGGTCTCTTGTCTTACTTTCTATGTCTAAGGGGACTATTAACTATAATTCAAGAGATTTTTTGAGATCTCAACATTTTTTCTGAACTGGAATTTTCAAAATGTATCAAATATCTCAGTTATAACTTTTTCAAGAAAAGAACCGGATAAACAAGCCTCTACATGTTTGCTCCATCTGTATCTTGAGTTCCCTAAGTAAGATTCAAATTCTCTAAATTCTGCAAACATACATACAGAGGAAATGATGCTCCACATCTATTGATTCCTTAGGCTCTTCACTAACTGATTTTAAAAGCTGTTTTGAAACGTTTAAGAAACTATACCCCCAGGATAAATACTTAGCTAACAGATAGTTTATATTATAATAAGTGGCTTGATAAAAAATCTTACCAAGCTGGAATATATATCAGTAAATATTGCCCTTTTACATCAACTACCTTGAGCCGCCATTTAGTGATGGGCTGTGGGCTCCCTCAGAGATCAGCTGACAGGAAATAATGCAGCTCTAACTGTAACAGGAAGTAGTGTGGGAGCAAAAGGCAGAACTCTGCCCATTCATTGGCTGATGGGGCCTAGTATGTATGTGTGCCTTGCCTTGTTTGTGTGCACTGTGAATCCTATGATCCCAGGAGGGGCCCCTTAATTTTCAAAATGGCAATTTTCTGTTTAGGATTACCCAATAGCACATACTACTAAAATAGTATATTTTTGTGCAAATGATTTATTTAGATGAAGCAGGGTTTTACATATGATGCTAAACATTTTTATAGAGACCAACATTGTTTGGGGGTATAGTTAATTCCTTTAAGATAGAGGGTTCATTTGCTAATGTATATGAAGGCATATGGAGGATCTGCAGCTGCAATTACCCTTGTTCCCTGGAATGTTCTTCCCCTGTGACACCAATTGGAGGTGTTAACTCTTCCTGGCTGTTTCAACCTGTGTCGGAACATATCAGGTGCTTTTCAACTCAGCCGTCAGCTCTAAAGAGAACTTGCCATAACCTAACAGCGCACTGATTGCAAAGGGAACAGAAGGAATGAAACACAGGGGCTGTGATCTGGTTTTCTAAATACACAAAGCAAAAAAGAAAAAGGAATCTGTTGTTTCAATCTCCGGGCTACAGGGGAAGCCATGGATGGGACTAGAACCTTCAAATGTACGTTAGATCACATTCCTATACAATAAGCATAGATGGAGCACTAAGGTACAAGGATTTCACACTAAAACTGCATCCTTGTATATTATTTTGTGGACCAGTTCAATCTCTCGACTGAGAACTGTCGTGCCTTGCCTGTGTCCATAATGCTACAGGAGCAAATAATGCACCATGGGCAAAAATCCCAAGTCCACGGAGCCCCCTATTTATTTATGTCAATAAAAAGCAACTCATGCTGGATCATTGGATATCAAAACATTCTGTGTTCCATAGTAATTCACAGGTGATCAGTGAATGTTAACTGCTGATTGGTTGATATGGGTTGCAAGACAAGTGGCAAACTTTAGACCATATCTCACATTGCCCCCATAAAGCTGCATATACGACCTTAGAGCAGTGAGCAAAGTATAGTTCTTGAATGCAAATTGCTAATTTTTTCACACAATAGGGCTGATTCACTAAAGTGCGTTAAAATGTGCGCTATTTATAGCGTGTGGTAAAAATGTTATCACGTCTAAATTTTTGCGACTTAACGCACGATTCACTATAAGCATACTTGCGTTAATTTACGCACGATGCTGCATGCGGCATTTACCGCATGCGCGCTTATGAACGCCTATTATTATGTGCGCTAATTAACGCCTATTATTATGTGCGTATAAATAGTAGCCACATATAAATAGTAGCATATAAATAGTAGCATATAAATAGTAGCATATAAATATTTATATGCGGCTACTATTTATATGTTACTATTTATATGTGGCTACTATTTATATGTGGCTACTATTTATATGCTACCATTTATATGCTACTATTTATATGCGGCTACTATTTATATGTTACTATTTATATGCTGCTACTATTTATATGCTACTATTTATATGCTACCATTTATATGCGGCTACTATTTATATGTGGCTACTATTTATATGCTACTATTTATATGCTACCATTTATATGCTACCATTTATATGCGGCTACTATTTATATGTGGCTACTATTTATATGCTACTATTTATATGCGGCTACTATTTATATGTTACTATTTATATGCGGCTACTATTTATATGCTACTATTTATATGCTACCATTTATATGCTACCATTTATATGCGGCTACTATTTATATGTGGCTACTATTTATATGCTACTATTTATATGCGGCTACTATTTATATGTTACTATTTATATGCTGCTACTATTTATATGCTACCATTTATATGCTACCATTTATATGCGGCTACTATTTATATGTGGCTACTATTTATATGCTACTATTTATATGCGGCTACTATTTATATGTTACTATTTATATGCGGCTACTATTTATATGTGGCTACTATTTATATGCTACCATTTATATGCTACTATTTATATGCGGCTACTATTTATATGTTACTATTTATATGCTGCTACTATTTATATGAACTATTTATATGTGGCTACTATTTATATGCTACCATTTATATGCGGCAAACTGGCGGCTGCATCACTCTGGGGCCAACACAGACTTGAATAAATCACACTGCAAAGTCCATATTGTGTTGCCAAAAGCTCATTAACTGTACTTTTCTATAATTACCGCCTGCCTCAAGTAGGTGTTAATATTCGCACCGACTAATGCGATATTTAGCGCGTCTAAGGGTTCGTGAATCATGCGTTAGTATTATTTCTGTGCGCTAATTAAGGCATGCGTTAAAATTAACGCATGTGGTTGCGCATAAATTAACGCACGCTGTATTACTGTAGTGGATCGCGCGCGCTAATTGTCACATCTATTTTAACGCAAAAAAGAATGCGATAATAATTAACGCACTTAAGTGAATCAGCCCTAATGTAGTGTTTTGCCCTAGAATTTCAGCATCACTGCTTCTGTACACTTAGCTGCCTCTCCAGCAACTAAATGTGATTTGCCGCCCTGAATTACCGCCATGTCCAGGTTGGCAGTCATTCTATTATTCAGCTCCCATATTCTATGTCAATAGGGGCACTATTCAACAAAAAGGGCCAGTACTAAATATAAATGCATACAATGAAATACAAATGGTTTAAAAATAATAATTTAGGGACAATTATCATATGCACGTAAACCATTGTGGAAAAGTCCATCAAAACAATTGAGTAGAAGAAAGCGATCCCCATTCTATTGTCTCTCCAACAAGATGTTTGCTTGGCCAGAAACCTGTCTTCTATCAGAGCAGTCAGCTTAAAAGGGAAGAACAGCTTGTTGGCAGAATTAGTAAGCAGGAAGCCTGCTCTGCAAAATGATCACTCACCCTGGACGAGCTCCAGACAATAATTGAGTATTTTTACTTCCCACAAGTAAACCTAATTGTAACAAGAGCCAAATATATTTATTATATGAGAGGAAAGAAATAACCAGAAAAGCTTGACTTTCCAGCTGAAAATACACCGAATGATAATCTAGGGGACAGGTACAGGGCTGAAGGAGGGACACGTATGTGCCGCACCCCCGCCTATCCAAATTGGGTGAGCGTTGCCTTTAGGCATGCACAGGGGCAATGCTATCTCCCCCCCTCCGTGTATTCATATCTACTTTGCAAACTTAAAAAGGAGATTTTATGACAAAATGGCTTTTTCTAAAGTCCCCAGGGCCAACAGCATACATCCTATCTCATCTATGCTGAAACCAGTGCTGACAGGTAAAAAATTGGACCCCAGTTCTTACTTTTTAAGGTTTTAGCTATTCCACCTTAATATCATTCTCAGGGGTCATTCTAACCTGACTGAATAATCAAATGGGTGCCAATATGTACCACGTATATATATATATATGTACTATATACATGTGCCAGTGGGCAATTCTGTATCTTCTTGCACAAGTGACTGGAATGGTCAAATATGATCTGTGATACATAAGTACCTACTGCTACACCTTCACACAGTGGCCAAATGCTTGAAGAAGTTGCCAGGCCTGCCATCTTTCTTGGGTGTATGTAAGTCTTTATACAGATGACTACACAGGCAATGTGTTTGGATATGACTTTCATCACCCAGGATATACCAAGTGATATTGCATTACTCCACCTCCATCCAACATGGAGCAACAGGTTCCCAGTGCATTTTATAGACCCACAGCCTAATAGAATGTGACGGTAGCAAAGAACTAGCTAATCCATACAGTCTGCCTATTAAATGTGAAATTGCTTGATTGTTTCTAGTCCTTCAGATGTCCCCAAATCAGCCGAATAACAAAGTTGCCCATAAAACCAATCCCATCCTTTCATCTTTTGGCTGCATTTGTAATTACAGAGAAGAAGGCTCCATATCTTCCAACTTAAAGAGGGTTTATATTAAACTTCCCGAAGGTATTCCTAGGCTTTTATTACTACAAGTAATTATTTAGTAGGACTTGCCCTTAAGCCTCATCTTTATTAAAATGCTAAGAAACTAATAATGTTTTATGAAAAACACATACACGCACACCTACCATGCTGGTTAATTATAGTTGAGAATTTAGCTAACTATAATAACTAAACAAAAGTACTTTCCGATGATTAGAAACTCACTATGTTAATCACATTATAAAATGGGTTCCTTGCTGTAATGCTAAGAGAATATAGAATTTTCTTGCTAGTTATATTTCATTTATTTGAACCAGGAAATATTGAAAGTAACCAAGATAATAACTGCATTATGCTTCAGTTATGCACTTGTGCTTTTCAAGTCATTGGGTTCATTTACATACAGTATATAGATTCTAATTTAAAATGGATTTGTTCAAGCTGATTGCTAAGTGGTTGCTAGGGGTAACTGCACAAGTACAGTACAGTACCTATGTTAGTATATGAGCCTCAGTATAATTTTGGGTGCTGTATTTATGGTGGTGCTTAGGAGTTTATTTACTACCACAAGCACAATTGCAGTCACATACAGATAGATGTAGTACTTGCAAGGACTAACACCATTTATTAGGGTTACTTGCATCCAAAGCCTCGCCTTGATCTTCAACGTACGTCAACCGGCACCCAAAGAATTGGCACCTCATGATGAAAATTGTGGCTGTGTGTCTATTGATACTGGGGAACCTAAAAGCCTCTGCCACCTCGAAGGTGGTGGTAGCTCCAAAGTTCCCACAGCAGCCAGAGTCAATGGGTGCAGAGTATTTGTGCATAAAGAATCACACGTAGAAGGAATTATTTAAGTAGCTTTCCAAATTCATTATGTGCTCAACCCTTGACAGAGCATAAAGACCTGAACTCGTGAATACAGCACTGCCTGCATTTGTCAGCTCTGTATTCATGAGTGCTGGTTGATGGGAGGCAAGTTAGAGAGCAGGCAGCAATGAAGCCCTATAATTACCCTATATTAGGTGGTAAGGAACTCCTTAGAACTCCTGCACTTTCATCCAGGCTCAACATAAATGACTTCCAGTGTGTTTTGTACCTTAAAGCTGTTTTGTAGTTAATATAATTGATCTTTATAAAAGCAGGCCATACATGGCCAATAACCAGATCACTTATACCCATGAAGACCTTTCAGGAGAAGATAGTATAGCCGATATCCAACCAAGCTCCAATTAGATATTGGTTTGAGGTGCCATCATTTTGTTCCCATGTATCAGCCAATAAGGTGACAACCTGGTCAGAAGAAGCAGAATCGACACCAAGTGTAGTTTAGAACTTTAGCTGAGTCAGTAGCATGATTGTTACAACAAAACTAAAGGGCAAATATTATGCATTAACTTCTTATTATTTCCACTGGGCAAATATGAAGAGAAAATAAAAAGGCAAAGTATAGTGGCATATTACTACGTAAGGAAACTCGGCAAGGACCCAGGGTTCCTTAATTGGGCCACCTATACTACAGTACTCATCTTCTTACTAGCTGCCTTAAAAAATCCCATTTATTCCAGCCACATAAGCAAAGCCAGCAGAAAATGGCTTCATCTAAGAAGCTCTACAAGCAGCAATGACACAGGAGAGGGGGAGCCGGCAGTGATTGGTAGTGTCTCTAGATCATATGTCTGCGCTCTGAACTTGATTAGTCCCGCTGAGCCGAGCAACCTGAGCAAAGAAACATTATGCCAGTTGTCAGTTTAGATATCATAACAAGGTAAAAGTTACACAGAGAGACTAGGGAGGGAATGTAATAAAATAATAAGCGGCAATGGGAATCTCAGAATATCTGCAAGGGCATGAAGAAAAGTAAAATATTTATGAATTTAGAGAATATCAAGGAACTCCATAAGTTCTATTTACTAAAATAGAACAAAGTGCTAAAAAGCAACCCAATTCCCATAGCAAACTGGTGTCTCATTCTCTCCTACTTGGTGTCTTCCAGATGTTATTGCTTTCTTTACATGTAGCTCCCGGCCTATCGCATTATTTTCTACCAATTATTTCATTTTCTTTCACATTTAAGTTAACTTTTAGTATGTTG
This sequence comes from Xenopus tropicalis, assembly GCF_000004195.4. Lineage (NCBI taxonomy): Eukaryota > Metazoa > Chordata > Amphibia > Anura > Pipidae > Xenopus > Xenopus tropicalis. Next base: position 132,751,432 of record NC_030682.2, on the reverse strand, counting down.
TACTATTCCCAGCAATGTTGCCATTGGTTTTCATTATTCATTTTTTATAGTTTTTGAACTATTTGCCTTCCTCTTATGCTTCTTTCCAGCTTCAAAGGGTCACTGTCTCTCATTCACACTACTACCTGGTTTCTAAGGTAAATGGGATCATAGCAACCAGATAGCTGCTTAAATTCCAGCTGGATACCTGCTGAACAAAATGCTAAATAAATATAATGAAAAATAGAAAAAGAAAACCAGATGTAAATTGGTTCAGAATAGTAATATCTACATCATACTAAGAGTTAATCAAAAGGTGAACTACCGTTTTAAAAATGAATGGGACAGTAAACGGTGAATGATCACAAGGGCGAGGTATATTGACTTTACCCTACGCTGCTGTCTGCCCGCCGAGCTGCCCAGGGATGGTGAGTGAGCTGTATCGGCATGCAACAGATTGGCCATATTAGCTAAAGGCAGATAAGCTGTAAGACACTTAACAAATTAAACTAGTTAAGTCAGTGGACCAGTCATAGGCTTACACTGCTCTCAGTTCTACTCTGAGCCCATTATAGAGAGAAAAGCAAAATCACGTCACTGACCACGTCTTTTGAGCTTATGGGTCAGAAGCCAACACACACTCAATACAGATACGAAACACTAACCCCCATATGTAATAAAATGCACTTAGTTTGCCCAGGAGCAGTAACCCATAGCAACCAATCAGTAGATAGTAGATTGAAAAATCACTTAGCTGAGTTCTGCATTTTGTGCTGGATAAAAGTCGATGGCTACATTGTCGGACTGGGCAGACGGGGCACTGCAGAAAAACCCCTGGGTCCCAGCCCTCTTGGACCCTGCAGCCCCCGCCAAACCAGTCAGCTCCCTCCACCAGCTGTGGGCGCTGGTGCATCTTCCCCATCACAGCCACATGGAGGAAGTGAGGGCATTTGATATCATGACTGAGGTGGGGGGCCCCCAGGCAGCAGCCCTGGTGGACCATAGTCACCCCAGTCCCACCCTGCATAGCTAGGTGCAGAGTCAAGGCAGAGATCTATTGCGGCCATTGCCCACGTGCACTCCCTGACTTGCAGGTCTGAATGATGTGCAAGTTAGGGGGTAGGTAGGGTGGGGGTTAGGGATACACCTCCCCTTACCTGCACCTCAAATATATCACTGTGAAGTGTAGGGGAGAATGCAGGTATCTGCAACAACTCTATATACAGGAAAGGACACAAAGTGCAAAAAATGGCACTTGACACCCTGCTATGCATGTAGTAAATGATGATCCCTATATTTGCATGGCAATGTACACACTGTATAAAGTGCCAGATTATTAACCCCAGGGCTCCCATGAGATATGCTCCTCAATCACATTAATAGGGATTAGTGCCAGACACTGAACACTAGAGTAGCATGGTGCCTAAATCTGTGGCTTTAGTTTATACCAATCTAGACCTTCCATAAGCGATGAAGTGAATGGGTGACACTAGCGAGAGGAGAGGGATATGTCAGCAGGGGCACGGGTGGGATAACAAGTAATCTGCGCATCTGACACACGTAGCCTATAATGGCATGTAAATCAGACAGCACATAGGATTAAATCACCCTGTACACCCATTTCATATACCACCACCCCCTTTCTGTACTAGACTAGGTCTTATTAAATCATAATTAAGTAGCAGATTTTGTGCTGTGAGCAGCATGCAAAAAGGTAGTTAGTGAGAAAGCGCTACAAGGAACCATTCATTTATTCATTAGGGAATATGCTACGTATACATGACGTGAGCAACGTCGGATCTTGACCCGCCTTTCTCCCAACTTAACCCCTTTGCCTCTTTTACTTACCAACCCCAATAAACACATGGACACCAATTCTTGGGATAAAAATGGCCGCAGAACATTTATTAATAACAATCAGAGTTTTATTTTAAAACATATCATAAGAACAAATAAGATACAAAACAACTCATGAACACAATACAAATGTTTGTATAACAAACAACCAACTTTGAATAAACATAAACCATAACATACACCATAACAAGCCAATAACTGCGCAGCACAACTGGCGCTGCCAGCTGCCCTTCCAGCCCGGAACCCCCTACCCAACAAAACTCACCTCCTGATCCACTTACTTACCCCTGAGGTTCCAGGCATGCTATCCCCAAACAATTATCAAACTCCTTTCCTAACCCAACCATTGTTTTCCCCCAACTCAATCACCCCGCCAACACCACTCGTTGCCTCCACCTCTATAGGGAGGGAGGGTGTTTTCCTATGCTGCCTAAAATGGGTAATAATAAATACAGGGGTTTTGCCTCCTATTCTTAGATAGATATGCCTACTTGCATTTTTGCCATTCTAGAACAATTTAGGCAGAGCAGGGCCTAGGAGTTTTGGCACCCATGTCAAGGGTGCCCCCATCTCCCCCACCCCCTGCAGTGCTACCATGCCATCCCCTTTCTGTCTTCCATACACACACCGGCTAATGCAGAGAGGAGCTGGTCTAATCATGAGCCGCTCATAAAGTGACCAATGCGCCCAGCTGGCTAGACACACTGACTACACTGCTTGTCTTTTAAGGCCATGGGTGAAATAGTAAACATATTATTAATATGAGTGACACTGTTATTGATTAATTTTGACAATAAAACAAAATAAAAACTTCTGGAACTGACACCCCCCCCCATGGCACAACCACGTTGCAGAGAAGGAAGGAGGGAGAAACCTGAACTTTAAACTCAAGAAAGCCAATGATAAATAAATGGATATTCTGGATACACATATAAAGGATTATACTTAGTGAGTCTGGACTAACCCTTAATCTTCAGGACTTCTTGATAAGCCATTTATGGTATGTGGAAATATGCCAGATGTTCACTAACAAGACTTGTCCTGGAGTATCCAATTAGAGGATTGGGCCATTTTATGAAACACATGCCACCAGTAACAAAGGAGTCCCTTAGGACCGGAGAAAATGGAGGGACAGGGCCAGGACAGGGCTAGGAGGAGGGCCCAGGAAGTGTTAGGGCAAGGGATTATGGGGATTGTTGTCTGGCAGTGATTGGATAGAGGGTAAGTGGAGGAAATAAAAGGGGTAAGCACAGGGGATTTGGCACCAATTTACCTAAACAGCCCTGCCAACCTACCCTATGCAGAAGCACTAGTCGCAGCTATGGGATGAGGAATAAGTGGCAGGAGTTATCAGTAGAAGAAATAGCGGAAGTTATGCAGGTCAGAGGCTAGGGGTGGCGGTGATTAGCCAATGGTAAAAGGGGAGGGACAAAGGATAAGGGGAGGAGTCTCTGAAATTTGTTATGCTGGTTAACAAGGGATCTCTATAGAAGCAGGGGCGATTCTGGACATATCGCCGCCTGAGGCGGCTCCTGGATGCCGCCCGCTCCCCAGCGCTTACCTTCTGAGCGCAGGAGAGGGTCCGGGGGCGGTGAGATCGCTAGTGCAGAGAGTGCAATTGCGCTCTCTGCACTAGAAGAGCCGAATTTCCGGTTTAAAAAACGGAAATTCGGCACTTAAAGTTACCAGGAGCGGCTTTTTGCCGCCCCTGGTAACTGGGGCGCTTCTGCCGCCTGAGGCGAGTTTCTCAACTCGCCTAATGGCAGAAGCACCCCTGCATAGAAGCAGCCTTCAACGGCTAGGGGTGGAGATCCCACTGGATAGGGTTATATATTAACATGTTGACATTGTTACATGATTGTTAATTATATGCAATAAACTCGGCTGTGGCCTTTTCTGAGTGTTAGTAAAAGGAAAAGGGGTGGAGAGTTTGGGGAAAGGGTCAAGACTTGACGCTGCCCAGGTCATAGAAACATGACTTCAGCTTCTCCCCTTTTCATAGGGTTGTCCCTATTTGTGGACCCACAAGAGGCAAGTCTTTTGGGAAAATGAGGTTTGCGCTCATGTAAAGGATATGCTATTATATTAGGATGGAGCCTGGGGCAGATTGGCCAGCAATATCCATACGTTAGAAAAACGAGAGCTCTGATTACATTCCATCGACTCTCTTATCTCTGATATAGAACTAAACCAATATTTTATTTGTTTTATATCAAATGCTTCATAGAGTGCTCCCTGGTTGGCAGCTTCTCTAGTTGCCCCTAGGAAGTCCAGTCCAACACTAGACACGACCATAAATTAATATTTCAAATACATTATTTCTGTTTCAGTAGGTCTGGTCTAAATCTGATTATGGGGATTTTTAATTCTGAGATTAAAAAAAGAGATGTTTTACAGAACAATGTAAGCTCCTGTGAGTAGGACCCTCTAATCCTTTTAATATTGCTATGATTGAACTTTTCCATCAGTCTTGCACATTTACTCTTTATTTCATAGTGCTGTGAAGTACAGGATGAAAGGGAAATGATACCTGCTGGTCTCACTGGGGAACTATAAACTTGCCCAAGGGCACTTACAAAAGTACAAGTATGGGATCCTTTATCCAGAAACCTCCAAATGATGGCCTCCTCTAGAGCCCATTTTATGTAAATAATTATAATTTTTAAAAATGATTTCCCTTTTCTCTTTAATAATAAAACAGTACGTTGTAATTGATGATGGCTAAGCAGCATGAACCATTTCTAGTGTTCCTGTATTGGTTGAAAGATCCCTTACCTGGAAAACCAGAGGTCCCAAGCATTCTGCATAATAGATCCTGTATATCTATCTACTATTTCATATGCCGCTTCTCACTATTAATATGTCATGTTTCTTCATTATGCTTCATCCGTTGCTCTCCCTTCCCTCCCATATATTTCTTTCCTCCCATACATTTTTCTGTCCCTTTACACTTTATTCATTCAGTGGCCAACTGACAACCCTCGCAGAATCCTACTGACAGCCAGAGGCTTCCAGCCATACGATACATCTTTCACCTGTGTATGGAACATTTCATATCATTACTCTTGTGCCATGGAATTGGCGACAAAGAATTCTTCCAATTTAAATGTAATCCTGGCCTGGGGCGTCTGATTCCAGGCTTATACTGCAGACCTAACACTCAAATCCTTATTTTTTAACTTAGAATGAATTGCTAGTTCTTATTTATAAATATTCTTCAGTTTGTATTCACCTGATAACATTCCATTACCATAATCTGCACATCATTTTCCACGCTCTTTCATATTTTTATTTCAACTCCATGCTATAAACTATACAATGAATCTTACAAACAACAATATAATGACAAGTGCACAAGTTCCTGGAGGGGCTGCCCTGGGTATAACCAACCAATAATAACTATTACTGAACTATACTGATGTACAACAGATAGAGGACATTCAGGCCCAGACTGGCAATCTGTGGATGCCAGACGGGCTGCTGCAAGATGCCATAGACAGTCACTATGTATTGGGTCTGTGGGGGGCTGTTTGCCTATTTTGAATCCCAGCCCAGACCAGTCAGGGCACTATTTTGCTGGACTATACACTCTATCCCATGGCTGCAGTCCCTTTCTACTAAAAGGTGTATCTACTGGGGCAGAGGAGTTTGTTTATTTACCCACGGCACCCAAATAGTGATGAGTGAAACTGGCCCCTTTCTGTATGTGGAAAAATTCACCTAAGATTTTCCAAATCCATAAACGTTTATTTTCACGTTTTACCAGCCATTAAAAGGTTGCTCATCCCTACATGCAACAGCTGCCCCACAAGGAGTGTTCTTACCCCTGCCATATGATCTTAGACACCCCCTTAATTAAGCTCTCCCTTAGGTCAAGTAAACTTTGAATTTATCAGTCCAATTATTTTGGTTTCTAACAGAGCTTTCATATTGTCCACAGCTGGAAATAGGAGAAGAAATACAAGTTACAGGTTCTATTCTTGTAATAATGAGGGTTTGCAGTGAACAAACAGAATGTGCCATTGCATAATCTGGAAACAAATGTGACATATATGTATAGAGTAAACTCTTGTAACCCCATTGCTTTTTGGTAGCAGTCTAGCTTCTAAGCAGCATCTACCACTTTTATTGAGATGTCAGCCCGACATGTTTCCGATTATCCTTATTTTTCACTCCGGTGCAATAAGCAGACTGGGGATCAAGGATGATCCAATACATGTTGGGATGACATCTCATTACCAGTAGAAGCACTGACTTGCTCAGAAGTTATAATTCTCCAGTCAGTATATATGTTGCTAAAGCTGTTAGCCTGAAAAAAAGCATCATAAAAAGCACCTGTCTCTTAAACTGCCTTTAAAGGAGACATATCATATAAAAATTAAGAATCAGTAAATTGTACTCCTCTAAATATAGAAGGATTGTGCTTAAAAAAAATTGTGTTTCAGACTGATTTATTGAGAAATTCCACCAAAACCCCACTAGTCCCGCCCACCTGTTCCACTTCCTGCTGGCTGAATTCTCTGGATGTGCAGGTGGGCCGGCGGCACACAGTTCACTGCACTAGGATAGGAACCAATCAGCAGCTAGGCTGACCTGATAGGGAACTGGAGCCTGTCTTTGCTTGTGTGAGTGCAAGGCTGTGATTGGCTGTCCTCCTCCTACTGTGCTTCTGGCAGGGATTGTTAGGACACGCCCACCCCTCATTTGAAATACAGACAGGGACCTGAGAGGATCTATAGGGAGCTCCAATAAAGGGGCCATTTATACAGATAGGATTCATTTTTAGCCCAAAGTGTAACCAGCACCGTATATTATTCATAATTGCCTACAAAATTAGTTTTTTTTTCCATTTTTCCAATATGTCTCTTTTAATATGCACATTTAGAATGTGTTTCTTTGTCTCATACTGTATCAGACACCCCCTTATTTGTATTATTAGAAATGTTTATAGTCATGTTCAGCTTTATGTACCCAGGTGGCACCGTACCAACAGAAAGGCACAAACGCACTAGGCTGAAGCACATTTTGCAGTCCCTAAACTCCAAGAAAATAAACTAATTTGTACACAGCTACAAAGAGCTCTAAAAAAGTGCTTAGCTGGGCATTTCTACCGGGGAAGCGTGTGGCTTGCTACCAAGAGCATTTCCATTACAGACAGTAGTTTATATACTCTCATCTCTAGTATTAACTGAAACATTATGCAAACACTGGCAAAGGGCTCAGCTAAATAGGCTGGACAGGCACCGGCACTGTATGGCATTCCTAAGCAGGTAAGATCAAAATGCACAGAGGGACAGATTTGCTAACGATCCTCATGGGTTGATCAGTTCTGATTGGTCCATAAAAAAATCACAATCAGATCAATGAGCTAGAATAGCGTGTCCCTGGTTCGATTCCGTGACCATTGATATTGATTGAATTAAATGAAAAACAAAAAACAAACACTGACCAAAGCCTAGCAGAGGATTCTACATTTAAGACCACTCATTTTTTTTTTTTGGGGGGGGGTAGTAGGGTTATCATTAACTGTGTCTTAAATGTCTTTCAAATTTGCATGTTTCTCAAAGCTATTCGGTCGATGAAATCAAGGGAAGCAATAATAAGAGGCAAAGCATTAAATGGACACTGAAACCTTATATCCTATTGCCCTATTGATTTTTAGCAGATAATTCCCTGAGTAAGAGAATATTTCCTGCTCAAAACAAATGAGTTTTCTCCAATACAGCGGAACAGCACCCCAACTTTCTAGCACAGCTAGGTGGCTAGGTAGTTGTAACACTGAACAAATCCCCCTGGTAACAGGCAGTTTTTCTATAATTCATTTAAATAACTAGGTTGACTGAACCCCATTGAAGTTCCCAAAAAGGGAAGGTTTTCTTTTTCAGCAAGTTAAAAAAATACAAGGCTATAGGTATTAACACTGACAAAACAATGTTGAACCTGGGGTACAGCACCCCGATCTCTAGGCTATGTAGTTGCAACACTGACATTTCTTTATTTTGAACACATCCCCCTTGTAAATGGGGTTCTGAGAATAACAGGCACTTTTTGTATAATGAATAGTGATGAGCGAATCTGTCCCGTTTCGCTTCGCCGAAAAATTCGCGAATCTTTCAAAAGATTCGCGAAACAGTGAAAATGTCGCGCGTCAAAAAAAATTGTCGCCCGCAGCTATTATTTCGTCGCCCGCGGCTATTGTTTCGTCGCACGGCTATTGTTTCATCGCACGGCTATTATTTCGTCGCCCGTGGCTATTATTTAGTTGCACGGCTATTATTTCGTCGCCCGCAGCTATTATTTTGTCGCACGGCTATTATTTCGTCGCCCCCGGCTATTGTTTTGTCGCGCGGCTATTATTTCGTCGCCTGTGGCTATTATTTTGTCGCCCGCGACATTTTTTGGACGCACAGCAAATTTTTCTGCGGCAAATTTTTTCATCCGAATCCATGCCTGGCGAAACATTTCGCCCATCACTAATAATGAATTTAAATAAGATGGAAGACTGAACCCCCCGGAAATTCCCAGAAAGGGTATGTTGCCTTTTCAGCAAGTTAAAAAAAGACTACAGGTAATAACAAAACATGAAATAAGGTCTCTGTCAGTAAAAACAGTAACTTACTGGTAGAAACGTTGGGGTTGGGTGCCACAGCCCCAAACCTACAGCCAAAGGAGCAGAATAAACTGTGAATGCAAAGATAGGCAGACACATAATCAAATGCAGGTTATAACACTCACAGTACAGTGTTGAACTGGGGAATCATCTGATGAATGATAATTATTCCTCCTTTAATGTATTCTGTCCTCCTTTGGATGCTACATAAGAATTGTGTAAGTGTGCATTTGAACTTGATATCTTTTTTCAACCTCAGAAACTACGTAACTAAGTTATATTTGTACATGACCAATTGCGTATAGCATATTGCAATCTTGCAATGTAATTATAGACAAGAACATAAAGCTTTATTGTGCCGTCATAATGATATTATTTGGAGTAAAATAATATACCAAGGGTTTCTCTGTGGGGCTTTTCATACTGTGATATCAGTCCGGTTCCTATCAAACACGCTCCTCTGGAGAATGGGAATCACTAAAATTGACCTTTTTTATCACTGGCTTACATAATGCAGGAGAAGTTGCCACAGAAAACAAACACTGAAGCAAAATCTTTGAGGGTTGGTGGATTTGTGATAAATAGGATAAGAATTAAATGAAAGGCTTTGTTCTAGGAACAACAGAAAGGTCAGGCTGTTGTACACATTGACTGCAGGCTGAAATGAAGGGCAAGGTATCCAGGACAAGAACAATAACACATTCTAGAGGACAATGTACTGTTTAACCTAAAAGCATTGTTACATGCATTGATCTGGCACTTCTAATTGTCCTGTGACTGGCCGGGTAAGATGCAATCACTGGAAGCCATAAAGCACTACAATACTCTGCACCTAAGTGACCGCTGGATGCTGCTTTTCTGCTTGAAGGGAAATAGAGCCAAAAGGTGGCCATACACATTGCTGGACCACATCCAATGGGAAAATCAAACATGCCCAATCGAGATCTGGCCAATTTTATTCCAGATGTTGGTTGGGTAGGCCCAACAGGGGTACCCATATACGGACAGATAAGCTGCCAAATTGGTCTGAAGAACCCGAATCAGCAGCTGAAATATGCCCATGTATGGCCACCTTAAGTCAAGCAATACATTAGATATGTATTTGTACTGGAAGAAGATCTGCAAATAGGGCCAGCAGGCACAATAAGCCAATAATACTTTTTATTGTATCCAAACTTGTGGCCCTCCAGCTGTAGCTATTGTACAGCTCCTGGCAGCCACCAGCAGCTGAAGCATTACCCTTGCCATTGCCCTGGATCGGGGGTAAAAAATCCCAATGCTGGGATAACTAAATATTGTCTGATTGTCTGCCATTATCCTACTTTGTATAAATAACGAAGCCCTCTAAGTAGATTTTTATTCCAGTCCTATAACAAGTAAAGGCAGCCCTGACTGGTGTTAGTCCTTTGTGTTTTGAGGTTTGGACTACTGTAAGTACAGGTATGGGATCAGTTATCCAGAATGCTCAGGACCTAGGGTTATTGGGATAAGGGGTCTTTCCATAATTTGGATCTTCATTCTTTGCCTGCTAAAAAAACATTTAAACATTAAATAAACCCAATAGGATAGTTTTGCCCCCAATAAGGGGTAATTATATCTTAGTTGGGATCAAGCACAGGTACTGTTTTATTATTACAGAGAAAAGGGAATCATTTAACCATTAAATAAACCCAATAGGGCTGTTCTGCCCCCAATAAGGGGTAATTATATCTTAGTTGGGATCAAGTACAGGTACTGTTTTATTATTACAGAGAAAAGGGAATCATTTAACCATTAAATAAACCCAATAGGGCTGTTCTGCCCCCAATAAGGGGTAATTATATCTTAGTTGGGATCAAGTAAAGGTACTGTTTTATTATTACAGAGAAAAGGGAATCATTAACCATTAAATAAACCCAATAGGACTGTTCTGCCCCCAATAAGGGGTAATTATATCTTAGTTGGGATCTAGTACAGGTACTGTTTTATTATTACAGAAAAAAGGAAATATATTTTAAAATGATTCTATGAATATGGAGTCTATTTGAGATGACTATCCCATACTTCAGAGCTTTCTGCATAATGGGTCTCTGGATAACAGGTTCTATACCTGTACTACAGGTCTCCTGAAGGTGGATATGCTGTTAAATGCCTAAAATTTAAGAAACAGGCAAATCTGGGTATAGTTTACCATATCTAACAGACTGTATATTATATTTTAGTATAACAGGAAAAAAAACTATACTTAAACTCAGGGCAGAATAACACTTAACCCAAATAATGTAAATGTGTATTATTATAACTTAGTGACTATAAGTTCATTCAAACGAACATAAAGATGTTTTCTAGGACTATTAACCCTTTTTCTTTAAAACAATAAGAAATACGGCAGAAGGGGTGATTAGTGGCAATAGGATGAAAAGTATAGCCTGTTAATAAACTTTCCTTTAGAAATATCTTCGGAAAGAGAGCAGCACATAGTGCAGCAATGCCGTAAGTTAAGTTGCCATTGACTTTTCCTTTAATACAGTGTAAGGTATAAGCTTCTTTTTTTTTCCTCTGCAAGTTTGTAATAGAATAATCCTATTTATTTCCAGTTCAGAAGGAATATGTGTAACCTTTGGGTGCCTGTGCGGCTGATCCTACGCTAGATTTCCATGGGCAGCCCTACTGATCCTGCTGGAAAGGTGCTGCTGTCACACGAGTAGCTGAAAACAAATTCTGCCGGCGATGTCCTCCCCAGATAGAGTCATTAAGAGCCTCGGCTATAACGTAGCCCAAATGACTGTGCCGTACAATGACTGCGGAACAATAGGAGCTGTGTAGTCATCTCAACACATAATACATATTTCAGTAGCCTGATCTGAATGAGAATAACAAGCACAGGGCAGGAGTGACTCTTATCCACTAGAATATCAAAGGAGGCAATTGATCCCTTCTCCCAGCGCTGGAATAGTGAGTGCTGGCTGAGCAGCTCTGCACTTCATGCTGAATGCTATCGACACACACAAACTAATAAGTGATAGCAATTACCTGGTTATCTGCCAAACTCCTGGCAACGTTCAGCACCCAACTAGCAAGGCTGCCGCTCTTGGGTGCAGTGAATGTTAACAAGCGTGCTCAACCTCTCTTCTTGTACTACACCTCCCATCATCCCCCCTGTCAACACAGGCTGCTGGGAGTTGTAGTTCAGTAACAACAAGGTGACGCTACCGATTCCCTGTGCAGCACCAGGGAGCAGAATGTATGGTTTAATGTCAAACCTCTTCCCGTGGCTATAGATCTGCCTTCTCCCCCCTCCCCTGTCCCATGTACATTCCAGTCACATCATTATATTAGTGAAAGAGCAAAATAAGAGAGAAATGGAACTTACTGGTGAGCAGAGGGTGCAGTGAGGATGCACTGAGGGTGCAGTGTGGGTGCTATGAGGGTGCAGGGTCCCCCCTGCTTTCCTGCTGCTGCTGCTGCCGCTGCTGAGGGACTTTAGCATTGGCCGGGTGTTGGAAGGAGCAAGCGCATCCCTGGCTGCACTAAGCAGCAGCACAGCTAGTAGACATGCTCAGTTTCCTGACCTTCTCAGTCTGGGAACTACCAAGACCAATGCAGCGAGCAGGGGTAATCTGGATTCTACCACAGAGACTTGCTATAAATAGCACCTGCTAAAGGCACAGCTGGAGCTTAAAGGCACAGTAACCTGTCTGCCTGCAAGAAATACACACACACTCCCCCCCCTCCTCCCTGCTGTGTGTGACCTGAATTAATGGCTTCCTATTTAACCCCTTTAACGGCCAGTCGTGTCACCGGCAGCAGAGGGAATACATTAGTCATAAATTAAGAAAGAAAACTGATGTGACTGTATTATTATATATAAAGGAATGAAAGATCTAGCATGTATCACTGTAAAGCTGGCCATACATGTTAAGATTTTAAAGGACAAGTCAACCCAGAATATAATTTTTTTCTTACTACAGGTATGGGATCCCTTATCCAGAAACCCGTTATCCAGAAAGCTCCAAATTACAGAATGGCCATCTCCCATAAGCAAAATTTATTTTAATTTATAATATAAATCCATAATTATAATTATAACTCATTTTTAAGCAAATAATTCTCATTTTTAAAAATGATTCCCTTTTCTCTGTAATAATAAAACTGTACCTGTACTTGATCCCAACTAAGATATAATTACCCCTTATTGGGGCAGAACAGTCCTATTGGGTTTATTTAATGGTTAAATGATTCCCTTTTCTCTGTAATAATAAAACAGTACCTGTACTTGATCCCAACCAAGATATAATTACCCCTTATTGGGGCAGAACAGTCCTATTGGGTTTATTTAATGGTTAAATGATTCCCTTTTCTCTGTAATAATAAAGTACCTGTACTTGATCCCAACTAAGATATAATTACCCCTTATTGGGGGCAGAACAGTCCTATTGGGTTTATTTAATGGTTAAATGATTCCCTTTTCTCTGTAATAATAAAGTACCTGTACTTGATCCCAACTAAGATATAATTACCCCTTATTGGGGCAGAACAGCCCTATTGGGTTTATTTAATGGTTAAATGATTCCCTTTTCTCTGTAATAATAAAACAGTACCTGTACTTGATCCCAACTAAGATATAATTACCCCTTATTGGGGGCAGAACAGCCCTATTGGGTTTATTTAATGGTTAAATGATTCCCTTTTCTCTGTAATAATAAAACAGCACCTGTACTTGATCCCAACTAAGATATAATTACCCCTTATTGGGGGCAGAACAGCCCTATTGGGTTTATTTAATGGTTAAATGATTCCCTTTTCTCTGTAATAATAAAACAGTACCTGTACTTGATCCCAACTAAGATATAATTACCCCTTATTGGGGGCAGAACAGCCCTATTGGGTTTATTTAATGGTTAAATGATTCCCTTTTCTCTGTAATAATAAAACAGTACCTGTACTTGATCCCAGATAAGATATAATTACCCCTTATTGGGGCAGAACAGCCCTATTGGGTTTATTTAATGGTTAAATGATTCCCTTTTCTCTGTAATAATAAAACAGTACCTGTACTTGATCCCAGATAAGATAGAATTAATCCTTATAGGAGCCAAAACCCTCCATTTGGTTTTACTTACTGTTTAAATAATTTTTTTAGTAGACTTAAGGTAGGAGATCCAAATTATGGAAAGAGCCCTTATCCGGAAAACCACAGGTCCCGAGCATTCTGGATAATGGGTCCCATACCTGTAAAAGAAAACAAAATTCTAAGCAACTTTGCAATATACATTCATTATAAATTTGTAATGGTGTTTGAGTTATTTGTATATATAATTGCTATAAAAAGTAGTGTTTGTCTGTCCTTTTCTATTCTCTGCCCTGGGGGCTCTGGGATTTGAAACAATGTAACACAAGGCAGCAGACTGACAGACCTGACTCGTTGGAGGAGACTGAGCTTTGCAACATTGTTTAAGAAGTTACAATCAGGAGTTCAGAAAATGCTGCTTTCAATAGCAATTACATTTATAAATAACTTTGAAAGCACTGGAAATTTGTAATAAATTCATATTGGAAAGTTGCTTAGAATTATGTTTTATTAGGCAAAAACGTATTTTTGGGGTTGATACGTCCTTTGAAAAGATCTTTTTTGTTATTGTGGGACCAAGCTTATCCTGAAATGAACATTTAAAAATACGATTTGTCCATCAACGAACACTGCACTAGGGAAACTAACTGCTTGGTCCGGCAAACAATTATCAAACCTGCCTGATTGATTTTTCACCGATATTGGATGACATAGATCACTAGATGTATGATCTTTTGGTGAAAATTAACCTTATGATAATTTGATGGTTTTGTCGGATCACACTGAAATTGGTTATTAAGTAGAGAAAACACTACTCACTGATCCTCTGAGAATTCTGCAGGCTTAACAATACAAAATCCGCATGGGGGGCACACTTGGCCTATCTAGCTTACAAGAATAGTACAGGCTAACTCGCTGGCGAACACATCTATCAGTCCTTAGCATGGAGCACCACCCAGAATTAAAATATATAATCTTTTATTGTTCACATTAAAACTTCATGGGGATTTTACTGGCTTTCCCCAATAACTTCAAGCTTAATTTGACGCGTTTCGTGGCAATCCACCACTTCCTCAGACAGCGAACTCACTGGCAAACACAGTCAGTTAAAAGTAACAGGTCCCTCAATGACACTGCTCTGCCATCAGATTTTACAGTAAGTCTCGGGCGGTGGAAAACTACATTTTTTTTTTTTAAAATAGGCACAGGTGGTGCAAAGGTAAAGGCTGCAGCCTAGAGTAGAAAGCTAATAGTTGTAGTTACACTTCAGGGCCCTCTAGAGGGAGCTAGTGAGTAGAAACAGTAAAAGTGTTTTGTAAAGTCCTGGGGTGGGGGTGAACTATTAGAGAAATTTAGCATGCATCATGGGAAGAAGATTCATGAAGGAAGTCACCTGACCAGCATAACCAGCCTCAAGAGGAAGACTAAGGAAAAAATTAGTTAGCACATGGCTTAGCTTGTGTAATAGCATACTATAGTAGTGTGAGGAAGGATTAGGATAGTGAGAATGGTCATCTTGAACCCCAACAAAGAGTAAGTGGGGAATAAAGTCCCAGGGGGTAATCTGCCAGTCAGGGTCAAAGTGGCAGATTAGAGTAGGGAAGGTTGGAGAAGCTTCAGGCAGAACCTAGAAAGTGATGGATTCCCTCAAAGTACCTGCCAAGTCTGGTGCCCTGGGCTAAGCCCTGGAAAGGGGTGAGTGCTGACTGGACCCCATTGGATTTCACAGCTCCCAACACCTTTGTGTTTTTAGTGCGAGTAATGTTAATCAGAGGGAATTACCCCTACAAGGCTACTCTGCCAGTCGTCTGTTGTAGCTCCTACAACCCATGGTGTACCCCCAGCCAACATATCACTTCTCCGCTGGTAACACATTTGTGAAAACAGAAGCAGCAGTAGAACAATCTGCTACTAGAAGGTAAAGCATTGGGGCCTGCTGGATCCTGACTATTTGTACACTTTCAGAGTAGCTAGTAAATCTATTGAGGTTTTGGGGGCCCTTAGAGATACAAACATTTAAAGAATGAGATATAAAAAATGTTGTTGTGAGAGCCAGGAAATTCTAGTTATGCCTTTGGTCTGAAGCAACGGAGAGGAGATCAGGCAGAGCACCCTGGGAAATCAATATACATATGTTCTGATTTAAAGATAACAGCTGTGCGGCTGGATTTACTGGAGCAAGGGCTTGATATATAACAGAACAGCAAGCGAAAGACAAATGACCAATTATACCTCAACAGTGGAACACAAAATAGTAGATCTCTTCTTCTCTATTATGATCTCTTATTATTGAGTAAAACTATATTTTTATTAGATCTATGGATGACCTGTGTGACCTTTCTTTATTACTGTGACAATAAGCAATTACCACACAAAAACACACAAAAATGTTTCATGTGACTTTGGCCTGTTCCAACTGTCAATAAATATATGTAATAATTCTCCTAACTTCTAGAATGGCTTTGCTTTCTTTCCTCTCAGCAGTAGAAGCCCTGCCCTGTGTATCCTATTCTTAAATATTCAGCATCCACTAAGGCTAACCATGATGGGAAAACCAGTAAAGTGCATTATTGTTGATTATCTCTTATGAGCAAACATATACTCTTGTGTAGCTACTCAGAGGCACCTCTTTATATACACACACATTACCATGCAACTGCATAGACACATTTATTGCCAATTAGGAGCATATCATGTTTCTTGATTTGTTCTTTATATGTTGGTCAGTTTTCTCAGTATCCCATGTTGCCATGAACTATTGCAAGTAGGGTAGGGCTAAGATTATTTGCTATGGAACCCAATACTAAATTAGATTAGGCCACTATAGGCAACGGGGCTCCAGACAATTAAGTGGAGCTGGGTGACAAACCAAAAGGATTTGTGGCTTCCTTGATTTGCACATTATATCACATATACACAAAGAAAGGCCACACCATGACTTTTTAAACAGACAATTAGTAAATACTGTGCCCTTGGAACCTTCTGTTATTTCCCCTATTGTCTGTTATGCAGTGAATCTGCATATGTAAGAAGGTGAAATATATTTTATTTCAAAGTGTAAATAGTTGGCAATATTCAGTTCAGTCAGCAGGTGGCATTAACCCTTGAGGGATTGCCTTACAGCCTATATAAGGAAGTGTAGGAGTTCGGAACTTCCTCTTTGGCCTCGGAATATCAAGCAAACAGACAGATGCCTCCAAAACCAGACCAGGTGGGAGGCTGCACCTTGTTAGGGCTAGAAAGGAGATTTATGTCAACTTACTCGAGGAGTTAGGAATAGCCAGGGTACCCAGCAAGGTCAGTCTGTTGTCCCAACGAGGAGTGAGATTTGGGAAAGAAATTGTTCGCCAGTTAGGGAAATGGAGTGTTTGTAATGAAACAGCTAAGGAGAAGCGTATGCACTGTATGCTGAATGTGACAGGGGTATAGAGGAAAGTGTTACTGGAAGAGGAGTGGCTAATGGCCCTCTACTAGTGCTCTCACATGGCAGGGGCATTGGAGGCTTATGGAGAGAGAGAGAGCGGGGCATGTGTTAGGAAGAGAGAGGATCTTCAGAGAAGTGTTTATTGTGTAACTGAAATATTCTGAAATAGTCAGCAAGTGTTTCAGTCTGTCATTGCTTCACCTGTTCCAAGCTGTCAATAACTTCTGCCTTGGTTTATTGCATTGACTTGGGACATTCCTACTTCTTGCAGCACAAGCCTTTCCAGTCCCCTTCCCCTGATTGCTGATCCACCAGTTACAATTAGCCTTGTTACAACGGTACCAGTGTCCAGCAAAAGCCTAACAGAAACTGGATGGGTTTCAGACAGACCGATCAATTGATTTTTAATTATAAATTAATTAATCAAACTATTCTCTGGTTAATAGGGTTCTTAAAACATTAAAAAGATAATAAAGAAGACCAAATGCATATAAATGTCTACATCATACAGAAAGTTTATTTAAAGGAGAACTACCCTTTTAATTAACAGAAAACTATACAGCTGTAAGTACAAGTGTCCCACATGGTGAACAGGGAAAAGGAGGAACAAAGTTTGGCTGATTTTGGAATGAATGTTTAAAAGGGGATTTCAACTAAAGAAGTCTAAATCATCTCCTACACAATAATTACAGAAATAGATTTATGGCTGGCTATTGGCTAAGACGGAAATCTGAAGGAAATCTAGTTGAGAGTTGAGACTTTAGCTACACATGTCAGGGTGTTAGTTTATTTTTAGAGTCATTTCTAGTGGGTCATGTGAAAAGGTTCTAGTTGTAATTACAATATAGGGGCCTCTAGAGGGAGCTAGTGGGAGCTAGTGAGTTTTGGGAAAGTCCTAGAGAGTTGAAAAGGGTATAAAAGAAGGGGAGTGGCAGAGCAAGGGGAATGTGTCATCCGCTGGGAAGCTACTCCCACTCACTCCTTGGTGAGGCTTTTTAGCTGCCCATTCTCACTAACCTGGGCTTCCTCACACCATTACAGTGTGCTATAACACAAGCTAGGCCCTCGCTAGCTAGTTTGCCTACCTCTTCCTGTTTCAGTCCTTTCTGCCAGTCAGATGACTTCCTGCGAGTGCCTGTTTCCCATGACACATTCCCTTGCTCTTCCACTCCCCTCCTTTTCAACTCCTCCCTCTGGGACTTTACCATAGAATTAAACTAACACCCTTTTCCACCCCCTTACACACAGTGCATGTTATTTTCTTCCAATCCGTTTTTTTTTTCCATGTAGTGAAATAGCTAGCATTACACTCTACGTTCCCTTTCATTCCTTCTCTAATGACTCCAGTTACCTGAGGTCTAAGCAAGGCAGGGAAGAATTCCAGTAAACATAAAGAATAAGCACTTTGGCCTTTTGAGATGCACTCATGGTCCTTCCAGAGTGATTGCTGGGCCTACAAGAAGCAAATGCACTTATTGCAATCTGTCAGATCCACAATAGAACCTTTTACATGGTAAGCTCTTTTGCAGATGCTGACTGTAACAGACAATGCACGTGTATTTTGTGCTATTTATTTAGGAAACGCTTCGTTGAATTCCTCTTCGGCATTAAAAGAAAATGCGCAATAGTAAATGAACATTGCCAACGTGGAAAAAAAAAAGCCTAGAGACGGTAGTGAAGCTTGTATTTCCCATTCAGGCTTAACCCTGATGCAGCAATACCTTTAAAGCGGCTCATAATCACTTGCTGAAATTGGTTTTAAACAGCAGCTGAATAGCCAAAATTCTCTTTGCGCTCTAATAGTGTGAATGATATACCGGCAGTCTAATAGTGTGCCGATTAACCCATTCATATTCAAAGTGCCTCATTTGAAAAATCAGATTTCTTTTTCTTTTTTTGCTGCCTTGTGGATCATGTACATGTTAGAGTGAGTTTAATACCACTAAGACATGTTGGCGTGTTCAGGGAAAACCGTGTAATAATGCTCAAATGAATAGTACATTATTCCTCAGGATTATGGATTTAGCACTGACTGGATTGCAATGCAAATGGACTGCTTCCTAAAGGGTTATATGAGAATTCCAGGCCTCGCTGTGTACATATGATGTTGGAATATAAATCATTTCTTAAAGGGTGGGCAGGTCTTTTTATGGTTAAATAGTATGCTACTTTCTTTTGGCATTAGCCTGACAAAGGAGTGTTATGCTCTACAAACTGAGGATTCTGTGGTTGGACTTAAAGAGATACTGACAGCAGAATTTAAACCTTTTTTTAATCTATCATAACATTGTCTTTGCATACTATTTATATTTTTGTCTTAAAAGTCTAATCTAATCCCCCATGTTCCTCCATGAGGGGGCTGCCATATTTGTGCAGCAGGAGTCCGTTAGCATTAGAAGCTATAACTGACAGGCTGAGAAGTGACAGTCAGGTTGGCAAAACAGTCAGGTTTAGGAACTTTAAGTAACAATTACTTACAGGGTCTGACTGGGGGGTGCAGAGCCCACTGGGGCTCCCACCCCAGGGAACCCCCGCAGGGTCCCCCACCCGAAGTCCTTCCCTGAGCGAGCGTAAATTTAACGCATCAGGGGAGGAACAGTCAGGCAGAGGGAGCGCCAGCAAGGGTCGGGTCTGGGCCGCCGGGGCCCACTGGGATTTTTCCCGGTGTCATGGCGGCCCAGTCCAACCCTGTTTACTTACAAAAGCAGCCCTATCAGTGCAAAACTATCAACATGACCTATAGGGAACTTTATATTTCATATTTTGAGTAGTTCTTAGTGTCAGTATCACTTTAAATAATAAATTGGGTAAGCTCCTCTAGCACAAATGCCAAGCTGCCTTTTGTTTGTTTGCCAATTGGAATGTTGCCATATGTCCAGCCATACATACAAGGAGAAGAGAATTACAACTGTGGTGTATTCAATGTGCCAAGTGTCATCTTGGATAGTGCCAAGTAGACATACCCATTAGATGACCGTATTGTTCCTTCTGCCATGCTGTGCGATCTGGAGAAAGATAATACAAAGCTGGCACAAGTCAGATGTGGAATAAGAAAAACAGAATATAACATAAACATTAAAAACACATGGCAAAGCAGAAGCAGACAGCGCACAGGACAGACAAACCACACAGTGGGTGATAGAAAATACAGGGATGGCACGGAAAGCATATAGTTGCTACCAGGCCATGTAGGATGTTCAGAAGTCGCTCCTAGAGTTCACATAAGACATGTGTTCATATGGAGAACTGAGACAGAGCTCAAAAGGACAGAAAATAAAAGCATGGCATAGACAAATATACAGAAATATATCTGGGTACTGTACGCAGTATAAATAGCAATTAGGCACAGGTAAAAGTTCCCCATGTCTAGCATATTTTGTATTTGATTACCTATTTAAAAACCACCATTTGGCACAGAGGTACACGATTCCCATCCAGCCCCCTCAAACCTTTGCACTTTGCTAAATCCTTAAAGAGTGAAGATATTGATCGTATACAGCTAGCAGGGGCAATCCATTTGTATTACAGGCCCTGCAGGTTTATTGATGGGGTCCTCCTGCCTATTCCATTCATTATTTTTAGAAAAACGAAATTAGGATATTATAGTGTGAGCAGAAGGACCATGAAGAAGGTTAAAATATAGACATCAGGGCACTGCAAAGGCACATGCGGTCCCATCATCAACTCACATGGAATGGCAGAAACTGCTGTGTGTCCCCTTTCTCTGGTCTCTGATCTGTACTCAATTACCTCTACCTCATCTTAAAGGAGAACTCTAACTAAAGAAGTAGGGCAGAAATGTTCTACATTTGGTTTTGTGCTTCTGTACCAGCCCAATGAAACCACAACCCTTAAGTAGGGAAGATCCGTGCCCCAAAGATGCCCCAGTAGCTCCCCATCTTCTTTTCTGCTGATCCCCTGAACATACTCTGTGCTGCTGTCACTTACCTGAGCTTAGGGACCGACACACAATATACTGTATATATAGAATATAAATGTAATAATATAAGGCTGATTAATAATTAAGACAGATAATTGCTATATGGCAGCTCAGAACCAGTGCAATTAGCATCAGAAGTTAATAATCAGCCCTGTAGCATCAGCTTATATGGCAAAACCTCATTTTTTGCTTGATAATTTATGAGGACCCCTAAGTTTAGCTTCTCAATAGCTGCTCAGAGAACACCGAGCATGGCTATCTCAGCCTGCCGTTTGTGAATACACTGCTGCAGAATGGAGGCAGCATTGTAATCATGGAGAATGGGGCACTAAAAACTGCTACTATGGTGCTACTTGTGGGTCATGGTGCAAACATGCAAAAAAGACCCTGTGGTTGGCATCTATTTTTTGCATTTTGCTACATGCCCCCTGGGGTGTTGAAGGAGGATAGAATTAAACCTTAAAATGAATATGACTAAAAATGCCATATTTATATACTGAACTTACTGCGCCAGCCTAGAGGTTCAGCCCCTCAATAGCAGCAGTGATGCAGGACTTCTAAAAGCTATTTTGCTTTTGGATGTGTTGTATATTTGAGAACAGGGGGTACTGAAAAGCAAGATCAGACCACTGTGCACAGTTACCCATGGCTCTCTCCAAGGGTGGGGGTTTCACTCAAGTGATTGTGTCCTCTCTGATAGTCTTGCATCTGGAAGACTTGCATAAGCTCAACCCAGTTGCACCCAACATTCAACTCAACATTCAGAGTCAAGTTAATGAACCTCAATCTGGTAACCTGGTCTGATGACCAAAGAAGTGAGGTTTGCTCTTTCAGAAAGATAGACAAAGCTTGACTGTAGGGAAGGTAGCTCTTTGGCTCCACTTTGGTCTGGAAATCCAGGGAGCAAGAAAGTGTTGTCACATAATATAGTCAAGAAGGGCCATTCTTCAAATCTTTTATCAATTAAGTGCAAATTATTTCATTAGCAAAAATGTTTGGTTCATTGATATTTCAAACATTGTTACATGTTTCCACTTTGGAACCCAGCTCTCAGAGAAGTAATTGGTAGATTAAATAGAATTAGCATTTACTTCTGAAGTGCCAGTCAGTGTTAGTTTTTACAGGTAAGATCATTCATATTAAATGAATCATATTCTCATCGTACGTGCAAAGGGTGTTTTCAGCAATTTCTTAGTCATAGTGGGGGGATCCTGTTGCTACTACAATATGAAATGTAACGATATGAAACGTTATACATCGTCCTGAATTTCCCTCAGAGTGAGCCAGTTCCCAAATGAATCATGTCATTTGTTGCAGATATAAGGACCTGTGTATGAGTGATGGGCATTTAAAAAGTACCCTGGTGTGTTATGATCTTTCTGCATGTTAAGCAACCTATATTAAAGCTACTATATATGCTAGCTTGATTCAAATCATACAAGTTGCTTTCTTTTTTTTTTTTTTAGAGAGAAGAGGCAAGTCCATCTAAAACAAATAGTTATCTGTTTAAAAAGACTATGGGGAATGGCAAAGTCATATTTCAGAGTTTTCTGGATAATGGGTTTAGGATGAAATATACCATATATGTAGATGTAAGCCAACCAATCTGCTCAGCCAATCCCAAGCTGTGCCACAATGGCAGACTGGGGTACCTGGGGTCTACCGGTTACACAAGTTAAGTGCCCACCACACAGCTACTGCCACATTACAGTCCCCCACTCCTTCTGCACACTTTCAGTCTCCTTTCTGTCTCACTACTTCACCGCTCCACTACTTACTCCCCAACATGAATCAGGCTGCACCTTTGAGTAAGAATTAAAGATGGCCTTGTGTTCCAGAGTGGCATGCACGGCCTTCTTTCATTTTGTTTTAATCTTGCTAAGTTGGCTGGTGTGCAGGTCCACTCCAACCCTGCTGTGCCGTAATTGAGAATATCCCAAACATAGGGGAATCAGTACGTCACTTGCACCTCTTCCATTCCAGTAAGTAACTGTACCATCGGAGATGTTCCCACTACTATAAATCAGTGGGTGAAAATAAATCTGGGCTTTAAGACATAGACTATTTGGGTTCACCTGTAGGTGATTCCCAAATTAAGGGGCTATTTAAGCCTGCCTCCTTTTCACAATTGCTGGATCATTGAGTTCACTTGGTGGTTTGAACCCTTGAGTCCGAGTCTTGACTCCTAGTAAAAAACCCTTTAGATTTCCACGGACTCCCCGGAACAGACTGCCGACAATACTTTCTTTTTCCAAATTTTGGTTTATAAAATCTGGTTTCAGTGCTTTTACTGACCCTTTTCTTGTTTTCAATTCTTCATCTAAGGAAACATGAAGAATAATTAGGCAGCTACAGTCTCGGCTAATAGAAATAACTGCATGACCTGTCCATTTTCCCAAGACCTTTAATGTTTTACTGCATCTTCTAAGTTCCACTTTTAAGAACATGTCAACACAACCTAGCAACCGAGTAAGTAATTTATGCTGTCTAAAAATGTGAGCAGCCCACTTGAAAGGAGTTAAGCTAGAGTAGGTTACACATACTGAGCCCTCTTATACATTTTCTGTTCAATTTATTAAATCCCATTGTGAGCAGGGTCAGAAAAAAGGTTTCCAGAGAGCTCATTGACTTGATCATTTGCAGAAGTTGTTACTTTATAGTGGTGCTCATATGTTCAAATGCTAATTTTATATTCTAGAAATCCCTGGATACATTGTTTATTATATGTTCTATATGTGGCTATGTGCTTTATGATGCCTTGGTTCGGCTAATATGACCATTATATATGCTTGCTGGGTCAAGGTGACCATACTCTGGCAGATTCTCATCTTTGTCTGACCAATTGTTGGTCAACTCACCACATAAACACTATAAGATTTGTATGTATGAATGTATATCTTTATTTATAAAGCGCTACGTGTACACAGCTCTGTACAGTAGAATGCATTAATACAAACAGGGGGTTATTAAGATAATAATAGATAAATACAAAGTATAACAATAAATACAAATAAATACATGGTACAGTTGCAATAAGTCAAAGATACAAGAGGATGGAGGTCCCTGCCCCATAGAGCTTAAAATCTAGATATTTGGTTCTTCAGACATTTTTAACCTAGAATCCAGCATTTCCCCCATAATTCTAGAGCATCATGGGGGAATTATAATTGTGGCCACAAGGGGAAATGAGGTCCAACGCACTTCCAGCCAATGCATCAAATGCACAGTTGCATGTGTGCGTGCTATGATGAATTGGACAGGATTGTGCAAAAATTGAGATGTGTAATTTCTGGGGTTCAGCATCAAAATGAAGCCCACGCATGATTCGTTAGTCACAATTACACTTTGCCTTTTAATGCAACCTTCAGTGTACTTTTTATTACTTATCTTTCTATTCAGGTCCTCTCCTATTCATAAACCAGTCTTTCATTCAAACTATTCCCTGGTTGCTAAGGTAATGTGAACCCTAGCAACCAGATACCTGCTAAACATTCCAAAAAATAATTAAAAAAGCACACATAATAAAAAACAAAGACCAATTGCAATATTATTCTCTATTATACTGAAAGTTAACTCAGTGGGGAACAACCACTTTAATGAATGGCATCATTGTACACAACCACTGCTTCCTTTTTCCAGCAACTGTGGTAATAAATTACCCCTTATGTAATTACGTAAAGCATATTTTAAGATAGGAATAAGAAATGCAATGACTGCACATAATGATAGTATTTCTGTACCAATATATTACAGAATATTGACATTATTTCACCTGTCCTTGCTGGAGAAGAGTTGATTTTGCAACATAATTTAAGAGGTCAGAGCCAGGGGCAGAAATAAGCAAACACTGCTTTTTATAGCAATTACATTTACAAGTAACTTTAATACCACTGAAAAACTTAAAAGAAAACTTTAATACCACTGAAAACCTTTAAAGAATGAAAATTGGAAAATTGCTTAGAATAACATTCTGTTTCATTCAGTAAAATTTTATTTTGGGGTTTATATCCTCTTTAAAAAGGGGCGGTTCACCTTTACGATAACTTTTAGTACAGGTATCGGACCCCTTATCCGGAAACCCGGTATCCAGAAAGCTCCGAATTACGGAAAGCCCGTCTCCCATAGACTCCATTTTAATCAAATAATTCAGAATTTTAAAACTGATTTCCTTTTTCTATGTAGAAATAAAACAGAACCTTGTAATTGATCCCAACTAAGATATAATTACCCCTTATTGGGGGCAGAACAGCCCTATTGGGTTTATTTAATGGTTAAATGATTCCCTTTTCTCTGTAATAATAAAACAGTACCTGTAATTGATCCCAACTAAGATATAATTACCCCTTATTGGGGGCAGAACAGCCCTATTGGGTTTATTTAATGGTTAAATGATTCCCTTTTCTCTGTAATAATAAAACAGTACCTGTACTTGATCCCAACTAAGATATAATTACCCCTTATTGGGGGCAGAACAGCCCTATTGGGTTTATTTAATGGTTAAATGATTCCCTTTTCCGAGCATTCTGGATAATGGGTCCTATACCTGTACTGTATGTATAGAATGCCCTATTCCTAGCAACTTTGCAATTGGTCTTCATTATTAGTGATGAGCGAGTTTTTTGCACCAGGCATGGATTCCCAGCGAATTTCCGCATTTGGCCATTGGCGAATTGTTTCTCGAAACTTCTGCAGAAATTCGCCATGGAACAATTTGTTGCACGTCAAAATGTCAGATTGAAATGGGCGCAGTTGCGTCAAAAAAAGACACGGTCGTCAAAAAGAAGACACGAGTGACAAAATCATGCAGCAAACTCGCTTCGCTGATTTTTTGCCGTTTTGCAAATTTTCTTGTCGTTTCACAAATTTTTCGGTGAAGCGAAACGGGACAGATTCACTCATCACTATTCATTATTTATTTTTATAGTTTTTAAATGATTTGCCTCCAGCTTCTATACCTTTCCAGATTTCAAATAGGGGTCACTGACCCCGGCAGCCGAAAACTATTGCTCTGTGATCTTACAATTTTATTATTATTGTTACTCTTTATTAATTATCTTTATATTCAGTCCCTGTCCTATTCATATTTAAGTCTTTTATTTAAACCACTGCCTGGTTGCTAAGGTAAACAAGACCCTAGCAACCAGATAACTGCTGAAATTCCAAACTGAAGAGCTGATAAACACAAAGCGAAATAACTGAAAAACCACAAAACGAAAACCAATTGCAAATTGTCTTGGAATATCGGTGTCTACATCATACTAAGGGGCTGATTTACTAAGACACGAATTCGAATCCGAATTGGAAAAATTCCGATTGGAAAACGAACATTTTGCGTCTTTTTCGTATTTTTTGCGATTTTTTCGGCGCCTTTACGACTTTTCGGAAATTATCGCGACTTTTTCGTTACCAATACAATTTGCGCGAAAAAACGCGAGTTTTTCGTAGAGTTAAAACTTAAAAGGCGTGACGTTTCACGCAAGTTTTACCGCTACGAAAAAATTGTGACTTTTCGTGCAAGTTTTAACGCTACGAAAAAATCGCCAGATTTTGCGCAACTTTCGGAATGGCTACGAAAAACTCGCGCAAATCGTATTGGTAACGAAAAAGTCGCGATAATTTCCGAAAAAATCGCAAAATACCGATCATTCCGAAAAAAACGCAATCGGACGCATTCGGCCCGTTCGTGGGTTAGTAAATGTGCCCCTAAAAGTTATTTTAAAGGTGAACAACCCCGTTAAACGCTTACCCGGGCTCTGGTTGTGGTTCTGTTACTGTTATAAATAAACTCTCAGTCTTTATTAGACTGATGGAATCTGAATCTTGATGGGAGAGATGTAATGATTTTCACAGCAGGAACAGATGGACAAGCATCATGAGAAGTACTGTACATAAGGGGGAAGAGAGAGACGTTACCTAGACAGGAAAAATTAGTGGTAAAACGGAAGAATTGTTCCCATGCCAAATGTTATAAATATTTAACCTTCCCTGAATAATAGGACTTTCAAGAGACCTGTCACATTGTGCAAGGACATAGACAGAAAGCAGCCCCATCCCCTCAACAGGTCTCATGTATTATTATAATACTCAATCATGTGCTAAGTGCTAATAGACACCATAGCAGAAGACAACATAGCCATCATTTATAGCACTGAGCTCAAAGGGGAGAGGGCAAATAGGTCTTAAAGAATTTGTTGAAGAGGATCTATTTAATGTGCTTCATTTATACAGAGGCATTTACAGAGATTTTTCAGCATTCATTGCACCGGTGATGCTTACATTACATTATGACATTATTATTAATTACAGTTTATATTTCTCAAGACCCATTTGTTGTAGAGTTTATCAAACACTTTTACTCCATTGGGAGTATACTAGTACCCAGCAGGTTTGGTATTACAATAACCTGGAGCAGCATCATAGCTATGCAGTGGCCCCCCTGCAAAAAACTTTGTAGAGGCTTGGAGTGCACAACCCACTCCCCCGCTACCTGCCTTCCTACCCACTCACATACCCTGACCCCCACCCGCACTCATAAAGGAATGTGACTGGGGAGAGGGGATTTCTATACTATAGAGCAGAGGGCCCCAACCTTTTTTCCTGTGAGTCACATTCATGTAAAAAAAGCTGGGGAGCAACACAAGCATTAAAAGAAGTTCCTGTGGATGGCTGTTTGTTAGCCTATGTTGGACTGTCAGCCTACAGGAGGCTGTGTTTAGAAGTAGAACTTTCAAAACTTCAACATTTTGCGCCAAGCCACAGGTTGGGGATCACTGGTACAGAGGAAGCAGACCTCGTTGTCCAGGCACAACCATGCAGTGTCAGACTCAGGGTCCCACCAGAAAACCTTAGACCATAGGCCCTCTCCCTAAGCTATTTTTCCCCCTTTCCTCACCCAACCTCTTTATTCTCCTAGTCTCTTGTGTTTACATGCTAGCATCTATTTTTCCATCTATTTCTCTTTTGTTCCCATTCAGGAATAGGGAATGACCACAAAGCAGGCCAAAGAGTGAGGAGCAGGAGGGCCCATTGACACCTGGGCCCACCGGGAGTCTTCCTGGTATCCTGGTGGTCCGGTCCGACACTGACCCATGGGTCCTGCTTCCTCTATAATTATGCCACTGACCTGAAACCCTTAATGCAGATCATCTTCTTAACCTAGTTTGCTCCTTTTTGTTTGTTTTTTTCCTGTGTCTGGTGACAGGAGATGCTGTCATGAGAAAAGACTAAGTAAAGTTCTTGATTTGCTTTTCATCTGTTGCAATAGATTTAATTCAGAACTTGGCTTCTGGACAGCTCCACTGCTTTCCAGGCTTGTGTTCATCCCCACAGCCCCAGTAGTTTCATTGTATGACATTTAAATAGGCATATCTTGCTACGAAGTACCTATGTGTTTGCCGGTCTCACTGTCGCATCTTCATCTTTTATATACGGTGGGGGAAAGAGATTTTTGTGTCTGGGTGGGCTTAATGATGACATTTACTAAATGCATCTGGCAATATACAGTGCCTGCAGAAATAGCTCACTGTGAAGTGAGGAAACCCTTCTGTGATATGCGATTCAGCTTCAGGAAAGAGAAAACCTGCAACACTGAGCAGCTGTTGTTTCACTGAATAAGTTACAAATCATGCTGGCAATCATAATCGGCACAGTTTCATTCTGCTGACACAACCAAAAAGGGGCAACTAGGCCTAGAAATGAAGGAGCAAGTGATCAGTGATTGGATGATTATCCCTGTGCATGATTGTTTATTGTAAAGATAAGGTAGACTTAATTGAAGTCTGGCACATACAACAGCACCATTTTTCTTGCTGGAATGGAGTTCCATGCATTGTGTGAATAAATAAATAATCAAAACAATAAAAATCAATAAAGTCTGTTCCATATATAGGTTACATACCTAGACAACTTGTTATGTACTGTTGCGCAAACCTACACCCATATATAAAGAGGTAAAATAAAAGATATATTTTAGAATTTTAAATAGTTGAGCAATGTGCAGGTTCAGCCAGTTGGTGACGCCAAACCAACTTGTTGTAGCCTATATAAGGGAGTGCTTTAGGCGGGCACTTCCTTCTTTGGCCTAGAACACCTTGATACTGAAACAAGACTGGCGTGGTCAGACCCATTGGGAGATTGACTCCTTCAGGGCTAGCAAATGGATAGTAGTAGAGTGTGAATTCACTCTAGAGGTGAAAGGTAGGTAGGCTAGCAAGAATGGACTGTTGTCCCAACGAGGAATGTGTATTTGCGGTTAGAGTCCCTGAGGCTACTGTGTAGGTCAGGGATCCCCAACCTTTTATACTCTTGAACCACATTGAAATGGAATAAGTTTTGGAGAGCAACACAAGCATAAAAAAAAGTTCCTGAAGATGCAAATGAGAGCTATAATTGGCTACTTAATAGCCCCTATGTTGACTGGCAGCCTACAGAAGCCTCTGTTTGGCATTATACTGGGTTTTTATGCAATTAAAACTTGCCTCCTAACCAGAAATTCAAAAATAAGCACCTGCTTTGAGGCCACTGGGAGCAACATCCAAAGGGTTGGTTAGCAACATGTTGCTCCTGGTGTAGGTTATAGGTG
Organism: Xenopus tropicalis; assembly: GCF_000004195.4. Lineage (NCBI taxonomy): Eukaryota > Metazoa > Chordata > Amphibia > Anura > Pipidae > Xenopus > Xenopus tropicalis. The sequence continues at coordinate 132,721,991 of NC_030682.2, read as the reverse complement.
AATGTAAGAGTGAAGCTTGGGCACTGTATGTGTGATGACCGCAGAGAAGACTTATCAGTGTTTTGTAAAACGGAAGAATGACCCTCTCCTCCTGCAAATTTATACCCCATTTAATACAGCTCAAAACCTTCCTGGCCCCCAGGTCTTTCTCCAACAAGGATTTGTCCAGTAAAGGGTATAAGTGGCTGCATATTTTCAAATGGCAGAAGCATAGACTTACATGTATCAACATCAAATCTCAACTGCCTCTTAGCCGCCCTCTTTGCCAGTTTGTTCAGACCCTCCTGCAAGGATACCACATCCTGGATGGAAGAATTGGGCTGCAGAGATTTATCATCTGTAAACACCAATACATTGCTTACAGTGCCCTCTCCCTAGCCATTACTGAGCACATTAAATATAATTGTGACTAAGAATATTTGTTGAAAGATATGGAGTTGCCCCCACAGATATCTGGACCACTAGTAGTATCTTATGGTCGACCAGGGTGATTAAGCTTTTTGCTGTATATACACGTTTGTTGCACAAAATAAACTTGTATTTCTACCCCCATTCAGAAGGCCCCCCCTCAGCTTTTTAGATTTTTCCATTTAGAGAAATGTATTTCAGGGCTTCTTCATTTGTACTTTCCTTTCTTCAAATCCAAAACTTCTGAAAGAATATCATTTTTGTAACTTGGGATACTGCAGAGCACATTATTGTACTGCATTTTGTATGAGCCTCCAGGGAATCCGTGTTATGAATGAATAATCTCACTAGATATAAGAGAAGGTTTAATAATTATATGCAGCTCATTACAGGCCATCTTGTAGCTTTCACTCCTTCTCATTGTGTGTTCCTCAATCTGTCTCTCATCTGGGGGACGCTCTGACACTTCTCTTGCTGCGTTGCTTTTTAAAAACCTGACAGTGCCTTTGCAGATTGGTTTGGGAGCTTGGTGATCTGGTTGCAATGCTCTTGGAAGCTGACAACTGTTTTTAATAGAATAAGCAATGGTAGCTAATATACAGTACAATTATAAAATGTGACAGTGGTTAAAAACTATTTAGACGCTGCTTTTTTTTTAGTTTTTAAATTTTATTTCTGATTTTATACTCAGATTAAATGAAGGGGGGGGGCTGATTGCTAAGAAAGAACCATGACAGTTTAAAGCTGCTCACGCATCTCCATCATTTGAGAAATCCCCTGAACTGGGGACCAGGTTTGTGTTGAATGTATGAACAGGTATAGCAGATAGTTTAGTACAAAGTATAAAGCTAAAGTATAAAGCTGGCCATACAGTACACTGAAAGATCCACTCATTTGGTGAGGTTGCCAAGTGAGTGGATCTTTCCCTGATACGGTCACCTTGAGGTGGGTGATATTGGATTGATCACAGTGACGGGATGCAGGCCGTCAGGGCGAGGGCTGCATCAATGAGACAAGGGACTCCTTAATTTTTTTTAAACCTACCTGATTTTTGGGGCAATATCAGCCGGGTAGGTCCATTGTAGGGCTAAAAGTAAAACAGCAGCGTTTATCAGCCCGTGTTTGACCTCCTTAAGGCAGACTGGGACAGGAGAGAGCAAGCATAGATTAGGGCAGTCAAGGCAACAGCAAGGACAAAGCAAGACTTCATAGAACTGGGTAGACAGCAAACAAGCAGAGGTTGGACCAGGCCAAGGTCAGGACACAAAGCAATCAAGTGATCCCCAATCAGTGTCAGACTAGGATCTTAAAGGCCCACCAGAAAACCTTAGACCATAGGCCCATTCTCCAAACTATTTTTCCTCCTTTCCTCACCCAACCTCTTTATTCTCCTTGTCTCTTTAATTTGCATGCTAGCATCTATTCTTCCCTCTACTTCTCCTCTTCTTTCCATTTAAAAATAGGGAATGACCATGATGCAGGCCTAATGGTCAGGAGCAGGCTGACACCTGGGCCCACCGGGAGTTTTCCTGGTATCCTGGTGGGCCAGTCCAACACTGTCCCCAATCAGTGGTTCATGAGCAACATGTTGCTCCCCAACCCCTTGGATGTTGCTCCCAGGGGCCTCAAAGTAGGTGCTCATTTTTTAATTTCTGACTTGGAGACAAGTGTTGATTGCATAAAACCCAGTGTAAAGTCAAACAGAGCCTTCTGTAGGCTGCCAGTCCACATAGGGGCTACCAAATAGCCAATTATAGCTTTTATTTGCACCCCCAGGAACTTTTTCCATGTTTGTATTGCTCCCCAACATTTTTTCCATTTGAATGTGGCCCACGGGTATAAAAGGTTGGGGATCCCTGATGTAGAGTCAGGAATATACAGATCAGACCATAATACTGATAAACAGTTTAGATACTCAGTTTAGATTCAAAATATTATCCACAATGCTCCAGCCCAGCCTGCTAATGGATTCTCATAAAACCTTCAGCCATGCTAGTTAGCATTTGATCAGCATTTGGTTATAACTCTCATTTCTGGTTCAGAAACAAGGGTTAAAAATCATTTGAATCATTTAGTAGCCTAACCAGGGGTAAGAAAATATTTTAATTACACTTTAAAGAGATTGATACTTTTACTGATTCTATGATTTCCATTGTGTTCAAATATAAAAATTAAAATTCCCCCCTACTGTAACTTACGCTGTGGGAAGGGAGGTCTCCTTATGGACCCAGGGTTTAGTAAATTGTTTTTTATCCCTAAAGCACGTGGCTTTTGGTCTGTACAATGTACACAAGCTGGGAGCCTGCCTCAAATTGCCCAGTTTAACAATGTCTTCTCCCTCTTAAAAACGTTTATTTCTACAGTCAAGTACAGATTAAAAGTTGTAGCTATTGAGCTGCTACAGTGCAGAATGTTTTCCTTTGATGAAAGAGCCGCTGAACAATCGAATTTCTTTTGGAGAAGTTAAATATACCATCAGAGTGATTTAGCACATATAAAGATACGACATTTGCACATCTAGACAGAATTATAAAACCAGCTAATTTAAAACTCAGCATTTTATCAGTCCGAACACAAAGGGCCCTATAATGATGCTGCCTGGAATGAGCGCTTTGAAGAATAGTTTTATCGTTCCAAGATTCTGCCATCTGTCTAGAATTTAAGTAAAGGGGAAATAAAATCAAACCCATGATATGCAAACCCGTGTTACAAGAAACAGTTATTTCTATTGCTAGGAAAGAGTTTAAATGCTATGTTATTACAAAGTGTTTAACATTTAATATTTATGTCATATCACATGCTTCCAAGGTATATGTTGTTTTTAGGAAACCATAGGTCTTTTATATAATGATTGAACTTAACATGGTGTAAGAAATATAAATGTAATATTAAATTAACCCTAAACTGCCTTTGAGTTTTTTAGAAATAGATAATGATAATGTATAAAAGCATTGCTGTGGCTGCTACTTTATTTTCCAAGATTCTTTGATTCATGGTGCTGAGAAATTGGCAAAATGCTAATGTGGTACCATGGTTCAAAAAGGGATCAGACTCTCATCCTGAAAAATATAGACACGTCAAACCTGTTGCTGGGTAAAACAATCCTTCTGAGTTTGTTACTAGATTTAAGGTATGAAGATACAAATTACAGAAAGACCCCTTATCCCCAGAGCCAAAGCCAACTCATCAATTAACATAGCAATTAAGTAGCCTAGTACTCAAGGGAAAAGGATACTATATCCTAATGCTCAGATATCTCAACAATACTATGTGACACACAACTATCAATTTAATAAAAGCCTCTTTAAAATGTCTATAAAATAAAAGACTGCGAACCCCGAGCTCAATCAACGAATGTTGAGTTGGTTTTGGCTCGGGGGGAAATGACATCACTGTACCAGATCTTGATAGTGGGTTAAGACCAAAATGTTGACGTGACTGACCCCAGAAATGAAGAATAAAGTGGAGCAATTTGACTAAAGTGCACATATTCTGTGCAAGAATATATATATATATATAGGAAAATTTAGGTTTGGAAAGAGTTAGTATAGGCAGTGCAGTGGGTTAGGCTCAATAGGAAAAGGATAAAGTGAAGAACATGTGGCTTTGAGGCAATCTCTATTTAATAGGTGTCTGACCCCTTAACAACCAAACACCACATGTTTTTTGTACCAACACATGTTTGAATTATAGGACAAAAACAATGTAGGCGGGAGGAGACCCGAGGAAATAATGATGTAGCTATCATTCTTCCAAAAGGATTTCAGATCACCCTGAGCTATCCTGGGCACATCTGCACATTAGTGTGGAGTTAAAGCTTTCCCTGAAATATGCATCCAATAATTAGCCCACAAAAGACAAATACACCCTCCTCCCACACTGATTGGTACATGTATGTGCAGTCACTTAGATTCATCAGCTGCTGTTTTGTAACACATTACTGAAAGTCACATGTGGTGTCACGTATCAGAAATGTATCCCAAGAAAGGACAATGCCTACAATAGTCTTTATTAATAAGAAAAATGTTTATTATGAAGACAATAAAAGGTAGATCTAAACAAAAAAAGGAATTTGTATGTTGTAAGAGTTTGTTATATATTTGATTGCATACAAAGTGCTTGAAGATAGTATGTAAAGATAATGATGGCATAGATGATAGATAGATGATAGATAGATAGATAGATAGATAGATGATAGATCGATAGATAGATAGATGATAGATAGATAGATAGATAGATGATAGATAGATAGATAGATAGATAGATAGATAGATAGATAGATAGATGATAGATAGATAGATAGATAGATAGATATATGATAGATAGATAGTTAGATAGATAGATGATAGATAGATGATGACAGATAGATGATATATAGATAGATAGATAGATAGATAGATAGATAGATAGATAGATAGATAGATAGATAGATGATAGATAGATAGATAATAGATAGATAGATAGATGACAGATAGATAGATAGATAGATAGATAGATAGATAGATAGATAGACGATAAATAGATAGATAGATAGATGATAGATAGATAGATGATAGATAGATAGATAGATAGATAGATAGATGAAAGATAGATAGATAGATAGATAGATGATAGATAGATAGATAGATAGATATATGATAGATAGATAGATAGTTAGATAGATGATAGATAGATGATGACAGATAGATGATGACAGATAGATGATATATAGATAGATAGATAGATAGATAGATAGATAGATAGATAGATAGATAGATAGATAGATAGATGATAGATAGATGATAGATAGATAGATGACAGATAGATAGATAGATAGATAGATAGATAGATAGATGATAAATAGATAGATAGATAGATGATAGATAGATAGATAGATAGATAGACAGACAGACAGACAGACAGACAGATAGATGATAGATAGATAGATGATAGATAGATAGATAGATGATAGATAGATAGATAGATAGATAGATGATAGATAGATAGATAGATAGATAGATGATAGATAGATAGATAGATAGATAGATAGATGATAGATATAGATAGATAGATATAGATAGATAGATAGATATAGATAGATTATCTGGGTAATCTATAGTGCAGTAACAGTCCTTACCAATCAGAATGATGCTGGAAGCATGGCTGAAAGTTTATCCTTACATCAAAATAAGGAAAAAGGATATTCACATCCTAGAGACTCTCCCCAGAATGCACAGGTTCCAAGAAAATTTTATACACAAATGCAAAACAACATGTATACTGACATCTACTGGCAGAACTAAATAACATGATAGATAGATAGATGATAGATAGATAGATAGATAGATAGATAGATAGATAGATAGATATAGATATAGATAGATAGATAGATAGATAGATAGATAGATAGATAGATAGATGATAGATAGATAGATAGATGATAGATAGATAGATAGATAGATAGATAGATGATAGATAGATAGATAGATGATAGATAGATAGATGATAGATAGATCATAGATTGGGTTTCTTATTGTGGTTCTTTTAAATCATTTTCATACTGTATATATAGTATTGACAACTCTTGGCTATAAAAAGCAGATCACGGTAGACATTTGTGTTCTTAATAGTGAATGTCTTGGTTGTGTTATTACCACCTGCTGTGGACCTTGCTAATTAAAAACTCTAATTGGCCTTGTATGTGTGTATCTCTTCCTGCTGCATTGTTATTCAAAGACGAGGCACAAAAATAGCAGGCACCCACACATATGTGGTTCAGATGACCTTATATGAGACCCATATGGAGCAGTCCTAATTCAGAGAGTTATACATGTCAGCTAACTGCATATTAGATAGATTTTATGCGTTCTTTTAGGTCAGACATGGGGCTATGTAGTGTCACACTTATATCCTGTAAGTTTCCTGTTTCTTTTATCAAGCCACATCGAAAGCAAAAACCCCCTTATATATTGAGTACCTATATAAATTACAGATACGGAATACAGAAGCCCCCGAGCAAGACTGCAACGTAGCCATATTTCACTTTCTTTCTGTCCATTCTAGTCTTCTCTCTAATGAGTGCTTTTCTTCTCTCTCCATTTCTGTCTTTCTCTTTACCAGCTTTCCTTACATAGGAAAGTCTTTCTCCTTCCTTTTGTCTCTCACTCCTTTTCTATTTCACCTACTTATACATTTATGCCCCCACATGGGATTCTTCTCCTAACCTTCATTTTCTCATCATCCCACTTTAATTTAGATTTTTTATGTTCTTTCTTTTTATTCTCCTCTCATTTATTCTTCTTGGACCCCTGTTTATCCCTTTTCTCCTTTTAATATGTCACTCTCAACCCTTTCCCTATCTTTCTTCTGCTCTTCTTTTTGCCCTTCTTCTTTCTGTTCTGCTGCGCAGAGAACCATATACTCTTCCCTTCCAACTTTTATTCTTCTACTTTTATTTCTGTTCAGTCCTAATACTTGTTTAGGGGTTCAGAGAACTCTTTTCCCCCTCTTTCAATTGCCTATCCAAAGGGAGAGGTACTTTGGGGCAGGTAGGGCTACCTGGGAAACTAAAGATCTTTTATGGAAGGGACTTTGCCAGAGACTGAACTGGGCAAGGGTACTTTCATTAGGCGTGGGCTGTGGGACTGTGTCACTGGCCAAACGAGTATAATTCCAGGTGCAGTACATGGCAAAGATACCATCAAAGTCCTGATAAAGGGTAAGACAAAATGTCTGCCCCTTGGCTAAGGGTAGTGAATGTTTACAAAATCACATAAAACCTGTTTGCATTGCCAGAGCTGTGTATTCCATATATATGCAAAAAATGAAAGGATCATTTAGGTGAATTTCTTCAGAATCCCCAGTTTTAACTATTTTACCTATATATTCTCTCAGTTGCCTTTTTTTCTCTTTTAACTTTCTTTCAGTGTTCAGCTCATTCTACTTATTTTTCCTTTGACGTGATGATATTTAGTAAATTGAACGGAATCACCTCTGAGCACACCGTAATGCAGAAACATCGGCAGGTTCATCAGTTCATTGTCATTAAAATACGTTCTAGGTGACCTTCTGAGCTCGGTGCCAGAACAATACTGTTTATTATTTCAGAGGTGATACATGTTAATTTCCTGATACGGAGAAAATATTTGACATTTAATCTTTCCCCCTTTCATCTCACTTTAGTAGACTAATTAATATGGTAATGAGGGTTGCTGTACCAATCAAAAATCAGAACATACAACGACAGCAAGGAAAAAGACAAGTTCACCGTGAAATGCAGCTAATAAAATAATAATAATGAAATGGTGCCTAAGCTTTAGTATGAAGGAAAAATAGTTTGTCATCAATATATTTACCCTATAAAGACAGTTTACTACATAGCAAGAAGGCAAACTCCTGATGGAGAATTTCAGAGGTATGAAGATCTCAACTAACTGTTGAGTTTGTTAGGGTGGGAAGTGAGATAACATTTTCTTTTAACCTCTTTTATACATGTTACTTGTTTTTAATACCTGCTGTTAACAAGGACTTATCCTTAATTCAGCTGAGCCTAAGGGAGTATTTATTAACATTGGAGACTAACCTTTCCAGTGATGTTTGTCTCCAATATTAATAAATACACCCCCCAGAGTGCTTTTCACAGGTGCTAACCTACGTCTGTCTTTACCTCATTCACTGGATTCCTTATCCCCAATTTCACTATGGCTTGACTTACAGTAGGGTTTGTTACTGAGGCTTCCTACACAAATAGACTAGGCTCTCCAGCAGCATCCAGGGCAACATAACCAAGTTCTCCATCTCCTTATATAGACTAGGAAACTGCAATCACTACTCCTGAGCCTATTGGCATACATCCCTCACCCTGGTCCTGATAGCTTTCAGCCAAGAGCACTGAGGAAATTAAAGTAGGCCTTATAGTCTTTTAGCATTCTATCACGACTATAACATTAAATCTCAGTATTGAAACATGAATAGCCAATTTGGGAGGTACTTAAGAAGGAAGAAGGTTTTTAAGGGGGATATGATCGCTGTAAATAAATATATTCCTGGGAGTGAGCAGGATAGGGTCTGATGTGGTTCGTCTTTTTGTCTAACCCATACAGTTGTAAATGCTTATCTATTTGAAGTGCTGCTAATGTAACTAAATTAAAACTATAACATAGAATATTAAAGCACATTTCCTTCAATACATTTTATTTGCTGCATTAAATACCAACACCTATATTAATAAAACATATATTATGTGGCTCCTAGCACACCACTCATATTTTGACCAGCTTACCCCTTGGCTGTAATAAACATTGCATATAGCATGCAGAGGGGGGGGTGGGGGTAACTCCATGTAATGTGTAGCAAGTGGTTAGGACTCTATGGATTTATTCCAGAAAAGAGTATTAAAGGAGATGCATACTAATAATTTAGGTTATTATGGGTATTGCCTTGCTATTTCACTTGGTTCTTCTACGCCAGGGATCCCCAACCTTTTTTGCACCTGTGAGCCACACTCAAATGTAAAAATATTTGGGGAGCAACACAAGCATGAAAATTGTTCATGAGGTGCTAAATAAGGGCTGTGATTGGCTATTTGGTAGTCTCTTTGTTCAACTTGACTCCAAGCCAGGAATTCAAAAATGGGCATCTGCTTTGAGGCCACTGGGAGCAACGTCCAAGGGGTTGGTGAGCAACATGTTGCCCCTGAGCCACTGGTTGGGGATCACTGTTCTACACCATGCTCTTTGACCTCCATTCACTCTCTTCTCTAGCGATGACATACTGTAATAATGTGACATCTACTTTTCCTGTCTGTATACAGTATGAAGCACATTGGGTTTATCCAGTTTAAACCCAGTTTATAGCTACCAGATTTCCACTAATCCTACATAAAGGAACCAGTACTTCTTGAAAGTCAAGCCACTGTGACCTCTTGACTTTGCCTGTAACATTTTTAATTCTATAAACCCATGTTTGTCCTTCTTGCACCATCCAGAACATTGCTCATTCCTTGCAGCTCTTATTACCTAACATTTATCTTAATGTAGGACCCAGACTCTCATTTGGCAAATGTCCCTAGGCTCCAGCCTCAATGGACAGAAATGGAACATGATTTGTGTATAAATTATGATGGCGCTATGTGTTTTACAGAAGCTCTTCACTTAATGTGATTTCCTATTCCGTGCTCAGCTGCGACCTCACTCAGAATAGACTGGCGGGCTGGAACAGAATGAAATTCTTAAATAAATTCCTGTCAGAGCACCTGTGCCCATTGGTTTGGCATTGCCGATTCATTTATTCTAAAATGTTTTTATGTTGTTCATGCTAAGTCTTAAAGAAAAACACTGCTGAATGGAACCTTTACTTAAATCCCGAAGGTTTAAATATTGTCCCCCAAAAACATTCTCCCAATGTCAGTACATGTCAGAGGCAGCTTTTCAAACAGACAGGAGCCGAGAGACTAAGAAAGGAAAGGGTAGCAAGAACTGCCAAATCTACAGCTAATATGGTCAATAAAGAGAACTTACGAACCAAAATTTGTTATACAGCCCCACACAACGCAGAAACCCCTAATAATACCTATCACTGTAATCTCTTCCTTTAAAAAGTATGAAGAAATATCATTTTTATATGCTGAAATCCAGCTGCAAAACAATTGCTGCATCATTTGAAATCCTGACAGGGGAGGAGGGACTAAAACATTGATGTTTCAAATTGTTACAACTTCTTTACACTTTACAGACAGCATGCAGGAACTACATAACCCACAATGCATTGCACTAAGATGTTACTTTTCTTATTGACATCACGTGTGCAGGGAATTGTGGGATTGGGAGGAGGTAGGCTGAAGGCAGGCTGAGGGCAGGCGACTACTGTTTTTTATTTTATTTGAGTCTCAAAGTAGTCAGCCAGATCAGCAGGGGAACAGGGGGCGGGGCTTTGGTAATTGTTCCAAACCATATTATAACATTAAAAATCATGAAAAGGCTGGCTATTTTTTACTTGATGAATATTGCAAAGTTTATTGAAAATTATGTTTTCTTTTCAAAGAGCTTTTGTGTTTGGATGTAGTTCACCTTGATGGCTAATTGTGTTTCCGTTTCTACATACAGCATGTATATGCTTGACATAGTTGGAATAAAGCCATAGAGTGCAGAGGATTAGAAAAACACAAGTGGCTGTGTGTTGCTTTGATGCTAATGTTTGGGCCATAGTTCACATGTTTATGCTCTGCCTCCAAGTATCTGCTTGAAATCAGTCACTGTTACCATGAATCAGGGCAAGCCTTGGTTTCCTAGAAACTGGTCGGTAGAACCATGAGAACACAATGTACCATGCATGGCACTGCTATGTGACATACAATGATATTCAGAAGAGGTTTCTTTCAAGTTGCATTTATATTATAGCTCTCTGTTGTACACAAAAATCTTCATAACAATACTGGATAATTCATTTAAGCCCCAATTTACAGATAAAGAAGTTTGTATTGCAGTCTATATTATGTCCCTCTATGACCATTGTTATTTTGTCATTGTTATAAATAATGCTCCTGAATGTTAAATTAAAACTTCTTAAAGAGCCCCACACAACACAGAAACCCCTATATATATATATATATATATATATATATAATACAAAAAAAGACCAGCAACACCGGGATTTCTTGTGAAGAAAGTGAAAAATAGCATGAACAGCCGATGGGGACCGAAACGTTACGTCGGTGTTGCTGGTCTTTTTTTGTACTATTGGAACCCTTTACCGTGCACCCGAGGTATGATATGGAGCGGTGTGCCATCCTTTGTGTATATATATATATATATAGCTATAATATATCTACCTATCTACCTATCACTGTAATCTGTTACTTCAAAAAGTATGAATAAGTTTTTAAATTCTGAAATCCAGCTGCAAAACATAAAAAATGAAAACCTATTGCAAATTGTTTTAGGATATGTCATACTAAAAGTGAATTTAAAAGTGAACAACCCCTTTAAAGGAGAAGTCATTTTGGCATTTTACTGCCAATAGATTCGCCACATTAGTGCCACCTAGAACACTATATTTATTCTGCAGAAAGCATTATCATACCTGAGTAAGGAGCCCTAGAAGCTTTCTCTGTTTGCTTAAGATAGCAGCTGCCATTTTAAATAGCTTCCTGTTTGCAGTCTAGCCATTATAGTTTAGATCACACATTCCAAAGGGAGGGGGGAGGGAGTTCTTAGCATTCTTATAGGAGGGGGGAGCAGGTGGGGGGAGAAAGGAGAGAACTGCGCAGACTCTGGCCCAGGGAATTAAGGATTTTTCTGAGAGAGAAAGTCAGACACCAGAACAATATGTTTACAAAAAATGAGACAAGAAATCCTGTGTTTCTTTTGACAGAGGACTCTGTGAGTGCTTATGGCTGTATTTACATAGGCCTTTCTCATAAAGCTTACTTAGTTTTTACCTTTCCTTCTCCTTTAAGGTCATTAATAAACAATGGCAGGTAAGGGCAGCTCTTACACTCTTGGGGATGCTTTAAATCCCATGTATAATATACTGTGGCACCCAACCAATCAAGGGCCCACCAAACCTGAAAAGGTTTCAAGAGAAGACCACTTAAAAGTGCCAAAAGTTAGGCACCCCCCAGTGATTATATTCACTTGATGCTCCTTTCCAGTAGGAAACAACACCGACCTGGGCTTATTCCAGGAGTGATCCTCTTTCTGCTTCTTCTATTTAGGTAAGTGAATACAATCAATGGGGAGGGGGTGCCTGACTTTGGGCACCCCGAGTGATTGTGACTTTCCTTCTCCTTTAAAGGGCAAGGTGATAAATATATGGTACGGGTTCCCGGCATTGTGTTTTTGTTTATGTAAAAATAAGGTAAAACCTCATTGGTAAAGAATTCAAATATTTGTATTGGGATTTGTTATTCTCTTGGTTTGGAACATGTGTTGTTCTTTGTTTTTGTAGTGCCGCTAACACAGTGCTTTATACGTTTTTCTCCACACCTCACGGGCTAAGCTGTGAGGAACTTCAGCAAACTAGACACATTGATCAATATGGGTTTCACTCATTTAATTGATGGGATCTCCTTAACTTAGTAAATGCTGTCTTTGCAATGTCACGTAAAGGGAGTACCCCAGGCTGTCAGTTTAGCCTATGGGAAGGGGGATATGACACAGTATAGGAAGGGGGGAGCCTTACTGGTGCATCTGGGGGGCGAGGGGTGGGAGGTGGAACAGAGCAAAGTGTTTCTGACAGAATTCATGCGGTACAGCACCATTCAGCACTTATCTTTTAGCGCAACTCCCCCACCCAGCAATTCGGCAACAGCTAATGATGTTCAGTTGGGTACAGTTATGACATTGCCACAGAGGCCGAGAAATACTGACGTTTTTGAAGCTTATGCCCAGCAGTTATTTATGCCACATCAGCCAACCAGAGGTGAAGTGCAGGCATGGCTGTGGCAATCTGTTGCCCTTTGTCACTTGCCCACAAGGCTGGGTAACAGTGTCAAGAATTCATATGTGTTTCAGTTCTATGTCTATTGGAAGCTGAATTAATTATTGTAAGTATTATGTTTATATTTATCTGTTAAAGTGGTTGTAAACCCTATCATAACGCTGTCCCACTGCGCCCCCTAGATTTGCTATAAAAGTTGTAGAAAAACATAATTATAAATACAAGAAAATTCACCAATGAGCAATCTACTGACCAAAAATGTCATTATAAGTGCAAGAGAAGTGACCAATGAGAATGCTCATTCCCAGCACTATATCAGGCATCTCCCAGTTTTTTTTCTTTATTATATTACACTGGAATCAGACATGGGGCTAAAGGAAACACTTGTTCAGTGATAGGAAACTGTGCTTAAAGGAGAAAGAAAGGTAAAAACTAAGTAAGCTTTATCAGAAAGGTCTATGTAAATACAGCCATAAGCACTCTCAGAAACGCTGCACTGGGTTCTCTGTCAAAAGATTTCTTGTGTCTGTTTTCCTGTGCCAGAGACATGCTGCTCTCTCCCCTCTCCTGCTCCCCCTCCCTCAAGAATGCTAAGAACTCACTCCCCCCCCTTAGGAATGTGGATCTGAGCCAATCAGCAGGAAGCTGACTCATAGGGGCTGATTTACTAAGACACGAATTTGAATCTGAATTGGAAAAATTCCGATTGGAAAACGAACATTTTGCGACTTTTTCGTATTTTTTGCGATTTTTTCGGCGACTTTACGACTTTTCGGAAATTATCGCGACTTTTTCGTTACCAATACGATTTGCGCGAAAAACCGCGAGTTTTTCGTAGCCATTCCGAAAGTTGCGCAAAATCTTGCGATTTTTTCGTAGCGGTAAAACTTGCGCGAAAAGTCGCGCCTTTTCTGTAGCGTTAAAACTTAAAAGGCGCAATGTTTCGCGCAAGTTTTAACACTACGAAAAAATCGCGACTTTTCCCACAAGTTTTAACGCTACGAAAAATCGCAAGATTTTGCGCAACTTTCGGAATGGCTACGAAAAACTCGCGTTTTTTTCGCACAAATCGTATTGGTAACGAAAAAGTTGCGAAAATTTTCCGAAAAAATCGCAAAATACCGATCATTACGAAAAACGGACGCATTCGGCCAGTTCGTGGGTTAGTAAATGTGCCCCATAGTCTTACAAACTGAGCATGTTCACTTGGTCTCAGTCTCGGTGCAGGAGTGAGGCATTATGGGAACTTTCTTTACACAGCTCAGTGTTTTTTTTTCCTGTTTAGCTTCTGATCATCTGAACGGGAGAAATATGGGGAGACTTAAGGGCACTATTGAGACAACTGAAGGTATGCCTGCAGCTTGAGATTAACTCTTTATTAGCCTTTCCTTCTCCTTTAATGCTTCTAACTCCATGGAGCCAGATTTACACAGATCAGCTGGGATTCTCATTGGAAGAGTTTTTTGCATTTTAATGCAGCCATTGGCCTGGATATTTCTTTAACAATACAACCCTGATGTTTCGGGACTACAGCTCCCTGCATGCCTCACCCTAAAATATGTTACATTATTCTGGCATTTGTAGTCCAGCAACAGCTGAGTAAAGTTTGGTTGAGCAGTGCAGGGCAGCGCAGCAGGGTTTAGTAAAGTCTGTGACCTTCTCTACCCCCAAAACCTGGAATCACTTTTCTTAAGGGGAACAATGTCAAGGGTGGTTGGTAAGAATTCCAGTAACAAAGAAAAAAAAATATTTATATTTAGGTGGGTTTTTCTAGACTGCTACATTGATGCTGTTGTGTGAGAATGTAGGATGTATACCCATGGACCCGGGCCCATAGATATCATTTTCTCTACACAGTTAACCGTTCCTGCATTTGATATAAATACTTTCCTTGTTTATTTTGTGATAGAGTTGGAAGGTGTTGCATTTCTAACTGCATATTATTGCAATCTCGTGCTATTTTCTTTTTATAACCCATAGGTCTTAATTCAGTACCTGTGGCACCTGTGATATATATGTTAAGCCTTGTTGCCCAACCAGTCTTTATAAATAGCACAGAAGTAACATTCTCATTCTCCTATCGTAACAGAAACACTGTAGCTAAAGGCTGACAGTGATGTATATGAATCAGTACCATAATGAACTGTAACGCACGGTAAAAAGTATTCTAAATTATGAAAGTCACTTTTACGGAAGAGCTGATATAATTGAATTCCAAACATTTCAAAGCTACAATAAATGATATACACGTGCTTTCGCTTCATAGAAACCACAGATGGATAGATTGTCTTCTTTCATTCCAAAATATATCCCGTGTTTTGTTTTGTGCCTCTGCTTTATGTCTAGACTGGACATTATTAGCATCTTGATGACTCCATGAGCTTCATCAATAAATCATTTTTGCATCTGTTGTATTTTTGAACAGTTCAGTTAAAGGGGACGTTCGCTTTTTCGGTATACGTTCGGTATTTTTTTTTCCGAAGCATTACCAAGATATTTAGCTCTACGGCACCTTTGCCAGTCCTGAAGAAATATCAGATTCCCCTCAAGCTGGGGGTCATCGACCTCAGTGGACCCTGCCGACAGGATGACAAAGTAATAAGTTCAGGATCAAGTGCTACTGCGCATGCCCCTTTAATTTGCATGTCGTTGGTCAGATTGGCTGACGTGTGCCAACCAGTTAGATCACTGATATGCAAAATAACCGGGAGGAAAGCACATGCGCAAAGCACTCTGGGTTTTTGGCACTCTGCAGGGAGCAGAAACAAAAAACTAAGCTGGACTTGAAATTGGAGGTTCATTCAGAACCAGCAAAGAGGAGCTGCAGAGCTGAATGTCTTGGTAAAGCTTGTTAAAGCAAAAATGTAATCTATAAACGATGGAGTGGGCAGATGTCTAACATAATAGCCAGAACACTTTTTCCTGCTTTCAGCTCTCTAAGCTGTTAGGAGACAGTAACCAATCAGTGACCTGAGGGTGGCCACCATATGGGACATAACTGTTCACTTAGGGGTATATTTATCATGCCGTGTAAAAAGTGGAGTAAAACATCACCGGTAATGTTGTTCATAGCAGCCATTCAGATGCTTTGCTTTGGTTCTCTAACTGTTGAAATCTAATTGCTGATTGGTTGCCCTGGGCAACATCACCGGTAATGTTTCACTCCACTTTTTACACAGCATGATAAATATACCCATATGTATGCATTTGAATCTGACCTGAGTGCTAATAAACTAACTGAACCGTTATGTCAGTTAGTCACTGACTAACTAAGCGGTTAGAGAGCTGTAAAGGAGGAAGTAGTGTTCTGGATATAATGTTAGACATCTGCTCACTACAGCCTTAATAAATTACATTTTTGCCTAACTAACTATATTCCAAATATTTTTTTATTTTGTGCAGTTTCACTTTTACACATTGTGTTTGATTTTCAAGGCATCGGGTACAATTGTGCAAATATGGAAAACAACAGCTGCAGGATACAATTGGGTCTGGTGATCTGGGGGGGGGGGGATGACAAATACATCCCCAAGCATATTGATTGCCATGCTTCTGCTTACAGATCAGTATTTTATACATTGCCTTTTAAAGGATCCTTTTTAAACCAGGGTTGGGGGTGAATTTTCCAGATTAGAACTTCAAAAACAGCAAGCACTTTGTAGCATTATCAGGGAAAATAGTAACAGGGCCAATAGCATTTGGGCCACAGTGTTATACAATAGAATGAGTACTTGTTAACAGTCAGGATTTATAGAACAGAAAATTCCCATTTAGAAATATCATAAAGCCAGCAATGTAATTGACTGGTCATATATTTGGCAGTGAATCTAACGTTACACTGAAATATTATGATTTCACAAAATGTAACAGCATCATTCCATGACTTGTAACGATTTTCTGAATTTTAAGCACAGATAAAGACTATACATGCAATAGTGGCAGGAATGTATTTTCCATAAAATAGTGCCGGAATTAGGAAAAATAAACCCATAAAATGAGCATGAAAGAGGGGGTTCTGGAACACAGAGCGCACATTTTGAGGAAATACAAGGCACACCCGGTAGCAGTATTTTACCAGGAGCTGACGGCTGCTAAAAAAAATCCATTTTAATGCTCAGAGCAAGAAAGATAATTTCCCGTCAAATGGAGACAAAATACTAGCTAGATAAGAAAAATGGGAAAATAGTAGATTAATTAAGTAAATGGACTGTGGTCATGCATTAAACACCGGCCCTGACAAATTGCCCGGCACAACTGAGAGGTGCAAGATTTCCTCATAGATTATACATGAAACAAAGGTACCAGCCAAAATGAGCTTTTAATTCATGTAGGATACGCAATTTATATATATATATATTTATATAAATGCCGCACTCACAGGTCTTAGTGAAAAATAAAGAAAATTTATTGTGTCAAACTAATGTTTCGGCTGACTCCACAGCCTTTCTCAAAGGCTCTAAAATTTCTCTAAAATGTCAATTGCACATAAACAGTATATTTTTATAAAAAGTGTTTATTTAGATAAGGCGGGGCTTTACATATGAGCTGAATTGTTCTGAGGTATATTTGTCCTTTAAAAATGCAGTTCTCAAAGAATCCCAAAATGTCCCATTAGTTTTAGCATACCTCCCAACATTTGAAAAATGAAAAGAGGGACAAAAAGATTTGGCGCACGCAGCGCGGCAATTTTTTTGACCACGCCCCTTTTTGTGGTCACACCCCAATTACCACACCCCATTTTAAAAAAAATACCCCTTTTATATAGATCAAATGGCGGGAGCAGACGAAAATGTGCTATACCCTCATACTGAACGACCTAAGGAAAACAATACAGCAACTCCTACATTAAAATACAAATATAGAGAGAAGGCAGTCAGTTATAAGTGAGTTATAACTAAGTACCAGTTTTTCCCCCCATACACAGTAGCCCCCCATACACAGTAGCCCGCCCCATACACAGTAGCCCGCCCCATACACAGTAGCCCGCCCCATACACAGTAGCCCCCCCATACACAGTAGCCCGCCCCATACACAGTAGCCCCCCCATACACAGCAGCCCGCCCATACACAGTAGCCCCCCCATACACAGTAGCCCCCATACACAGTAGCCCCATATACACAGCAGCCCCCCATACACAGCAGCCCCCCCATACACAGCAGCCCCCCCCATACACAGTAGCCCACCCATACACAGTAGCCCCCCCATACACAGTAACCCCCATACACAGTAGCCCCCCATACACAGTAGCCCACCCCATACACAGCAGCCCGCCCCATACACAGTAGCCCCCCATACACAGTAGCCCCCCAATACACAGTAGCCCCCTATCACAGTAGCCCCCTATCACAGTAGCCCCCTATACACAGTATCCCCCTATCACAGTAGTCCCCAATCACAGTAGCCCCCTATACACAGTGTCCCCCTATCACAGTAGTCCCCAATCACAGTAGCCCCCTATACACAGTGTCCCCCTATCACAGTAGCCCCCAATCACAGTAGCCCCCTATACACAGTGTCCCCCTATCACAGTAGCCCCCAATCACAGTAGCCCCCTATACACAGTGTCCCCCTATCACAGTAGCCCCCTATCACAGTAGCCCCCTATACACAGTGTCCCCCTATCACAGTACCTCCCATAGGAGCTCCGCCTTCTTCTGTGGCTTCGTTATGCCTCCCCTTGTGCAGCGCGACAGGCCCTTTTATAAGGTTGCGCCTGTGCGTAATGACGTCACACCCACAGGCGCAACCTTATAAAAGGGACTGTCGCGCTGCACAAGGAGAGGCATAACGAAGCCGCAGGCGAAGCGTGAACATCCGGCACAGCAAGCGCATCCCGCTGTGCCGGATAGTTCCATGAATGTCCCACAATGCGGGACATTCATGGAACTATCTGGGACAGCGGGACGCGCCATAAAAAGCGGGACTGTCCCGCGAAAAGCGGGACAGTTGGGGGGTATAGTTTTAGTGCCTGAAGCTGACCTGAAGGAGCCAATAGGAGGATAATGCAGATAAGAGAGAGCTATGTGCTGTGTGTACAGACAACAACCCCCCCACTCCCCAAAACAAAACAAAAGATCATTTTAATCTAAATGCCCATTTCTTATACATGTATTTATTACATGTTACAATGCAACATCTCTTTACAGTGTTAAAGAGCTCAGTATTAATTCAGGAATTGGACTTGATGCAAACTGGAACCAGCTTCAGATGAATTTTACATTTAGCTTTCTTCTGGATCAGCTACATAGAAATTATCTGAGCAAAACACTGAGATTGATGGATGTAGCAAATTATTATTATGACATGGTTTCACGCAAAATCATATAGACAGGGAAATCACACCATTCATGAGATTTAACATGTTTGACATGATGAGAAGCATAAACTGTAGGAACTGTTTCACACATTGTGGGAATGGGCCTCGCAGCCTCCCTTCCCCTTTGCCATTGATTGGGAGATCCACTTTGCACATTAGTACATCTCTCTTTATACCTGAGCTGGCAGAACTGAGAAGATAACACCTCTGTGTTGACAGAAATACAATTATAAAACATGGTTGCCAAAGCTGAAAAAGAGAAGTGAACTGCAAGCTCTGGTCTTTTCAAAGAACAGCTTCTCCTGCAGTTTACAGGTACTGCAATTTCATTATTTAGACTGAATCATGCAGGCTCGTAATGGATAAACAATCTGGATCATAATCAAAATATTCAGCTTTTCAAATTTTTAAAAAACCTAGTTTAGTTAGAAGATTTGTAGAACGTACAATGCAATGTTTTGCTATCCATGTTGTGTTCTTGCAAAGTTTACTCTAACCCAAAGCATTCGTTGCCAATAGCCAGTTTAACACTGGTGCCCAATATAGGACTTATATAGAAAATGCCCTAAGGATGGGGGATACAGAATGCAGCCTGTCAGGAAGGAGGTGGGGGGAAGCTGGGCTGGGGGTGGAGAAGGATAGGGATGTGATGTCACGAGATAAGCAGTTCACTTCCTATCTTCTGAGCAGGTAGAAACATCCAACCCACCTCCTGTCTTTTTTTGCATATTTTGTAAAATGTCAGGCGCATGGGCGTCCGCAGAAAATTTTCCAAGGGGGGGCAAGTAAGCTAGCATCATCCTGCAACAGATAAATATATATATATATTTTATTTTTTTTGCAGGATGATACTAGGGGAGGCTAAATATGGCCCATACACAGACTGACCTACAGCTAATGTGACACTTAGTGGATTCGCTGCTGACGTAAAAAGTTAACCTCCCAACTACCTCTTGCCGTTCCCACTGACTCCCAGGGATACTGTACAAAAGTGCGGGTGGGGGTGCTTTTTTTTTTTACCCTAAAATGTTTAGTATTAGTAGTAAAAGTATTCATACGCGCACTTCTGTTAGGGGATCTGCAAACATTTGTGTTTGGGATCAGTTAGCTTAAAGGGGTAGTTCGCATTCGAATTCACTTTTATTTTTAATGGTTTTTCAGTTATTTAGCTTTTTGTTCAGCAGCTCTCCATTTGGTATTTCAGCAGCTATCTGGTTGCTAGGGTCTTATTTACCCTAGCAACCAGGTAGTGATTTAAACAAGAGATGGGAATATGAATAGTTAAGGGGCCTACTTGGAAAAATAAGTAATACAAAATTATAATAATAATAAAATTGAGCCTCACAGAGCAATATTTTTGGCCCCCATTTAAAATCTGTATAGAGGCAGAAGAGAAAGGCAAATTATTCAAAAAAATTAATTAGGAAGACCAATTGCAAAGTTGCTAGGAATAGGCCATTTTATAACATACTAAAGGTTAACTTAAAAGTGAACCACCCCTTTAGATGTGTTTATGTTAGTTTTATAGCAAGAAAGGCAGTGGGTACTGACTCCCCATTATATACAGTGAGACGCAGTCCGTATTTACAAACCCAGCACATTATATGCCATGAGGAGCAGTGGGTACTGAGGGCAGATATTCAGGCCCTGGCACTATAACACTGGCACTGATACACAGCATTGGCCCCACTGTAACTAACTAGAAATGAACAAAACAATGACAAAAAAAAAAAAAAATAGTAAGTGCAAAAAACAACAACACATATATAAACACACAATGAGCTTTTTCAGAGGGAAAGAGTTAACTTACCCTCCATCTGTTAGGGTAGGGGATAGATTATAAATTATTATAGATGTCAGGTCAGGCAAAAAACAATTTAATGTCAGCTAGTGATTCTTTAGAACTGTATAGTACCTGGGTATAGTACCTGGGTATAGTGCCTGGGTATAGTGCCTGGGTATAGTGCCTGTGTATAGTGCCTGTGTATAGTGCCTGTGTATAGTGCCTGGGTATAGTGCCTGTGTATAGTGCCTGTGTATAGTGCCTGTGTATAGTGCCTGTGTATAGTGCCTGTGTATAGTACCTGGGTATAGTGCCTGGGTATAGTACCTGGGTATAGTGCCTGGGTATAGTACCTGGGTATAGTGCCTGTGTATAGTGCCTGGGTATAGTACCTGTGTATAGTGCCTGGGTATAGTGCCTGTGTATAGTGCCTGGGTATAGTGCCTGTGTATAGTACCTGGGTATAGTGCCTGGGTATAGTGCCTGTGTATAGTACCTGGGTATAGTGCCTGTGTATAGTGCCTGGGTATAGTACCTGGGTATAGTGCCTGGGTATAGTGCCTGGGTATAGTGCCTGGGTATAGTACCTGGGTATAGTACCTGGGTATAGTGCCTGGGTATAGTGCCTGTGTATAGTACCTGGGTATAGTGCCTGGGTATAGTACCTGGGTATAGTACCTGGGTATAGTGCCTGGGTATAGTACCTGTGTATAGTGCCTGGGTATAGTACCTGTGTATAGTGCCTGTGTATAGTACCTGGGTATAGTGCCTGGGTATAGTGCCTGGGTATAGTACCTGGGTATAGTGCCTGGGTATAGTGCCTGGGTATAGTGCCTGTGTATAGTACCTGGGTATAGTGCCTGGGTATAGTGCCTGTGTATAGTACCTGTGTATAGTACCTGGGTATAGTACCTGTGGGATGAAAACTGCAGCAAAAGTTGAGAGTTGGTTCTTAGGTAAAGTTACAGGGGCAGATTCTTCTTTTCA
Source organism: Xenopus tropicalis (assembly GCF_000004195.4). Lineage (NCBI taxonomy): Eukaryota > Metazoa > Chordata > Amphibia > Anura > Pipidae > Xenopus > Xenopus tropicalis. The sequence continues at coordinate 132,700,079 of NC_030682.2, read as the reverse complement.
GTCTTTATTTCTGTTTCCAGTTTGCAAAATCTCCCGATCCCTGTGTGCATGTGTGCTCTGATTGGTCAATTTTACTGTCTGTCAAGGAAGCTGTGCTCTGATTGGAGAATCCACAAGAAGAAAGATCCAATCGGAGCACAGCAAAAACGGGCTTGAGGGGACTGCAGAAACGGAGTAAGGTTTTTGTTTTTTTTGCTACTTTTCCAGGGGGGGGCAAGTGCCCCCTCTTGCCCCCTTCTGTGGACGCCCATGGTCAGGCGTTTCTCTTTTTTACATTCTCATATTATCTATTAATAACCAAATGTGGATGTTTTCCTGTATGCACTGTTATACTGTGGTTTCGGTAACATTAAACAGTATAAATGTCTGTATGGTATCATTCATTTTAAATGAATGTCAAATTCTTGATCCAGGGAATGTTTCCAATCGCCATTGGGGTCAGGAAGGATTTTTTTCCCTCTTGAGGCATAATTGGCACTGGCTTCTCATGGAAGAAGACATGTTTGTTATCAGCAGCTGCTAGCAATCAGCTGAATACCAATCTCAGGTTTGCAGGATGCTGCAAAGCAGCCTGGGAGCCACCAGAAGGAAATGGATTCTAAAAAGTCAGCAGGAGAAAGAGAAGGCTCCAGAGTGTGCCAAGAGAGCTGGCAGGCCCTATCAAAAGCCATCTACAGTATGTAGGTAAATAGTGAAGGCCTATATTACCACTTTCCTGTATTAGTTTTCCATATAATTTTAGATAATAGACTGTAGCTACTCTGCGGGTGGTATACGCTACACTCAGGACTGCCAATCCTTCTGTTCTCCTTGTTGGAGCTGCAGGCTGCTCACTAACTACCCTGATCCTAACTCTCACTTCTGGAGTGACCTATTACAGAACTATCCTCAACACTCTCTTTACCTACTGGGCCTAGCTCCGCCTTGCCTGGACTGTCAGTCTGTAGATTCTGGAAAATGCAAGAGCTTTAACATGCCATATACAGTCACCTTTTTTTGGGATGGTAGGGGGGCTGTCCTCTGTGCACTTATAATGCTAGTCCGGGCTGACCTTTGCCATCCTCCAACAGGTGGGATCTAAAGAGACCAGGAACAAGTTGGATTTTCCTTTTATAGAATAGAACAGGGACATCTCTTGGCCAGTTACTGTACTGCCAGGAAAATACTTTAACCCAGGGTAGGGAAACATCTTCCCCATCTTAACTGTAAATTATAACCCCTTTAGCTCGAACTTTAGGGAACTGCTTGAATAAAGGGCAACTAAACCGTCAGTCTCCTACATCTATGTTATTATTGTTTCAAGTCGGGGTGCAATTAGAATCCCACTAGGTGAAGGCACCAATAGCGTAGCAGAGGCAGAGGAGGGGACAATTAAAACATAACAGGAAATTATGGGAGAGAAGGGGTTATTTAAAGGTAGAAAATGTAAGAAGTGTGCAATAAGGAGGGGAAACAGCTGGGAGAAAAAACTGGAAAGAGAATTAAAGAAAATGTGAAAATGAGGATAGGAAATGAGGCTGGTGGGGGATAAAATAACATGAAAGAAAGAGGGGGACAAAGAAAGCCTGAGTTATCTCACACCGGTGTCAATGGATCAGTACATGTTTAAAGCTTTTTTTGGGCCTTTCAATCAATTCTTAATTTAAAAGTTGTTTTTATTTAGCCTTTTTGTGCTGGCGAATGGCTAGGCTTATCCTCTTTCCTTACCCTCAGCCAGACAGAGAGTTGTTTCCCAGAAGCCGCCAATATATGACCTGTTTGCTTGCTGCCTGTCACTTTCTAATCCAGCCGCTGTAGATAGTCCCATGATACTGTCACTCTGCATCATTGCTGCTATTCCCGACTGTTGTTCCCAAGCAACAAACTGTCTGGCATTATGCAAGTACAAGGAAGTCAATGCACTTAAATGATTATAGAGAAAATTGACATGGCATTCATTACAAACATGTCGTTATTAAAAAGAATATTATATTTAATAGCGAAACAGATTCTTGGGGACTTAATTGCAGTTCCATCATGAAACTGACTGCAGAACTTACAGAACAACATAAATCATAATTGTGTTTTTTCTTCGTTAGAAACAAGGATATGCATTTTCTGAAATGGAACCTGTATCCATACATGTTAAGCTTGATTTACAATTGGAAGGCTCAGTTATGTGTACAAAAAGCCTCACAGACTTTTGTTAAAACACCACCCAGAAGGCACCCTTAGGACTTCCTTTGAGCTTGCACAAACTATTTCATATATTTGAGTATTTTTTTTAATCCTTATTTCTATGTGTTAGGAGCTCTCTTGTTTAGAACCAGGGACCTGCTATATACTGGCCGCTGCTCCTCTTGTTTGAGCCACAGGAAGCAGTGTGATCTGGGACTGGTGAATTATATCAATTACTCTTCTTCCGTCTGTCTTCCCTTGTCTACAGCAAAGGTCCCACTGCAGGCAATAGCCCAGTTAAGGGACTATTAAGCCTACCTCCTTCACAGGGCCGCTGCTCCCTATAAGCAGAGTATGCAGTCTGCATAGGGCACCAACTCCCAGGGGGACACCATCCCAGCTGCTCAAAAAAATCATTTTTATATATTATAACATACCCCCCAACACTGTCCGGTTTTTATAGCGCATCCAGCTGTCCCGGATAGTTCAATCAATCTATGGGGGCAATTGGGGGCACTTACTATAGGGGCATTGTCTATGGGGGCTATTGGGGGCACATACTATGGGGGCATTGTCTATGGGGGATATTGGGGGCACTGTGTGTGGGGCCCCTATAGTAGGTGTTTTTTTTTATTATTTTTTTTTACTTCTGTAATATTTGGGGGAGGGGGCACAAAAGTAAATTTCTGCTTAGGGCACCCATTTGGCCAGCAGCGGCCCTGCTCCTTCAACAGCCCATGCTGTCTTGCCTTCTCGCCTTGTTCTCAACTTTCTGTCCTCTGCTGAATTCCTATATCTCTTGTCCCCCAAGTGCGTTGACTCTTGATGCTCGGCTTGTTTCACGGACCCTGATTGCTGCCAGCCCTGACCCTTTGCCTTTGAACTTGTTTCTTCTGCCTGTTCCTTTATTTTCAGTTTTTTCATTATTTAATCTCATTAAAAAAGCAGTCCTTCTAAACATTGTGTTTTACTCAGCACATCGGCTCCTGTCAGCTAAATCAGTAAGCAATTCCTGACATTATGGATTAAGCTACAACCATCAAGAATAAAACACCCAACTAGATTGAATAGCAATCTGTGGCCCTCTAGTTGGACTACAAATCCCAGGGCCCCAGATAGACTTGACTGTTAGTAGGTGTTGATTGTTGTACTTCTACAGCAACTAAAGGGACATAGGTTGGCCATCATAGATATAAGGTATTACAGTTAACAGCTATCCCCACTGTCTACCCTGGCCTACTGTCTTCCTCTTGTGCTGCTATACCTGCAATTGTCAACTCTTTCTAACTGCCACTCTGCAGAGAACCCCTAAGTGTCAGAATCTGAACAGTCACACCTGTTACAACCCAAAGACAGCTGCGTCTCGAGTCTACTTCTATCAAGGCAAGCAACAAGTCAACAGAGCAATGTAGAAGGTTAAGACACTTTGTAAATCCTGCCCAAGTCATAAAGAAAGAGTCATGTTATTGTGCTTTCAGCTTAAAAAATATACGGCCTACCCTTCTGCAATAACATGACTTTTCCTTTTTGACCTGGTGATGGTTTTGTGGGTTGTAATGTTCTGATGCCATAATAATCTGTGACCTTTAACTCAAGGGACACTATACTGAAAATTTATGGACAATAAAATTGTTTTTCTAAGTCAAATATAGTTATTCTAACTTAAGGCTTTCTATACTCTGGCACCCGAGAGCAGCTGCTGGGTCTGCCCTCCATATTGTTACTGCCTTTCAAATATGCTTACCAGCAGCATTTACATACAACATACATGGAAAAATATTTTCATTTTAAGACTACTATAAAAAATAGTCTTAATCAATCATTCTTGGTTTATACAGCACCTTGTAGAGGGAATATTGAATCCTTCCATTCAGCCTCTGCTTCAGAAGAGCATGCAATCTAATTTCCCTATCACAGTCACAAAACTATATACAGTGTTGTTTTTTTCCATTTAAAACTGCAGCAAGATGACTTAGATATAATATTTTTTGGGGCAGATTTCCAGCACTTAGCTAACATTATTCACTTGTATGTTTTATATCAAGTGACGTATATGCAGGATTCTATTTACAATGGCGTATTTGATGTGCATCATGGAGAGAATCCTATAGTATGAGCCATCTATCTTGTTAAATAGAGCTTTTCTATATTTATCCATAGCTTCCTGTTTGCAGAGAACATCTCACCTATTGCATTACCGTAGGCTGATAGGCTAGGATGCTCTAATGATGTACTGTGTGCTCCTAGGAGAGATGTTGATTCGGCGAGGCAGCAGGACACAGTATGTTCCATCACTGACAGTTCATCGAATGAGAACTTTTGAAACTTTACGATCAATGTCAAATATGTTCCATTGGGAGCATCACCAAGGATACCTCCCTAACACACTTACAGTTTTGCTCTCAGTCCATTTATTTCTACCTTTTTTTCACCTTCTTTTCTCTTGACATCCCTGGTTAAAAAGGGACCTTTGCTCTGCCTATTTCTACTGATTTAATGGAGACATTGCACAAGTACTTTATGCGTCAAAGGGGAAATGTTGTGTCGTTAGGTGTTTGCAGCTTTAATAGTACAATCTAGAGTTTTTGCTCTAAAGAAGAAAACAACCAAACAAGGTTACTTTTTCTTCATCCAAAAAAAAATAGTACAGGTACAGTACCTATTATCCAGAATGCTCGGGACCTGGGGTTTTCCGGATAAGGGATCTTTCTGTAATTTGGATCTCCATAACTTAAGTCTGCTAAAAATCATTTAAATATTGAATAAACCCAATAGGGCTGTTCTGCCCCCAATAAGGGGTAATTATATCTTAGTTGGGATCAAGTACAGGTACTGTTTTATTATTACAGGGAAAAGGGAATCATTTAACCATGAAATAAACCCAATAGGGCTGTTCTGCCCCCAATAAGGGGTAATTATATCTTAGTTGGTATCAAATACAAAATACTGTTCTATTATTACAGAGAAAAGGGAATCATTTAACCATTAAATAAACCCAATAGGGCTGTCCTGCCCCCAATAAGGGGTAATTATATCTTAGTTGGGATCAAGTACAGGTACTGTTTTATTACAGAGAAAAGGGAATCATTTAACCATTAAATAAACCCAATAGGGCTGTTCTGCCCCAATAAGGGGTAATTATATCTTAGTTGGGATCAAGTACAGGTACTGTTTTATTATTACAGAGAAAAGGGAATCATTTAACCATTAAATAAACCCAATAGGACTGTTCTGTCCCCAATAAGGGGTAATTATATCTTAGTTGGGATCAAGTACAGGTACTGTTTTATTATTACAGAGAAAAGGGAATCATTTAACCATTAAATAAACCCAATAGGGCTGTTCTGTCCCCAATAAGGGGTAATTATATCTTAGTTGGTATCAAATACAAAATACTGTTTTATTTTTACAGAGAAAAAGGAAATCAATTTTAAAAATCTGAATTATTTAATTAAAAATTAGTCTATGGGAGACGGCCTTTCCGTAATTCGGAGCCTTCTGGATATCGGGTTTCCGGATAAGGGATCCCATACCTGTACTGATTTTGTATTATTTTATAAATCCAATATACATAACATAAATAATTACAATTGCATATAATTATGTCTGTTATACGTTTTTGAGAAGGCAACAGGCTGCTTTACATATGATGGAAAATGCTGAAAGTTTTACTCATCGATTTATCATTCCTTTTGGAAAAAGAACACAGTAATGAGAGCGCAGGAGGAAAGAAAATGTTGCCATAATGAGCAGAAAATAACTGAATGAATTGAAGGATCGACGTTTTGGAAATCATTGAGGAGAAAACAAACTTAGAAAAATATTTACTCTCATTTACTTGTAATGTGGGCATGTAGAGCGACTATCTTCTCTGATCATATTTCACCTATAATGAAGCATGTGGGTGTTTTTGAACTCATAACCTCACATGTGAAACAATGAGAATGAAGAGCAGGTGGAAAGGATTTTTCCAGGGAGATCACTTTGATGATGAGGTTGGGCCATTGATGTTTTCGGTTTCTTGGTTGTTTGGCCCTAATCTATCATTATAGTTCCATTACAAACAGCAAAATCAAAGAATGAATCCAGGAAGGAGCTCATTTGATAGATGTTCTCCTGGTGTCTATATAGTCTATTTACACATTTCTCTACAAATATCACCTGATCTGATTAGAGTGATGCAGGCTGCTGCAGGAATAAGCAAACCAACTGATATCGGCACAGTAACTTGCATATAATCGTACATTTTCATTACTGTGCATAAAGCAGGTGACTATAAAGAGAAACTATCTGTCCCCTTGACAGTATAGAATATTAGTGTATACTGTAACATTAAAAACTATAATAATGTTGACCTTGTCTTTGAGTTCAGACTGTTATATACTGTAATGACCAAAGAATTTTTGAGTGGGGTGACAAAGCTGGGAAATTCCTCTCTAGACTCTCTAAGAGCAGAGAATCCCAAATGTTAGTGTACAGGATCCATGACCCGAGGGGACACTCATCACTTCCCCAGACAAGATTCTCTCTGTCTTTGCTATCTGATATTATCAGAGTTTAAGGATACTCACCGTGTTCGCCGCTCTGTCCGCCGTTGGCATGGTTTTCGTCGCTCAGTGCGTGTCGCGACCTGAACGTCGCGTCGCATTGTGCGTATTCTCGCGCCTCGTCCTGGTGCGCGCGCGATTATGCGCGCGCATCCATTGAGACGGATCGATTACATGCGCGGCGACTTTTCGCGAGCACGTACGGAAAAATTACGCGCACGTATAGCGTTACGCGGCGTGCGTCTTGACGCACCTCATGTGCATTGCGTGCGTCTTGACGCCTTCCTCCCTGGGCTATTTAAGGCTGGTTATAATGCCTATCAGTGCCTGGTTATCACGGTCCACTCCTAAGATACCTAGCCTGTTCCTGTTCCTGATACCTCGGTTTGACCCTGCTCTGCTTTTGACCTTCCGACTACTCTCTGTTCCTGATTTTGGCCTGTTTACCGTTTAAGAACCTCTGCTGCCTGACTCGACCCGGATCTGCCTGACCAAGCCTTCGTCTCATCCTTGTGTACCTCGTTTCCGGCCTCACCGGCTACTCGTCACTCCCTCAGCTCCCTGTACCATCCTCAGGTGAGCTTGGGGCTGTGTGGGGCGCTCGTGGGTCTCTCTCTCTACACGCCTGATCCTACCTGGTAAGCCTGACACAGAGTCAATACTGAACCAGAGACACATTTACTTTAGACCAATAATCTAGCTTCTTAGACAATAGAGAATCTCCCGACCTAAAGATGGAAACAGTCTTTCTGGACAGTCCTGTTACAAACATGGAGGTAGCTGAGGCTCTCTCAGCTTTTCCCCAGGCAAAACCCTAGACCCCAATGGGTTTCCTGTTGCATGGTATAACCTGCAAGGCCCACTCCTAGTTCAACAACTCCATGAATCCTATGCCCATACCATTGAAGTGGGCACTTTGCTCCCCTCCTTTTATAAACCAGCCATTGTGCTTATAATCAAAGAGAGTAAGGACCCCAACCTCTGTGACTCCTACAGACCAATATCTCTGACAAAAATTTTTTCTCAAATACTGACCCGTAGATTGGCAAATAAAATCCCCTCCTTGATACACCCTGACCAAACAGGATTTATGACAACAAAGGATCAAGGGTACTGGTCTCACAAGGGTACTGGATTCAGACAAAAGCCTTTGACTAATTTGAGTAATGAGGCACTTTGGGTTTAGCCCAAATTATATAAAATGGTCCAGCTGCTACATAAATCACTAGTGGCCTGTATTAGGGTAAATGGGAAGCTATCTCACCCCTTCCCTCTAGAAAGAGGCACCAGATAGGGCTGCCCCCAGTGGCCATTGAGCAACTAGCCCTACAGCTTAGACAGGCCCCCACAGTAACCGACTTTAAATTTAATTCCTTGGAGGACAAATTAGCCCTTGTCCTTGACATCCTGCTCTCTTTAGCTATCCCTGCTACTGTGCCAATATCAGTTGGTTTGCTTATTCCTGCAGCAGCCTGTATCACTCTAATCAGATCAGGTGATATTTGTACAGAAATGGATATATAGACTATATAGACACCAGGAGAACATCTTAGATCTAATTACGTTATGGCTTGCTGGAGACAGCGCAATACAAAAAAATTTCGACGGCAACTAAATAATCGCGCAAAATACGATAAAGTTGCGATGGCGCCGAAAAAGTTGCAACAAATACGAAACAATTGCGACGGCGAGGAAAAAAAATCGCAAAATTTTAGTTTCCAATCCGTTTTTTTCCCATTCGGGATTCGGATTCGAGGATTAGTAAATGTGACCCTAATAGTTCTGTGACTGTCACTACCCCATTTAGGGCATGGAGAATAGCCTGTAAGCCGTTTGGGCACACACTCCACTATTCTATTTCATGTATCATTATGTGCCAAGCCCCATCCCCTCCTCAAGCTTTACACCCTAGGCATGTGCCTCTTCTGCCCACCCTTAGTTCCCCCCTTGCCAGTGAGGTTTAATGGCAGGAACAAGATACATGATTGTTAAAGTAATTGCTTAGCAGATTACTATCGCAGGGGCTTAAGGAAAGTAGATCATGGACATTGCACAGCTGCAAAAATGGTGCTGGGGGACATAGTAGGAACGGCATAATGCGTATATAAGGGAGGCATTTGAGTTATATAACTCAGAGGCAGATAAGGCTGATACTGGTAATTAACCATTATAAAGTGTATTTACACCTCTTCTTCCCAGCACATATAAGACTGCCAGGTCTGCCCTTACATCGTTTTATGGTCCTTTCTTTCCTTATTTTCCTTGAGAACAATAAGAAAATAATCAAGTTTGAAAGTGCAAACTTTAACTTTTAATGGTGCCTTTTTCTGTTAATGACTGCTGAAACCTTCCAAAAGTTCCGCTCAGGCTCCTTTTTGATTCCTGCCCACGTAGCTGGAACTTTCACCTCAATGCCATAGAAAAGACAGACATGAAAAATAATAGGACAACAAAATTAAAACTAACAGGTCTAATTAACAGGCTTCCAGAGATGCAGGCTCCAGTACTCAATAAACAGCAATGTCGCATTTAATTGGAAAACTTGAAATGCCGATGTCAACACTTAGGTCATAAAAGTAATCCTTTCAACATATCAGAAGTAATGGAAAAATATTTTGCCTGCTGAAATAATAACAGACAATATAAGGAGCTGTGGCAGAGTTTGGGTCTAATAAGAGCCACAGGGAGAGGTGACATACAGTACATGGTAGTGCTGCAAACTGTGGCTTTATCTACTAGTCTTACATAAAAAGTAACATTAAAAGCATTAATAGCCAAAACCTGTAAAACACTGTTGACTGTCCAAGACTTCCAGTTAAAAGAATAACCCAGACTCTATAAGAATGACATCCCTGCTTTAAAGAGAAATATATTTTAGTTTATATACAAAGGGGCAGATTTATTAAAGTACGATCGGTCCAAATCCGACTTTTTCATACCTTGCGTATTTTCGCAGATTTGTGTGACTTTTTTGTACTGTGCGTCAAAAATTATGCAACAAAACCGTATTGCCGCGCCGAGTACGAAAGTTTCGGATTCATTCACGCTTCGGTATCGTGACTTTCCTTGGGCCAGGTTGGAGCTGCAGAGTGCCATTGAGCCCTATGGGAGACTTTCCTTGGGCCGGGTTGGAACTGCAGAGTGCCATTGAGTCCTATGGGAGGCTTTCCTTGGGCCGGGTTGGAACTGCAGAGTGCCATTGAGCCCTATGGGAGGCTTTCCTTGGGCCGGGTTGGAACTGCAGAGTGCCATTGAGCCCTATGGGAGACTTTCCTTGGGCCGGGTTGGAGCTGCAGAGTGCCATTGAGCCCTATGGGAGACTTTCCTTGGGCCGGGTTGGAGCTGCAGAGTGCCATTGAGCCCTATGGGAGACTTTCCTTGGGCCGGGTTGGAACTGCAGAGTGCCATTGAGTCCTATGGGAGGCTTTCCTTGGGCCGGGTTGGAACTGCAGAGTGCCATTGAGCCCTATGGGAGGCTTTCCTTGGGCCAGGTTGGAACTGCAGAGTGCCATTGAGCCCTATGGGAGACTTTCCTTGGGCCGGGTTGGAGCTGCAGAGTGCCATTGAGCCCTAATGGAGACTTTCCTTGGGCCGGGTTGGAGCTGCAGAGCGCCATTGAGCCCTATGGGAGACTTTCCTTGGGCCGCGTTGGAGCTGCAGAGCGCCATTGAGCCCTATGGGAGACTTTCCTTGGGCCGGGTTGGAGCTGCAGAGCGCCATTGAGCCCTATGGGAGACTTTCCTTGGGCCGGGTTGGAGCTGCAGAGCGCCATTGAGCCCTATGGGAGGCTTTCCTTGGGCCGGGTTGGAGCTGCAGAGTGCCATTGAGCCCTAAGGGAGACTTTCCTTGGGCCAGGTTGGAGCTGCAGAGTGCCATTGAGCCCTATGGGAGACTTTCCTTGGGCCGGGTTGGAGCTGCAGAGCGCCATTGAGCCCTATGGGAGACTTTCCTTGGGCCGGGTTGGAGCTGCAGAGTGCCATTGAGCCCTATGGGAGACTTTCCTTGGGCCGGGTTGGAGCTGCAGGGTGCCATTGAGCCCTATGGGAGACTTTCCTTGGGCCAGGTTGGAGCTGCAGAGTGCCATTGAGCCCTATGGAAGACTTTCCTTGGACCAGGTTGGAGCTGCACAGTGCCATTTATTCCTATGGAAGGCTTCAAAAATTATGCAAAGTCGGAAAGGTTTTTCAGCCATTCACGATCGGTCAATATGAATAAGTCATGACGGATACGAAAAAATTGTGACGGCGACGAAAAAGTTGCAAAATTTTCGTTTCCAATACGATTTTTTCTCATTCGGGATGCGGATTCGTGGATTAGTAAATGTGCCCCCTAGTTTCAACTTCCAGAAACCTTCTAAAATAATATAGATAATATATAGAATAATAAAGCTCACAAGAGCACACCCCTAAACCCCTATACTCCTACATACAGCACTTCATCCCCAGCTTTGTCCTTATAGCCTGCCACAGGGCAGAGGGTAACTATAGGACCCCACTGAAGCCCTAACTTGCATGTATAAATGATTTGCAAGATGAGGGGGGTACAGGGTTACGCCTGAAATGGCAGACTGCACCCTTGTTTTTAGCCCCTGACTACCTGCTCATAAATAAGCCTTATGAATTTCTAATCCCATTGAAATTTTTAAAAACATTAAATTTGCATTGATTGGAGCCCAAATTTTAGTAGCATATACATCAACTGTATACTATTCCATGAGATGTAAATAAAATCTCTTTTCCCCTGTAGGAGGAGCCAATGCTGTGAGACCCCAAGCTCGACTTTCAAGGCTTGACCCACTCATTGCCTCCAGCTACAATTTCCATTCTGAGCTGGGAGAAGGAGGATACTGCAAAGTGAGTGGTTGGTTTCCTCTGGGCAAAACTCTTACTTGTGGGTTCTAAATCCTAAATGTGCTAGGAAGCAAAAAGAAAGAACGCTCTGGGGAATACTTCCCTTATGTGTAAAAGAAACAAGATTCAAATCTAAGTAATATTTTCATCTAAGTGTGCTTACGCAGTAATATTTGTTGACTCTTCTCTTCCCTTTCTCAGGTAATGCTGACCAAGTTAAAAGATAGGGAGCCATACGTGGCTCTAGAATACATAAAAAAAAACAAAGGAGACCAACAACAATAGTATTGTCACGGAGGCACAAATCCTGAAGATCTCCAGCGAGTGCCAGTTCCTTTGCCAAGGCTATGCCGCTTTTCAAACCCAGATACAACATTGGCTCCATATCGCCATTAAGTTTGTAATTCTGTTCCCCTGTATCCCCTACAACAGTGCTGTCTAACTAGCAGCCCGAGGAACCCCACTCCGTGTGGCCCCCCACCTGTCTGGCTGCTGTGAATGCTAAGCTTTGTGTAAAATTTAAATGGTATCAGTACTGAGATTAACTGGCCCTCTGCATGGTTCACACCTCAGATTCAGGCTGTAATTCCCCTGTATTGTTTAAACATATAATCTCCTGTACTGTTCACACCTTTTAATCCCTGCATTGTTCACCCCCTGCAGTGTTCACACCTCAGGCTGTAATCACCCACCTTTTTCACCTGTTCACACATCAGACTCAATGCCAGCATTGTGTCACTGTATGCACTGCTTTCCTGATGCTGCCACCAGAACCACCATTCCATGATGTAAAAGGCATGCTGCTGGTTACACAAATGGAAAGTGTTAAGAGGAGGAGAAATGGCACAACTACATAGCACACACAGACAGGGTAGGGCAGGCAGAGTATGGCACACACAGGCAGCATAGGGCAGGCAGAGTACTGCCTGTGTGTGCCATACACTGCCTGCCCTATGCTTCCTGTGTGTGCCATACTCTGCCTGCCCTATGCTGCCTGTGTGTGCCATACTCTGCCTGCCCTATGCTGCCTGTGTGTGCTATGTAGTTGTGCCATTTCTCCTCCTCTTAACACTTTCCATTTGTGTAACCAGCAGCATGCCTTTTACATCATGGAATGGTGGTTCTGCCCACTTTTTCTAACCCTGAATACGTAGTCAGCCAGTGACTGTGCAAAGTTTGGGAACCTTGACAAAAATAGTGTGAGAAAGGTAGTATTTTGAATTTAAACAAAAAAAAAAAATCAATAGGTGAAGTCTAATTGGCTGTTGGTGACTCCACCCACTTTTTCTAACCTTGAACCGCAGTTACCTGGTGCCTAACTCTGCAAAGTTTGGGGACCTCGGTGTTATTACTGTGAGAATGGCAGCAGGTTGGATTTCTGCCAAGTCAATAGGTAAAATCTGATTGGCTGTTCACAGCTCCGCCCACTTTTGGGCATCCAACAATCATCGTATTTTCATTCAGGCTGAGCCCATAACGGTGTGCTTCAAGTTTGGGGAGTGTAGCTTTAAAGCTGTAAGATTGGCAGCAGTTTCAATTTCCCTATTAAAGTCAAAGGGTGAAATTTGATTGGCTGTTGTTATCCCCTCCCATTTTGGGTCATCAAACAAATGTCCTTGATTCATTTGGGGTGACTCCATGATTATGTTATTCAAGTTTGGGGAGTGTAGCTTCAAAGCTGTAAGAGTGGCAGCAGTTTGAAAATCTTCCCTGTCGAAATCAATGGGAAAAACGGGGGTGGGGGCGGGATCGCTTAGAAAAGCACAAGCAACCTGCTCCGCTATAGGGCGAAGAAGTGTGGAGAGTCTGGGTATTGTACCCCTAAAACTGTAGGAAAAGTAGCGTTTAGAAAATGGGGGGCGCTAAGAATAATAATAATAAGAAAAAGCGGAAGAATAAGCTGAAGTCGAAGAGCAGTAACATAATTACTTACACAAGCAGCCCTATCAGCAAAAAATGATTGACATCACCGATGGGTAACTTTTAATGTACATTAATATTTTGAAGAGTAGTTTTTTAGTGTCATTATCACTTTAAGCCCCAAATGTATGGCCTGTTGATCAGGCCCGGATTTGTGGCGAGGCCACAAAGGCCCGGGCCTAGGGCGGCAAATACACAGGGGCGGCATGCCGCCCCGCCGCAAGCAAATGTTAACATTTTGCTCCCATACAGAGCAATGGGGACATCTCCCCACTGCTCCGTATGGGAGTTCTAAGTTAGGCGCTTGCGCATGCGCATTAGCGATAGGGGTTGTTCGCGCATGCGCATTCGCGTTTACGCGGCGGGGGTGGGGGGGGCGCCGAATGGGGGCGGCCTTGGGGCGCCCCAAGTAGAAATCCGGCCCTGCTGTTGATATAACTAGCTTATGTGTTTCATAAAAACAGGATTCTGTAAGATCTATCATTTTTGAAATGTATATACAGGAGGCTAGGAGGGTAAAAAGTGTTGTGTTATTATGCTAAGAGGAAAGACCTCAATATATTTACTGTATGTAACCCCTATTTGGCTGTAAAACAGACAAGCGCCAGCTAGAATAGGTTTAGCGCATGGGGTACATAGGACTCCATCCTTCAGATGGGCTTTCGCTAAGTGGAAATATCACGGGGGTATAGTGCAACTACAACTTACTGTCTGTACACTGGGTGCAGAGTAAAATAGCACAAAATGGACGCCAGAAGGTTCTTGCAGATGAACAAAAGATAACTTGGTTTATTGTCAAAGACAATTAGCTCACAGGGTTGATGGTATACTCACAAATATGCAGATAATGACAGTATTATACTCTGAGGACAACAAGAGAGGATGCCACCATTTTATCCCACCTCTTTTGGGAGACTGGGCAGGGTAAAGCACCTGGTCAGCTCGGCACCACTATGGAGGGCAGTCTGGATAGATACCTCAGCCCTCAGGTTGAATACCTTTAGCTTTAAGGAGTCCTACAGCCGACTGTGGATCAGGGTTAGGTACTGCCTGTCTGCTATGACTTAACCATGGCCCTATGCTGAGGCAACAGTGCCTGTATGGAAGGGTACAGTACTTCCAGATAACCTGGTTGGAGCCAAAAACTGCTCTTGCTTCCTTTCCTAATTGCCCCACTTTCCTATAAAGTGCTAGACGGAGTGTAACTGTCTATCTGGCCCTCATTCACGGGGTCCCTGTCCCCGACTTCTCTAGAGTGTAGATGGATACTCTAGGGTAGAGATGGCTTTACTGGGGCCCTGTTGATCCCAGGCTTAGTGGACTTTCCACCTGAGACACAGAGGCAGCCAAAAAGGCAGACCCACCCCTTTGCTAAACACTATATTGGAGTGCAAAGGGTGGAGTCAACCTGTAAACCAATAAGGCACATATGCAAAACTATAACTGGATACTTTGCGCAGTAACAGCATAAACTAGGAAGTTGTAGGGTTTAAAGCCATAGGGGCATGTTAACCCTAGTGGTACCTACATAGCTAAGAAATTAGTACTAATATTCAGGCTTCATTATCTTTCAAACTGTCTCAAACGTTTAAGAACTTTTTTGATTTAGAAACATGTTTCCAAGTTGCAATTATCCCAACCTCTGTTCTCTAAAGCTGACATTAAAATATATCTTTTATAATAATATCAAAATTAGGCACAGATTCTGTTTTCCTATTGGCAGTGTTTTAATTACATGTCATGATTAACCCCAAGTAATCTAAGAATGGCTTCCATTATCCAAACTAGAGATACCGTTCCTTTAGGTATTGTGTGTATTATGTCTTTAGTTTGTAGGAACTGGTCTGTTTGAATTCCACTCAGATTTATCTGCTGGATCAAATGGCAGTCAGTTGAATCTCTGTTAGGCGCTGCATAAGTTTATTCTATGCCTTTTGTATTCTAAAGTCTTCTATTAGGTGGCATGTCATTTTATGCTATTCCCTTTGTGTTGCAAAGAGTTCAGCTACCGTGATCTTTTTTACCTCCTGTGTGAAATGCACATTCTTGTGTATTATAAATTGTTCTTTTCTTACTGCTTCCGGGGGCTGAATGGTACTGTTTTGTCCTTTGTCAGTTATGGTGGCCTGATGTAAGCTTAACTCTTTATTGGAAAGGCTCGTTTAACAATACCAGCACTGCTATTCCCTATTGTCTCATTTCAGCTGGGATACCAAATTAGCCTTGCCTGATGACAGTAAATGTAGGTTATCCCAGTGCAAATAATAATTATGTTTTTATAGGCTCCGTTATTGCTGAAACGTCGCCCCTGGTCAGAACACATCTTTCACTGTTTAAGGTACCCGAGTGTGCTTGTCTGTGTGTGAGTGGTATAGTACATAAGCTCTGTACCTGATTTTACATTTATTTGGTTTTTACCTTCTTTGCGTGGAGGCAACCCCTTTGCCCCCATTAATATTGTTGCTAGTGGTTCAGAATCTAAGAGCATTCTATCAATTAAAGGGTCAAACTTCAAATGAGAGATATATATATAGATATATACAGTAGATAGATAGATAGATAGATAGATAGATAGATAGATAGATTTTTAGCCCAAAGAGCTAGTCAACATTGACATTAGTCAGCCTGCTATATGTGCAAGAATCTTTAGGGCATCGAATGAACAATCATTCAAGGACATCGGAGTCTCGGAATTTCTAGCAAATAAGCATTCAATATAAATTGCACTGTAATTAGCCTATAGTCTAGATCCTCCATAAAACTGGTTTTGCCCCCCCCCCCAAGGGTGCCCCACATTTTTTTTTTTTACAATTTTGTTGACGCCCGCCATTTTTTGTATTTCACAAATATTTTGCCGTTTTGCAAATTTCTTCACAATTTTGCATATTTTTCCATGAAATGTGACAGATTCACTCGTCACTATCCACCGGATTTTTTGTTTGAGTCAGCACTTCCTACAGTATTTCTTGATCTGTTATGTTTCATTTAATTGTAAATTCCAAATTTTACTGGTGTGGACTGTCACTTTATCTTATTGATATCCCAATTATACAGGGTAATGATATGCTTTAAATCATTGCTTAGTGATGTCACCAGTTATAACCAGAACTTAGTGATGTCATTTGTGTCACATGCATAGGCGGAGGGTGACTTTTTTGTTTGGGGAGGCTAAAGATGGGCCATACAGAGTCATGTATGTAAAAGTATTTATACGTGTGCTTCTGTTAGGGGTTCTCCATCCATTTGTGTTTAGGATCAGTTAGCTTAAAGGGGTAGGTCACCTTTAAATAAACGTTTAATATAATGTAGACATTGATATTCTGAGACAATTTGCAATTGGTCCTCTTTTATTTTTAATGGTTTTTCAGTTATTTAGCTTTTTGTTCAGCAGCTCTCCATTTGGTATTTCAGCAGCTATCTGGTTGCTAGGGTCATATTTATACTAGCAACTAGTGCTGGGCGGTATACCGCCTCATACCGAATACAGTTTTTTAAAAAAAACATTATATTAATTTTTTGCATACCCCAATACCGGTGTGCACGCGCCTCCTATCTTCTTCCAAGTGGATCGGGGGTTGCACCCCGTGCGTACATGACGTCAGTACGCGCGAGCGCTGCGTGTGTGCGTACGTGACGTCGGTACGTCAACAGCAACTGCAGTTGCAGTAACACTAAGGGCGAAGACACATGGACGCCTGCAAACTATTTAGGGGCCCTGGCCACCAATGTTAATTGGAAAAAAAAATACCGTCAAATACCATGACACCGATATAATTTTGAAAAATACTGTGATATAAATTTTTGGTCATACCGCCCAGCACTACTAGCAACCAGGTAGTGGTTTAAAAGGAGATGGGAATATGAATAGTTCAGGGGCCTGCATGGAAAAAAAAGTAATAAAAAATTACAATAATAATAAAATTGTAGCCTCACAGAGCAATACTTTTTGGCTGCCGGGGTCAGTGACCCCCATTTGTAAGCTGGAAAGAGGCAGAAGAGAAAGGAAAATTTCTCAAGAACTATAAAAAAATTTATTAGGAAGACCAATTGCAAAGTTGCTAGGAATAGGCCATTCTATAACATACTAAACGTTAACTTAAAAATGAACCTCCCCTTTATATGTGTTTAAGTGAGTTTCTGGGCTTGCCCCATTATCGCAGTGCCCCTGGGTGGGACATTATTCACTAAGATTCACTATGATCTTTAACTCAGCACAAGTTTTAGTAAAGTATCAGAACTTAAGGTTTGGTGATGTGAAATATTTCATTCCCATGATGTTTCTGATTAATTGGTTACTACGTATAGGGGCACATTCAATAAAATATGAATTCGAATCACGAAATGCGATATTTTCTGATGACTGCAAAAGTCACGGAAATTCAGTTTGTTTCAATACGAAGATTTCATACTTACGATCCGAAAGTTTCGAAATGTTCATATTGAAACGATCGTTTGTCAATCCGAAAGTCACAAAATTATTGTATCCCAACAATCGTAAACGGCGCAAAACTCTTCCTTGAACTTTTAGTGCAAGCCTCCCATAGGACTCATTGCCCCCTCACAGCGCCAACCTGGCCCAAGGAAAGTCACGATACCGAAGCTTGAATGAATTCCGAAACTTTTGTACTCATTGCGACAAATACGATTTTGTTGTGCAAGTTGTCACAAAGTACAAAAAAGTCATGCAAATTAACAAAAATGTCGTAGAAAATACGCAAAAGTTGTAAAATTTTGGAAAAATACACATTTTTTTTGTAATCGGACCTGTTGTACTTTAATGAATGTGCCCCATAATATGATCTGAATGCACTCTTGTGGTTACTTTGAAGCTGAATGAGTTAATACAGCTTAAGATGCTTTATAAATCATGGGGGGAAATGTTGATCCAACAAAGTTGGAGATATTAACTGTTGAAACTGATTCAGAATCTAAACTGATCCCCAGAGGTGTATTTGATTAATCATGGAGGAAAAGTCCTGGCAGATAAATGGAAAGGCTTCTTGACAGACTGTTCAATGAGGCTGATGCAGTTAATAGTAGATGAAGAACAGAAAGTGATATTAAAGATTAATAAAGAAGTTAATGAGGTAGAGTATAAGCAAAGTAAAACTAGTTTTAATATCCCAACTGAAACTGCACTATCCAGAATTTAAAAAAATGCAGCAGGAAGAGAGTCAAATTCAGATACTAAGGGGCACATTTACTTACTCACGAACGGGCCGAATGCGTCCGATTGCGTTTTTTTCGTAATGATCGGTATTTGGCGATTTTTCGGAAAATTGTCGCGGCTTTTTCGTTGCCATTCCGAATGTTGCGCAAAATCTGGCGATTTTTTCGTAGCGTTACTACTTGCACAAAAATTCGCAACTTTTTCGTAGCCTTCCCGCCGAGTACGAAAGATTCGGATTCATTCAAGCTTCAGTATGGTGACTTTTCTTGGGCCAGGTTGGAGCTGCAGGGTGCCATTGAGTCCTATGGGAGACTTTCCTTGGGCCGGGTTGGAGCTGCAGAGTGCCATTGAGCCCCATGGGAGACTTTCCTTGGGCCAGGTTGGAGCTGCAGAGTGCCATTGAGCCCTATGGGAGACTTTCCTTGGGCCGGGTTGGAGCTGCAGAGTGCCATTGAGTCCTATGGGAGACTTTCCTTGGGCCGGGTTGGAGCTGCAGAGTGCCATTGAGCCCTATGGGAGACTTTCCTTGGGCCGGGTTGGAGCTGCAGAGTGCCATTGAGCCCTATGGGAGGCTTTCCTTGGGCCGGGTTGGAGCTGCAGAGTGCCATTGAGTCCTATGGGAGACTTTCCTTGGGCCGGGTTGGAGCTGCAGAGTGCCATTGAGTCCTATGGAAGACTTTCCTTGGGCCGGGTTGGAGCTGCAGAGTGCCATTGAGCCCTATGGGAGACTTTCCTTGGGCCGGGTTGGAGCTGCAGAGTGCCATTGAGCCCTATGGGAGGCTTTCCTTGGGCCGGGTTGGAGCTGCAGAGTGCCATTGAGCCCTATGGGAGACTTTCCTTGGGCCGGGTTGGAGCTGCAGGGTGCCATTGAGTCCTATGGGAGGCTTCCAAAATCATGCTAAGTCTGAAAGTTTCGCCCGCCGCTTACGATCGGTCAATACGAAAAAGTCGCGACAAGATACGAGCGCATCGTAATGGCTACGAAAAACTCGCGTTTTTTCGTGCAAATCGTATTGGTAACGAAAAAATCGCGGCAATTTCCGAAAAGTCGTAAAGGCGCCGAAAAAATCGCAAAAAATACGAAAAAGTCGCAAAATGTTCGTTTTCCAATCGGAATTTTTCCAATTCGGATTCGTGGGTTAGTAAATGTGCCCCTTGGGTGACAAAAACAGGAATTGTGTATCCCTTTGTCAATATAAAAGGAAATTATATTAATGACCAGAATAGTGATATCGAGAAAATTGAAAATCTGAAAGGAAAAAGGTAAAAGAAAAAAAGGGGGCGATTTAGATTTAGAAGCGCCAAGAGGAAGAGCCTATGCAGTAAATATGAGCAATAGGGGAAAATGGGCTCACCCAAGGAAATGTGGATGAAGGAAAGGGTTGAGTTTCTGCAACAACACTAAATAAATAAATGAATGCATGAAAGATGTTCCCCTATTTGCCTGTAGTCCGGTTTTGTGTGAGGATAAACCAGTAAATTCACAAATGAGAATGTATTTAAATGGATGAGGAGAAATATGGCACACACACAACTAAACAACAGAGTATATTAAATGGCATTATGATCTAAAATATACATTTGTTAAGAATTTATATAGACTTGAAAATACAGCAAAGAATAAATAGAATATTTAAAAAATAGTTTACAAAATAAATCCCAAATGGCTGGATCCTTTGGGATGTCCAGTTGTTTGTGGAATAGGAAATCCAACTGAACATTTAAGTTGATAAAAATCTACACATTTTATTGACATCAAAAACACAAAAAAGACATCAAATTTAATAACAAAAAGACTGACTGTTTACATGATACTATCCCATTTGAATTTGCAATCCTTGATACCCCTAGAAATTGGAATAAAGCCAAATAAAATATATAAATTAAATGTAAAATATACAGCTAATAGGGTTTGTAGTTTAGTGTTTATGGTTGTTTTGGCTAATAGTGTTTTTGTATTTGATTATACAAATATAATAACAAATACAAGGAACATCCATCCTTTTCAAAGCAATTGCCATCATGTCTCATATCAGGATTCCTATTGGGCATTTCCTATTGGGCATTTCATAAGAACTGTACAATGATAATGATTTTGAAGGACAAGTCAGGGATCTGGCTAAGAGTGTAAGGAACTAGACAGGGCAAAGCTGATTTATAAACCAACACCAAGGTGAGTAAAGTTTGGTTGCCATAGCATTGGGATATTTTACTGTAGACATGTTATAAAAGATGTATGGATGGAAGAATGCCCGGAAGAAGCCAAATGATGGTGAAACGCACAAATGCGAGTGTGACCAGAGTGGAATCTTTGAATCAGTTTGAAAAAATTGTAAGGAAAGCTCTCTTTAATGTTGATCAGTAGTGTCAGATATTGTACCCACAAGGTGAAGGAGCATTCCCAGTGCATCCTGGTTGGATGAATATGGTACCAGTATGGAAATAAGCAGAGCTGGACTCTGTATCCAAGAGGTGGTAAGATTACAGTACTTTCAATATGTAGTATGTTTTGCTTGCCAAAATTGGTTTTGTTGCATAGTAATGCAAACATATGTATTTTGCAACACAGCATATCTTTTTGTCATACACAAATTACATTGGTTCCAAATAAATGCCCCTGTGTCCTACAGACATCTCAGATTGTGCCACAATATTGATAACAATACATTTTTTTTGTATTTCCAGTCAATTATAATGCACTTTTAAATGGTGAAGTTCAGTATGGCTGACTTGTGAATCTCGCCCTTAGGCTGTTCTTTTTTCAGCTCATAGCTTCTATTAAATTAAGCTTTGCTGTAGGATTAGTTTAGATGGCACTGCATATTAAATCCATAGTATCCTTAGTTACGGTATATACTTATCCTCAGGGCTAATACAGTATATGAATTGTATTGAAATCTTGTTTTAATTCAGCGTTGCTATTCAGCTTTACAACCTACTGCTAACAATAACTTATATTAGGTTAAATACTATAGGGGTCATTTACAACCCCGGGGGGGTTGAAATACAAGAGCACATGGGGGTGCAAGAGTGCCCCGTTTTAAAGTGAGCTAAATGAAACTCTTTTAAAGTGCACAACTGCTTAAAGTCTACTTTTGTGGGTCCGGTTTCAGCCCAAGTGTGGCCTGAAACATCACTTTATTCGAGGTCTTGCCATGTGTATCTAATAAAGTTATTTTATCAGAATAAGGTGCTGTACACTGATCTTCTTTGATTCCTGGTATGGATTGTGGGCATTTATGGTAAGTGCACCAGATCTTAAAATCACCTATAAAATAACACCATTTATGCAGCACAGCATTGGCATAATGTTATACAACAGAAAACACCGAATATAATTATCCAATGGCAAATCATTGAAACTCATCAATGGAATTTACTTGTCTGACAATAATGGTCACTATTAATACTCAACATTTCCTTTAATCTACTATGAAGTGTATCAGGTGGCAGACAGGCTTGTTTGGCCTGTGCTGCAGATTCATAGTAACATGGAATAGTCCTTAGGAATAGATTTAGTGGCCCACAGGAAGTAATTTCAATAAACATTGGACCATAAAGCATCATTCTTTAGAAGAATCATTGAAAATACATCTAAATTAGTATTTAAGATAAACCCATGACCAGGGGATCCAAAAACTTCACCTTGCACATTCATACTGAAATGAGAAGTGGGTCTGCTATTTGTAGATATCTTGAATGAATGCCAGACATAGATGGATCTCATCACCACTCCCATATCTGTATCATTCATGTGAGGAGTACAACAGTTCATAATTGTTTGAGCAGTTTGTTTTTTGATGAGTTTTGTAGTCTGCTTTTCTATAATGCTTTCCTTCCCTCGATTTACAGCCCTAATAGCCCTCCCTACTATTTTCATGATGCAAGGCTCCCAATTTGCTCAACCCCATTTTTATCATGCCCTTAAATTAATGTTTCAGAGCACAGAGATCTTCAGCTGTCCCATGAATAAAGCACTGCCTGCACTTGGCAGCACTGTGTTCCTGTACAGAACTTGAAGGTCCTGTTGTCAGAACAAGTCAATGTTGAGTTTCTAGGGCAAGGTTGGAAACCATCATTGAAAGTTAACAATTATTTCCAGTGCTATTAGGAACAACTCTTTCATCACTCAATTACTCAAGTTCTGCCATAAGACCATCTTAATTAACATAGTTTTGGCATCAGTATTGCCCAAGGGTACATTATGACTGATGTTGTAGATTTATTATAACACTGAGTTTCCATGACAACACCCTTGAATATAATGTTGTCTATTCCCACAGTAAGTTTCCATTGCTTCACAAATGAGACTTCTCATCATAGTTTCCATGGTAATAAACATCTGATGGTTTCTCCTAGAGGGCCACATTTAATATGGTCTTAGCAACTTTTCCATATCACATTAAAACATATGTCAAATGTGACTAGGGCAAAGGCACTTGAGTACAAGAAACATACAAATATCTATCAAGTTCAACCTTCAGGTCCTAGTGAAATATGGCTTATATCTGGTTGATCCAGAAAAAGGTGAATAAAACATCTAAAGCTGTCTCCAGTTTGCCTTGGTGCGGGAAGATTTCTTCCTGTCTTCAAAAGTGCAGTCAGACCAATCCCTGGATCAGGTTCAACCCTGTATTTACTCTAAAAAGGCACTGAACCATTTATTGAAATTATTTTATGTTTTATTAAGTACAACCTCTTTGGTAAGATAATTCTACAATGTCATTGCTATTGCTTAAAAAAAAAAATCATTTTGTACCTTATGAAAACTTTTTTTTAGAATGTGTTATGTCCCCTGGAAGTATCTAAGGTGACTAATGCATTGTAGATATGTGCATAGCCCCCCCTTTAATGTCTCTTGTCCAGTGCAAATAATTCCTGTTAGACAATGTTGCCTCATTACCTTCCATAACTTTTTTCAGCTTAGTTGCCCTTCTTAGTTCTTTGTTGATCAACACTGCAATGCATATTCTAGATAGGGCCCCACCACTGCTTTGTTAAGCAATAAAATATTCCTCCTTTACTGTAACTCTATACTGCTTTAAATACAGGTTTTGCCTTGCTGGCCCTTCCTATGTTGACTGGCATTCTTGCCACAACTAGATTTATTATCCACAAGTACCCCTAGGTCTTTCTCCCATAAGGATTTGCCAAACCTTTTCCCATTAAGGGATTAAGTGACCTGCATACTCTTAAACTTTACATGAACAAATAAAATAGAAGTATATTACTTTCATTAGAAAAGACAACCATGTTCTAACTACCTTGCTACCTATGTGCTAACAGCATTAGCAAGACCTAGAGACCATATTTTAGAAAGCAAATATTTATGTAAAAAAAAGCTTTGTCCAAGTTGATATCTATGGAAACCACACTGTCTACAACATAAATCCCTACTTCATAAATAATTACAAGTAAATATGATTGACATGATCTGCCCTTCATAAAGCCATGCTACTTATGATGCCAACCTTCAGAGCATAATCTTAAATATGACACCTTAGTAATACTTCAATAACTTGCCTCGAAGGCCTATAATTGCCAGACTGAGATAGTAATCTCTTTTTAATTACTGGAATCAGCTTTCCTCCACTATATAGGTACCATATCCAATGAAATGGCATCTGACAAAATCATAAAAAGTGGTCTGGCTAACACTAGATTAAGCTCTCTAAATATGATGTCTTCTATCAGGCACTAGGCCCCGAGATCACGTATATTCTTCTTTTTAAACATTACCGTATCCAGTGTCAGCGACTGCTGACTTGTTGAGCCATCTGTATTACTACAGAGTTGGCCCTGTAACTCTGACACCTCTATTGATAATACTAATGAGATTAAATAATTCAGTACATACAGTATGCTTTTTAGAGTCCCTGTAACCAGATGGTTTTTATTTTTATAAAACCACACTTCCAACCCTTATTTTTTTGTTATCTACTTAAAACATTTTGGGTTTGGTCTTCGCAAGTGAAGCAGTCAGGTACTATATTTTGATTTGATCTTTATTGCTGTTTTAAACACTTGCTATAGTGTTTATATCCTAAAACATATATCTATGACTTGTAGTTTTTCACTGGTTTTTAGTGATGTAGCGAACATCGCCGAAAATGTTCCGTTTGCGGACTTTCGCCAAAACTCACGAATATTCGCGAACTTTGCGAACCCCATAGACTTCAATGGGAAGGCGAACTTTAAAACCTAGAAAAGCCATTTCTGGCCAGAAAACTGATTTTAAAGTTGTTTAAAGGGTGCCACGACCTGGACAGTGACATGCAGGAGGGGGATTAATGGCAAAAACTTCTCTGAAAAATACTTTGTATAAAAAACGCCAAAAAAAAAAAAAACGCCAAAAAAAAACGCCAAAAAATAACACCAAAAAAAAAACGCAAGCTATTCCTATGTATATGCATAGGCGATAAAACGAAGCGAAAAAACGCGGCTGAAAAACCAAGGCGAAAAAACGCGGCGCAAAAAAAAACGCGGCGAACCCAAAGTGGCGAACATCGGCAAAAGTCTGCGAATTTGCGCGAACGCGAACACCTGATGTTCGCGCGAATTAGTTCGCCGGCGAACAGTTCGCTACATCTCTACTGGTTTTGATGATTCCAGCTCTTGCTTCAGTTCTGCCTGCCATTCTTGATACACTGGGACTGACGTAAAGTAAGTAAAATATTGCACAAATGATGTTACCCATAACAACCAAAGACATTTTTGCTTTCATTTTTTAGCCTTTAGTACTGTTTAATGATCAAACGTCACTGGTTGCTACTGGAAAATGCATTGGTACAAATTACCATCTACAGTATATTATTAGATCAGCCATATTGTGTGTATTGGAAAGGCCTACAGTTTCTTTAGCAAAGTACACTTTTTTCCAAAGCAAAAACAAAATAATTTATTTGAACACAAAGCCTTGCAAGTTTTCTTTATGCCTTTATTCATGACAAAAGATCCTAATGTAACACCTTTTATGTACTGCAGTCGATTACTTTTTATGACCAAATATATGGAATATATTCATACTAGTACAATTATATAACAGTGTTGATAAACCTGCCAACAATTTTATAGTTTGAATTAAGTAGAGCTCACCCTGTACCAATAATAGGATAAAAACAAGATATTTTTCTATGAAGTAGTGGAGAAATTTTTATATTGAGTTTTTAAAGTACCCAATGGACTTTACAGATCAATTGCTGTTCATACAGAAGGTGCAATTAAACAGAGAATTTGGAATTCAAAGCATTACATTTTACATTCCACAAATGTATAATACAGGGCTTAACAAGCCTGGGAGGGAATATCTGTTGGAAGTAACAGAGAAGCCACCCGCAGGGTAAGACCTAACTTATATACAGTATTATTAAAGGAGATGGAAAGGTAAAAACTAAGTAAGCTTTATCAGAAAGGTCTATATAAATACAGCCATAAGCACTCACAGAAGCGTTGCACTGAGTTCTCTCTGAAAAGATTTGTTGTGTCTGTTATTCATGTGCCAGAGACACGCAGCTCTCTCCTCTCTGCCCTCTCCTGCTCCCCCCTCCCTCAAGAATGCTAAGAACTCACTGCCCCCCCTAGTAATGTGGATCTGAGCCAATCAGCAGGAAGCTGACTCATAGGGGGAGATTTATTAAGACAAGAATGCTCGGAGTGTTCATTCGAACGTTCCGAGCGTCTTTTTGCAGTTTTTTTTGCACTTGCGCGACTTTTTTGTACGCCAGTGCGACTTTTTCCTACTCTTGCGTGAAAAATTCGTAAAGGTTCTGTCGCTGTTTACAATCGTTCGGAACCAAAATTTCGTGACTTTCGGATAGCCAATACGATATTATCGTGACTAATACAATTTTTTCGTAAGGGTTTTCGTGATATCTGCGATCTTCAGAAATTATCGTATCCAATCCGAATTTTTTCCATTCGGTATTCGAACTCGTGTTTTAATGAATCGGCCCCCTAGTCTAACTAACTGAGCATGTACACTTGGTCTGGGTCTTGTGCAGGAGTGAGGCATTATGGGAACTTTCTTTACACAGCTCAGTGTTTTTTCTTCCTGTTTGGCTTCTGATCATCTGAACAGGAGAAATATGGGGAGACTTAAGGGCACTAGTGAGAGAACTGAAGGTATGCCTGCAGCTTAAGATTAACTCTTTATTAGCCTTTCCTTCTCCTTTAAAAGTCTTCTTTTTCTATGAAATATAGGGTACTATTGGACTATTTCTAAATTGCTTGGGTAAGAGTATGTACGCATACTGTGAACTGAGGCATAGGTGCACTTCCTAGAGAGAACATGGCAATGTTTACTTTGTCTATTTGGGTTTCAACCACTAACAAGGAACTAAAGTTATGTTCAAACAAAGCACCATATTATTGCAATCAATGGAATAGACTAAAAAAACAATCAAGAATAAATGATGCTGGTTAATATGTATGTCATGTCTACTTTTCTTTTAGATGTTCCAACAGACAGCAATCCATAAGCCTAATTGACTTAATGGTGATTCTCAGACAATGAGACAGAAAGGGATTCAAATAAAGCCAATTAATTCTTTTTATTTTACAAAATAACTTGATTTTTTTCCACCAGTCTCAATAAAAATAGACCTATACTAAGCACAACCATACAGTCAATAAATATTGATAATGATACCTTAATTCTGCTAAAAAATCATGTAAACACTAATTAATTAAACCCAATATGAATGTTCTGCTTCCAGTAAGGATTAATTTTATCTCAGTTGGAATAAAGTACAAGGTCCTGTTTTAGAATTAAAGGGAAAATTTGTTTAAAATCTGAAATAAAATGGAGTCTGTGGGAGATGTAAAAGTACGGAATTTTGGAAATTCTGAACTGAATCGGTTCAAGGAACCATTTGAAGTTTCAAAAAGTTGTTAAACATTTACTCTTACAAGTATACCCCTTGGAAAAACCCTATCCCTTGGTAGCAAAAAGCAATAAAAAACATTATAAGAGAATGGGTGCATAGCAGTTGCTAAAATTAGAGAGTGGGGTGTCATTAAAGGGATATGGGGTACTTTTTATTTCTAAATTACTGTTTACATAGCAAATAACTCCCTCTGCCATTTAAACATTTATTCTTGAACCAACAAATGTATATTGTAGCTGTAATATTGGTGTGTAGGCGCCATCTCAGTGCATTGTGCCTGAGTCTGAGCTTTCAGCCAGCGCTACACATTAGAACTGCTTTCAGCTAACCTATTGTTTCTCCTACTCCCATGTAACTGGAGGAGTCCCAAGCCGGACTTGGATTTGTTACTATTGAGTGCTATTCTGATACCTACTGGGAGCTGCTATCTTGCTCCCTTCCCATTGTTCTGCTGATCGGCTGCTGGGGGGAGGGGGGGATATCACTCCAACTTGCAGCTCAGCAGTAAAGTGCAACTGAAGTTTATCAGAGCACAGGTCACATGGCTGTGGCACCCTGGGAAATGAAGAATATGGCTAGCCCCATGTGAAATTTCAAAATTAAATATAACAAAATCTGTTTGAGCTTTTGAAAAGCAGATTTCAATGCAGGATTCTGCTGGAGAAGCTCTATTAACTGATGGGTTTTGAAAAAAAACATGTTTTCCCATGACAGTTATCATAAAACATAGCTAAAGGAAATCAGGTTAATATTGGCAGAAACAAAATACAGTGGGATTTGGGAATGAACAACAACATGGAAGAATTTAAAAGATCTTTAAGCCCATAAATGGTAAAAACAATATATTATATATACACTAAAAGGAAATTACAAGGCAGATAAATGATAAGTTAATAGGGATATGGAACAATTACATTCTTCAGAGCATACAAGAGAACAACCAGCACCACTGAAAGCCACATAATATAGAAAAAGCAATAAAAAATGTTAAATAAAGTCAGCCCCAGTAGAAAAGAATCTTCCCAAAATGCAGGGGCAGTGAAGTCCATCAACTGACCACCACATCTATGGACTATTCTATATATAAATATATATATATATATATATAAAACCAGCCTCATGTTGGAATGGAACCAGTATATAAAAAGGCAACATACAGTACAATAACTGCAGAATTATACAGGTTTATGCCAGCAAATTATACAGGTTTTTGCCAGAAGGTCTCTGAAGGATACTGAGTGATGCTATCCATACATGACATGAAAGAAAGATGCTCATCTCTAAGAAATCTGATTGCCTTCTGGGAAGAGATAACTAAATTGGATTAGCCAAGGTCATTACTCTGATGTAACTTAAGTTATTGATACGGCTGTATATATTTATGGTGCTCGGAGAGTTTTACACTGCACTACAAAGCTGCAAGTGAAGCATCATGGGAATTAGTACTCTAAGGTGGGGGTCTCCAAAGTTTTTTACTGCAAATGTAAAAAAAAATTGGAGAGCATCACAAGCATTCAAAAAGAACCTACAGGAGGCATTGTTTGGCAGTACACATAGTTTTTATTGAATTAAAGGTTGCCTTCAAGCCAGAAATTCAAAAATGAGAACCTGCTTTGAGGTCACAGAGAGCAACATCCAAGGGGTTGGTGAGCAACATGTTGCCCCCGAGCCACTGGTTGGGGATCCCTGGTCTAAGGGCTAGAGATTGTGGGTTATTTCCCCTTCTTCCATCAAACACATTATTGGGTTTATGGATCCAAGAGTGAAATAAGGGGAAAATGAAGTAATTAACATTTTTAGCAAAAGAGCAATATAAATACAATGTCTTTGTTAATTTCCTCTAATGCCAAAGAGTTTTTAGTGGGAGATTCTTGTCTTGGTTCTTATTTTTCTTTATCTTATGAGCTGAGCTCTTGTAGGCAATATAAACCAACCCTGGCAAAAGGGACAGACCATCCGTTCCAGTTCTTCTGCACACTGCATTGACAAAGGCTGCTAATGCCCTTCTAGTGAACCAAAATAATATTCCAATAAATAAAATGACATGCCAGATCGCCCACATCATTTCCCCTTGACCTTTATTACATTGGGAAGCAGTTAATAAACATTAAAGGAAAGATTTATTAGGTATAAAGATGTCATGTGGAACACCAACAAAATGATCATCCTTGTCACACATAACTTTTATATATCGCCTGTTCCCCGTGGCTATGTGTATACTCTCGCTAATGACTGCAACCGCAGAGGAAGTCAAATCACTGCAGTTTGCATTTCTCATTTAGCAAAGTTGGCATTTGGTACAATATACAGATTCTCACAGCCAAAATAAATATTTGCTGAAAAATCTAACTGTAAGGGGTTTCTTATGTTCTTCTCAGAGTAAATTTTCAGTACGTATGCATGAAGGAGATACAGTAATTAATTTATTATAGCCATGGCACAAGTGCATGGGGCTTAACATTGGCTGGGCCAGTTGGAGGCAAGGTGCAGAGAGCATTGCTATTGGGCCCTACTTAATGTTAAGTAGTCTGAAGGCATGGTGCTTTAGGGCTCTGGCACACGGGGAGATTAGTCGCCCGCGACAAAACTCCCTGTTCGCGGGCGACTAATCTCCCTGTGTGCCAGAGCCCTTACATTTGGACAAGGGGCAAAAATTCAGGTAGTTTCTGAGCATTCCATATAATAGATTGTATATTTGCACATAAACAGAAATGAGTGATTAGCCAATCAGAATACTGATGAAAGAAACAGTCCCAATGCTCACAGGAAAGCTCTTACTGGGTGACCATTTCTGGGTATTGGCACCTTATGATAACTTGACATTGTGACTTGATAGCTGCACATGAGCGGGGCTGAAATGAGAGGAGGAGTGGTAGATTTGCCTGTAAAGCCCCTTGGGAAAAGTCAACTAACTGAAATCATCAGACATAAAACACTCTGCACCAGGTGATGATTGAAGCAGGCAGAAATAGGCCAGAAATAAAAATCAATGTCATTCAGAATAAAAAGGACAAGTTCAAGTCACACCAGGGATTAGTAGCACAAAACATCGGTAGGTGGGTGGCTCCGTGCATACTCACAGAAAGCATAGAGATCACCTCCTCACAGAAAAAAGTATGGTGACTA
The DNA here is from genome assembly GCF_000004195.4 of Xenopus tropicalis. Taxonomy (NCBI): domain Eukaryota; kingdom Metazoa; phylum Chordata; class Amphibia; order Anura; family Pipidae; genus Xenopus; species Xenopus tropicalis. The sequence continues at coordinate 132,669,424 of NC_030682.2, read as the reverse complement.
TCTATATCTACAGCACATGGATATGGACTATGGACAACGCTAGAGTTAACATGCACCCTTACTAACTAAAACACAAGCTGGGAAATCTTCATGCACTTTACCGTGTTCCTTTTGGTAAAACCTCATGAGGCCGGGCACTTGGGCGAAGAGCTCCAACTTGTCTACCGGCTAAAAAAGTCGTTCAAAAAAATATTCTCATGAATGATCCCATTGATTTAAAAAAAAAAAAAAAACTAGCAGAGACAAAGCCTGGCCAGCTTGTAATATAGACATTACTGAACTGATATGATATTCCTAAGCAAAGCCTTTGTGGAACCATTTTGAAGAACTATTTGTCGGTGGCAAAGGGTAGCTGCAGTATAGGGAAACAGTTGGCTAATAAACTTTGATGGCTTCATGATGGTTGCCATATCCCCTAATTTAAACACATGGACTTTCATGTAACTTTCAATAAACATACAGGATGTTCTGTCCGCCACTGCCATGGAGTAGAAAATAATGGTACTTTGCAATGCACAAAACACTGCTCATAATGTTATTAAATGGAAAGCACTGAGATTGACATAGGTACAGGGGGGTCACCCACACTGTATATCGGTATTTCTCTACTTTTTTTAGTTTTGAAACTCCAATGTTGCCTCCCATTTCATTCTTTCCCAACAATAAGACAGCACAGCATGTTCTGATGCAGCTAAATACCTGCAAGTGATTATGGGGTGAATACTACCGCCCCATCCCCTGGGGCAGAACAATGTGGAATCCAGGTAGGTGTAGATCACTGATTAGTTGTTGGAAACTGAGACAATATTGTTAGAGAACATTCAACAAATTGGGAGCCCTCAGTAACCAGTAAGTTGTGTGGCACTAGCATCGAGTTCAGTGAAGCAAAGCATCTTCATTTGGAAAAACAATTGATTTTCTCAATTCAGTACATGACAACCTGTCATTTTAATTAGTGTTCTTTCTCCCACAGTGAAGTCACCCAATTTTATTGCAGCATCACTGCCTCTGTGTTTAACTCTTAGTGCTAAACTGACAAAGTATAAGTAAGTTAAAAAAAATTATGCTTTTTCTTTAGTACATTAAGGTGGTCCTACACAAGTGCGTTTTTGTTGCTGACTTGGCTACTCTTCATCCATTCAGCAACCACTGGCCTATGTAGGAGGCCTGAATCATGGCTTATTCAGATATCGATCATAAAAAAATGGAATCAGGAAAGAACTCTAAACTGAGTTCTTCCCTGATGGGTGTATATACTGAACCATCCCATCAGCCCAATTGTGCCCACCACTTAGGTAGAAAGAATCAGCAAATATATTCTATCACTATAGAGTGACCTTGCCGAACAAGTCATCTTTCATGAGTGGGCAGCTTAATTATTGTATTGGTGGGAGAACCTGATACATTGACATCAAGTCAGTTGATTGGCAAGAGAAGTTGAGAACTGAAACCCACCCATGTAATATGGGTATAAAGAGTTATTATTTCCTACTTACTTTCTCCTAAACTGACCGTAATGTTCAGTAGGTCATAGTATTAGGACAGAATAGGACTTTTTTAGCCATTCACTAACTCCAATGACCTCCTTGGTGGAGCGTGTCAACTTGCCTGACTGCCACTCACCTCTTACATAAGCTCCATGGTTCCTACCTGGCTCTTGGTAGCTCTATGAACATTAGCTTGCTTCCATCAAGACCTGAGCTGGAGAGGTACCTGCTTCACACTTGAAAGTTATCTACCTTATATCTTCTGAGAAGCTAAATAAGATCTTCCTCCATTCCTTCATACCCTTTAGGTTAATGTCTCATGGAGAGATTAGTCGCCTACGTTAGCTCTCTGCTACCGTGAGCGATTAATCTCTCCGAAATGCCTTTCCACTGGCACAAAAGGATCGCCAGTGGAAAGCCTATGCATCGCTTTGGTAGCAGGGATCTATCACGGGCAACTAATCTCTCTGTGGAACATTACCCACAGAAAGATTACAGGGCTTAGTACCAACCTCGTGCTGAAAGATTCCTAACTACGGCCAACCTTCAGGGTTGCTGCCATCTAGTGACTTCACTGCAATCACACTATGTTTACTATATATAAAATTATAGTTGACTCTCTTAAACTTGAAACCATGTCACTCTCCTATAGATCCTTACAGTCAAATTTTACCCCATATGAGCTTCAGTCTAGACTCCTTGTCTACTCCTTTATGGAGCCTATTACACTGCCATTCATAATACCTATTGGGCTAGCAAACCCAAGCGAAATTTGCTTCACCAATCACAAGTTGCATGGACTCTAAATGGAGATGGGGATGTATTTTTTCTAATAATTAAACTGACCATAACAAAACAACACATAAAAAATGAATGTATTATACACTGAAAGATGCCACCCTTTCTTTAAGCAAGTTAATTATGTATTCAGATGTAGCACGCATTCAGGCTGAAAGTCTAATTATAACACACCGAAAAATAGAGATGTTCCAGATTAGGTCGAAAAAAATGTAAAATGAGCATCTAATGGAATTTACCAAAGTCTAATTAGATGAAAATACCTTAATTAATGGAGAGAACAATAGAGTAATGTTATAAGCAGAGGACAAGTAATTAAGTTTGATCACTCGCCGCTGCACAACAACAGCCTATCGGAATGCAAGGGATGGGAGAGATGAAGCAAGTCGCTCATTTGGATGAACTGATCATAGCGTTGGTGCAACATTAAAAGATATAAGCGAGGGGCTCATAACAAATTAAGTTGCTCTCAGAAGAGAATATTGGTTGTATTAGTAATTCCCTAATGCTGATCACTGATGGTGAAGGACCTAATCTCAAGCAGTTTGCTTCCATCTATTCCATCTACTGCTCCCAGCAGCTCAGCATTTATAAGATGCTGGGAATTGGAATTGTGAAGCTGCTCAACACAAACCTTGCCTGTGCCTAAAGGTCTCGGAAACCCTGTAAAAGTTTCCAGAATAGAAAAGTATGGGAATGTGATGCCCTAGCTGCAATTATATAGAGCTGAGTCTGCATAGAGGGCTCAGAGACGCCCTGAGGCGGCCAAGTCAATATCGCCCCCCCTTGCCCTCATCGCTTGTACACAGAGTGCAATAGCTTTCTCTGCACTGGAAGAGCCGGAATTCTGATTTAAGAACCTGAATTTTGTCTCTCTAAGTTACTAGGAGCAGCTTTTTGATGGCAACTGGTCGGGCCTGAGTAAAGTTTTTCAGCTCTCCCCTGGGTGCAGTAACCATTCAGCCAATCAGTGAGAAGCATATTCCAGGGTTCACTTCTCAAAAGCAGTGGTTGCTATGGGTTACTGCACCTGGGCAAACTTGGTGCCCTTTATTACATGCGGGGATATGAATTTAAACTCATCTTTTCTGCCCTTCAGTTCTGGTTTGGAAAGGAGAATAAGGAGGGAGTGGAACCCGCCTGCTCCCAATAGTCAACTCTTGGGTACCTTTATCATGCTGTGTAAAAAGTGGAGTAAAACATTACTGGTGATGTTGCTCATAGTAGCCAATCAGATGCTTTGCTTTGGTTTTCTAACTGTTGAAATCTAATTGCTGATTGGTTGCCCTGGGCAACATTACTGGTAATGCTTCACTCCACTTTTTACACAGCATGATAAATATACCCTTTGGTTTCTCAAGAGGTGTCAAACTCCATATTATCCCATGGCTCTTTATACTAACTGAACTCAATAAAGATCACTGCCACCCCAGCCCTTTTCTCTGTTCCCAGAAGCTGCCACTATGCATGCTTGTCAAGTGCAATGCCCTGTGTTTACCAGATGGTGGAGCTCCACCAAAGAGCATTACTAAATGAACCCTGCCCACCACTGACTATCCCAACCTCATTGCCCCCTAAGACATTGGACCATACCCCTGAGGGCTGTAGAAGGTAACACAATAGCTTGTGACCGGCCTGCTAGAGAGACAATGGCGGCTTATTTAAGGCACAGCCAGCAATATAAGCAAAAATAATAGAAACTAGGGCAATAGCAAAATAATTAGTATTACACATTAACCTCTTACTATTTCCATTGCACAAAGGGAACATAAAAAAAAAATGAATGTATGTGAGAGGAGTCATTCATAAATAAGAGTTATTTATTTATTAATACTCGTCAGTGTTTCCCCTACCTACCCAATGTTTACTCCTTTCACTCTCTTAATTAACTAGCGCAAATTACTTCTTAACAAACAATGCTACAATGGTAATTTCCTGCAAGAATTTCTCCCAAAACACTAATCCACCTATTCTACTTATATTTTAATTATATTTCATATATTAATTGGATTTCTGTTCATTTTCGTATGGTATGATCAGCATTTGGTCTTCTACTGCCCTCTAGTGGTGCAAATCTCTAGCTACAGCTGGCATCTCTGTGCTGCTAGGGTGTTTGTTCTGCTTTGCATCCTTCTTAGTCTAGAACATTTTTATTTATACAGATTTAGGGTCATTTGTAGATCATTATTATTACTTATTTTTCTCTTATTTGTAAACTGTACAGTAAAACTGGTTGAACCACTTTTGTTATGGGAAATAAAGACACGTTGGAGAGCTCATCCCAAAACTTTGCCAGAAACCTGTCAGTTGTCCTCGTTACTTTAGGAGTCACTTGCATTTATACGATTAAGCAGGTGGAGCAAGGGGCATAATTGGCATGTGGTGGGGTAAAAGTGCATGGTCTGGGTATAGTTGGGGAGGGTATGGGTGCAAAGTCGTGGTGTGGTTTAAGGTAAGGGTGCATGGTTGGGATGTGGTTGAGGGTAAGGGTGTTTAGTTGGGATGTGGTTGAGGGTAAGGGTGCATGGTTGGGGTGTGGTTGAGGGTAAGGGTGTTTAGTTGGGATGTGGTTGAGGGTAAGGGTGCATGGTTGGGGTGTGGTTGAGGGTAAGGGTGTTTAGTTGGGATGTGGTTGAGGGTAAGGGTGTTTAGTTGGGATGTGGTTGAGGGTAAGGGTGTTTAGTTGGGATGTGGTTGAGGGTAAGGGTGTTTAGTTGGGATGTGGTTGAGGGTAAGGGTGTTTAGTTGGGATGTGGTTGAGGGTAAGGGTGCATGGTTGGGGTGTGGTTGAGGGTAAGGGTGTTTAGTTGGGATGTGGTTGAGGGTAAGGGTGTTTAGTTGGGATGTGGTTGAGGGTAAGGGTGTTTAGTTGGGATGTGGTTGAGGGTAAGGGTGTTTAGTTGGGATGTGGTTGAGGGTAAGGGTGCATGGTTGGGGTGTGGTTGAGGGTAAGGGTGTTTAGTTGGGATGTGGTTGAGGGTAAGGGTGTTTAGTTGGGATGTGGTTGAGGGTAAGGGTGTTTAGTTGGGATGTGGTTGAGGGTAAGGGTGCATGGTTGGGATGTGGTTGAGGGTAAGGGTGTTTAGTTGGGATGTGGTTGAGGGTAAGGGTGTTTAGTTGGGATGTGGTTGAGGGTAAGGGTGCATGGTTGGGATGTGGTTGAGGGTAAGGGTGTTTAGTTGGGATGTGGTTGAGGGTAAGGGTGTTTAGTTGGGATGTGGTTGAGGGTAAGGGTGCATGGTTGTGATGTGGTTGAGGGTAAGGGTGTTTAGTTGGGATGTGGTTGAGGGTAAGGGTGTTTAGTTGGGATGTGGTTGAGGGTAAGGGTGTTTAGTTGGGATGTGGTTGGGGGTAAAGGTCCATGATTGGGGTGTGATGGACAAAAATCCAGTCCACCCAAACTCTGTCCCTTTCCGGGTCTGTATAAACAGAGAGAGTCAGAATGTGTAGAGTTGTAGAAATGGAATATTGTTTAAAGCTCATTCCAACATTATAAAGCTCATTTACAAATGCAGTGCAATGTGCAAAGTGCACTATTTTGGTGCCATTTGCCCTGTTTTTTTCCAGAATTCCAGCATATTTGTTCACAAAAATTGAGCAGAAATAGGCAAAATATGTACTAATTACCCAACGCAATTAGTGAGTAGCATCATCAGTGTGTGAATGGCATGACTCCCAGTGCACTCAGTGACAATAGCAACATTAGTATGTAAATCACTTGGGGCAAGACTTTCACAACTGTTGACACAACCCAGGGTGGCGGTGATTCCAGGGTTCCTAAATATTAATAAATAAGTACTTTTTATAAATGGATCAGTGAATTTGCATTCATGTTTACATGGTCTGTAACCGAGCCTTTTATTGTCTTCTCTGCAGCACAAATCAGCCTGTATAATTGTGAAAGTGTAAGTATACAAACAGACCAATGTGCTGACAGCCAAAAAACTATTGGTCTGTAAAGCTACCGTTTAATTGTTATTGTTACGTTTTAGTGCTTGTTTTTCTATTCAAATTCCTTTCTAGTCATATATCAGTCTTTCAGTCACACCACACCCTCGTTGCTAAGGTAATTTGCATCCTGGCAACCAAAACCAAACTGGAGCGCTGCTGAACTGGAATAATAAAAAATGAAGACCAATTGCAAATGGTCTCAGAATATTACTCTCTACATCAAACTAAAAGTTAACTCAAAGGTGAACACCACTTCTAGTGTATTTTCTCTACATACTATACACTATTCTCCCTTTTATTAAGACTCTTTGTTCCCATACAGAAATAGGGAATGACCATGAAATAGGCCAAATAGTTGGACATAAGAGGCCACACTGACACCTGGGCCCACCGGGGGTTTTCCTGGTATCCTGGGGGGCCAGCCTGACTGCCTGTTTCTGCCCCTGAAGCAACTCAGCAGAGGTTCTAGTCCTACACTGGCCCAACCTCATAACAAAGGTCACTTTCCCAAACAACCTTTTCCAGGTCAGACAGATTTCTACCCCAGATGGGGTGGCTGAGGTTAGAGAGGGTTGATCAGTAGTTATGGAAGTTTCCCAGCAATGTATAACTGAGGCTCTTTAGCTGTTTCTACATTCTCACGGATATGCTCATGCTTGTAAGTTCTACTTTAAGAGATATCAGCAATATTGTTGGCCACAGATAGGAATCTGTTGGAGGTATCCATAGTGGGGGAGGTTTCAGGCCCAAGAACCCATCTTAAGAGATGAAGAGAGAGGAAAAATAACCAACCAACCCAAGCCCATGCAGGTTCAGGCTGTTGGTTAGGGCTAGCTCATCTAATATAGGTGAGGGGCAACTAGTTTGGGTGGCTGGGACATCTAAGGACTTTAGTGGAGGATACAGTAAAGAAAGGTTCAGGTTATAAACAGGAACCTAAGGTGCTGCGAGGGGCGGCAATGTGTTGATTGTGCGGTGTGACAAGCGATAGAACCCACTGTGGGAATAGAACCTGTTGGCAAAGGCTCCATTAGGATTGCCACTTGGGAAGTAACATAGTAACATAGTAACATAGTAACATAGTAACATAGTGTAGCCATTCTGCTAACATGGCTATTAAATAACTGTACAAAGTATAATTCTGTGTATAATCATATTGCTGGGACTTGTAATTCTATTAATCTTCAGCACTGAAACAGTTAATTGCTGAAGACTTTGCTGGGCTTGCAGGAAGAAGGAAGATTCCTCCCACCAATAGGAGAGCAGCTTTCAGACTGAGGAGTTTGTAGCCAGTGAGAGAAAGACTTACTTCAGGGAGAGGAGAACTTTCTGGAGCTGTGAGGGGGAGGGCTGGTAGGAGAGAAACGCAGGGGTGTATCCAAGGGAGAGCATGCACAGAGCTGGGCTGTATGGGAGGTGGAATCCCTTTTCTCCAGAGTGACCAGTGACTGTCTGCTCTCTGAAGAGGTGTTTTACAGACCACTGCTTCTTCTGCCTAATACCTGGAGAAACTCTTTATTACTGCAGTGTGAAGGAAGCTGAGACAGCAGTGATCGGCTGATAGTGGATCCAGTCTATTGGTATGCTTTATCCTCTGCCTATATTGCAGCCCCTGCACACTCACAGGCCCAGTTTTCAGTGAGTGATTCCTGTGGATAACCAGTACTGTTTTATGTGCCTTGTGGATTACAAGTACTAATATATATGAGCTCCAACTGCCGGCCTTGCTGCTTATACTAACACTGGCCAGTGTTCAGGGAACTTGACTTAAACATAATCTTAATCTGAGTTGATTATATCAGTCTGTTTATATAAGTCTGCTATTTAAAGTGCATTCAACAGTTCATTGTCATTTTCTATTCACTGTTTGCTATTGCATTGCTGATTTAACTTTGTGTTCAGATGCTACAACCTATTTGTTGACACATATCGCTAGTAGAGAGATTGTTCAGTTTATCTTTGTTAATGGGTCTCCGGATCCAATAAAAGTGCTTAGCATTATACTGCTGGTTTATGTGTATCACTGGGGGTTGTGGGTGTCACCAAAGCACCAAAGGTGGTCGAGAGCAGGACCCATATAACACAGCTACACCTACGGGTGCGCTACACTTGGGGGCTCGTCCGGGATCCTTGCTCCGCCCAAATCTCCGCCCCTATTTCCCTAGACTAAGTGTTAAAGTGATACAGAAGGCAAAATGAACCCAGAAGCAGCTGCAAAGTGGTGTAAACAGCACAATGCTCAGCCAGAACAGTGCTTAGTTTTCATGTTGCCAGATACTAAATGGACTGATGTACAACTACGTAAAGTAGCTGAGTCCTTACCAGTGGTTGGCCGTGGATTTGTATTAGACAGCATCATGGATACTGCTGAACACAAGACTCTAGCTTTATTAGAATGGAGAAATCCCTTGGTGCGTGAGCGAATACCTCAGAGTGTGTCAGGTCCAGGAGAAAATGTAGTCCATGTGATATTCCCTGAAAGATGCACTACTTCACCGACAGAAGAAATACCTGGAGACACTGCATCACCTTCAACAACAGAGGTTGAAGTCTCACTACCCAGTAATGCCATAGGACCAGAGGTTCTGAATGCTTTGGGAAGTCTTGTAGAAAAATGCCTGAAGCCCACACAGCCATTTACTGGATTTGGGTACCGCAAATTACGTTTCTTCTCCGGCAAGCAACCCACCCCTCAGGGAGAGGAAGATTTTGAATCATGGATGGATCAGGCTTCACAGGCCGTAGAAGAATGGGACATCCCAGAAACCCAAAAAAAACAAAGAATAGCTGAAAGTTTAAAAGGATTAGCTGCTGACACCATACGCAACTTAAAGATGAGCAAGTTTGATTGCACAGCTAAAGACTATTTAGAAGTGCTGCATGATGTGTTCGGGAGAACAGAGAAGGCGTCTGACCTCCTGTACCAGTTTGAGCATACATACCAAGAGGTTGGTGAAAAATTATCTGATTATATTAATCGCTTAGACAAAATACTCCACCAGATCATCCTAAAGAAGGGAGTGGACCCAAAAGTAGCTGATCAGGTGCGGATTGGTCAGATTTTGCAAGGAGCTCAAGCTATGGATCCCATCATGTGGAAACTGAGGATGAGAGACAGAAGAGAAACTCTCACCTATTCACAGTTGGTTAAAGAAGTGAGGGAAGAGGAAGCACTGCTGGAAGCCAAATCTCAGACTTCAACTCAAGCTGCAAGCGGAAGTAAGCCGGAGCTTGCAACAGTACATACTACTCAAACAGGGGTCATGGTCCCAAGTGTTGTGAGTACCGAGGTACCACAGCTACAAGCGCAAGTGTCTACACTAACAGAAGCAATAACCCAAGTTACCAGATCCGTTGCAGAGCTGCAGAAGATTGTGGTAGTTTTAGCTGAAGCGAAGGATACCCCTGCCAAAGCATCTACAGTGAGACCTAAGGGAGAATCTGCAAAGCCCAGGTCCATAGCTATATCTGGATTTTGTTTCCGCTGTGGAGAAACAGGGCATATGAAGCGACAATGTCCCAATGCTGAAAATTTGCGAAAAGTAAATGAACTGCTATTGGCAAGTGCGATGCAGGAAAACTTCAGAGGGCCTCAGTGAAGGAGCCAGCTGAGTGCCCAGCTAAAAGGAGCTCAACGAAGACCAACAGAAACAGAAGCCTCATTGGATCTAACCTTCCAAATGCTTCTCGCAGGGAAAGGGGGAAAGTACCCACTGTGGCCCCTTTCAACTCATCTAAGTCAGTTAGCAAAAGCGGAAAACCAGCTCAGCAAGAGTCTTGGCATCGAAACTCACCAAGAATCACTACAAAAGAATCCTGTCCTCAAACAGAAGCTTTAAAAGGCTGGAAGCAGCCAACTGTTCCTCAAAAACATGCTGACTGTCGCACTGCTGAGCAGCACAGAAAAGAGGAATTACCTGAAGGCTTAGTGGGACCTTCTCCTATAGTGACAGTAAAGATAGAAGATGTGTACAGTAAGGCACTACTGGATACTGGTGCACAAATCACTATCTTGTTTAGAGACTTCTACCAGAAATATTTAAAGCATTTGCCTCTTTTGAAACTAGAAGACTTGCAGATCTGGGGACTAAGTGATACTAAGTTTCCCTATTATGGCTATGTCTCACTGAAACTAGAATTTCCCAGCTCTGTTGTGGGGTCAACAGAAGTTTTTGAAACTCTTGCTGTTGTGTGTCCAAGACCAAAAGAAAAGAGTATAGCGTCTATTCTAGTGGGGACCAACACTGACCTTGTCAGGAGAATGCTGAAGCCTCAGCTAACTCAAGAACATCCAACACTACATCCACTTCTGAGACCAGCATTTTGTGCCCTTCAGAAGGAAAAGGACAACAAGAGAGAGGAAATAGGACATGTATGGACACTATCTGGGAAAGAATATGTAATACCCCCTGGTCATGTCAAGTGTTTCAAAGCCAAAGTAAGGATGTGTGGGCAAGCAGCCACATCTCATCTTATGATGGAAATGGATCCAGAATTACAACTGCCACCTGGACTTGAGTTAGTACCAGAAATCTGGCCTGTTGACAAGCTAAAACATCCTTATAATACTGTATCTGTGGGACTGATGAATAAAGGAAGTACCCCTATTGTTCTTAGCTCACAAGTGCGTTTGGGTAATGTACACGCTGCCACTCCCTTACCTGCTTCTGTTTTGACAAGTGACAAGGGTAATGCGGAACAGTTGAAGCTGGAAGATGTTGATATAGGAGGTGGTCTGTTGACACCTGAATGGGTATCCAGAGTTAAAAAGAGGTTGATGAAGAGGAGGAATTGTTTCTCCACCAGTGAGCTTGATGTGGGGTGTGCAAAAAGTGCGCAACACCATATAAGATTAAAAGAAGACCGGCCATTCAGAGAACGTTCCAGAAGGGTTGCTCCAGGTGATTTGGAGGACTTGAGAAAACATCTGGAAGACCTCAAAGCGGCTGGAATAATTAAAGAGTCAAGAAGCCCATATGCTTCTCCCATTGTTGTTGTCAGAAAGAAGAATGGATCAATTCGCATGTGTGTTGATTATCGCACTCTGAATCAGCGAACCATTCCTGACCAGTACACCACACCTAGAATCGAAGATGCTCTTAATTGCCTGGTGGGCAGCAAATGGTTCAGTGTGTTAGACTTGAGGAGTGGATACTATCAAATCCCTATGCACCCTGAAGATAAGGAAAAGACTGCATTCATTACTCCTTTGGGGTTTTTCGAATTTGATCGCCTGCCTCAGGGCCTCTCAGGTGCTCCCGCAACTTTCCAGAGGATCATGGAAAAAACAGTTGGAGATATGCATCTCCTGGAAGTCCTAGTCTACCTTGATGACATTATTGTCTTTGGGAAGACACTAGAGGAACATGAAGAGAGACTGATGAAAGTACTGGACAGACTTGAAAAAGAAGGGCTGAAGTTGTCCCTGGATAAATGTAAGTTTTTCCAATCTTCAGTGACCTATGTGGGACATGTGGTGTCCGCAGAAGGAATATCAACTGATCCCAGCAAAATTGAAGCTGTGACATCTTGGCCCAGACCCAGAACCATCACAGAACTGCGGTCTTTTCTTGGGTTTTGTGGTTATTATAGAAGGTTTGTGGAAGGGTTCTCAAAGACAGCTAGACCACTCAGCCAACTGCTGCAAAATGATATAGGAGTTGATGAAACCGATGAAGACATTCTTTTGAAGAAGCCAAAGGGACCAAGGAAATCTAAAGAGTGCATAGAGAACCGTTGGACTTCTGAGTGTGAAGGGGCATTTGAACAGCTTAAGTATTGTCTTACACATGCCCCAGTACTGGCTTATGCTGATTCAAGAAAACCATACACATTACATGTTGATGCTAGCAGAGAAGGTTTGGGAGGAGTCCTTTACCAGGAGCATGACCAGAAACTGAGACCTGTAGCCTTTATCAGTCGAAGCTTATCTCCAACAGAGAGAAATTACCCTGCACACAAATTGGAATTCCTAGCTCTGAAGTGGGCTGTGGTTGATAAGCTGCATGACTACCTTTATGGAGCTGAATTCGAAGTCCAGACTGACAACAACCCTTTAACATATATCCGGACCACTGCCAAGCTAGATGCTACTGGACATAGATGGATGGCTGCTTTATCCAACTACAATTTCAGTTTAAAATATCGTCCAGGACATCAGAATGGGGATGCTGATGGTTTGTCAAGAAGGCCACATGCAGACTCACACCCTGAGGATGAATGGGTGGAAATTCCAGCACCAGGAGTGAGAGCTATGTGCCAGATGGTAGCTTACTGTCAGCAAACCGAATGTTGGGCCCGGAAGCTGAGTCTGCCAGATTCAAGCATACCCCAAGCCTACTGTAATCTTGTTTCATTGCAAGGCTACTCTTTACCAGCTTTGAGCAACAGTGATCTCAGGAGAGACCAGAGAAATGACCCCCTGGGACAGTTAGTTGTTGCTGCTTTGGAGAATAAAAAGGTTGATATACTTCATACAGATTCTCATCCACTAGCAAGTATTCTAGCAAAAGAATGGCACAGACTACGGATACGAAATGGCCTAGTGTATAGAAGGTCCCCTAGTGTTCTTGACAATGAAAAGTGGCAATTGTTGCTTCCCCGAAAGTATCAAGAAGTGGTACTTCAGTCACTGCATGATGAACATGGCCATTTGGGCTATGACAAAACTCTGGGACTTGTAAGAGACAGATTCTACTGGCCATGTATGAAACAGGATATTGAAGACTATTGTCGTTCATGCCTTCGCTGCATCCAGAGAAAGACTTTGCCCGCTAAAGCTGCCCCATTAGGTCAAATGGAGAGTAGTGGACCTATGGAACTTGTCTGTATAGACTTTCTCTGCATTGAACCCGATGAAGGTGGAATCAGCAATGTGCTGGTAGTGACTGATCACTATACCAGATATGCTCAGGCATTCCCAGCTCGTGACCAAAAAGCTGTCACAGTGGCCAAGCTACTGGTTGAAAAGTTCTTTATACATTATGGTCTGCCAAAAAGAATACACTCTGATCAAGGGCGTGACTTTGAAAGCAAACTCATCTATGAACTACTTACGCTTCTGGGAGTTCAAAAGAGTCGTACATCTCCTTACCACCCTCAAGGTGATCCCCAGCCAGAGCGTTTCAATAGGACTTTGCTAGATATGTTAGGAACACTGTCTGCTGAGAAGAAGAGTCAATGGAGTAGACATGTGGCTACAGTAGTGCATGCTTATAATAGCACTAAGAATGATGCTACAGGATTTTCACCCTACTTCCTAATGTTTGGAAGGGAAGCTCGTCTTCCTGTTGATTTGACTTTTGGAGTTACAGCTGATGATACTCCTTTGCGATCTCATGCCAGTTATGTAGAAAGACTCAAGAAGAACCTCAAAGAAGCCTATGATCTAGCTGAACATGCAAGTGGTAAGAGGCATCAACGGAACAAAGCCCATTATGATAAGAACGTGAAATTGCATGATTTGCAACCCGGTGATAGAGTTCTGTTGAGAAATTTGGGCCTGCATGGAAAGCACAAACTAGCTAATCGATGGGGCTCTGAGATCTACATTATTTGCTCTCAGCTACCTAACATTCCAGTCTATCAAGTCCGCCCCGAAGGTAAAGAAGGACCTATAAAAACCTGGCACCGCAATAATTTGATGCCTTTGGCAGAGTCAGTGAGGCTTATAAACTATGAACCTACAATGTCTCAGCGTAGGCCTAACTCAAGGCGATCTAGGAGACTAAGACAGAGACAAGATGCTCTTCCTGCTATTCAACACTCAGGTACTTCCCCAGAAGAGGAAGAAGACAGTGAGGATGAATGGGGATTGGATGGACTTTTCTATGACAATATTCAAAATTCCATCAACAGTAATCTAAATGCAGATGCATCAGAATTCATCCCTTGTCAAACTGAACAACCAGTTTCTAGCAATAGACTGACAGATGTTTCCATGCCTCAGGCAGAATTCAATGTCACTGAAAGTTTTGACAGTAATCCTGATGGCAGTGGTACAGTGTTGGAGAAACAGATTGAGGCTGTTCAAGAAGAGATTTTAGAAGAAGACAACATACAGGCTGAAAACTTAGATATTGAATGTGTGACAAGTGATCAACCCTCAGAACAAAGTTCTTCAGTTAATGTCTTTGAACCAAGGCCTCAGAGACTGGTGAAACCCCCACAGAGACTCACATATGATACTTTAGGGAATAGTACTCAAGAGCCTGTGGTCACTGCTCATCGTAGAATCTACGCCCATGTTCCCTCCGCTTTCTACTCAGTTGGTGACACCACACCTCAGTTGACTTCTACAGTTGAGATACCACGTTATAAAACAGTGGTTGAGTTAATGGTACACTAATGTTATAATTGTATTTTGATGGTAAATTACTTTTGACTTGGGAGGACCCAAGTATTTTCAGTGGGGAGAGAGTGTAGCCATTCTGCTAACATGGCTATTAAATAACTGTACAAAGTATAATTCTGTGTATAATCATATTGCTGGGACTTGTAATTCTATTAATCTTCAGCACTGAAACAGTTAATTGCTGAAGACTTTGCTGGGCTTGCAGGAAGAAGGAAGATTCCTCCCACCAATAGGAGAGCAGCTTTCAGACTGAGGAGTTTGTAGCCAGTGAGAGAAAGACTTACTTCAGGGAGAGGAGAACTTTCTGGAGCTGTGAGGGGGAGGGCTGGTAGGAGAGAAACGCAGGGGTGTATCCAAGGGAGAGCATGCACAGAGCTGGGCTGTATGGGAGGTGGAATCCCTTTTCTCCAGAGTGACCAGTGACTGTCTGCTCTCTGAAGAGGTGTTTTACAGACCACTGCTTCTTCTGCCTAATACCTGGAGAAACTCTTTATTACTGCAGTGTGAAGGAAGCTGAGACAGCAGTGATCGGCTGATAGTGGATCCAGTCTATTGGTATGCTTTATCCTCTGCCTATATTGCAGCCCCTGCACACTCACAGGCCCAGTTTTCAGTGAGTGATTCCTGTGGATAACCAGTACTGTTTTATGTGCCTTGTGGATTACAAGTACTAATATATATGAGCTCCAACTGCCGGCCTTGCTGCTTATACTAACACTGGCCAGTGTTCAGGGAACTTGACTTAAACATAATCTTAATCTGAGTTGATTATATCAGTCTGTTTATATAAGTCTGCTATTTAAAGTGCATTCAACAATTCATTGTCATTTTCTATTCACTGTTTGCTATTGCATTGCTGATTTAACTTTGTGTTCAGATGCTACAACCTATTTGTTGACACATATCGCTAGTAGAGAGATTGTTCAGTTTATCTTTGTTAATGGGTCTCCGGATCCAATAAAAGTGCTTAGCATTATACTGCTGGTTTATGTGTATCACTGGGGGTTGTGGGTGTCACCAAAGCACCAAAGGTGGTCGAGAGCAGGACCCATATAACACAGCTACACCTACGGGTGCGCTACAATAGTAACATAGTAACATAGTAACATAGTAACATAGTAACATAGTAAGTTGGGTTGAAAAAAGACATACGTCCATCAAGTTCAACCATAATGCCTATATATAACCTGCCTAACTACTAGTTGATCCAGAGGAAGGCAAAAAACCCCATCTGAAGCCTCTCTAATTTGCCTCAGAGGGGAAAAAATTCCTTCCTGACTCCAAGATGGCAATCGGACCAGTCCCTGGATCAACTTGTACTAAGAGCTATCTCCCATAACCGTGTATTCCCTCACTTGTACTGAGAGCTATCTCCCATACCCCTGTATTCCCTCACTTGTACTGAGAGCTATCTCCCATACCCCTGTATTCCCTCACTTGTACTGAGAGCTATCTCCCCTACCCCTGTATTCCCTCACTTGTACTGAGAGCTATCCCCCCTACCCCTGTATTCCCTCACTTGTACTGAGAGCTATCTCCCCTACCCCTGTATTCCCTCACTTGTACTGAGAGCTATCTCCCATACCCCGGTATTCCCTCACTTGTACTGAGAGCTATCTCCCCTACCCCGGTATTCCCTCACTTGTACTGAGAGCTATCTCCCCTACCCCTGTATTCCCTCACTTGTACTGAGAGCTATCTCCCCTACCCCTGTATTCCCTCACTTGTACTGAGAGCTATCTCCCCTACCCCTGTATTCCCTCACTTGTACTGAGAGCTATCCCCCCTACCCCTGTATTCCCTCACTTGTACTGAGAGCTATCCCCCCTACCCCTGTATTCCCTCACTTGTACTGAGAGCTATCCCCCCTACCCCTGTATTCCCTCACTTGTACTGAGAGCTATCTCCCCTACCCCTGTATTCCCTCACTTGTACTGAGAGCTATCTCCCCTACCCCTGTATTCCCTCACTTGTACTGAGAGCTATCTCGCCTACCCCTGTATTCCCTCACTTGTACTGAGAGCTATCTCCCCTACCCCTGTATTCCCTCACTTGTACTGAGAGCTATCCCCCCTACCCCTGTATTCCCTCACTTGTACTGAGAGCTATCTCCCATACCCCTGTATTCCCTCACTTGTACTGAGAGCTATCTCCCATACCCCTGTATTCCCTCACTTGTACTGAGAGCTATCTCCCATACCCCTGTATTCCCTCACTTGTACTGAGAGCTATCTCCCATACCCCTGTATTCCCTCACTTGTACTGAGAGCTATCTCCCATACCCCTGTATTCCCTCACTTGTACTGAGAGCTATCTCCCATACCCCTGTATTCCCTCACTTGTACTGAGAGCTATCTCCCATACCCCTGTATTCCCTCACTTGTACTGAGAGCTATCCCCCCTACCCCTGTATTCCCTCACTTGCTAAGAATCCATCCAGCCCCTTCTTAAAGTTATATAATGTATCAGCCAGTACGACTGATTCGGGGAGGGAATTCCACAACTTCACAGCTCTCACTGTAAAAAATCCTTTCCGAATGTTTAAATGGAACCTCCCTTCTTCTAAACGGAGTGGGTGCCCTCGTGTCCGTTGGAAGGACCTACTGGTAAATAAAACATTAGAAAGGTTATTATATGATCCCTTTATATATTTATACATAGTTATCATGTCACCTCTTAAGCGCCTCTTCTCCAGTGTAAACAGACCCAACTTGGCCAGTCTCTCTTCATAACGGAGACTTTCCATACCCTTTACCAGCTTAGTTGCCCTTCTCTGGACCCTCTCTAACTCAATAATGTCCCGTTTGAGCACTGGAGACCAAAACTGAACAGCATATTCTAGATGGGGCGTTACCAGCGCTCTGTAAAGGGGAAGAATAACCCCCTCCTCCCGTGAATCTATACCCCTTTTAATACAGCTCAAAACCTTGTTTGCCCTTGCAGCTGCTGCCTGGCATTGCTTGCTACAGCCAAGTTTATTATCTACAAGGACTCCAAGGTCCTTCTCCATTATGGATTTGCCTAGTGCAGTCCCATTAAGGGTATACGGGGCTTGCATATTTTTACATCCCAGGTGCATGACCTTACATTTATCCACATTAAATCTCATCTGCCACTTAGCTGCCCAGATTGCCAGTTGGTCAAGATCCTGCTGCAGGGATGTCACATCCTGGATAGAATTGACTGGTCTGCAGAGTTTTGTGTTACCAGCCTGATGCCAATCTATTTAAAGGAGAACTAAGCCCTTAAAATGAATATGCCTAGAAATGCCATCTTTTATACAATGAACTGACTGCACTAGCTCAAAGTTTCAGCATCTCTATATTAGTAATGATATAGGCTTTACAGTTGTCACAGGAGCTTCCCATCTTGGATTCTGTTAGAGCTGTCAGGGACAGTGCACAAGCTGAGCTTAGGGGCCGTTGCAAATTATAAAGCAGAAAATGAGCTTTGCCTGCCATATAAACTGGTGCTACAGGGCTGGTTATTAAATTCTGATGCTAATTGCACTGGTTTCTGAGCTGCCATGTAATGTGAACATAAATAACAGCCTTATATCATGGCATTTATATTCTATATATACAGTATATTGTGTGTCGGCCCCTAAGCTCAGGTAAGTGACAGCAGCACAGAGTATGGGCAGGGAATCAGCAGAAAAGAAGATGGGGGGCTACTGGGGCATCTTTGGGGGCACAGATCTTCCTTGCCAAGGGGCTGTGGATGCCTTGGGCTGGTACAGAAACCCAAAACATAATGTAGGGACCCATAGGGTTAAATGGTCCCTATGGCTTTAAATCCCTACAGGTTTAGTTCCCTTAGTTGCTGGGCAGAAGGGAATGTATCTAAGTGAGTTCATTAACATGTGTGCTATTGGTTAGAAGGTATAGTGACCACATCCTGCCTGACTTTGGTATAGTGTTGGGAGAGGAGTGGCACCTTCCTGTTGTTTGCTTCCACCTTAGGGACAAGGTGGATGTGTGCTGAGAGCCCAGGGCATGGGCCCAGGCCCAGCGAAGTCGGGGAACAGGGCCCCGTGAATGAGGCATTAGATAGTGGCAGGTGTAGCTCCCTTTATAGTACACTCTAGGAGTGTAAGGCAGTTAGGGCTGAGCTAGAATGAGCAGCATGAGCTCCTGCATAGGATTTGCAGTTTTTCTGGAGATAGTTCTCCCAGGCCACATTGCCTGTAGTGTAGGGATCCAAGTGAATAGGGAATCAGGATAGAGAATTCCCTGAGGGATCCACTACAGGGTGTGTCGCAGAGGTGAAGGGAGATTCCTGCCAGTCTGCCCGCAGGAGAGTGTTAGTCTGAATATACACTCGGTATATGTTGCATGTACCAATGGCCTCTGAAGCTGTATTGTGAGTAACCCTGTGGATGTTCAATAAACACTTATTCTTTTGTTAATTGCAAGAACCTCTGGCGCCCTCTGTTTTCATTTTTCTGCATAGCAGCAAGAGAGGTGTAGTTGCACAACACCCTCACCTTCCTCTTCCACTTAGCGAAGGCCCATTCTGGGTAAGAGAGTACAGTGTAACCCATGTTCTACTGGTACTAGTCCGGGAAAGCAGCTATTGAGCTGAAATAGGTGTTACATTTGGCGCCCAAAAGGCGTGGGGCTCGAAGGTTAAGCTGCTAGTGCATGTTTCTTTAATTTTTTTGTGACAAGCACAGGCACTGCTGGATGCAGGAGAGAAAGCTGCTTGGTCACTTCGTGAAAGGCGCAAAGTAATTGGCCGTGGGTTCGGGTTCTGAGGTTCTTTTCCGTTACTCCCATTGGCTGCAGTTACTGCCTGTCATTTAAGTCTTGCATGCATATGTTTTGGCACGAGTGAATATTTTTGGAGCGAGTTGACCAGGGAGGATCCCTGATGTGAGGTCATCGCCGCCATTTTGTGGGAAGCAATCGAGGAAGACGGATGTCTGGTGATTGCTCTGTACCTGGGTGTGCGCATTATCTCTAATCCATGCTGAGGAGAGACTGCTGCATTCTGTTTCTGTACCTGCATAAGCTGTGGGACTGTGAGAGTATCTTTCCAGTGACTCTGTGTGCATCGGAAGGCCGTAAACCCATACCCACGCAGAATGGCGGATGCCCGCTGGGATGGCTGGGAGGAAAAGTACACTCCGGCTGGAGTTTCTGGTGGTGCCACAGGGGAAGTGCCAGTGACTGAAAATGGCCAGAGATACATCTGGCGTGGCACGTTTGGAACAAAGCCTGATAGTGGCAAGCGGTATGTCTGGCGAGGCACATTTATACAGAAGTCTGACAGTGAAGGCAGGAGGGTCATGGTTCCTTGCTGTGGGAAGTGCAATGCAGAGGTCACCAGGGAGCTGCGTGATTTTGCTGCTAAATGCCCTCGTTGCCAAATGCCCTGCTGGGTGGGACCCTTCCAAGCCATTGGGAAAAGCAAAGACTCTGAACTGAGGTCTGCCCTGATTTCTGCTCTGGAAGGACTGTCAGTGGTGATAAAGGAACTGGAATAGGGGGGAGGCCTGGTACCCCATTCTGCTCCAATGTTATTGATTGCACTGTTGATATGTTGCAATGTTTGAAATGCTTTGCTTGTTTTTCAGTGACCATTGTTACCCGGTAGTGCTCTGGAGAGACTACCAGAAGAGGATGTCATATGGTGCTATGGTATTTTGTGGTTAATGTGATGTGTTTGATATTGTACCCCATTGTTGGGACGAAATGGGTTTTTCCCAGGGGTGAATGTAGGGACCCATAGGGTTAAATGGTCCCTATGGCTTTAAATCCCTACAGGTTTAGTTCCCTTAGTTGCTGGGCAGAAGGGAATGTATCTAAGTGAGTTCATTAACATGTGTGCTATTGGTTAGAAGGTATAGTGACCACATCCTGCCTGACTTTGGTATAGTGTTGGGAGAGGAGTGGCACCTTCCTGTTGTTTGTTTCCACCTTAGGGACAAGGTGGATGTGTGCTGAGAGCCCAGGGCATGGGCCCAGGCCCAGTGAAGTCAGGGAACAGGGCCCCGTGAATGAGGCATTAGATAGTGGCAGGTGTAGCTCCCTTTATAGTACCACTCTAGGAGTGTAAGGCAGTTAGGGCCGAGCTAGAATGAGCAGCATGAGCTCCTGCATAGGATTTGCAGTTTTTCTGGAGATAGTTCTCCCAGGCCACATTGCCTGTAGTGTAGGGATCCAAGGGAATAGGGAATCAGGATAGAGAATTCCCTGAGGGATCCACTACAGGGTGTGTCGCAGAGGTGGATGTTCAATAAACACTTATTCTTTTGTTAATTGCAAGAACCTCTGGCGCCCTCTGTTTTCATTTTTCTGCATAGCAGCAAGAGAGGTGTAGTTGCACAACACCCTCACCTTCCTCTTCCACTTAGCGAAGGCCCATTCTGGGTAAGAGAGTACAGTGTAACCCATGCTCTACTGGTACTAGTCCGGGAAAGCAGCTATTGAGCTGAAATAGGTGTTACAATAATGTACAACATTTCTACCCTACTTCTTTAGTTACGCTTTAGTTCTGCTTTAACAGGGAAGGAAGATGGAACTATAGAAAGGCTGCTATTTATTTCTAACCCTAGAATATACTATCGGGCCTGGCTGGGAAGAGCTGCTGCAAGAAATGCCCAACATTTGGGTCAATCAGCAACATCTGCTGACAGTGAAGCCCCTCAACATCTGAGTACTGAGGGGGGTTTCATACTAAATACGTTGTACATCACTTCTGTAGGAATAATTCTGCCGGTCCCTCAGCACAATGGTGCCTTATGGGCCAGTACTGACACCCAGTGGTGATTCCATTTACTGTCAATTCCTTTACATTAATCCACCAGCTTTACCTGAAGATTTTGTGCTGCTGAGGCAAATATATAAAACTAATCCATGCATGGCAGTCGGAGAAGGAATCCGTTACTGACAGCCAAGAAGAGGCTTTATAAAGGGGTGTATTTTCACATGAACCCATTACTTATGATTTTACACATTGCGCAGTAATGTTAAAGTAGTGATGCCATTTGTATTTTAACAACACAGCTTTATAAATATGACCCTATAGGCACCTTAGCGACCCCCTAAAGCAGCCTCCCTAGGTAAGAGCCCCTGGGTTCCTAAATAGAAAATGTTGCTCTGCCGAAAAAGTCACTCTCAGCGATGAATCTACCCACCTTCATCAGTGGTACATTCCACATTATTTCCCAGAATCTTCATCCACAGTAGGCACAAATTTTACCACTGGGTAAAGGACAAGGAGAGGTTTTATTTTATAATATTATCCATAACTATATTAAAGGGAAAGGGAGCTGTCATCCACCTCCCCAACCCCACATGGAGTGTGTAGCAGGAAGGCTTTTGTATATATTTCACAACCCTTACCTCAATAGGCTTCTTTTTTGCACAATAGATCCCCCCCCCCCAGGTGCACAATGTAAGGACCGGTGATTAGTGATGAGCAGGGGCGGGCCAAGCCGACCGGGCGCCCTAGGCAACCGGGTCGGCCACCTCGCCCCTGCACCTTCCACCCCCCCTCGCGTTTCAGCGCGCATGCGCAGTTCCAGGGGAGGGGGGGGCGGTGGCTACGCGATAGTTCATTGCCCCCACCGCGTATTGACAAGCAGGGGGCAATGAAAAAGGAGCTAGGGGTAGGCAGGAGAGGTTCCTGCCTGGCGCCCCCCAGTGTTTGCGCCCTAGGCAGCTGCCTCTTCTGCCTACCCCTAGTTCCGGCCCTGGTGATGAGCGAATCTGCCCCGTTTCGCTTTGCCATAAAATTTGCGAAACGGCAAGTAAATTCTCGAAATGGGGAAAAATTCACGAAATGCACGTAGTGCGTTTTTTTTGTCACCCACATCTTTTTTGTCGCTCTTGACTATTTTATTGTCGCCCACATCTATTATTTTGTCGCCCCCGTTTTTTTACTCAACCGCACTTTTTTTTTAACGCGTCCGCGCCCAATTATTGACACGACCATGTCCAATTTGACGCGTCCGTGTCTAATTTGACACGACCGAGTCCTTTTTGACACGACTGCGCCCAATTTGACACACGACAAAAAAATTCAATGCGCCAAATTTTTCCGAAGGTTACGTGAGACAATTCACCAATGGCGAAATGCGGAAATTTGCTGCGAATCCATGCCTGCCGAAAGAATTTGCTCATCACTACTGGTGATCAATAATAAATACATTTTATTACTGGGGATATTTCATTCTCACCCCCCCTTACTTTATCTTTCTTCAGTTCTTTGACAGACAAACTGGAAGAAGAAGGGAGAGGCTGGATTAGAAAGGTAATCAACTGAAAATAATAATAACAGTAAAAATGTATGGGCTTATTTATCAATTTTTGAGTTTGTGTATTTTAGATTTTAAAAAAAAACTTGAATGTTTGCTTATTTTTTAAAAAAATCTGAATATGAAAAACTCGATTGAATGAGAAAAACTCAAATTTTGTGAGTTTACAAACTTGACAAAAGCAAAAATCTTGATTGAAAAAATTGTTTTTGCACTTACATATTGAAGATTCAAGTTCAAAAAAATGTGAAGGTTGATAAATCACCCCCCGTAGCCTTGCAATTAATGTGTTTTTTTGATACTAGGGTATCAACTGCGTTTAGAAAAAATAAATAGAGACTTGCTGATTATGGACTTGTTTGTAGGGATGTTATATCTCCTATGTATCTACCTGATATCATTGCTATAGATCATTATTACTGGGCCTCCTTCATAGTTCAAGGAATGAAAAAAAGTGGGTGAATTTTTCTGGGGTGAGCTCTAATCTCACATTGTGATTAATCTGCCCCTAAGGGCTATCTACTCACTGGCTGATTTGGTAACACAGAGCATCAAACTTACACAATAGTTCAGGGAATTTCTAGAATCCATTTGCTGCCCATTGTGACTGGGGAGCCACTGAGAGTACGGCCAGGGCCGCCATTTGTACAAATAATTCCATTCTTTACAGCCCCTGGCACATCATACTGCACCGTGTAACTTCCTATATGATTCTTTCTAGACTTAGATTGTAAGCTCTATGGGGCAGGGACCTCCTTCCTACTGTGCCTCATACCACATGGCACTTACTCTCTGTGTATTTATACTTATTTATTGTATTTATTATAACACTTTCCCTCCCTGTGTGTAATTTTGTATTCTGTAAGATTGTACAGCGCTGCGTACCCTTGTGGCGCTTTATAAATAAAGTTATACATACATGCATACATACATACATACTTAATAAGCAATAAAAATTACATTGTAGGTTAGAGGAGAACTAGACCTTAAAGGAAAACTATCCCCCCACACAATGTAGGTCTCTATAAGATTATATTGCATAAACAAGCTCATATGTAAAACCCTGCTTCATCTAATTAAACAATTTTCAAAAAAATATACTTTTTTAGTAATATGTGCTATTGGGTAATCCTTAATAGAAAACTGCCATTTTAAGAATTAAGGGCCGCCCCCTGGGATCATAGGATTCACAGTGCACACAAACAAGCCAAGGCACACATACATGCTAGGCCCCATCAGCCAATGAATGGACAGAGTTCTCCCACACTACTTCCTGTTACAGTTAGAGCTGCATCACTTCCTGTCAGCTGATCTCTGAGGGAGCACACAGCCCATCACTAAATGGCGGCTCAAGGGAAAGGATGTAAAAGGGCAATATTTACTGTTATATATATTCCAGTTTGGTAACATTCTTTAATAGATAATATAAACTATCTGTTGGTTACGTATTCATTGTGGGGGTATAGTTTTCCTTTAATAAAGAATAAGACTAGAAATTCTAAATGTTGTTTTAATGGGCTTCCCCCTATTCCCCAAATCCCAGTATTCTGCTCTTGTGTCCTTCCCTTGCTCTCATTTTATTCTGAGTTTCATCCTATTCTGGTAACATCTGTAGGGAGGAAAGTCCCACAAACCCCGTGCTGGACACAAAGCTTATATAAAATAGACATTCCCTTGAGCTGCCTTTAATCTCTCATTGGTTCCCTTCCCATGGTACAATAACAGGAGGCCCCGGTACTTCTGTGGCCCCGGCGTGTTCCGCTCCTGTACAGGAGGCAGTGATTGGCTGATTCACTCTGCATGGGCTTCGGGAGGGAAACAAGAATAAGTCCCGTATATCACGCTAACAATGCAATGTGCTTCCCCAAGTAATAACCTGAATTAGAAACTCTGGGGAGAAATAGCCTCAAATGTTTTATTGGTCATTTCTGACTTTACCCAGAATTCTTATTTTTTAAATGAAATGGAGCAAGAATTAAATGATATCTATTTTGTGGTCTATAAGAAGCACAAATAAAATCAATGACAGATAAGATCTTTTTGCTGGTTATTACTGCGTTCATCACTGTGAGCTGCTTAACCGGCTCCTCTACCTGATAGATGTGAACAGGGAAAGTCAGCGCTAATCTCCGAATGCATCAATGGCCATCCCTGATTGCATGGGCCCCTGCCTCCCAATACATTCTCTATCTATTCTGTATCCATTCTCTATCTATTCTGTATCTATTCTCTATCTATTCTGTATCTATTTTCTATCTATTTTGCATCTATTCTGTATATATTCTGTATCTATTCTGTATCTATTCTCTATCTTTTCTGTATCCATTCTGTATCCATTCTCTATCTTTTCTGTCTCCATTCTCTATCTTTTCTGTCTCCATTCTGTATCTATTCTTTATCTATTCTGTATCCATTCTGTATCCATTCTCTATCTTTTCTGTCTCCATTCTGTATCTATACTTTATCTATTCTGTATCCATTCTGTATCTATTCTGTATCTATTCTGTATCCATTCTCTATCTATTCTGTATCTATTCTGTGGGTCAGGGGTTGGGAGCTAAGCTGCAATAATACACATGGTGTTAGTTATTAATCACTGGGCTATTATTATGGCTTTCCAGTGCAGCTGCTAATTTGCTTTATCGCACGTTCTTATTTTTTGGTTTATTTATTAAAGGTATTCCAGCCAAAGCGCATTTATCATTTTCATGCCTAGAGGCCGCCCCCATTCCCCGCCCAGGATTGCGCACATACGCATCCATTTAGCTCACATACGTAGCATTGGGGATAGTTATCAGCTTGCCCTGTCCCCAGTGCTCTGTATGTGAGCAAAGTTCCGGCATGATTTTTATGGTGTAGTTTTTGTTTGTATCCATTCAGTGCGGCCCTATTAGCGCTGGAATTATTCTCAGTGTTTGACATGATATAGAAACATTGCTCCGAATGGAACCAAACTCACATAAAGATCACATGTAGTGATGAGCGAATCCGTTCCATTTTGCTTCACTGAAAAATTCTCAAAACTGTGGAAAAACGTGGCCACCGTGCAACTTTTTTGATTCGCGTGACTTATTTTTACACGCCCATGACTTTTTTGACACAATTGTGACTTTTTGGATGTGAGTGCAACGTTGTGACTGCGATTTATTATCATGCAACTGCAACTTTTTTTTGCAGAGATATTTTTGGACGCAATGGATGTTTTTTATGTGATCTACAGCTGTCTAATGCTGGAAGGAAATGCCCATTAACAGTGCAGGCTGTCAAATCAGAAACTATTCACCCGTATACCTATTGTACCCCTTCCGTTTATATTCGATGTTAAGGGACTATATGCATCTATATAATAGTCGCCATTCTAGCACTATGTGTACCATATTATATTATATAGAACAATTTCTGAAGTTACCATTGATAGTCTACATTCAGTATTCACGTGTAACCCCTTTTTTTTAAGAAATCTAGAAAGCTCATTCCGAAGCTGCTCCTGACAACCCCCTAATTAGCACTTTGTGTATAATTTACTCTGTAAATATAATAAAAAGCACCATAGACCAAACGGGCGCACAGAGTTTATCAATAAACGGTGTCTGAGTTACAATTATATCTTCTTGAAGTGACTGTTTCCAACACTAAAGTGAAAAGGGTTACAACAAACTGTAGGGCTGATTCACTAAAGTGAGTTAATTCTTATCGCATGCTTTATTGCGTTAAAATAGACGTGGAAATTAACGCGTGATTCACTACAGTATTACCGCGTGCATTAAGTCACACATCGCATGCGTTAATTAGCACGCCGAAATAATACTAACACATGATTCACAAACACTTAGACGCGCTAAATGTCGCATTCGTTTGTGCGAAAATGAACACCTACTTGGGGCAGGCGGTAATTATAGAAAAGTACAGTTAATGAGCTTTTGGCAACACAATATGGACTTTGCAGTGGGATTTATTCAAGTCTGTGTTGGCCCCAGAGTGATGCAGCCGCCAGTTTGCAGGGAAACGGGCATTTTCAGTACAGTAATTTTCCGCAAGTATTGGCGTGTATGGCTAATATGGCGTGCGTTTATTCACACGGCTATTTATATGAGGCTACTATTTATATGAGGCAACTATTTATATGAGGCTACTATTTATATGAGGCTACTATTTATATGAGGCTACTATTTATATGAGGCTACTATTTATATGAGGCAACTATTTATATGAGGCTACTATTTATATGAGGCTACTATTTATATGAGGCTACTATTTATATGAGGCAACAATTTATATGAGGCTACTATTTATATGAGGCTACTATTTATATGAGGCTACTATTTATATGAGGCAACAATTTATATGAGGCAACAATTTATATGAGGCTACTATTTATATGAAGCTACTATTTATATGAGGCTACTATTTATATGAGGCTACTATTTATATGAGGCTACTATTTATATGAGGCTACTATTTATATGAGGCAACTATTTATATGAAGCTACTATTTATATGAGGCTACTATTTATATGAGGCTACTATTTATATGAGGCAACTATTTATATGAAACTACTATTTATATGAGGCTACTATTTATATGAGGCAACTATTTATATTAAGCTACTATTTATATGAGGCTACTATTTATATGAGGCTACTATTTATATGAGGCTACTATTTATACGCGACGACTATTTATATGCGGGGCGTTGATTAGCGCATGTACCATCAAATACCGCACAAAAATAGTCTTCGCGACTAAAATAACGCATGCAGTATCGCATGTAAATTATCACAAGTATGCTTTTAGTGAATCGTTCGTTAAGCTGCAAAAATTTAGACGCAGTAAAAATGTTACCACATGCTATAAATAGCGCACGTTTTGACGCACTTTAGTGAATCGGCCCTTGTGTCTTTTGCTATTGTATGCTTTTTTATGTGACCGTGACTTTTTTGACACGACCGAAACTTTTTCTTCACTCTGTGAAATTTTTATGCTCCCCCAGGCCTGGGGAAAAATGTTGCTCATCACTAATCACATGGTCACACAGAAAGGCCGTGTATAAAGCACAGGAGAGGGCTCCATCTGTATGTAAAGCGAAATCTATTATAAATCACAGGACATCACAATTTAATTTGTAAACCCATTACATTATATCATCTCAATGAAATCAACATTCTTTGAATGAGTATGAATTCGCATTCATCCTTCACTTACAAAAAGACTCAGCTGAATACCAGTCCTATACCCCACATTTCTTTTTCCTGGTTGTGACATAACATTACAATAATGAAAAACAAAGTGACGATACAATGAAGTGACAATACAATAAATAAAGTAACTGCTGTGATTATAAATAGTCAGTTAATCAGCTGCGGTGGATCTGTGGGGGCCTGTGTATCATGTTCCTCTGTGTTTGGCATCTGGGACGACTCTTTTTATTTATCTGTGTAGAATAAAGAAAATAATACTGTGTCTATAACTTATTAAAGGATAGCAATGAGAACATGGAATAATGCGTTTATTTGGTTTGATGCTGCATTGCCCATTTCTTCCACAGGATGGCAGTGTAACCCAAGCATCAACTCAACCCTAATGAGCGCTTGCTAATTACAGCACTAAATGTGCCATTATGATTCATGCTAACTTTTATTTTAGAATCTCCTATTGTGTAGTATGAAAGTTGTTGATAAGATAGACTCTCTAATTGCACAACAAATCATTGCAGGAGACACTGATGAGATATATTCTGGGGAACAGAGCACCGGGGCTGGATAAGCTGGAGTATCTCACCCTTTCCCTAATGTATAATAGGCAGTCGCTCCAATGTGAAAGGTTCAAAGACCTTCAGTGTTTCAGATGGTTTTAGCATCCCAGGTCCCATTACATGTGTGCAAAATTCACCTTTATCCCTCCTGATGCAGCAAAACTTCACCTACCAGTATTAGTGCAGCAGTTCAGCTGATACAGGGTTGGTGGGAATTGTAGTTCTGCTACATGTGACGAGCTAGTGGTTACTTATACTTTATTTCAATATAGAAAACAGCTGTCTGAAATTTTATAGGGGGATGTAAGAGCCCAGTGCTTCTGCTGAACTCTAACACCCCATAGAATACAGGCAGGAAAGTGTCGATAACTGGGGGGATCTCTCTGGATTCCCCATTTTGTTGTTTAAAAGGAAAGGAAAGGTCAAATCACTGGGGGCGCCAGATTCTAAGGCCAATGATTCTAGTCATTTAACTTTTACCCAGACTCCTCTTCTCCAGAAAAGCTAACTTATTGGCAGCCCCCACCCTTTGGTTTTACCTTTCCTTTCCTATAATAAATCTGCCCTTCTTTGGCGTTTGGAATGAAGTATCTATTTTTAAAGGAAACAATTCCTTATGTTTAGTAAGTAAAGCATAGAGTACTAATGTGCACATTTACCCACAGGTCGGGTGGGTTCTGCTGGCAAACATACATCCTTTGTGGTTCTGTGTATTAAACTTTGTCCTCAGCCCACCCCACCGGCAGCTTTATTCCCCACTTCTGCCTCTGGCAGTTAGAGTTGCCACCCAGTTGGTATCTGACCGACCTAATCGCCAAGTTGCCAGGGTCGGTGCTGGTATTTGTAAGGTTGGCAACCCTACCAATAAATCCCTCCCTTCCCTGACTCTCTTCATTGCCCATCAGCCCCTTCCAAATAGAGACAGCCTCTGCTCTGCCCATTTCCCCTCCCCACATACCCATTCCCCTGCCCCATATGCCCATTCCCTGCCCCATATGCCCATTCCCTGCCCCATATGCGCATTCCCCTGCCCCATATGCCCATTCCCTGCCCCATATGCCCATTCCCTGCCCCATATGCCCATTCCCCTGCCCTATATGCCCATTCCCTGCCCCATATGCGCATTCCCTTGCCCCATATGCCCATTCCCTGCCCCATATGCCCATTCCCCTGCCCTATATGCCCATTCCCTGCCCCATATGCACATTCCCCTGCCCCATATGCCCATTCCCTGCCCCATATGCCCATTCCCCTGCCCCATATGCCCATTCCCCTGCCCCATATGCCCATTTCCCCTCCCCACATGCCCATTCCCCCGCCCACATGCCCATTCCCCTGCCCCATATGCCCATTCCCTGCCCCATATGCCCATTCCCCTGCCCCATATGCCCATTCCCCTGCCCCATATGCCCATTTCCTGCCCACATATGCCCATTCCCTGCCCCATATGCCCATTCCCTGCCCCATATGCCCATTCCCCTGCCCCATATGCCCATTCCCCTGCCCCATATGCCCATTTCCTGCCCACATATGCCCATTCCCTGCCCCATATGCCCATTCCCTGCCCCATATGCCCATTCCCCTGCCCCATATGCCCATTCCCTGCCCTGTGATGTCATTGCCCCACCCCAGATACTGTACAGAGATCCTGAGAGGAGCCCTGATTGGAGGAACAACCACCTGCAGGGGGATCCCCATCAAAGTGTCTATAGGGGCTGGTAGTGGCACCTCATGTCTATAAATCCTAGACTTACCTGAAGATTCAGTGTAAAGCATCCAAAGAGACCTTGGCATGAGTATATTAACATTTAAAGTATATTAAAGAAGCATTTGAACATTACAGAGACTGGGTTTTGGGACTAAGTTAACGGACTTTAGTTAGTGAGACATTTTTAGTTAGTGAGACGCTTGTGCTGCAGAGTGACTTAGTGGGGTCCTTATTGCACTTTTGCTAGAAGTGTTTCTCATATTCGTTTTCCCATTATTTTCAGTAAACGAGTTTGCCAATTACTGTGTGTGTGTTATTATAGTGTGTTATTATAGTGTGTTATTATTGTTCCTACTGGGGCACCCGTAGGTGCATTTCTGTATCCCACTAGGCAGAGGTACCGGGCACTCAGTCTCCCCCCATATCATTGTGGGGGGCTCGGGTTTGTCCCGTGCCATCAGGTAAGCGCCACATGGGGAGTGTAACACTCAGAGGTGCCAGTAGGGGTGTTCATAGGTTTACATACAATGTAGCCAAGTCAGATGAAGACCTAGAACCTGGCCAAGCGACCAAACTTCTGTATGTTCTACTCACTATGCACCTATTATAGTTACATAGAAAAAAAAGGTCTTTCCTCTATTCTTCCATTGTGCCTATTACTGTAGGGAGGCTAATAATAATGAATCTTAAGGTAACTCCCCTGACAAGAGCAGTGTGAGTTTGCAGGGGACTATCAGGCGGTGTCAGAGAGGAGAATCCCAGAGACTGAGGGTTGTACAAGTATGAACAGGGGAAAATCTATGCAGCAGCAACAATGATATCAGCTGAGTCTATAAAATCTTATTTTCTTCTCAGTGTCACTTCCTATGTTGCTGTTGTAGCCAGAAAAATAATAGCAGGTGAGTGAAGGGTAAGGCGATGGCGGCGCATTAGCCGTAATGAGAGTCTGCGGTATAGAAATGACTTGCAGGAAGGCAGAGGCCGACGCTGGTCACAGCCATAAACATTGTTAAGTGATAATATAGAGATAGAAAAATCCCTGCCAGGTGGTGCTACGTTTATATATACTGGGAATATATATAATATATATACTGGGAATATATAATATATACAGTATATACTTGGAATATATAATATATATATATATATACTGGGAATATATAATATATATATATATATATACTGGGAATATATAATATATATGCTGGGAATATATGATATATATGCTGGGAGTATACTGGCAGATATGGACGGCATGGAGTAGATGAATAAAAAGCTTTCCGACTTGAATAGGAGGCTTCTTCACTCTGGAAGGGTTAATCACAATACTTCATCATATGACCTAAACCATCTATATAGCCTACCATTTGGAAAGGAAGAAGAAAAATTAGGGTTATTTGAATCACAGTTTATAGAAGCCCCTAGTCAAGTTTGAATCATAGCCTAGTATTATATTTACTGATGTTGATTTTAATTCTGATTATCGTCACAGCGCAGGGTGCCCCAGTCCTTGCAGTTGCTCCTATTGAAGCTGCAGCAGCAAATCTTGGGATAATGAGGCCACTTTCGATCTTTGACTCACTTAGATATGTGCATGTAGTAACTCTCTCCTGCACACACTTTCACACGGGTGGAAAACAGACTCAGTCATAAGATCCAGTAAGTCTACGGCCCTCACTTTCCAGTATGGACACAGGGCACTCAGGGATGGAGCACAAAGCCCTGGGTTCCCCCCTAATAGCTTTACTTTCAAGCCTTTAATCCAGTTTGTAAATTAATTACAGATGATGTGTCATTATGCTGTGAATCCCCTGGATGTACGAATAAAGTTACTATTCTGCATGATTGTCTGGAAGTGGCGAGCCCTTCACTTGGTGTGTATGTGAACTGCTGGTTGTCCTTCCTACAACTGGAAGAGGCCCCCTGCCCTCGCTGAAGTAGTTAGAAGGATCCATAACTGTTTGATTTTTTTGGCCAGGACAGCATCAGTACGGAACAGGACAGCCCAACATATAGACATTTGGTTCCCCTGGGATAGCTACACTACATAGAGATGTGTGTAAGAACTTGATTTTGTCTTTTTTCCTATTCTTTTCCAGGATTGTTTGGTGAGCTTGTATATAGGCAATTGCAGATTTACCTTCACATTTCTCGGACACAAGCCTTGAGACCAAGACTGATGTTCCTTTGCATATAGGCTATGTGGTCCTTCCTCCATCAGCTTACATTTACCTCAGCTTGACTATGAGTGAGGTCTCTCGTAATTCAGTCATTGTCTGAATCTTCTCTACTTAGTTGAGTATAATCTCAATGTCTTTAACCTGAACTATCTGTCCACATCGAGAAAAGGCCAAGAAAATGAATTTTATTGAAAGCAAAGTAACCTCAACAGATGACATTTATGTCCAAAATACTTTAGAATTTGGCTGACGTTCTCCTACTTAGTCTGTAAATCCCCAAATATATGATCTTGCCATTACTTGAAAGTGCTCCAGTTTTGTGTCAAATACTGCGCTCTGAGGTTATGACTGTCCGTAATGTTATGTTGCTTTTAAATAGCAAAATAGTACTATTCGAACCCGCAATAAGACCAATAGGAATGAAAATAAGAAGGCCTAAGACAGAAGGTGATATATATACATAAAAGAATATGACTGCAGTTTGTCCTATGGCTATAATATAATTCACTTTACCCAAATCTCTAAACACTGACCTCTCAAACACTCCTTTTCCCCATGTGATTGTTCTGTTATCCCTGTCTCTCTGTTCCTACTTTACTCTATAAAGACCATTCTTCTTGCAAAGGTTCCACTTGGTAGTTAGTACATGTACCAAGTAAGACCCCTGTGCCCTATATCAGCAACATCTTTTCCTTCTAGATTAATCAAGTTATCAGCTAAATGGCAGAGCAGCTTCTCTTCCTGGGCTGAAGTGATAAGGCATACCCAAGGTATATAGTATAGTAGCAGATGGTTTAACACAGCACAGTGAAATTCACTTCAATGGAAAGAAAGTTATGAAGGACATGCCTGAAACCAAGAGCATTCATAGGAAGTTGGTGCTTCCTTGGCTACCTAAAACATCTCTACATTTCTGGGAAGGTTTCCATTGGATATTGAAACATCGTTGGTGAGATTTGTTGGTGAGAGTGCGGTTGGACACTGATTTTGGGGATCAGCTTTGGCTTCTTGCATTGCATTCCAGTTCATCCCACAGGTGTTGGGTTGGGTTGAGGTTAAGACTATGGGTAGGACAGTTAAGTTCTTCCTGCCTGTCCGCTATCTCCACTTGGATGTCCCAACGTTTCCTTAAATTAAACCTCTCTAAGACTGAATTGGTTCTCTTTCCCCCATCCAACGCCCACACTGTTCCCGAGGTATCTATAAAGGTTAACAATTCTACCATCACCCCATCTTCCCAGGCCCGGTGCCTTGGGGTTATCCTTGATTCTGCCCTGTCCTTCACCCCTCATATCCAGTCACTTATCAAATCATGTCACTTTCACCTAAGAAATATTTTCAAAATATGATCATTTATGCTGCCAAAATTCTTATTCACTCTCTTATAATATCTCACCTGGACTACTGTAACTCCCTATTAATTGTCCTTCCCCTCCAAAGTCTGTCCCCTCTCCAGTCCATAATGAATACTGCTGCCAGGCTCATACACCTCTCCAACCGCACCTCCTCCTCTGCCAGTACCTCTGCCGTGCCGCTCTGCCAATCCCTGCCGTGCCACGCTGCCAATCCCTGCACTGGCTTCCCCTACCATCCAGGATAAAATTCAAACTAATGACTCTCACATTCAAAGCAGTTCATAACTCTGCCCCGCCCTACATCTCTGAACTCATCTCTAGGTACCATCCAACCCGCTTGTTACGCCCCCTACTGACCTGCTCCTCAACTCCTCTCTCATTCCCTCCTCACACGCTCGCATTCAAGACTTTGCAAGGGCTGCCCCCCTTCTCTGGAATTCGCTCCCACAAACTATCAGACTTTCTCCCAATCTCTCTGCCTTCAAGAGATCTCTAAAAACCCATTTATTTAGAGAAGCTTACCCTAATCTAGTTTAGCAATACCCTGTGCCACACCTCTCACAACTCTGGTCATGCCCATTCCCACACCTTGTGTCTCAACCCTTTCTCCTTGTAGATTGTAAGCTCTTTTGGGCAGGGCCCTCTTCACCTCTTGTATCGGTTATTGATTGCTTTATATATTACTCTGTATGTCCAATGTATGAAACCCACTTATTGTACAGCGCTGCGGAATATGTTGCCGCTTTATAAATAAATGTTAATAATAATAATAATAAACTTATTCTGTATAGACCTGAGTGTTCTTACTTTATTATGTCAACAGTTGCCCTTGTGTCCTCTGGAACTCTCTACTGGTGAAGTCTATAGGCCCTTCTACAACAGAACCGGACTGTCTATATCTATTAATGGTGTGTGTATACAGTATGTAAGCACTTTAATCAGGTTTTTTCAACCTTGGAGAAAAAAAACCACACAGGGCTCCATGTCCAATGATCCGGAATTTTATTCCATCCATATACATGCATAGTAACAACATTTGTTGAGAATTTTTTTTTCTATCAGAAGTAGAACATTATTTCTGATCACCAGTTGCAGTACTGCCCCATCTATATTTACTGTAAATATATATAATACATATGAATTTAATTCATACTTGCAGCATCGTAATTAGGGTTTATTTTTTTTTTTTTTTAATTTTTTCAATTTGAACTGTTTCTTAAAAGATAAAATCCGCTGGCTCTCAGTTCATATATAACTTACAATACTGCTTCCGGTAATTTGTTTTTTTTTTTTGTTGTTGTTGTTCAATCTTTATAAAGTATTGCATTTAACAGCAAAGATTTAAAAATTCAGACAAAGATGCATCAGCAGCAAAGGAAAAATACAGTTACTATACAGGAAAAAAAAAAGTCCCATCTTCATTTAACGTACAGGTTTTCCGATTCAGAAAAGTGGACGTAAACAGACAGCTACATACATTGCAATGTCTAATGACTAATGTAGTGTATGTGGTCAAACATAGGTGTTCGGAGGTGGGGACACTGCTTGGGTGCTTGGGTGCTTGGGTGCTAAGGGCTGGAGCTTCCCAAGTAGATTAACTGAACAGGGAACTGGCGTAGCTGGAATCCACTGGGAAGATTATTGAGTTGCCTACGTTAGGTTAAGGGGGCTCAATAGTAAGACATTAATGGGATTGGAAGTCAACTTTAGGAATTCTGTTAGATGCAACTTTGCAACATATATTTTTACCTTCCCCTACAGTCCCATAACTATGGGGACCTGGGCTCCCCCACAAGAAATTTTCCCCACCCCCCATACAAAATCATGGGTGACCAAGGGTTACTTGCTACTGATGTGTTAGATCTCAAGGGGGACAAAATGATGCCATTCAGCACTTACACCCTAGGCACTGCGGCACTTTGCACCTTGTGTGGGCGAAAGGCGGAGACTGCAGGACTGACGGGTGCAAGGCAGCTTTGTATATAGGCAGCTGGTAAGTACAAAGCTCGGCTGCACCTCACTCGCATGTATTAATGATGTGGGAAATGGGACTCCTTTGTGCCTTCCCAAACGTTATTCAGTGTAGAAACACAGGAATGTGTTCCATTCTGGAGGGCAAAGAGTTACCTATAGGGTGATAAATATAGGGCAGGGTGCAACAGTGGTCAATTTGGTCAATTACTTGCACTTTGCACCATGGCCTGCACTTAATAAATAGCCCCCATAGTGCCTAAGTGTTATGCTAAGGCACAGCGGGGGTTATTAATAAAATGCGTGCAGCACAGAATTATTCCCACAGTGAACATATTTGCTCTGCCCATGTTTATACAGGTATGGGATCCCTTCTCTGGAAACCCGTTATCCAGAAAGTTCTGAATTACAGAACGGCCTTCTCCCATAGACTTCATTATAAGCAAATCATTTTTATATTTAAAAATGATTTTCTTTTTCTCTGTAATAATAAAACAGAACTTTGTACTTGATCCCAACTAAGATATAATTACCCCTTATTGGGGGCAGAACAGCCCTATTGGGTTTATTTAATGGTTAAATTATTCCCTTTTCTCTGTAATAATAAAACAGTACCTGTACTTGATCCCAACTAAGATATAATTACCCCTTATTGGGGGCAGAACAGTCCTATTGGGTTTATTTAATGGTTAAATGATTCCCCTTTCTCTGTAATAATAAAACAGTACCTGTACTTGATCCCAACTAAGATATAATTACCCCTTATTGGGGGCAGAACAGCCCTATTGGGTTTATTTAATGGTTAAATGATTCCCTTTTCTCTGTAATAATAAAACAATACCTGTACTTGATCCCAACTAAGATATAATTACCCCTTATTGGGGGCAGAACAGCCCTATTGGGTTTATTTAATGGTTAAATGATTCCCTTTTCTCTGTAATAATAAAACAGTACCTGTACTTGATCCCAACTAAGATATAATTAATCCTTATTGGGGGCAGAACAGTCCTATTGGGTTTAATGGTTAAATGATTCCCTTTTCTCTGTAATAATAAAACAGTACCTGTACTTGATCCCAACTAAGATATAATTACCCCTTATTGGGGGCAGAACAGCCCTATTGGGTTTATTTAATGGTTAAATGATTCCCTTTTCTCTGTAATAATAAAACAGTACCTGTACTTGATCCCAACTAAGATATAATTACCCCTTATTGGGGCAGAACAGCCCTATTGGGTTTATTTAATGGTTAAATGATTCCCTTTTCTCTGTAATAATAAAACAGTACCTGTACTTGATCCCAACTAAGATATAATTAATCCTTGATGGGGGCAAAACAAGCCTATTGGGTTTATTTAATATTTAAATGATTTTTAGCAAGTTATGGAGATCCAAAGAACGGAAAGATCCCTTATCAGGAAAACCCTAGGTCCCGAGCATTCTGGATAACAGGTCCAATACCTGTATTTATAAAGCTGAAC
The DNA here is from genome assembly GCF_000004195.4 of Xenopus tropicalis. Taxonomy (NCBI): domain Eukaryota; kingdom Metazoa; phylum Chordata; class Amphibia; order Anura; family Pipidae; genus Xenopus; species Xenopus tropicalis. The sequence continues at coordinate 132,632,124 of NC_030682.2, read as the reverse complement.
AAGACTGGTGCATTTAATGTGCAAGCATTTGAAATTATTTGTGCGCAATTCACATTTTGCAAAAAAATGAAAGACGGGCACAGCAGTGCAAAATGTAAGCGTTTAGGGGAAAACATGCACAAAACAACCATTTGGGAAAAAAATATGCGCTGCACGAACTTCAAAATGACCCCCGATGTGTAATGGTTTCTGCTTGGCCCCAGCTGTAGGGAGAAGAGCAACCACTTTAATTCCTGGGCAGTGGAGCCTCGGACACCTCAGTCTAGGGAAAGTGAAACTAAATATTGGATCGCTAAAGCAAAGTTGCATCAAACGGAATCCTGAAACTTATTGGGCTCGCCTTACAGCCCCTTTAAACATTGCAACAACCAAATATACAAAGGAAGATCTATAGAGGGTAAAACTGCGAATCAAATGGATTGAACATGCCCAGAGACAGCCCTGCTTACTGTAAAACAGATTTATTAAGGATCCATCACAATTTGGTGTTATTTATGGCAACGATGGCTTCCTATTCATAGCACTGGGGCCCGTGGGTGAGATATGGTTATGCCTATTATAATTTAACACATACATTGACTCTTTCAGCAACAGCGTAGAGGAAAAGAAAGTCTGTATACACAAGTGCTTTTGAAGCTATTCCTAAAATGTTTTTTCTTTTTTTTTCTTTTTTTAATGTCGTGTCTCTATTATTTAAAATCTACTATACAGGTGCAAACCATATGTGCTACACAAGAACTATACAATAACATTACAAATGACTTTAATATAAAGTTCTTTAAATAAAAATAACAAAAGCACAGCTGCAGTTGGGTCCAACGCTGCCTCCTGGGCCTTGGCGGCCATACTTGGTCACGCTATATATTTCCTTAGCCGCGGCTCTAGCGCAGAAGGGCAGCATTGGGTACAACCGTATAAACACTGCTGGTAAAATAAATATCTTGAACCAAAATAAAATGGCACCATTAATACACTTTTACACATAACCGTTATGGAATAACACCGTAAATCTTCAAGTCATTAAGAATAAATGGATATCCTGATTGTCCAGATGTAATTTAAGCAGCATCTTTCATTTGACTGCACGAAACAACACGCGTTTCCATGGTACCTAAATCTCTTGCTATTTGACGTGTTCCGCCGCGTGTGAAGAGCAGTAAAACTTTTTGTGAGTAATAAAGTTTGAGAGGTTGTTGAACTGGATATCACACAAGCGGCAGTACTTCCCACTATTAGCAGCTGGACTGGAGCCGTTTATATTTTTTGATAGGTTGGATAGCTGGTCGTCGGTCGAAGGAGTGGACGGAGATACATTTTCATTGGCCGTTAGAGGTTTGTCAGAGGCCCAAGATGGAGATTTGGTGCCGTCTTCTTGCGTAGGAGTCTGGGAAATGTTTTCCTGCTGCGAATTGACGGCCGGCCTCTCCTCTTGTTTCAGTCCACCATTAACTATTACCATGCCTCGGTTTTTTGGCAACAACGGAAGCGACTCTTTCTTCATCAAAGAACATCTATTTGAAGGTATCTGGCTTTTGGGAGACTCGCTTCCGACATTTGTGCTTTGATCTAAATCCGCGTTGTGAATAACAAGAGAACCAGAAATGTAATCACTTGGCTTGATTCCATAATACGGCGAGAGCTGATCTGCTACTTTAGCTTTTTTTATTGCTCCGGGGTAAAGGCATTGTGAAAAAAACGCATTTTTGTTTTCTTCTTTTGTGGCGATAAGCTGGGCCGCCTCGCTGAAGACTTTAAGACCTTGAAGAGTTGCTAAGTGCGTAGAAAACAAGTTCCCATTAGGCGACAACTGTTTGGAGTTTCTGGTCTTTTCACATTTGATGACGTTTCTATCAAAATTGGCCTCGGGGCTGCTCCTTTCGCTCTCGGGGTTGGGGAAAACTTTATTCTCAAGTTGGCCCATGTCACCGCGTGGATTTGCTGTGACAGGGCAAAAATTTTGCTTGTGAGTTAGGTAGCTTTCCACTTTGTTAAAACCTATTTTGCACACGGTGCATTCGTGATAGTCCAAAAGTCGTTTGGGAGACGTGCATATTTGGTCGGATTGAGCTAAACATTTCTTGCTTAGGTCTATTGGTGCGTCCGTCTCCAGAGAGGAAACAGCTGAATGGGGTGTGTCACATTTCACAACAGGGACACATTTATTAATAGAAAGAGATGTTTCCAAGTGCTTTGGAACAACTCCGGGAAAGATATCGCACCTGGGATGAAAACATTCTCCCAGTCCCTCAGCCGATTCCTGTGCCGATGTGCAGGCGTTGCCAAGGTTCGTCGTCACCTGGAGAAAATGCTGTTGGACTAACTGTGGCCTCTGGTCTGGCTCAGGAAGACACATCTCGTACATCTTTCTCCGTTTCCTGGTGCGCATAGTTCTCTGCATGGCAGGCACTTTATTTGCAGCGGTTCTTTTCAATGGGGGATCATGACGTGTTGCACAGTAATACTGTTTATGGACCATAAATGTCTCGTGCCTACTAAACGTAATATTGCAGGCTTCGCACGTAGTTTTGTTCGGGTCACTAGTGTCCCCATCTGTTTGTGGTGTGGTGGAATTTTTAACCTCGTCGGGTTTGCCGTTGACTTTTTCATCACTGGGACTTCCCCCTGTTAACTTTTTAACTTCTGCTGCAAAATCCTTCTCTCGAGCCTTAGCGTTCGACCCTAGGAGTTCTAACATAGCGCCAGAGTTGATGCAAGGTGTTTGCAGAAGCTGATTGTCGGTGTCAGAAGAATGGAGAGATGAGTTAAGGATATTGACGGTGTTCTGGGCATTGGAAGGACTCACAGCTTCTGGGTTCTTCTCTGTGACATTAGCAAAATCAGATTTTGTTATGTGCTGCCAACGGCTACTGCAGTAGTGTTTTTTATGGACCAGGTAGTTGTCAAAATTGTTGAAGGTAATATTGCACTCAAAGCATGTTGCCCCCTTTGGCATTAAGGGGCTGTAAATGACAGGGGGGTAACTATTGCTGCCATGTCTTAGTCTCCTATGTACCAGTTCAGACATCTTAGCAAGTATTTCCGAAGCTTGTGGGACCACCGTTATGTCATGAGGGAAAGCAAACTGGGAAAGAAAAGGTCCCATAGGAAATGAAGGCCCAAGTGTAGGCTGCACAGGGGATGATGCCAGTCTGGGGCTAGAGGGCTCAGATTTTATTTTAGTATAGGAAAAGACGTTCTTATGTGTTGCCTCGGGCCTCTGGTTGGAAAGGAAAACATGCTGCTTCTTTTCGCACTTATCCAGCTCGCTGTCGGAGCTTGCCTCTTTATTCTGTGCAGCCTTTTGGCTTTGTAGAACCCCATTTTTATTCAAGAGCTCCGACGTCTGTAGTGCATTGGCCTCGTTGCCACTGGGAGAGTGGTCTGTGTCAGGTTCCCGTTGCAGTTTACTTCCAGGAACATGAAGCTCCTGGTGCTGCAGCAGTTCCCGCTGAGTCTGGAAGCCAAAATGGCACTGATTGCATCTAAAGGCCGCGTGAGTGAGATGGGAGAACAGGTGCTTGTGAAAGTTAATGACAGATTCAGCAGTGTAGTTACAAACGGTGCACTTCAGGCTGGCCCCCGGGGGCAGGAACTCTTCAGCTTTAACACCTGCAACACATACATAGAGACATTCATAAGCAATTATTGCCAATACTCTTCGGGATAAACAGATTTATTTCCCTAAACTTAAAACCACTCTTCTCTGCAACATCACATTTTCCCCTACATCTTATACTTGATTAATATTCTCTCATTAACTTCTCCCTCATTCCTTAGATCAGGATTCCTATAAATAACAATAAACACACAATGAGCAGACAAGTATTATGTTGCATGCAAAATCTAATCCATATCATCTTTAACTGTTGTCCCTTACAGAGAGAATAATAATCACAATTTGGATGCAGAATTTTAGTACATCTAAATCAGTGATCCCCAACCAGTGGCTCAGAGGCAACATGCTGCTCCCCAACCCCTTGGATGTTGCTCTCAGTGGCCTCAAAGTAGGTGCCATTTTTAAATTTCTGGCTTGGAGGCAAGTTTTGGAAGAACAGAGACACAGATTTAATCCAATCAGACCCCTTGCAGGCTAGGAGTCCCCATGGGGCTACCAAAAAGCCAATCACAGCCCTTATTTGGCACCCTAAACGAACTTTTTTCATGCTTGTGTGGCTCCCCCACACTTTTTACAGCTGAGTGTGGCCCATGAGTAAAAAAGGTTGGGGATCCCTGATCTAAAGTAATATCAAACAAACTGGACTTGTTGTATTTTTTCTCTTGAAGACACTTTGCTATTCGTCCATTTGGATTTCTCAATAGAATGACTTGATCTTTCTGGATTTGAAACCCTGCAAACTTGCTCCAATCCACGACTTTGTACAAGTCATTCTGAATTAGGAAAGCCAATCGGATGACAAGCGAAATGTCTTTAAGAAAGTCCAGTTGGTTTGACTTTTTACTATAGATAGACCATGACCTGGATGAATGAGAACCTTCATAGACATATTTTTAGTAAACTTTGGGCAAATATGAGACTGGAGTTTGGGTTACTTTTGCCATTTTTGAGCCTGATGTTTAAATGATAATCTTAATGAAAGTGAAACCTAAGAAAACTGCCCACAAATCCCATTAAATCTATTTTGGTTTGAAAATGATTATCCAATAATTTGTGTTTTTGCTATTTGAGTATTCAGGAACCGCCTTGCAGAGCTGTAGCTGTAGGGAGGTCCAAGCAAAATGAAGTCTTCCTTGTGTCTCACTATAGCCTTTGCCATAAAGTATAATCAAAGTATAATCACTCTCAAACATCTAAATCCATTAGGCAGAGATGCATCATGGACCCATGTGTTTATGTAGCTAAAGGTTTAGGGTACACATGTATGTTGGCTAGGTGGAAAACACAGCCTAACATGTTGGTTATGTTGGCCTTAAGATTGAGGGAGATGCCGTGCCTGAGGCAAACAAGAGACTTTACTTTATAGAGACAGTGAGGGACACCAAAGATGGCTCTACCCACAGTGGTAGGGATAATCTATACGTCCCAAGCTGCGTCGTACATAGTGGAGGACTAATATGTACTTACCACTATGAGAATTTAAGTGCATTTCCAAAGATCTTGCGTTTGAGAAGCTTTTGGTGCACTGTGGGAAGGGACATATACTGGATATCTGGTGGGTATTCTCTTCCATATCTTCCGGTAGGTGAGTATTTTCCCTTTGCCTTCCACTACAGTAATACATGAGGTGCGCTTGCAGGTTTCGTTCACTTCGATACCAAATGCCACAGGATTTGCACGGGAAAATGTCTTCTACAAAGACACAAAATAATAATTGTTTGAGCTACAGTATGTATGACTTTAATGGAGCAGATACGCCTGTAAGTTAGTCTTAAAATATTTACAATTAGAAACTTGACACATCAACAGTTTCTGCATTAGGCCTAGTGTTCTGTATGGCTGTAGAGGAGGTCCCAACTTTATTTACCCTTGTGAAAAAAGTTTTTGGGTTGCCAAATAGTGACTATGATTTGCTGTTTGTTAGTCCCATATGGACTGCCTTTTTGCAGGAGGCTCCTCTTGGAAGTACACTAATGTCTTTAATCCAAAATGGGCACCTGATTTGAGCCTTCTGGCTCAAAGGGGTGGCAAGAAACATGTTGCTCACGAGCCACTGATTGGGGATCCAACTACATTGGAGGGACTTTTATGATTTGCAATAGATAAATTGCTCTAGCAGCTAATCTACAGCCAAGCAACAAGTCAACAGCCAATCACCTGGAACTGGCAGTGCAGCATTTTCAATACACTAATGCGTTATCTTTTTCATAGACACCTGTAAGTTGGGAAAGAGGAGCTGATTACTGCCAATTTTGTTGTATTGCTAATATACAAGATATTAGCAGAATCAGTACAACTTGCCACATTGTCTGCCAATGATAACCTCAGCAAGCTTTTAGAACTTTCATAGCTGATCTTGAAAAAGGAAATACAATTCTCTAAAAGCTTTCCATGGGTATCACCTTAGCTAGCCAATAAAGGTGTCACCAGTGCCATTTCTTCTATGAGACTTTACCCCAGGTGGCATTATACCGGGGACAGAAAACAGCCACTGCCATAACTTAAGAGCTGAACTTCCATTTTTCCAACTGGAAATTCATCTTTTAGCTTAGACAGTGCAATCGCCTCTATCATTCTGAGCACAGGAGGTAAATAACAATGGGAACATAAGGTCTTCTGCCTCAGGCACCAGCAGGCCCAGAAGAATCTACCTTCAATATGACCTTTGCATCAGTTTTGATATTTTTCATCTCAAACATCCTCCCCTTTTGACTGGCTAACAGAGTATCACACATTTACAGTAGATACAGCTAAATGGACCATACTAGAGAAGGGTTATTGTCACCTGGTTTATTTGGTTTTAGTATCAAATCATATTCTGTTGCATATACAGTCTTGTTTTTTTCTTTACTCAGTTGTAGACCAGAATAAATGACACCTACTGTTCACAATGGCTGTAGGCAATATAGAAGCCATAGCAGCTTGCTGAGGAAGCAGTTGTATTGAGTCCAACAAGCGCGCCGGATACATTCCCTCAGTAAGAGTCATCTGAGTGGCAGCTTGTAGCCTTGAGTCAAAATCCACAACAAAGGCAATTAACTCTTCCCCCTCGGCGATAGACTTGGTAGTCGTGCACCACAGTTGTCCTCCTGAAAACACAAACGCAGAACTTATTGCTTGTTTGTAAGGAATTTAGAGTTACAACTATAGGTAAAGAATATTTCTATGCACAGAAACTCTTTATACGTTAATAGCAACCATTTACTATAACCAATACCTTACAGTCTGAACACAGAGACCAACGTTATGAACTTGTTTAGATGGAATAAAAAATCATTTACAAAGTACTATCTGCTCATCCAGACAGAGGTACAAACCCATATCTGCCTTGGACACAACACATGTTTCAGTTCCCATATTCCATAAACATAGTATAGAGCTGCTGCGCTCACTCCGCCACTGAGAAAGGCATCCATTTTGATAAGTAATATTCCCATGTTTATCTTACAAGATAACTGGCCATTCAACCTCACTTCATTTTTCTCCACCAAGAGATTATAATATTAAAACAACTAGTTACAGGAATCTGCTGCGAGAGATAAGGTCAGAAGATATCCTTCTAAATGGCAAAATGTAAGCAATGGCTGTTTTATCATCAACTGCTGATTTCTTTCAAAAAAATTAAAAAAATAAAGTGCAAATGTGTTGCTGCAAACCCACAATAGATGGAATGTGTGAGAAAATATATTTTAGAAGTTATTCATCTGCAATATATATATATACTGTATATATGGGTGGGACATGTAACAAGTAGTTCAAATTGAAAAGAAGAACCATAGGCAAGAAACGAGTAGTTTATATGAGATGGTCATCCTTTCTAGTGGTGCTTTGCCTACTCTGTTTCATGTAACCAACTGAATTAGACAGCGCTAGAAGATAAATCTGCCTTCCTGTGCACATAATAAGAACTTTCTTACATAGAAGGGATAGGAGGGCCATAATGTAACAGTTGTCATTGATTTCTATCCAGTGTTTATACAGCATTGCAGAAGGAACCTCAATTGTCCTATGCTCAAGTTCAAGTGCTATGCTTGATTATGCTCAGGTTGGGTATAGGTGTTATGCCACGAATGTCTTAAAAATCAGACTCATTTCTGTCGGTTGCATCATTCAACTATTATAAAAAGTCGAAAGGCAGTGATGACTTCAATGTCTACTGGACTGTATAGCACTACTACTCACCAGTTTTGCCATCAGGCAGATCTTTTTTCAGTAGGTGGCAACAAAATAGTGCTACAGACTCTAGTTTATACAGCAGATAAAATCAGAAATGGTAGATCTGGTTGGAAGAGCTCCAAGTTCAATGTGGGACAGTAGAATAATCAAGGCCAAACAGTCTGGAGACATTGGAGGGAAGCACAAGGATCAAGGTCATGGAATATGGATGGCTTAAGGATCAAGATCAAGCAGTTTGGACTCTTGATGTAGTAGAATAATTGGGGTGAAGTAGTTTAGACTCTCTTGGTGCAGTAGAAGGATCAAGGTCATGGAATATGGATGCCTTAAGAATCAAGATCAAGCAGTTTAGATTCTTGGGGCAGTAAAAAAAATTGGAGTGAAGTATTTTGGGCTCTTTTGGTGCAGTAGAAGGATCAAGGTCTTGGAATATGGATTCCTTAAGAATCAAGATCAAGCAGTTTGGACTCTTGGTGTACTAGAAGAATTGGGGTGAAATAGTTTGGGCTCTCTTGGTGCAGTAGAAGAATTGGGGGGAAGTAGTTTGGGCTCTCTTGGTGCAGTAGAAGGATCAAGGTCATGGAATATGGGTGCTTTAAGAATCAAAATCAACCAGTTTGGACACTTGGTGTAGTAGAAGAATTGGGGAAAAGTAGTTTGGGCTCTCTTGGTGCAGTAGAAGGATCAAGGTCATGGAATATGGGTGCTTTAAGAATCAAGATCAAACAGTTTGGACTCTTTGTGTACTAGAAGAATTGGGGTGAAGTAGTTTGGTCTCTCTTGGTGCAGTAGAAGAATTGAGGTCATGGAATATGGATGCTTTCAGGGAAGAAGAAGGATCAAGGTCAAGCAGTTTGGACTCTTTTGGTGCAACATATCAAGATGAAGCAATTTGGATGCTTTTAGCCATATTGTATGACCATAAGGGGAATATCTGTTTGGACAATGCCTCCTATAGATGTGGGTATATAGCAATGGGAACCAAGGGAAGAGACACGGGTGTATAGTCTTCCAAGCCCTGAGAAACTACTTAGAATTATTGGTGAAATAAGCTGTTCCACACTCTTTGGCTACATACGTGGATAGATAATGTCAGTCAGATGATCTAATACAGTGCTGTCCAACTGGCGGCCCGTGGGCCGACCCCCCTCTGTGTGGCCCCCTCCTGTCTGGCTGCTTTGATGGCTTACTCTTGTGTTAGCTTTAACGGTATCAGTACTGTGATTAACTGCCCCCCCTGCATGGTTCTCACCTCAGATTCAGGCTGTAAACCCTCTGTATTGTTTAAAAATGTAATCCACTGTGTTGTTCACACCATTTAATAAATGCATTGTTCCCCCCCTGCAGTGTTCACACCTCAGGCTGTAATCACCCACATTGTTCCCCTGTTCACACCTCGGAATGTAGGAGCAGTAGAAACCCACAAATAATCCCTGCACACTACAAAAAGAACATATACTGAGGTGGTACTGCAATTAAATTTTTTTTTAATATATAGTTATTGTGCAGACTGTAGGAGCAGTGCCAGCATTGTGTCACTGTACGCTGCCTGTGTGTGCCATACACACAGGCAGGGTAGGGCAGGCAGAGTATGGTACACACAGGCAGGGTAGGACAGGCAGAGTATGGCACACACAGGCAGGGTAGGGCAGGCAGAGTATGGCACACACAGGCCAAGTATGGCATAAACCAGCCAAGAATGGCACACAAAGTCAAAGTATGGCACACAGGCAGGATAGGGAAGGCAGAGTATGGCACACACAGGCAGGATAGGGAAGGCAGAGTATGGCACACACAGGCAGGGTAGGGAAGGCAGAGTATAGCAGGTTTTTGCTATACTACAACCATTAATATGGGTATGGTCATGTGATAACACAGGTGTGGTTTCAAGTGGGTGTGGTTTCAAAAAGGGGAGTGGTCAAAACTGGCTTCCATTATCGGCCCTCCACCTCGTAGGTCGGAAAAATTCCGGCCCTCGGTACCACAGAAGTTGGACAGCACTGATCTAATATATTATAATCAATCAGCAGACTCCATACCTACAGGGCATGTGTTGAGGTAATGGGGTGGGGCCAATGATGAAGACAAACAAAAAGGAGCTTTTATTCTACTAATAGCAGTGGAACTTTTTAGCGAAAGTTTCCTAAAACTACAATTCAGAACACTTTGAACTTTGCTATGACAGGATAAAAACATGTATCCAACTAAAATACATACTGGATATTTGTGGCTGCTATTTAAAGGAGTTAGCGGAATAAAAAAGAAAAAAAAAAAAGATTGTCTCTACGTTGCCAAAATTCCCAGCTCCACTTTTCATTATTTTGAAGAAATCAGAGCCTGTGCAATGTCACAGAGCCCTTTGCTGATAAACCCTAATTAAGATTAAGACAAGCCTTTGGAAACAAGCCCATCATTAGCAGACATGATAAACACAAAAAAAATACTCCCTGCTTGTCAACTAGCCGCAACTGAAAGGCTTTACATTGCTATCTGTTGCTAGGTTACCGAGCTGACAAAGCCTCAATTATCTGCCAGCCGCCAGACGTACCTATGTATCATAAAAAATAATATGAAAAGTATATAGACACGTGTTTGTTTTGTGCTCTTCCTAACATTCGGGGATTAGGAAAATACTTACCAAATGGATGGATTAAGACCGTAAATCTGGTCATTCGACTGCTTGTTTTATTAGGAAATACTCTTATTTTTCATAGGATACGTCTATATGAACAGTGTACCAATGTATGCAGAATGTTCCCAGGTAGTGTTGAGCGAATCTGTCCCGTTTTGCTTCGCGAAAAATTTGCGAATCTTTCAAAAGAAAGAATTTTCCGCCGTTTTGCGAAATGGCAAAAAGGTTGCACGTCAAAAAAAAAATTGTCGCCCGTGGCTATTCTTTCGTTGTGCGGCTATTCTTTCGTTGTGCGGCTATTCTTTTGTTGCGCGGCTATTATTTCGTCACCCGCGGCTATTATTTTCTCACGTGGCTATTATTTTGTCGCCCGCAGCTATTAATGGCGACAATTTTTGGATGTGCGGTGAATTTTTCCGCAGTGAATTTTTTCATCCGTTTCGCGAAACAATCTGCCAATGGCGAAACTTGGAAATTTTCCGCGAATCCATGCCTATCACTATTCCCAGGCATTAGGAGTGATGCACCCGTGAGTAACACAATTGCACTTTGTATTAACCTGTCCTTTAATGGTGACAAAGGCCAACTATATACACATAGCAGATCAACGTTTAGCCCAAGGGAATACTTTTACTGACATGGTTTCTTGCAATCTCTTTGCACAGGCTACTATTGCTAAAGCAGCCAATCACACGGCAGCAATGGTAAGTGATGGGCCGCCCTGCCGGTTGCCATGTCAACATCAATGTGCCATATCAACGAGGGGACCAGAGTTAGAATCATTGGCATTATGGATCCTTTTAGATCTTGGTTTAAAAGGAACTAAAGGTCAAAGAAGAGGGAGCATTGGACCAACCCATTGAAAGATGTTAGTTCAGCATCGGTCCAATTTGGAATGTCATCAGCTATAGGGTTGCTAGGATCCAAATTACCCAAGCAACCAGGCAGTGGTTTGAACTATAAAAAGATAATTAAAACCAATTAAAAAGTTCCAAAGAACTGGTCATTCTGTAACATACTAAAAGTTAAGGTGAACAGCCCCCTTAAGAGAGGATGTGTTCCTATTTAGCCTAATGTGGCCCCCCTGCAGTTCACACTGATGCCCGAGATATTACTAAGACTTTGGTGCAATTATATTATAGATACCTATAGACTACATTAGGAATCCATACCCGCCAACATTTCTAGTACAGGTTAGTGGTTAATTGACTCCCATTTCTCTGTAATAATAAAACAGTACCTGTACTTGATCCCAACTAAGATATAATTACCCCTTATTGGGGGCAGAACAGTCCTATTGGGTTTATTTCATGGTTAAATGATTCCCTTTTCTCTGTAATAATAAAACAGTACCTGTACTTGATCCCAACTAAGATATAATTACCCCTTATTGGGGGCAGAACAGCCCTATTGGGTTTATTTAATGGTTAAATGATTCCCTTTTCTCTGTAATAATAAAACAGTACCTGTACTTGATCCCAACTAAGATATAATTACCCCTTATTGGGGCAGAACAGCCCTATTGGGTTTATTTAATGGTTAAATGATTCCCTTTTCTCTGTAAATAAAACAGTACCTGTACTTGATCCCAACTAAGATATAATTACCCCTTATTGGGGGCAGAACAGCCCTATTGGGTTTATTTCATGGTTAAATGATTCCCTTTTCTCTGTAATAATAAAACAGTACCTGTACTTGATCCCAACTAAGGTATAATTACCCCTTATTGGGGGCAGAACAGTCCTATTGGGTTTATTTAATGGTTAAATGATTCCCTTTTCTCTGTAATAATAAAACAGTACCTGTACTTGATCCCAACTAAGATATAATTACCCCTTATTGGGGGCAGAACAGTCCTATTGGGTTTATTTAATGGTTAAATGATTCCCTTTTCTCTGTAATAATAAAACAGTACCTGTACTTGATCCCAACTAAGATATAATTACCCCTTATTGGGGCAGAACAGCCCTATTGGGTTTATTTCATGGTTAAATGATTCCCTTTTCTCTGTAATAATAAAACAGTACCTGTACTTGATCCCAGCTAAGATATAATTAATCCTTATTGGAGGCAAAACAATTCTATGCCTGTACATAGATTGGGCTAAAACCTTTATCCAACTAAGCTGCATCCCATCCACAGAAGCACTCCTCCCAGCCAATCGTAACACTTGTCTGCACAGTCCCCCCCTCCCCCTTTTTAATTGCAGAGACCAAAGGGCTCCCTTATGTCCCATATTTTTAGGGACCAACCACTTTTCCAGCACTGTATTCTGGGTAATCAGTTTGATGTCAGAGCAATAAAATGTCCAATTTTTAAATTGTGTCTCTTGTTGCCCTGGTTTTCTTTGAGAAACAAATTGAAAGGGGGACTATAGTGACAATTAAATTTAATATGAGATTCCTCAGACTGAAATAAGAAACTTTCTAAATATAATCAATGAAACAATGTGCCATTTCTGATATAATTATGTTTATCTTCATTAAACCTCTCTGAGCATCTGTTTCTCTTCATTCTCTCTTCATGCAGGAGTTGGGTGTCAGATTCTCATTGACAGTGAGATCCAACAAATCTTTTAGGGGGGCTCCCTTTCCTAGTAGATATACCAGAGCTAACTCAATTGATTCCAGCACAAACATAACCTAACAAAATAACTGACTCAGGCTTGGACTGGCAATCTGTGGGTTCAGACAAATGCCAGAGGGGCTGCTGTAAGGTGCCATAGACACTCACTATTTATTGGGCTGGGGGGGTGCTGTTTGGGCCTCTGTGTACTTGGAATGCCAGGACCCAGGCCCAGACTGGCAATCTGTGGGTTCAGACAAATGCCAGAGGGGCTGCTGTAAGGTGCCATAGACACTCACTATTTATTGGGCTGGGGGGGGGGGGGGGTGCTGTTTGGGCCTCTGGGTACTTGTAATGCCAGGGTTTATTTTGACCCCCAGTGCAGAGCTGAACTGACTTTGGCACAAATCGTGCATGCAGAGAAACACGATTTCTAGTGATATTAAAAGAGTGAGCTCTGATTCATATTGTAGGCAAAAGGAACCCCCCCCCCCAAAGATAAATCAGATCTGTCATTTAATTTCTGACCAGGTGGAAGCTCCAGGGTTCATTCAGAATAGGTGCAGCACACTTGTGGTGAAAGAATAGGGCACACACATCACTCGCACATCAGCCAAAATGACGGCAGGCACATTCGGCACAACTGCGCCCAACTTGCAATGAAGCGCATGTCGTGTCCATTTTGCCCAACTGGATGCAACTGCGGTAGATGCAGAAAAAATGCTTCAAGAGAATCGCCCATTTGCGCCTGCAGTGTTGCCAGAATTCTGGGGAATAAAGGGCCCATTGTGGGGAAACAACACGGCGATTGCACTCAATATGGCACTTTGCGTCTAGGTAAGGAAAGCTCTGCTCTGAGCTCTGGTTTAACCAAGTGCAGGAAGCTATAGCGATATTTGCACCCTTTATTATTCAACGTATTACTGCAAATTAATGTAAAGTATGTCTTCAGCACAACAACTGACTTAACCCTGTATGTGCCAAGGAGGATATTAGGGACCTGACTTACAGAGACTGCATCGTGTAGAACTCAGGATATCATGAAGGAACCCATATATAATAAGCACGCGTGGATTAAGTACAGTCTTATGCAATACTGAGTCTTCAATCAATTGATTGAACTTTTAATTGATAATATTTTATAAGATATATACAAAATTCCAAGTAAAAAAACCATAAACAAATTACAGTCTGAACTATTAATTCTCACAAAGTGAAACATATTTCCAACCCAAAGGTCAACTGAAATTAAATATGAAACCCTGAAATTGAGACAAATTCGTTCCCAGAGAATAAGTAGGAAGAGGTAGAAATGTAAGTAATAGGCGCCTTATTGCCGCGCTGATTATCTCCCAGCAGGAGAGCAGGGCAGTGCGACACGGCGCCGGGCAGCAGCAGAACACGTGGTTTAATTAGACTTAACTATCAGAACGTTCCAATACACCTCCGAGTTTTCAGTTATTACTGATTATATCTTGCTTCTTTACTGATTAATCCTAAACCTTTCTGTTAGTGACATTTTTCATATATAACTTTTAATTATTGCTTCACCCCCCCCACCAAATAACAAACCTTGTTGCAGGGCCAGACAATGTCGCCCCTGGTAATGAACAAAGACCGGGGCCCAATCATCTTTTCTTGGACAGTGACAGGTTTTTGGCCAGTGGACATGTGTTAAACTCCTCACAATACAAATTACTTGTACTACCAGAGAGCAACTTACTGTGACCCCTCAACTAAGCCAATATTTGCCCAATTTGGCCACCCATGTGCAAAGCCAAATCAGGGTCATCCAGGGCCTAGGGGCCAACGATCCAATCATAACGCAGGCCAACATGAACCTGTTGCATTAAGGTATCAATATGCTGATGCAGTCTTCACTTTATAGGCAGTGGTGTAATAAGAGAAGCCCTCCCCGGACCCCCAACCCTCCGGGCGTGTGTACATGCTAATACTTTGAAATTTGTACTTGTACCCTAATGCCACATATGTCCCTACAGGGCTTCATGGAGGGTTCATTCAGAGGTATTTACACCACCACCGTCTATAGGATTTTCAAATGTAGATATGCAGCTGTTTTTTTTTTTTTATTTCAATATATTTTATTTCAAAATAGGTCAAGAAATGTACAGGCTACTATACAGATGTCGTAGTGTATACAGAAAATAAGAACACTTGGTATAACAGAGCGTTTTGGTAAGTCAAAGTTAGCGACCGTCAATATAATATGTAGTCTGTGAGCATACATTAGGGGACTAGAGGGGCCCCCTTAAGGGGCCACTCCAAGACCCTTTGTTTTGTTATATTATATATCACACAGGCTGATATGTAGCTGATTTTTAACCAGATACTGGTTGGGTGAGAAGTAAGTAGGGCCCCGTACATGGGCCAACCCTGTCTGGACAGGCCAAATCGGCAGCTGCATAGTCATCTTAACACTGAACTCAACTTATCCAAGAATTCTGACACAAACACCATTTTGTGCTATGCAGGTGTTAGAGCTCATCAGCAACTTTGAGCTTTAACACCCCACCAAATCATTAAGCCTCAAAAACTGAAGAGCACTGTTTTCAAATAAAAAACAATACACTTCAGGGGGAGCCATTTAACAGAAGACTCTTTCCCCGACTCTAATGAATTGTTATAGAGCCATTTAACCATTGTTAAAAAAATACACAAAATTATAAATAAATAGCAGTGACTAATAAATCCCCTACATAACCAAGTAAACACTGATATCATATCCAATTGTAATGTACAGTTTTGTTTTTACTAATTAAGCCCCCCCCCGTCTTTTCAGAATTCCTAAAACCCAAAGCCACAGATCTCTCATTAGGCGGTAACCCCCCACTTATATCTATACGTGGCCACATTGTTCGATTAAGGGAAAAAAACCCCCACAATATAATGGATTCCAATTCAATACTGTTGAAATCCTTGACAGTGCAGCAGTGGATGGAAGAGAACTTATAAATTATGTGTGCCCCTTCTTTGAAAAATGCTTTGGAGGTTCCTTTGTGCACTGGCGGATACAGTAGGAATATGAGGTATTGTGCGGATACTCCTGCACAGCACCTGATAAAAGAATAAAGAGCTGTGACATATTCTTAAAACAATGGAGGAATTAAAAGGAAACAATAAGCCAGCTGCTTCATTAATACAATCAAAAGAGAGCCCGGCGCAGAGGAGTCCAGATAATTAAGCACCACTGTTTTAGACCTCCTTTTCTTATAAAAAAAAAAAAACAAGGAGTTAACCAGTTCATAGTGGCTGGCTACATATATGTTCTTGCCTATTTCCCTTGATTAATGCCCCTTTCGAGTCCTGTATCATGCCAACTCATGCTTTGTACAAGTTTCCCAACGAAATGAAGAGTAGGCGATAAACATCAGGAGGATGCACGGCAATAAATCACAGCTTTCTGCGTCTCCGGCCAATTCTCACTCTTCTCCACTGAGGAGCAGGAAGGAATTTTTAGCTGTTGGGCTTTTAGTTGGATAGACACAAAATATTGGTGAAATAGAGGTTATAGGGATTTGGGAGGGGGGGGTCAAAGACTCATTGGGCAGAAACTCTTTTCATTTGTCAGTGTACAACGTTGAATACATTCAACTAAGCCCTATATATGCACCATTCATAGACTGCATATATTCCCCACATTCTAAGAGCATTCTTCCAATGTATGTATTTATATATATATATATATAGTTCCATGGCAACTGGTATCTAGACAGATTGTTCCTGTTTTGTGCTCAGCAACCTACATGACATTTGATTAATAAATGCAAAGTTGCACATAAGAAATGGTCAGTGCACACAATTATCTATAGATGTGCCTTTGTATAACAGAGCTTTAATATAAGGGAAAACATATGGGAGAGCTGCCTGATCATACATATTGGGGAGGTCCTGCTGAAATGGACTGTGCCACTAAAGCTGGCCATACACGCAGCGATAATAATGTAGAAAACCTTGTTTTATACGATATTTGGTGCATTATTAAAGGCACCCGAGCAAAATCTAAGTTTTGGGCTGAATCGGCAGAAGGAGGCAGAATCCCTATTGTTTCTTCCCCCATATCTGACGATTCAGCCCTGAACGTCAGTGGAGGAACGATCTTTTTTGCTATGTGTATGGCCACCTTAAGGAAAGGTACTGTAGTCAGAGATACGTATCTAAGAATTCCCTATGATGGACAGATTATCATAAAATAATGACTGAATGCCTGAAACAGGTTCTTTTGGTAGATTGGCCGTTTTAAAGGGCAGGAATGCTAATGGCTCCAAATTTACAGACTTTAGAGACTTGTAAACAAAGCACTTGCACCGAGCCGTTACACAGCGCAATGGAGAGACACAAGGGAGCCAGTATTTAGTACAAGGCTTCCTGGTGTCTTGTGTCCTCCAATCCATTCACTTGACTGTTTTGACTGACAAGCAACCTATTGGCATACCCATCTTGTTTACAGAAGTGCCAATCGCTGGCATTGCCCCATGCAGAAAGGGGTGCACCTATTTGTCCTCCATTCTAAGACCTTCAGGGTGCTATTGTGGGGCAAGTGAGGTCGGGGTATCACTGAATGATGTTGAAGTACTAGAAGTTGCTTTGGAGAAGGGCAAGCTATAACCACCAATACACCAATGCCTTATTTATCCATTTTCGAGTTTGTGAATTTGAGTTTGTTTTTCAAAATCAAATAAACGTGCATATTGAATGCTGGCTTATTTATTAATAAGGAAAACTCTAAAAATTTGAGTTTGAAAATATGGCTTGACTTTGCCTAGGGCAACTCCCATTGACTTCTACAGAAACTGGCAAGCTTTTAGATGGCAAATGCTTACATTCAAGCTTTTTGCACTTAATAAAAACCAGACATTCAAGTTTTTGCACATTTTAGTGCAAAAAAAAAACTTGAATCATGAATGTTGATAAATCTCCCCCCAACAGTTTTCTTGATAATTCACTACAGGTGTAGGACCCATTATCCAGAATGCTCGGGACCAAGGGTATTCCGGATAAGGGGTCTTTCCGTAATTTGGATCTCCATACCTTAAGTCTACTAAAAAATCAATAAAACATTAATTAAATCCCATAGGATTGTTTGGCATCAATAAGGATTATTTATATCTTAGTTAGGATCAATTACAAGGTACTGTTTTATTATTACAGAGAAAAAGGAAATCAGTTTTAAAATTCTGAATTATTTGATTAAAATGGAGTCTATGGGAGACGGGCTTTCCGTAATTTGGAGCTTTCTGGATAATGGGTTTCCGGATAAGGGATCCCATACCTTACTACTACTTTTTTGTACTGGAAATTTTAGCCCATGCACTTTAATGCCAATTACATCCCAAGGAGAGAATGTCAGGAGTATGTTTTGTTTGTTTGTTTGTTTGTTTTCTTGTTGCAATGTTTGTAATGAAAATATCTGTAATTAAATCAGTATAGGTAGTGTTGCTAGGAAAAAAGATAATAATAAGTACAGAGAAGTGTGCCTTATATTAACAGTCAGAGAATGAAGTTCAAAGAATAATTGTTCTTATTGAAGAATTCCAGTCACTCTAGTAATGAGACAAGCGTTCCAATAGGCTGGCTGCATTGGATAACTGTGCCGGTAACAGTATCTATACATATTATTGTTGAAGTCATCTAGGCTTTGCTCTAGAGTGCATCATTTTCTAAACAGATATGGGGGTGTATATGATTTTGTTTGATTCTGTTTCAACAGTCACCCAAGACTGATCTTCCAGTACCAAATCAACACAATTGCTACCTCTGCCTTCCTCAATAGTAGAGTTTCCCAAACTAGCCATGGCCCTTAGGGGTCCCAGTCTGAGGTTCTGTTGAGATTTGGAAGTCATTTTACTATTGGATATAATCCTAATCATAGCAAAGTGGTTTATTGTTTTATCAGGCTAAATCTCATATCAGGACTGTAACATAAAATAGATTTTTCAGTTTAACCATCACATACTCTGTGCATGCCCATTTGCTGTAGGACCAAGTAGGACAGGGTTCCCCAACCTTTTAAACCCATAAGCCACATTCAAATGGAAAAAGTGTTGGGGAGCAACACAAACATAAAAAAGTTTCCAAATAAAAGCTAAGATTGGTTATTTGATAGCCCCTATGTGAACTGGCAGCCTACAGGTGGCTCTTTTTGGCAGTAAACTGGGTTTTTATGCAATCAAAGCCACAAATTCAAAAATAAGCATCTGCTTTGAGGCCACTGGGAGCAACATTCAAGGGGTTGGGAAGCAACATGTTGCCCCCGAGTCACTGGTTGGGGATCCCTGAAGTAGGACCTAACCAAATAGAGGGCTACAAAGGGGGACTTGAGTCCAAGTAGAATGAAAACCAAAAATACAAAAGTATCTAACAAGGAATTATTTAAGGTAGAGAACTAGAAGTTGAGGAAGAACACAACGTTGAAGATTTTCTTTAGATCCCATGTTATCTTTGAATACAAGAAGGGAAACACTGAGCTTAATATGGAACAAAAATATTTGTGATAGCGTCTCAGTCACTTGGTGAACACAACATTTGCCTCGGGGGAGAGAGAATTGAGGTAGTTGGAAACATTAACAAACCAAAGCATACATGCACAAAGACAATGTAGGAGAATGTCCCCAGTATGGAGATAAGAAGATAAAACTATCCTTGAACAAATTCAATCAATCTGCAAAAACCCTAAAGAATAGGGGTACCCATCATCATATATATTTTTGTATCAGAATAGAATCTAAAATTCATCATAATACATTGAGGTTTATGGTAGACAATATGTACATAGTGGAAACTGATCTGGTTTTGGCTTCTAGCAAACATGCTCCTGCTTGGTGGCTTGGAGTTTAATAGCCTTGAAAAAGTAGCTGCTACTAGTAGCCCAGTGTGTCTTCACCCTAAGAGGTAAAGACAACACTAGGATTTCAATGTTCCTTTACAGTTATTTCCATACTCAGTGGGGTTATTGTCTTATGGTGATGGTAACTGCCATTGTTTAATTGTATAGCACCAACCAGTTATGCAGCGCTGTAATTTATAACAGTAATTAACTACCAAGGGTTACAGAATACAACATGGGAGCAGAGGTCCACAAACATGAGGAAGATATGTGTATGGTTAAGGGCTTATTTCCATAGCAAGTAAATGAAACTAGTTATTTCTAATGTTTGACAAAATTCAGGCCAAGTCCATATTCCCCTGATTGGGTTGTTAAAGATTATGTATTACACTGGGAGCTTCCAAAACAGAAATCCTTAGAAGTTCTGTAAGTGTAAGAAGCTTATTTCTTTCTTTTGGGACCTGAGTTCAAATCCAGGCTTGATCGGGCTGCGTATACATATCCTTTCATTAGATGGCTGTAACAGTCTTAGGTGAAATCGGTTCCTTGCGGAGTAGAGTCGTAAAACCATTAACTATTTGGCACAAAAACAAGGTCTCATTCCAAAAGCAGGAAAGTGATGAGTGAATGAGTCCCCCCCCCCAGCACTCCAAGGACTGAGAGAGAACTCCAGGCCCCAATGTGCAAACATCTGACACTTCTTCCTTTTGAGATAAACTCTCAGCGCTAATTCTTGTTGGTAATATCTTGGCTTCTGATTTCAGAACCTAATGAGTTTGCTTCCATCTCATTCTAATATCTCTAACGGACTAAGCAAATGAGAATTCTAAAATGTGAGCTATTACTTCTGTTAAATGGATACGACAGTTAGGGATATAGGAAACTCTTTGACCCCGACAAATGCTTCCTTTAAAGGGTTTTGTTAGGTGAACTCAATTAAGTGTTCTACCAGTTTTCAAAATAATCTGGCCACCAGAGGGCACTTTACTATCTGGCACACAAGGGAATATTGATATAGAGGGTTATTGATCAAAATTGCCATTGGTGTAATTTTTTTGTATTATTTTTTACTTCAAATAGCCTTTGAAATTGAATTAAAAAAAACACACTCTAATAAAACCATGAAAAACTCCCATAAATACCTTGCATTCAGGATCGGACTGGGCCGATCCCAGTGGGCCCCTGCTCTAGTGGGCCCCAGCAGCCCAGACCCGACCCTTGCCGGCGCTCCCCCTCCCGACCGCTCCTCCTCCGACGTGTCAAATTTACTCGCTCAGAGGAGGACGTCGGGTGGGGGGCCCTGTGAGGGGGTTTAGGGGCTCGCCTGGCTGGGGGCACCTGCAGGGCCCCTGGGACAGGAGCCCCGGTGGGCCCTTCACCCCCCAGTCTGACCCTGCTTGCTTTAGTGGTTTACTTATCATTTGTTATGGGTTGACCAGCTCAAAAAAAGTTCAAAAAACTCAAATTGACTAAATAGTATAAATTTTACCTTGGAGAGCCCCCATTGATGTCTACATGACCTAGCAAGCTTACAGATGCAGAAGTTACTTTTGAGATTTTTCAAATTTGTGATTCTAAGTGCAAATTCAAATCACAGAAAAATATATGAACCTTGCAAAATTTTGACAAATTTTTGCCAAAAGTGGAATATGCCGCAATGTTGGCAGCTTACTAAAACATGAATATGTCAGCTGTTGGAGAATGAACTTCGCATGGATGAACATATCCATCTTTTCAGCACATATTATTGCGCCACTGTGAAATGTGTTTTATTTCCATCAAGTAATTCCATCAGGCCCAGTTTGGCAAGATCCCATAATAACAACATGGCAGACACGTTAGCATCTCATTATATAGGTCATATCCTCCATACTTATATCATACCTATGTCATTGCATTCATTAGCCAATCTATTTTCTCTAGGTACAGTGAGCAGCACATCCAGGAAAAATCATTTAACCAATCGGCTTTCAGATATGCTGAAGGTCAGCCTGTGCACTTTCAGTGTTCCTGAGTACAACACGAGTTGCCATGTTGCTTTCTCTAGATTTATAAGCAGATAATAAACATGGATATCCATGGTCAGGTTGGCAGAAAATTACCTAAGATGGTTAGATGTCAGTGTAAATATTAGGCTGAACAGTATTAAGTACAAAAATCTGGTTATTTATCCCAATGGGAGCCCGTCAGATCTCCGACTTGGAGAAGTTACTTCCACGTTGCTTGCAAACAGAGGCATTTATCAATGATTAATTTGCAATAAAGTGAGGTAACATCCAGCTGAGTCCCAACTGTAATTGTCTCTCCCATCTGCCTTGGAAAAGAACATTCATTATCATTAACCCCCGGGCAAAAGAGCCAAAGTGTTGCTACTGTCTGGCCCTGGCACCAAACCCTTTCATTAAGCCGGTATTATAATGACATTCACATGGTTTATTCCGCAAGGAAATGACACAAAAAACGTGGGATCATGTGATCCTCCAACATTCCCATCGCTTGATATAACCAGGAACCTTTGGAGAAGTTCTCATCATAGCTTAGGTGTCTCTATTGGTTCTATACATGGGCCATACAAAGCTATGTCAGACACAGGGAGTCGGCCCTATTACGTTACTCATTGACTTGTATTGAAGGAAACAGCAGAAGTGGAACCAATGCATGGACCTTCCAGTTGGGGAGCCAAACAGCGTGTTGCTGCGATCCTGAGGTGGTTGCTACAGAATTCTGAATTCCCAGGATGACCCACAAAGCATTAAGAATTCAGAGAATGGCACAATTAGACAAATAATATTGGATATTGTGTCTTGGCTGTACAACATATGGCAGAATGTTTGGAATAATTGACTACAATGGAGGGTTCATGCCTTTGGCAAACCACTTCAGAATCACAGACCCTCAACCAGAAGGTCCATGCACTGGCTGATCTACTGGTGTTTCCTTGTACATACAATGAGCAATTTGGGCTACTGAGTTCTACCATAGAAAAAGGCACCAAGTAAACCAACTTCTTGTAGTAACAAGAGTTTAGAAACTACGGCACCAAAAACAAAGTAATTTGGAGACTAAAAATGTTCCGGGCACCACAGTGCCAATAACTCATTGCTTTATGTTGTTCCAGGTTAAAGGGAGAATGCCTCTGCCCCACAGAGCTTACAATCTAAGGTTTCTTTCCCAATAACACACACAGTATTAAGAGCCAGTTAACTTGCCTGCGTGTATCTGAAGTGTTGGAGGGCACCATGGCACCTGGAGGAAAGAATAAACATCAGACATTGGCCGGAATGTTTATAGGGAGAAAGATCTGCAGTTTGGAAATACAAAAGGACAGACCTGCAAGACGACCTGAGATTACTGACACCAGTTCTAATATATATTCCGCTTGATGTGAATTTATTTTGACTTTGATAATGTGACTTTTTAGTAAGTGCCAAGCCTTACAACAAACGGTGCCACGGCGCAGGCATAAACCATCTGTCAGATTCCCTTCTCGGAATACTAATATTGTATCTCCATGACATTTCAGCAATGCAAATTATTTATTTGGTGCAGGGATCTGTGTAGAAAAAAATATAGTACAAACAGGACTGGGCAGAGCCCCTTGCTGTCACTCAGTGGGTCCTGTGTCCATATGTACTAGTAATGTCACTGGGGGAGATGACAAAACTACATAAGGAGCCAAAGTAGTTATACACAGAGCTCCAACCCCTCCCCATACAAGGGGATAAATGGCTGAATTATTATACTTCTAGATATTTTATTCACATTTACTAAGTGAAGGGCAAAGTGCAAAGCCACCATGATTTTGTGCACTTCATACCCTGCCTTGTTTCCCCTATGAATACAATGCTGAAGAGCTGACAAGGAAAGCACTTGGTGCCCCCAATCTATAGAGTTTGGGTTTTTCTTTATCCTATGCAATCTTAAAAAAAGCATGTTTCCATTGGTTGCTCTGAGGAGGTATTGTGTATGATTTTGCCCTTGTCCCGGTTTAAACTGCGGTTATTTTGATGCTGTTCATACCGTTCAGAAAACCTTTTGTTCAATAAATACAGGGGAATGAAATCTGTTCATTCAGTGTAGAACTGATATACTCCATTTCTTCTGCCTAAAATACAAACAGACCGCCAGCAGAGGGCGCACTAAGACTTCAAATTCAACTTCCAACAAGCGTCCTACAGAATCAGATATTTTAGGAAGGCAAAGCTGATTCCTTCACACTGTTATATAACCAGGAATGCTGTTAACTAATCATGTACTTTATACATACAATAGTCATGATAAGATTAAAAAAGCACTGTATTAAGCACATAGTATATTTTGTGTATGACCATACAATGCATAAGGTCAATATAATACTTTATTTATGCCACATACAATTTTAACTATGTGTTGTCTGCCAGGCCATTCCCTTTAAATCTCATGCACACTGGGTACATTTGTACTTATATGATATTGGTCACTTGTATTCCGAATCCTGTGAGATAGCATTTGAGACATGGTGCCTATAGTAGCAGTGGGGGGATAATAGCCTCTGGGAAGGGACTGGGGCTGTGGGATAGCATGTATAGTAGGGAGAGATGGTGCCTATAGTAGCAGTGGGGGGATAATAGCCTCTGGGAAGGGACTGGGGCTGTGGGATAGCAGGTATAGTAGGGAGAGATGGTGCCTATAGTAGCAGTGGGGGGATAATAGCCTCTGGGAAGGGACTGGGGCTGTGGGATAGCAGGTATAGTAGGGAGAGATGGTGCCTATAGTAGCAGTGGGGGGATAATAGCCTCTGGGTAGGGACTGTAGCTGTGGGATAGCAGGTATAGTAGGGAGAGATGGTGCCTATAGTAGCAGTGGGGGGATAATAGCCTCTGGGAAGGGACTGGGGCTGTGGGATAGCAGGTATAGTAGGGAGAGATGGTGCCTATAATAGCAGTGGGGGGATAATAGCCTCTGGGAAGGGACTGGGGCTGTGGGATAGCAGGTATAGTAGGGAGAGATGGTGCCTATAGTAGCAGTGGGGGGATAATAGCCTCTGGGAAGGGACTGGACTGTGGGATAGCAGGTATAGTAGGGAGAGAAGGTACCTATAGTAGCAGTGGGATAATAGCCTCTGGGAAGGGACTGGGGCTGTGGGATAGCAGGTATAGTAGGGAGAGAAGGTACCTATAGTAGCAGTGGGATAATAGCCTCTGGGAAGGGACTGGGGCTGTGGGATAGCAGGTATAGTAGGGAGAGATGGTGCCTATAGTAGCAGTGGGATAATAGCCTCTGGGAAGGGACTGGGGCTGTGGGATAGCAGGTATAGTAGGGAGAGATGGTGCCTATAGTAGCAGTGGGGGGATAATAGCCTCTGGGAAGGGACTGGGGCTGTGGGATAGCAGGTATAGTAGGGAGAGATGGTGCCTATAGTAGCAGTGGGGGATAATAGCCTCTGGGAAGGGACTGGGGCTGTGGGATAGCAGGTATAGTAGGGAGAGATGGTGCCTATAGTAGCAGTGGGGGGATAATAGCCTCTGGGAAGGGACTGTGGCTGTGGGATAGCAGGTATAGTAGGGAGAGATGGTGCCTATAGTAGCAGTGGGATAATAGCCTCTGGGAAGGGACTGGGGCTGTGGGATAGCAGATACAGAAGGGTGAAATAATGACAAAACACAATGCATATGGAGTACTATGTGTCTCAGAGCACTGAAAAACCTAAAATCATCCCACTTGTGCCTAAGCTAACCCTATATTAACACTACAAGTAGCAGTTCCCCAGTCAGTAGATGGCAAGGGGAAGTCACACTTGCTAATTGCTGATTCTGTATAAAATGTAAGGAAACATGTTTTCACTGTATCAGGGCTGTCAGTGCTTTATTTAGCCCTAAGTATATATCCCCGACACACACAGCACATACACACACACAGACACAGCACATACACACACACACAGCACATACACACACACACACACACACACAGCACATACCCAGCCGAGGGGCCCAATCCCCAATAAAAACCCCATTGTTCCCTCTAAATGGCAAGTTTGGGCAGCTTTGTAATTCCCTTTGATATGTTGGACATATTGGCTATTAAACTGTATTTTAGCAGGTTTGTTTGGCCTTTTCCCTCCCCAACAAACAACAAACGTTATTCCCATCAGGAAGCAGAAGGGCCCGGCGTGGACTTTTGCGGGGTCAATTTTAATAATCATTTTATCACAGGAAAAAATGCAAAATGTTAAAACTAACGAGAAATCCTTTCATCTTTTGATCTGTGATAAAAACGAGCGCATTCTTTCTTCCCTTGTTATCCGACTATTTTTGTTCATCCTCCGATTCTTTCATCTCGAGCCGTATTTTCATATCAATTACATAATCAAATTCATCCGTTTAAAATATATTCATTTTAAGTTACAGACGTCTCATGTTATTCAAATATCTGTTTAATATTGAAATCTGAAGCCCCTTTATATTTATAGGCATTTATCTCTCCCCAACACCGGCGCAATTAGGAATATATTGGAATATAATCAACAGGTAAATATTAATGGACTGGGTGCTAGGACATCCCGCTGCGTCTGTTCCTTACCTTTGACATCTGGAACAGCACAAACTTGGTTAGGGAGTTGGAAATTAAAACGGTAACATTTTATCCTAAGTAGTGGGGGGGGGGTCTTATTCCTCTTTAAAGGGACACTACACCCTCACATTTTGCTTAGTACAGGTTGATATCTATGATAAGAAAGTTATAGTTTCTCACAGTATTGCCTATGAGAAAACCCAGGAAGTTGTTTCTGCTTTGGAGTGTGCCAAGTTTCATTGGTTACAACCAGGGTTTGGACTGGGCCAGTGGGACACTGGTAAAATGCTCTGTTGGCCCAGAACCAAACCCTGCTGGGTGCCCCAGGGCCTGCAAGTCCCCCTCTCCTGATGCACCTAAGTATGTGTGCTAGGGGGTGGGGGCGGCAGGATGGAGACCATAGCAGGGGGATCCCTTGGTGGGGTGCGGGCCCCTGCGGTGGCAGCCCTGGTGGGCCCTGCACCCCCCAGTCCGACTCTGTCTACAACCTTAGTGTGTTCATACCACGCCTTCTTGGCTGCCAAGCCACTCACACTTCTGGTTTATAGTAATGGGATTTTACCTGCACATGCGTCAATGCATCAAATGACTTCACCAAACACTTACTGCCCAAAGTTCCCTGCAGGACATCATGAGACTTTGGAAGAATCAGGAGAATTCTGCGGGGGGACTGGGGAATGGGGGAGAGCCTTCAAAATCATGTAACTCCCAAAGAAATAGTGGGGGTTGCTCTGTATGTACTCGCCTACTGATGATGCTCATGAGCTGACCCAAATATCAACCCAGACTAGACATTCAGAGTCCAATGGTTTGCCCGGTTTTACCAGGGCGTTTGTTCTATGAATACCTAGCAATCTATAGCTCTTATTTATGGATGTAACTGCAATTGCACTTATGCAAAATTGGGTGGTGTCATTGCACGAATTGACTCCATTCATAACGCTGCTTCCTGCACTTCCACATATCGGTGCCACTGCCCCATTCCACCTGCCCCAAATAGCGCTCTTATTGAGACTGGCGTACCCTGTAGCTACGGAGGGTGGTAGCGGCTTCAGAGTTCCCACAGTGGGCTATGTCATCTAGTGGAAAACATCATTTTGATGCCAATTTCTGGAAATTATGCAATGCTGAAAAATATCTGATCAATTGCAACCGATTCACTTAACCTCCAACCACCATTCTTGAACTGGAAAAAAAAATAATTCCACAAAACTTACAATCAGCATTTTTTACCTCCTTACATACAGTAGCCTTATAGATGGATCTCACAAGGTCAACCCTGCGGGACATTATTGAGTTAGAGAGGGTCCAGAGAAGGGCAACTAAGCTGGTAAAGGGTATGGAAAGTCTCAGTTATGAATAAAGACTGGCCAAGTTGGGTCTGTTTACACTGGAGAAGAGGCGCTTAAGAGGTGACATGATAACTATGTATAAATATATAAGGGGATCATATAATAACCTTTCTAATGTTTTATTTACCAGTAGGTCCTTCCAACGGACACGAGGGCACCCACTCCGTTTAGAAGAAGGGAGGTTCCGTTTAAATATTCGGAAAGGATTTTTTACAGTGAGAGCTGTGAGGTTCTGGAATTCCCTCCCCGAATCAGTCGTGCTGGCTGATACATTATATAGCTTTAAGAAGGGGCTGGATGGCTTTTTAGAAAGTGAGGGAATCAAGGGGTATGGGAATAAGCTCTTAGTACAAGTTGCCCCAGGGACTGGTCCGATTGCCATCTTGGAGTCAGAAAGGAATTTTTTCCCCTCTGGGGCAAATTAGAGAGGCTTCAGATGGGGTTTTTTGCCTTCCTCTGGATCAACTAGTAGTTAGGCAGGTTATATATAGGCATTATGGTTGAACGTGATGGAGGTATGTCTTTTTTCAACCTAACTTACTATGTTACTATGTTAGAAATGGAACTACAAGTAATCTTCTGTACTTTAGGTGCAATTATTTTACCTTGCTCTTCAGCAAACAATCACAGTTAATGGGATCAAATTTCTTAACCAGCATAATAATATTCCTAACGAAACCTAAAATGAAGTGGAACGTACATACGGACAGTCAGGTTTTATTACAAACGTGAGATAAGAAAGGTGAATAAACACAGCCTTAAAAATAAGCAAGTGATATGTTCAGATTTATAGGAAAATGTAGTGCTCTCCACCAAAGTGCCCTATTCTATGAATCTTCTCTCCGGGGTGAACTAATTCGGCCAAATGAATCCTCATCATAATTTATCTTTATTTATTAAACATCATTAAACTTTTTTTGGCACAAAAGTGAGAAAATCATGAAAAAGAGAAGTGAAATTTGATTTTAACCTTTCCTAATAATGTTGTAACTCAGTGCTGCCAATTAGCCCATATTGCATTTTACAGCATAAAATATAATGCCATAAAAATGCCAAGTGCATTAGTAGAAGATGTTATATTAGGCTTAAAAAGAAAAAATGAACCTCTTCCGAGACAGCTATTAGTTCACTTCATTATGTGGCTGAAGAAAACCATTTTCACTTTTTGATATTATCGGAGATGTTTACTAACGGACCTACATCTAAATTTGCTAAGGAACACTATTCATTATAGAAAAATAGGCTGGTAGTAAATCAGTTTATTCCTATTAATAAAAGAAAAAAACACTATGAGTAATGAAACATTGGCCAGTCTGTGCTGCCCAGTGTGACTGTCATGGCCCCTGAGGAACAAACTGGTGTTGTTAGTTATTGGGATTCAGGCCAGTGGTAGCCCAACTGATTTGAAGTACAGGTATTGGACCCCTTATCCAGAAACCCATTCTGCAGAAAGTTCTGAATTATGGAAAGACCATCGCCCGTAGACTCCATTTTAATCAAATATTTAATCATATTTTTAAAAATGATTCCCTTTTTCTCTGTAATAATAAAAAAGTACCTGTACTTGATCCCAACTAAGGTATAATTACCCCTTATTGGGGGCAGAACAGCCCTATTGGGTTTATTTAATGGTTAAATGATTCCCTTTTTCTCTGTAATAATAAAACAGTACCTGTACTTGATCCCAACTAAGATATAATTACCCCTTATTGGGGGCAGAACAGCCCTATTGGGTTTATTTCATGGTTAAATGATTCCCTTTTCTCTGTAATAATAAAACAGTACCTGTACTTGATCCCAACTAAGATATAATTACCCCTTATTGGGGACAGAACAGCCCTATTGGGTTTATTTAATGGTTAAATGATTCCCTTTTCTCTGTAATAATAAAACAGTACCTGTACTTGATCCCAACTAAGATATAATTACCCCTTATTGGGGGCAGAACAGCCCTATTGGGTTTATTTTATGTCCTAGCCACCTTTGCCTTAGTTGGTACATGCCCAATGCTGACCTGTTGCCAGCAATGGAGATTGGAAGCTCAGTTAGTTGCTGTAGTTTGTCACTTGGGAAAACAACAGGTAGAGTCTTGGCTGGTACTCAGTTATGCTTTGCAGCCATGGAGGGTCCTACCAATCATTTCTAACATTAATTATTTAAATGTGACAATAAAATGAACTGCATGACGGCGCCGGCATGTAATATAGAGAGTGCCACTGACACAATCAGGTGTAAAAGGTACAATGAGCCATTTATACAAAACTTGTTCCATTCCAGTGTTAGTCCTTGGAATATCGCTTGAATATTGTGTTTATCACTTTATAGCAATATTTGTATATTTTTCAAATATTTTTTTCCATTCAATTTATAAGGAATAAGAGCAAAATACCACATTTTACAGAAAATATACACTGAAAATTGCTGCTTTCTGTTAGTTAGGAATGATCAGCGAGCAGAATCCCTAATTTTATTTGACACATTCTGTTCCAGCAAAGCACTGTCTTGTTCCCGGTCTGTTATCCTGGCAGGCCCACTGTGCCCCAGGTATCATGCTACGGCCATCTGCACCCGACATCTGTCTCTCTATTGATCAGACGGGTTTAGTTCTTGATCAACCAGAGCACGACAGAGTACATCTCTCTCTGCATTAGTGTAAATGCCAACTGCTGCATTCACACAACAACAAAAGCATTCCATTAGCCTTTCTATAATGATAGGGAGCCTGATGCTGTTATAGCCAAACAATATTATATTTATTCTGTCTGTTCTCTGCTATGCACAACTCAATGGCTAGCTTATTACTGTATCCAGCAAGCCCCTGCATTGGAAGCTGTAGGGCAAATAACTAGCTAGCTGCAGCTAATGAAACAGAAACATAGAAAAAGAACAAAATAAAGGACAATTGAATAAATGATGGATTTAAATCAGTAGGTGTCCCCTCAAAAAAATGACTACATAGGACCCCCTCAACTTGTGCAACCTACTGAAACAGGGGACTGTTTAGATGCGTGCTTGTCTGTGGGTACAGAACCAGGGGTTATTCTCCATTACTGTATTAAACATGCCTTCCGAGTCTCCCTTCGATCGTATATTCCATATGTAAATCCACTGGTGCACCTATTTAAAAAAGAGTATATGCCAGAGTGATTTGCACAAATACTTTCACCAAAACAAACTTTGAAAACTCTAATGAAATCAACGGAGCAAGTTCATTTGGCCACACATGGGGTATATAAGCTGCTGGCTGACTTGGCCTCTTCAGATGAGTTGCCAGCTATGGAGCGCTCAAAAGGGACTGCCTTAGGTTAGATATTGATTAATCAGCTTTGAAAATCCCATAGGGTGTGTTTCAATAGGCCTGATGCATGATCTAAGCCCTGCGATTGGTTCAGTCCTATGTGTCCTAGCCTGTGGCCTGCCAAACTTGGCAGAGATCAGCTTGTTTGGTGACCTCCCTGAAAGGAATATCAATAACGTATTTGTGCCCTATTGAAGGGCACCTATCACCCCTATACTGTTTCCCCCACCAGAGGAGTGGGCTAAGAGAGCCCTCACTCCAGATAGGGTAAGTAATAGTGTTTTTTCTGCACCCGTTGTGGGTAGCCCAGCATTGGCGGGGGGAGTTTTTTTTAAAAAAAAAACAGAGTGCAGGCTCTATTAGACTGCACCTCTGGTAGGGGAAACAGTATAGGGGTGATAGGTGCCCTTTAATGCCTGGATTAACACCATACCTCCCAATTAGCCCCAAAAGTAGGTCAAAGTTGCAGGGTTAATGTGTGTGTCTGGTGTTTGTGGGGGGCAGATTGTGAGTTGTGCTTCCTTTATAGTCGCAAATAAATCCCTCCTCCAACTCGCCCAGCGCTGGATTTCTGATCCATGCGCCCCGAGGCCAACCCCCTTCACTGCCCCCCCACCAATTTAAACTCATATAGAGCAGTGCTCCGTATGGGAGCAAAACCCCCATGCTGCCCCTAAATTTTTACCATCCTAGGCCCGGGCGTGTGTGGCCTTGCCACAAATCTGGGCCTGGAATCGCCTGCATGATGGGTACTTGTGGCTAATTTTTTGTAAAATCATTATATTATTTAAACTGTGGTATCAATCCAACATCAGGATTCCACTTTCTCGTCTCTAAGAGGGTAAATGTGCTGGTTGGGGTAGAACTTTTACATTGGTGGGCAGCACTGGATATGCCGGAGTACCCGACTGCCTCCATGGCACTGCCAGCCAGAGAAATCATAGCATATTCTGTATGTAGTAGTGCAAGTTGGGGGTAAGCTTGAAACACATATTCAACAATCTACATCTGCAATATCCAACCTACATGTGTCTGTACGAATTCCAACCCGTCCAGCTTAATGTATTTATTAGCAACGCAACAAATCTGCAAATATTTGCCTCTCAGTGCCAGACTCTAAGCTAAATAAGCGGTGTTTAAAAATGCACGTCAAATGAATATTAGGCAGCTAATTGAAAGCGTATTACCTACAAAGATTAAGCTTCTTTCTCTCCGAAATACTGAAAGCATTAAAATAACATTTTTAATGCCTTGTCTGAATTGGGCCTGACATTAATGCAAAGCTACATTAAAGCACTCAATTGACCAGCGCTTTTGTAATGTATTCTATATGATCAGACACTGGGTCAGAGCCGGGCACAGCTACTGAAGTGGTATCAAGGAGAAGCTAATTAAAATATACTTGCAATGGAACATAACTGAAAGAGACACCAAGAATCATCAGTAGGTAGCCGCATATAAAACATCTAAAAGAATTGGAGCAGGCAGCTCGGAGTCTTAATAGCGCGCGTCTCTGGGCTCGATTCAATAGGAGATCTGAGATTTTTTATTAATAAAAATTATTTTAGAGCCTAGACGGAAGACACAGAAACGGAGACAACTTTGACAAAGGCTGGTGTATCAGCCGAAACGTTAGTTCACCTTTTTGCAATAATAAATAGTTTATTTTTCTGCATAAGTCCTGTGTGTCCGGCTTCCGATTTTCCTCCTTATATATATATATATAGTATAGTGATTTCGTATGGGCTATCCCTGGAAAAATTCACAAATCACATACATTTTTCTGCACATGATGAAATGACAGTTTCCAGTCTATATGGTATTGTTTAATGTTAAAAAGAAAAAGAAAAGACATTTAGGGTGAAGACACACAGAGCTACTTAGTAGCAGCTACTTTTTAATGGCTACTAAACACCAGAAAATACCCGGCCATAGACAGTACTGAGAATTGCCTCTGCTAAAACACATGTAGGGGCATTGTCTGTTTTAGTAGCCATGACAAGTAGCTGCTACTAGTAGCCCTGTGTGTCTTCACCCTTAGGGTGCAGTGGGGATCCTTTACTAAATATAATAAGTGCATAAATGCACAAGTGCAGGAACCAAACAGAAAATAAATTAAAAAAGGACAATAAGCTCACTGATATATTAATGCTCATATACTAATTCCCTTATCAGGATAACTAATTAATAAGGGAATGTAATAAATTTGTTAGAAAAATATATGTAACAAGTAAATAATGATATGATTTATTATATAAATTAAGGTAAAAAATTTGGTCAATTCTTTATCTTATCTACATTGTTTGGCCTGCATTTTTTCCACAATCTTTTTTTTGTTTTATTATTATTATTATTGCATCTTTTAAAAAAAAAAAAAAAATAAATACATTTGTATATGTAACACAAATAATTATATAATTTGTTTTATATAAACTGAGCTACAAAATATGGTATATGGAGTTATTTATCTCATTGTCATTTTTTGGCCTTGATCACATTTTTTCACAGGTTTTTATTATTATTGCATCTTTAAAAAAAAATAATTTAAAAAGTTAGATTTTTATATGTAATACACAAGCAATCATATCATTTTTTATATAAAATAAAATGGTAGAGCTCTTTATCACATTGTCATTTTTAGGCCTTGATTAAAAAATTTTCACAATCTTAATAATTATATAATTTTTTTAATAAATTGATCTAAAAATATGGTAGCGTTCTTTATCTCATTGTCATTTTTTGGCCTTCATTACATTTTTTTCACAATCTTTTCTTTTTTCTTTTTTTTTAAACATTGCATCTTTACAAAATAAATAAATAAAATATTACCAAGGTTTAGGTGAGCTTTTACTTTTTGAATTAAATGCAATTGCCAAAAAAAAAATACTGTGGGGAAAAAATTAAATTGACTAAAACAATGCAAATCACATAAAAGCCACTTTTTTTTTACCTCAATTTACTAATGTCACTAGCCCGATCATTGATAAATCAGTCCCACAGGGTATGTAGTAACATTTCTTGCCAAAAAAGGTCTTTTGGAAATACAAAACTGTGCCCACTCGGGCCATATCCTCTCCATTCCAGTCTTAACCATTATCCCTCTCCACCCAGTATTGTGCCAGAATTTACTGTAAATAGATATCCTAGTTATATTGTCCTTTTCTCTTTCAGGGTGAAGACACACAGAGCTACTAAGTAGCAGCTACTTGTCACGGCTACTAAATGCCAGAAAATCCCCTGCCATAGACAATACTGAGAATTGCCAATTATCAGCAAATGATCAGTATTGTCTATTTTTGTAGCCATGACAAGTAGCTGCTACTAGAAGCTCTGTGTGTCTTCTCCCTAAACATTTCTCAGACAAGAGTTCTGTAAATAACATTAACACAAATTAAATGTACAGAATGAGCACTGGTTCTCCCAAATAATTTCTCAGGATATCTAGTTAGATTCTCCAAACTGGATCATTGGGGGTTAACAGCTCAAAGTGCATTCAGATGAATATTCCATAACAGTGTAAATCATTTTGGTCAACTTTGTGCCTTTACTGGTGATACAGGTATGGAATTTGCTATCCAGAATGCTTGGAGCCTAGGGTTTTATGGATAAGGGAACTTTCTGTAATTTGGATCATAATACCTTATAAGTCTAATAAAAAAATATTAAAAAATGTAAACATTAAATAAACCCAATAGGATTGTTCTGCCCCCAATAAGGGGTAATTATATCTTAGTTGGGATCAAGTACAGGTACTGTTTTATTATTCCAGAGAAAAGGGAATCATGTAACCATTAAATAAACCCAATAGGGCTGTTCTGCCCCAATAAGGGGTAATTATATCTTAGTTGGGATCAAGTACAGGTACTGTTTTATTATTACAGAGAAAAGAGAATCATTTAACCATTAAATAAACCCAATAGGGCTGTTCTGCCCCCAATAAGGGGTAATTATATCTTAGTTGGGATCAAGTACAGGTACTGTTTTATTATTACAGAGAAAAGGGAATCATTTAACCATTAAATAAACCCAATAGGGCTGTTCTGCCCCCAATAAGGGGTAATTATATCTTAGTTGGGATCAAGTACAGGTACTGTTTTATTATTACAGAGAAAAAGGAAATCATTTTTAACATTTTTAATTATTTGACTAAATGGGTTGAATTTGGGTAATTCAGAGATTTCCAGATAACAGATTTCCAGATAAGGGATCCCATACCTGCACCGCAAAATATGGATCCAGCCTTGAAGAATTTCTTTCAGCCCGTCATTCACTAAAGTAACTATCATGAATGCACTTTTTCCTGCTTGCTCAGAGATCTTATTTTCTGTTAATAATCACGTGACTTTAAGAAACGCTCGTTTGATTAGAGCTGGTCGTGCTTAATGGGAGATCCCCACTATGATCCATTTCCGCAGTAAGATAAGGCATTTAATTGAGCAATTTAGCATTTTAAAAAAGATAAGAATTACAAATGAAAGTCAATCAGTTGTAACTCTTGGGTAGTAAGAAAAGCAAAAGAGGGGTGTCCGATTCATGACACGCTCCAGCTGGGGAAAACTACAACTCCCTGCATCCTTGGCTAGCTGTCAGTTGTCATTTACATTAGTTGGAGAGCATAGCATTCTGTGAAATAATTGAAGTTTTCTGCTAACAGTGGTTCCAGCAGTAGAAGAGAGCGGGGAACGGCAATGTGATTGGCTACTGCTTGTGCTTTTTTGACAAATAATGTATCAATAAACCTTCAGAATCTCATCAAAACAGAATGTTCTGTCTATGGTCTATGTTTTTATATCATCCAATGAATGTTTACTGAAAGGAGAAATAAAGTTAAAACCCCCAGGCAGTCACATTGGTTATAGTGATGTATAGACCAGTTTGCATCTTCCATAAAAAATGATACCAGCCCAGGGTACTTTCTTGACATTGGATCCAATTACCCAAGTATCCTCTGTTCCCACTAGATAGGTGCACCTACAGTAGTACTGTGCTGACGAGTTTAATATAACACACATTCATTATTTCCAAAGGTAGCCATGCCCATTTATGCCTCTAAAGGTGGCCATAGTGAGAGAATCTTCTCCCGATATCCCCACCTATGGGTGGGCAATATCGGCTAATTTAGGCTAATTCAGTTGTTTGGCCCTGGGGCCAAGTGATCGGATTAGAATGACGGGTATAGTTGCAGTCGGTTTGGGGACCGCATCAACAAACCCATGCAGTCCCCGATCCAACTAAATTTTTAAACCCGCCCGATCGATATCTAGCCGATTTCAGGCCAGATGCCGGTTGGACAAGCCCGTCGTTAGTGCCCATACACGGGCCGGTAAGCTGCCGAGTCGGTCTAAGGGACACCTTTACTCACTATTATTGTAATGCTTAGTTATATATAGTACAGATAAAGGGTCTTCCACCATATTATATACCCTGAGTGATTTGCAGTCGCAGGTGGGAAAAGCCTCCGGAAAGTTGTGATTCCCACTGCATTTGCCCTAATGACACCCATTTCTGTGTCACCGAGCCACCAATGACCCGTATCTTATTAAGACAATAAATATTCCCATACATCAAGATTTTAGTCCTTTTATTATGCATTTTATAAGCTTTGAATAATGTTTCACAGGGACTGCCAGCACTTAATATGTTATTTATGGGAAAGCTAAAAAATGCCTTTTCTCCTCTATGAAACTGTCTTTCACGGCTTCACTTTAATACAGTGACTACTAATCCCACAATATTAACTACAGTAGCTCTCTTAAAGTGAAAACACTATCTATCTATCTATCTATCTATCTATCTTTCTACCTATCATCTATCTATCTATCATCTATCTACCTATCATCTATCTATCTATCTATCTATCTATCATCTATCTATCTATCTATCTATCTATCTATCTATCTATCTATCTACCTACCATCTATCTATCATCTATCTATCTATCTATCTATCTATCTATCTACCTACCTACCATCTATCTATCTACCTATCATCTATCTATCTATCTATCTATCTACCTACCATCTATCTATCTATCTATCTATCTACCTACCATCTATCTATCTATCTATCTATCATCTATCTATCTATCTATCTATCTATCTATCTATCTATCTATCTATCTACCTACCATCTATCTATCATCTATCTATCTATCTATCTATCTATCTATCTACCTACCTACCATCTATCTATCTACCTATCATCTATCTATCTATCTATCTACCTATCATCTATCTATCTTTCTATTGACCAGGTTATGGGTTTTGTGCTAATGCGCCCAAATAGTACATGCTCAGTGGTTGTTACAGGCTTATTCGAATACCATGGCTTATACTAATTAGTCATTACTAGGACACAAGATGGGCAACATAATGAGCATTTTCCAGCAGGATACAAAAGCAGCAGCCACGCAATGAAATAAAGAAAATGTGATAAACACTGTACCCTTGTCAGTTGCACAATGAGCTCCAACCAAACAAAACTAAAGCAACATTGCTAAATAGTTTTTTCTCCCTTTTTAATATATGGAAGACACGAGTGATATCAATGGAATGGTCTTCTTTATTTATTTATATAGATGTAAATGATCATGACCACCTGGATGGAGCCAGTATCCCACCGAGCCAGTTGCTGTAGTTGGCACTGCAGGAGTTAATAGCAAAAGTTATACCTCCCCATCATAAATTATAATCCTCCTCTGGATCAGATATAAGAATGTTGGTCAATAATATGTCACTGGCCACCTCCAGTTCAGCTACAATCCACAGCTCCAAAGCCACCAATGTCACTAGATGTCCTACTCGTTTCTATCGTGATACCAACAACTACATTTGCTTTTGTGATTCTGACCATGAATTTTCACAGACACCTGGAAGATTTTTGGGCCGATTGTTGTTATTTGTTTTAATTTTTTTTATTAAAGCTGAATTTCAGAAACAAAAGACCAAGCGAAACGGGCAACACTCATATCTCTAAAAGATAACCTCGACCACAGATCAAACCTATTAGTGAGAAAAATGACTATGAATTCAGAATGGTAGGATTTTATCATTTGCACATAAAAGTTCCATTTTATTTATAAAAAGTCTCCAGTAATTCTTCCACATTTCTTTCCGGAACAGTCCATAAACTCCATTACTTAATGTGGAGCAACCGCTATTCACCCATCATCCATATTCAATCATCAGTGTAGAAGAGCATCAAGAATTTGATTTTTTTGGCCTGTATTAGAATCTGCATTTCCCAGAATCTTGTTACTTTCGGAACTGTGTCCTCACCCTGCTTTCCCTTCTTTATAGTAGTACTATCACTCAACTGGCAGAGGGAACACCTCACTGAGGGAACGGAGGGTCCTGGTCACTCCAGTCTAACTCTGTCTAAATCCATATTTTAGGAGTAACCTGTGCCCGAGTCCCGGTGGGTTATGGTCACCCCAGTCCAACCCTGTCTAAATCCATATTTCAAGAGTAACCTGGGCCCCAGAGTCCCGGTGGGTTATGGTCACCCCAGTCCAACCCTGTCTAAATCCATATTTTAGGAGTAACCTGGGCCCCAGAGTCCCGGTGGGTTATGGTCACCCCAGTCCAACCCTGTCTAAATCCATATTTCAAGAGTAACCTGGGCCCCAGAGTCCCGGTGGGTTATGGTCACCCCAGTCCAACCCTGTCTAAATCCATATTTTAGGAGTAACCTGGGCCCCAGAGTCCCGGTGGGTTATGGTCACCCCAGTCCAACCCTGTCTAAATCCATATTTCAAGAGTAACCTGGGCCCCAGAGTCCCGGTGGGTTATGGTCACCCTAGTCCAACCCTGTCTAAATTCATATTTTAGGAGTAACCTGGGCCCCAGAGTCCCGGTGGGTTATGGTCACCCCAGTCCAACCCTGTCTAAATCCATATTTCAAGAGTAACCTGGGCCCCAGAGTCCCGGTGGGTTATGTGGGCCCACCAGGAATCTGAGTACAACTCCTCCTGATTACAATTCACCCATCGGTCCATTCCTCCAGTCATCCTATCTTTTCGCCCCACAGATCCTGGGCTGCCAGCAGGTCAGGTGTAGAGGTGCCCACCAGGGTCAGGGCCTACCAGGATTTAACCAGAGTCCCGACCGGCCAGCCCGACCCTGCTTTCCCCCCATGAATTTCCTCTCTATACTCTGGTTTTCTCCCAAAACATACAGGCAGGTTAATCCTTAGTCTCGTATTGTGTCAATATGATGGGGAATTTAGACTGTAAGCTGCTCTGGTGCTTGGTATCATGTAGTCACTATATAAATACATAAATAAACATAGATAAAGGATAATAAAATAAATGGATGTGGAAATGTGCTCACCTCGCGAACACTGCATGTTTTTTTTTTTTAAGTTGTCAAGGGCGTTGTGTCTTAAACTAAAAATACTGATATATTAATATAGAGTTGAGATATTTTTTTTAAGTAAAGATTATTCTGAGTATTACAAGCAGAGCAAATGGATGAAAGCAAAATGGGTGTATTTTAATGACAAATTCTTTGTAGCGTTCTCAAGTCATTTTCTTTAACCATCTCGGAAATGTCATTGTGCATTAAACTAACATTTATTCCAAATATAATCCTAGACTTTAAAAAGCCCCCACTACATTCCGGTCACGGCAGAAGGAAACGGTTAGAGTGGGAAGCGGCCTAGCGAGCATTCGCCTGCAATGTGCTCAACTCTAGGTGGTGTTATTAGTCTTTCAACGTCATTAGCACTTAAAATTCAGCAAGTTCACCCATTTCTTTAAAGAAGTAAATTAAATGCAACTAGACACATTCAATCAGGATTAGGAAATTCATACCTGGCTAGTGTAGGTAATGCCTGGCTGGCCAGAGATTAAAGTGAAGACTTCCAGAAATTTATATTATAGAATGCGAAAAGTTCCCATTATCTCATTAGAATTTCAACAGATCCAATTAAAAAGATAACAGTAGCTGGAATATCAGTCAATATCAGCAGAGAATGTATTTTAACAAACCAGTTGGTCTATGAATTCTAATGGGTTTCATTAGAAATATGTCTGTGAGACAAATAAGAATCCCTTTACATGTAGAACAAACAGGACCCAGTCTATGCAAACATTGTAATGATTTTAAAAGAACAAGGCAGATTTGCTTTGCTTTCATTCCACATTAACGTCAGCTTAAAGGAGGCAGCGGCTTAGAGCTTCTCTGTGTGTCAGGGTTCCTTCGGTGGTTTTCTATATTGGCTATTGTTTTACCAAAGAGTAGGACCATAAATAGACCATATATACTAGCCTTTATTTATATAGTGCCATATTAAAGTACTTTACAGAGATCATCAGTCAGCCCCTGTTTCAGTGGAGCTTACACTCTATAGTCCCTATTGCATTCATGGACACTATGGCCACTTTTATCAGGAGCCAGTTAACCTACCAGTTTTTGGAGTTTCATGGTGGACAAAATCATGAAATACAGTATATACTGTATATATATATATATATATATGTATATATATATATATATATATACTTATAATCTCCAGAGAATCGGCACTCACCACTCCATAGATACCGGCCGGGTGCTGACCAAAAATACACAACCAATATGTAGAAAGCACTCACGGCAAAAAATGTAGTCTGTTTATTAAATCATCGCATCTACGTGTTTCAACCCCCACAGGATCATCATCAGGATATATATATATATATGTTTACCCTGGGTACAGCATTTGTCCACCACAAAATAGATTCCTCCTCGGTCAATGGGTTATCCCCTTCCCATACCCTCATATTGAACTGGTCCCCAGCTTGGGATACCACCTTAAATGGGATTTATTGGTTACTGCTGGACTAGGAAGAGCCATTTTAATTTAAATCTCCAGTTCAATAACTGAACATGTTAAAGGGGGTGAGCATGGGATTAGGAGGCGGAATTACAACTTTTAGTTTATAAGGTGACCTACAGCACTTATATTTGCCCATTTGTGTCTGTTAGTTACCCCTCCCATATAGATTGTAAGCTCTACGGGGCAGGGACCTCCTTCATCTTGTGTTTCTGACTCTTATTGCAACTGCGCCTTGTATTTATTGTATTTATTGTTGTACTTTGTATTTATCCATTATCTTTTGTATTTATCCATTATCTTTAACCCCCTGTCTGTATTAATGAATTCAACTGTACAGCGCTGCGTACATAAGTAGCGCTTTATAAATAAAGATATACATACATACATAAGGTGGTAATTTATCAGCTGGTACTTCAGTGTTGGACTGGGATGTGCGGGGCCCAATGGGGCTGCCCCCACAGGCTCCCCTCATACCCCTCAGGGGCCCCCACCTGCTTACCTTCCCAAGTGTGCGCACCTTATACTTAACTTTGCCGCAATAGGGTAAAGCAAGTCAGCGGGGGAGCGCCAATGCTTTAGATCGGGCCAAAGAGAACCGGGACCTACCGGCTCAGTCTGACCCTGATGCACTGAACTGCATCTCTGTACAAGACATTTATTTAGGACATTAGCACACACTACAGTGCCAGCCAGCCATAACATTCACATTTCACACGTTGAGAAAAGCAATACTGTATAATACTGTTTTATTAATATTGCATTTAGCAGGTAAGTCCCACTTCAAGGTACAACCCTTGGTCAGGGCCTGTTTTTTTCTCAAGAAATGGCTACTGCTGTGGGACAGCTAAAGAAAAAATATATACATAGAGGAATACAATAGTGTATCAGCCATTCAACCATAGTTCCAAAGATATCTAGGATAGCAAATACATATTCATCCAAAATTTCACCCCAACCGACATTAATGCTGAGCTTTCATGTGTACTGAGGGAAGCACAAGTTCATTCTCCCAAATTCTCACCATAAATGGGCTTTAAGTGTCAATGCTCCAAGTCTCCCCAAGGGAAACAACCCGACAGTTTAGCACCCGCCACTTTAACAGTTACAAATCATACATTTATATATTAATATTATGAATGACACTATTTAAAGGACCTTATTATAATTAAGGGTATTAAGTCTATATATTAAGACCTTTCGCAATATAATTATGTTTGGGAGCTAATATACCTTCATTTCTATTCTGTATGTACCTTCTGGGCATGCAGTAATAAAGAAGTTGAGTATATTTAAACTCTAAACTCTAGTGTTACTGTCCCTACTTGCAGTTTTATTCTTGCTTAAACACATTGATCATTGGGACCAATTTATTAAAACAGATGCTAAATGGTATGAGTGCAGTTGCCAACCAATCAGACCTTTTCTTTATTTTCTAACCTGTAAGTGGACCAATCAAAACTTTTTGCTGATTGGTAGATATGGGTAACGGCACCAGTTCAATTTAGCATCTTTTGGTTTATGCCAGCCTAGGGATGTACCGAATCCAGGATTCTATTCGGGATTTTGCCAAGATTCGGCCTTTTTCAGCTGAATCCAAAAATAGTGCATTCAATGCATCCCTAGTCTTAGCCCCTCCTTCCCCCAGCAGAAAATCCTACAAACCTACTGGTCAATGCAGAAAGTATGATTGACAGTTCAGGGACTACAGACAGTAAAAGGACCTGTCATTGGCTCCTATTTCCATATATAACTCACAATGAGCTTCATATTAACTCTTATCATTCGTTCACCTACTGAACTGTTTCAAGTTACTGGCTTTGTTTTTCTTCCATTGCATTAATTATGAAAACCCTACCATCTATTATCACCAGATTACAGTGCATTGGAGAAAATGGCCTAAACATTATTTAAATTAAGACTGACAATTTCACTTGGATGGCTTCCATATCATTCCTGTAGAAATGCTCCTGGGGGGCCCACCCATTGGCATTTAGGCACCTAAACCTGCATGCTATTACTTTGGACAGTTTTTTCTTTCCAGGCTTCCCAAAACCATATTATTTTGACTATGAAGAAAAAAGGAATAAATTTTACTTTCTTCAGCAACTGAAATAAAGGTGCCATTGAAATCCCTGCTAAGAAATCTCTATGATCTGTTATTAAAACACACAAGCAGCCAGCACGCAACCAACTGTTTCATGTTTATGATAAACGAATAAATAACCCATTGATCTGGCAGTGCGGCACCTGCTTTGCCAACTGACTGAGACTCAGTGGTCCCCTAACCCTCATTATTTTTCTTCAATTAAAGTTCATTGTCTCCTGAAATCTGTGCAGAGCAGATGTATATCCATTTCAGCAGCTGAACATGGACGAATCACAAATTTAACAAACTATCACAATTAATCAGAGGCAAAACTGCATTATATCGTTGGCTACTGTTAATGGGAATCACAAATAATATTCTGAGCAATATGAATGCAGATCTACATACATATCCAATGCAAATAACTGAGATATCTGAGATATCTGCCCATTTAGCAAATGAGTCCCAAAACCTTACCCATTCAATCAAATCCGTCATGAACCCCCCTATACTATCACTTGGTTCTTTCTTTGGAAGAACCCACTGTGACCTACAGCACTTTTATTTGCCTATTTTGTGTCTGTAAGTTACCCTCCCATATAGATTGTAAGCTCTACCGGGCAGGGACCTCCATCCTCTTGTGTCTTTGACTCTTAACTTAGTGCAACTGTATCTTGTATTTATCTGTATTTATTGTTACACTTTGGGGCAGATTTACTAATGCACGAACAGACCGAAAGCGTCCGAACGCGTTTTTTCGTAATGATCGGTATTTTTGCGACTTTTTCGGCGCCGTCACGATTTTTTCGACGCCGTTACGACTTTATCGTATATTTTCCGCAACTTTTTCGGCGCTGTCGCGAAAAAATCGGATTGGTTTTTCCGCCGTTTACAATTGCTCAATACGAAGAAATCGCGACGGCGACTAAAAAGTTGCGCAAGATACGATAAAGTTGTGATGGCGACGAAAAAAATCGCGCAAAATACGAAAAAAACGTGACGGCGCCGAAAAAGTCGCAGAATTTTCGTTTCCAATCCGATTTTTTCCCTTTCGGGATTCGGATTCATGGATTAGTAAATGTGCCCCTTTGTATTTATCTATTATTATCTTAATAACCCCCTGTTTGTATTAATGTATTCTACTGTACAGCGCTGCGTACATAAGTAGCACTTCATTTTGATCACTGGCATATTTCTAAAAAAAAACCCTGAAAAATAACTTCAATGAAAATCACATTGTTCCGTTCATAAACCAAAATGTATTTAAAAACTTACAAAATAAATTCAATTTTGTTTGATAAATTTTGAATGTCCTTATATATCTGTAACCTTGTTAGCAGCTAAGTGGGGCCAAGGGAAGATTTACAAAGGATTTCT
Source organism: Xenopus tropicalis (assembly GCF_000004195.4). Classification (NCBI taxonomy): domain Eukaryota; kingdom Metazoa; phylum Chordata; class Amphibia; order Anura; family Pipidae; genus Xenopus; species Xenopus tropicalis. Next base: position 132,587,807 of record NC_030682.2, on the reverse strand, counting down.
TTTTTTTAATTGGTACCAAACATTTACAAACCTTATCCTATCATTGAAATATTGTGGAAAAGATGTGAGTGAAAATGAACACAATGGCCATTTTTTGTTGGGGGCGGGGTTTAGTTTACAAATTAATTCCCTGTAGAATCCTGTGCAGAACTAACACAGAAAATGAATTGTGCCCATTTTATTCTGCTTTTTGATAATTGAAAAAAATACAGTGTTGGAAGTGGGCAAATGCTATAATTAATGAACAATATCACAAACATTTTAATGATTCAAGCAAAAGGTCAGAAATTTTAAGAACGACAAGAAAAGATGAATAAATAAGATCAAAATTGAACTGTGGGGAAAATGTCACGAAAAAGGTTAGGAATCCTAATTCGACCTTTCATAAATCTCTACCCAAATGTTGGACCTCAAAAGGGGGTTGAACCAAAAACATCTGATTAAAAATATGTAGATAAATAGTCATGATATAGTAAATACATTAAATACTATACTGTATACTGAGTAATATACTGTATTATTATATATATTTTATTTTTTATCACAACTGCATGTAACACAGTGCTTAATGGTTAATTCCTCAAATCAGAAGAAGAAGATAAAGCAGGGATATGTGTCATTTATGTCAGGTTACCAATCAAACCCATTCTAACAGATTCACAAGTAATCATTTTATCTTATTTGTAGCGATGAGCAAATCTGTCCCGTTGCGCTTCGCCAAAAAACTTGTGAATCATTGAGAAGCGAAACCAATAGCAAAACCCGGAAAATCGCTGTGAATCCATGAGTGCCGAATTATTTCTCCCATCACTACTTATTTGTTTTAATGAAGCATTTTCTCAGACTGAAACTTTATTGACCAATCATAACTAGTGATGAGCGAATCTGTTCCGTTTCGCTTCGCTGAAAAATTCGCAAATCTTTCAAAAGATCCGAGAAACAGCGAAAATGTTGTGCGGCAAAAAAAATTGTCGCTATTATTTTGTCGCACGGCTATTATTTTGTTGCCCACGGCTATTATTTTGTCGCCCAGCTATTATTTTGTTGCCCGCGGCTATTATTTTGTCGCCCGCGGCTATTATTTTGTCGCACGGCTATTATTTTGTTGCCCGCGGCTATTATTTTGTCGCCAATTTTTGGACGTGCGGCGAATATTTCCGCGGCAAATTTTTTCATTAGTTTCGCGAAACAATCCGCCAATAGCGAAATGCGGAAATTTGCGGCGAATCCATGCCTGGCAAACATTTCGCCCATCACTAATCACACCAAATTAAATTACAAAACACTATTTTTTGGATTGATGATTTTAATGAAATATTATCTAAGCAATTATGGCCATGAAGGAATCTGGAATGGTAACAAACGAAAAAAATCTAAACTTAATCTTCTATGCAACAAATATTCAGCTACTCAAATACATTTTCAGAGAATGTTTTTTTTTTGGTTGTAGAAATGTTTTATTCTGATAAAGTGTAACCCCTTACATAAAACCAAAATGCTACTTTGAACAATCACAACAATTTTTAGCCAAATACTCAATTAAAACAACAATGTTAAGAATCCCTTAGGTTAATGTCACACGGAGAGATTTAGTCGCTGCAAATTTTAAAAAGCAAGTTCCAGCAACAAGTTGCTTGTCTTTTCCTAACAAGTTATTATAGGTATGGGATCCATTATCCAAAAACCTGTTATCCAGAATGTTCCGAATTACAGAAGGCCATCTCCCATAGACTCCATTATGAGCAAATAATTCTAATTTTTAAAAATGATTTACTTTTTCTCTGTAATAATAAAACAGTACCTGTACTTGATCCCAACTAAGATATAATTAATCCTTATTTGGGGCAGAACAGCCCTATTGGGTTTATTTAATGGTTAAATGATTCCCTTTTCTCTGTAATAATAAAACAGTACCTGTACTTGATCCCAACTAAGATATAATTACCCCTTATTGGGGCAGAACAGCCCTATTGGGTTTATTTAATGGTTAAATGATTCCCTTTTCTCTGTAATAATAAAACAGTACCTGTACTTGATCCCAACTAAGATATAATTACCCCTTATTGGGGGCAGAACAGCCCTATTGGGTTTATTTAATGGTTAAATGATTCCCTTTTCCCTGTAATAATAAAACAGTACCTGTACTTGATCCCAACTAAGATATAATTACCCCTTATTGGGGGCAGAACAGCCCTATTGGGTTTATTTAATGGTTAAATGATTCCCTTTTCTCTGTAATAATAAAACATTACCTGTACTTGATCCCAACTAAGATATAATTACCCCTTATTGGGGGCAGAACAGCCCTATTGGGTTTATTTCATGGTTAAATGATTCCCTTTTCTCTGTAATAATAAAACAGTACCTGTACTTGATCCCAACTAAGATATAATTACCCCTTATTGGGGGCAGAACAGCCCTATTGGGTTTATTTCATGGTTAAATGATTCCCTTTTCTCTGTAATAATAAAACAGTACCTGTACTTGATCCCAACTAAGATATAATTACCCCTTATTGGGGGCAGAACAGCCTTATTGGGTTTATTTAATGGTTAAATGATTCCCTTTTCTCTGTAATAATAAAACAGTACCTGTACTTGATCCCAACTAAGATATAATTACCCCTTATTGGGGGCAGAACAGTCCTAATGGGTTTATTTCATGTTTAAATAATTTTTTAGTAGACTTAAGGTATGGAGATCCAAATTATGGCAAAAAGGAGTGACTTGTCGCTGGAACTCGCTTTTTAAAAATCGCAGCGACTGTCTCCCCGTGGGACATTAGCCCTAAACCTATTTTACACAATTAAAAGTTATCGTTAAGACGATCAGATAAAATATAATATTAAGGATCAGATCATTACTGTTAAAGCATTTGTTACTTTCTATGTGCAGGTTTCTATTACAAGTAAGATGTAACTATACATTACATAGGAGGGTTGTTATTATGCCCTATTAGAAGCAGTGTTGGTTATCTGAAGCTGTTATGGACAGCGGGAAGTTGACATTATTGTAGCACATTTTTACTTAACTTGCCGCCGCCGCGTTATAATTTGATGTTTCTTTGATACCATCACATGCTGCTCGGAAAACGAACTTTACAGCTAGACAAATTAAAGAACGTATCTTTAGTAGACAGTGAAATGTAAGCAAAGCGATAGTCTGCCTGCAGGGTTTTGTCTCTGCTTGCCTCCCTGCTATACACTGTATATCTGCTCATATTTAACGCACAACATAATCTGATAAAATATTTACTTGTAGGCAAACTCTTAAAACGTTTAAAGATCTTTTCCCATAATGTGAACGATAAGAATAGGGGGTGCCTTGTGTGCATTGTATAAGTACCAGATAACTGCACATAGTACATTGTATAATGGTAGAGTTAATGGATAGATAGATAGATAGATAGATAATGTAGGTTCTGTTTTCCCTTTAAAAGAGCTACCGTAATTAATATTGTTTATGTTTAGATGTTTAGTAAAGCATTTGTGGTTGATGATTATTTATCTGCATATGCACATATATTAATAGGAATGGTAGCTACAATACTACCTGACCAAGGTAAAATGATATGTTATATATAGACTCCAATGAAACAGTGGCTAAGGTATCACTAATTCTAATACAATAAACGCACAAGGTGTTAAAGGGAAACGAAAGTCAAAGTCACTTGGGGGTGCCAAAATGTTAGGCACCCCCAAGTGACTTTAACCGCTTACCTCGTACCCCGGGCTGGTGCCCCTGTTAGGAGAAAACAGCACCAGCCCGGGGCACCTGGAGCGCAGCGCTTCCGTCTTCCTCGCTTCCTTTTCCTGAGTGCCAGCGGTGGGCGCATGCGCAGTAGAGTGAAAAGCCGACTTTAACATTTAAAGTTCGGCTTTTCACTCTACTGCGCATGCGCGCGCAGCGAATCAGGAAAAGGAAGCGCCGGCAGCTACCCCGGGCTGGTGCTGTTCCTTCCTCACAGGGGCACCAGCCCGGGGTAAAAGGTAGGCGGTCAAAGTCACTTGGGGGTGCCTAACATTTTGGCACCCCCAAGTGACTTTGACTTTATTTTTCCTTTAATGTCCCTTTGCATTAGCTCTGCTGCGCTGGTCTTTTCTTTGACAAGGTGCCGATCCCTATTGGACCAGTGTGTATATAGCGGAGAGGCCAGGGTGTACAGGTGGGTTTTAAGAATCCACCCACCCGACATCCTCCCCTGAATGTGTGTAAGTGAAACGCGTCGGGCGAGGACACAGGCGGCCGGGGGAGCGGTAACAGGGATTGGGTCTGGGCCAAAAGGGCCCATAGGGTTTTTTTCCGCTATCCCGGCAGCCCAGTTTGACCCTGTCTTTCCCTACATACCTTCATAGGATTTGCTATACTTTGCATCACGGCTCCCATAAAGAAAGAAAATAAGAGCATAGGATATTCAGTGCCTTGCTACCTTCATTAGCAGATGGAAAAATCAACTGCAAATATGTTGGCAGCATGCTGTAGGTTGGCCTGGGTAGGGCCTTGCGCCCACTTGGTGCTACTGGTTATTGAGTGTGTCTGCTGCTTGCATTCTGCATGAACTGTTCTACAATAACTGGTGTACGGAGTAATGATTAAATACAACACATAGGGGTTAATGAAAATATCAATCTATATCTGCTAAAAATGTATTAATCAACTAAAATGTATAAATAGGAAAACTGATAAGTTATAGAGTTATATATATTTCCATATATATATATAGGAAAGATAAGAAAAAGTTAATGTAGCGGGATGGTAACACTTGCATTTCAGGTGTATGAGGGTTCCACTGACTGTTATATAAAAGCAAAGAGCCCAAATTAGAGTCAAGTTGTTGGTTATTCCCCATCAGTCATAGTCTAGAAAACAGCAAACATTTCTTTTTTTGTTCTTCAGAGTGTTTTATTAAAGGGGTGGTTCACCTTTAAGTTAACTTTTAGTATATTACAGAATGGCCGATTCTAAGCAACTTTTCAATTAGTTTATTTGGGCGCTGCTGCCATAAGGTGAGTTGAGACACTTGCTTAGGCGGCAGCGTCATACAAGTTACCAGGGGCGGCAAAAAGCCATTGGTGGTAACTTAAAGAGACGAAATTCCCATTTTTAAATCCGAAATTTGGCTTGCGCTCTCTAAGCTAGCAATGTGACATCAACTTGCCCACCTCAGGCAACCAGGACCCCTGAGTTGGCGCTGGTCTTTATTATTTATAGTTTTTAATTTATTTGTCTTCTTGTTCTTACCATCTTTCAAATGGGGGTCACTGACTCCGGCAGCCAAAAACTATTGCTCTGTGAGGTTACAGTTTCATTGTTCATATTTCAGTCTCTCATTCAAACCACTCCCTGGTTGCTAAGGTCATTTGGACCCCAGAAACCAGATAGCTGCTAAAACTCCAAACTGGAGAGCTGCTGAACAAAAAGTGAAAAACTACAAAAAAGACCTATTGCAAACTGTCTCAGTATATTGCTTTCTACATCATGCTGATAGCTAACTGACAGGGGGACAACCCCTTTTAAAACTATATGATACAGTTCAATGTGTTATTTTGTGTCCATATATCCATATACTTTATACACCAAATGGTGTCTGTGGTCTGGATACTTTATGGAAAAAGTTTCAGTGAGGATCACAAGGTAACCATTCCTCCATATTTATCTGGATATTGTTACATATATATATATATGACAATGAAGCATGCACACTAAATGCAGGCATTTAGGGGAGAATGTATTTCAGTAGTTAATAGCATACCCCTCACATTCACCTTGCTGTTCCTACAGTTTCCTTTGTTTCCCAGGCTGTCTATAGGAAACATGGTGTGTGGTACACAGCCCCTGTTAAAATCATATTCTTTTCACAAGAATTACCGCACCGGTATATTAACGTGCAGATTTGCATGCTTTGCATCTTAAGTGACCCTGAAAATCTAAAACCACAGCCGCACCATCAGATGTAATGAGTTATTTCACTATCGGCATGTTGATAAGCTATAGCCAGAAGACGAACAAGTAGAAAGTATAAAAAATATGGCCAGAGGATGGGATAAAATTATCAGCGAGTGTGTTTTCCTGTTTGGTTTTAATCTACATTTAATTAAATTCTTATCTTCTGTGTACTTATGGTCGCATTTGAATGGCGAGACTGCATTCATTATGAATGGTAAAACTTAACTCAGGGAACACTGAATGTGGCTTGTTAAAAAAAAATAAATAAAGAAAGAGAAATTGTGTCTTTCTTATATCTTGTAAGGTGAACTCCATTCCTTTTGGGTCAACAATGTTGACCAGTAATTGGAATACAAAGAATTATACTACCTTAAGGAAAGTGATATGGAATTAGGACACTGCAGCAAACATTAAATATTTACTTCCAGCCCTTCATGGCGTTGCTGCCTCCTGAGTTATTTTAGCTGTTTATGAATCACAGCCTATGACATCCTCGCTAGAATGCAATTTTGCATTTAAAGAACTGTCACGCTGGATTTGTTATTTTTCTCTTCGGATCCAATTTATTGTGCTACCTTTACTAGTCCACCTGTGACCGGCGCTCCTCTCCCTTTTTCGTTAGCCGTCTCATTGCTGTACGCACACAGTGTATGACTTATAGAAAGCATTATGCCCAGGACTCCCACTGAAGACAATGAACACACTGACCTTTCCAACAAAGGGACCTCCTTCCGGTAACGATGAAATAGCTTTGTCCCTTCTGCATGTATTCTATACACCTTGCAAATAATATTCCTAGAGTAGAACTTGGTTTTCACATTATTTGATGCCAAAATCAACCTATTCCTATTATATATATTTGTAAAAACCAGGACAACACAAACACATTCAGTTACAGGTATGGGACCCATTATCCAGAATGCTCAGAACCTGTTCTGCCCCCAATAAGGAATAATTATATCTTAGTTGGGATCAAGTACAGGTACTGTTTTATTATTACAGAGAAAAGGGAATCATTTAACCATTAAATAAACCCAATAGGGCTGTTCTGCCCCCAATAAGGGGTAATTATATCTTAGTTGGGATCAAGTACAGGTACTGTTTTATTATTACAGAGAAAAGGGAATCATTTAAACATTAAATAAACCCAATAGGGCTGTTCTGCCCCCAATAAGGGGTAATTATATCTTAGTTGGGATCAAGTACAGGTACTGTTTTATTATTACAGAGAAAAGGGAATCATTTAACCATTAAATAAACCCAATAGGGCTGTTCTGCCCCCAATAAGGGGTAATTATATCTTAGTTGGGATCAAGTACAGGTACTGTTTTATTATTACAGAGAAAAGGGAATCATTTAACCATTAAATAAACCCAATAGGGCTGTTCTGCCCCCAATAAGGGGTAATTATATCTTAGTTGGGATCAAGTACAGGTACTGTTTTATTATTACAGGGAAAAGGGAATCATTTAACCATTAAATAAACCCAATAGGGCTGTTCTTCCCCCAATAAGGGGTAATTATATCTTAGTTGGGATCAAGTACAGGTACTGTTTTATTATTACAGAGAAAAGGGGATAATTTAACCATTAAATAAACCCAATAGGGCTGTTCTGCGCCCAATAAGGGGTAATTATATCTTAGTTGGGATCAAGTACAGGTACTGTTTTATTATTACAGAGAAAAGGGAATCATTTAACCATGAAATAAACCCAATAGGGCTGTTCTGCCCCCAATAAGGGGTAATTATATCTTAGTTGGGATCAAGTACAGGTACTGTTTTATTATTATAGAGAAAAGGGGATCATTTAACCATTAAATAAACCCAATAGGGCTGTTCTGCCCCCAATAAGGGGTAATTATATCTTAGTTGGGATCAAGTACAGGTACTGTTTTATTATTACAGAGAAAAGGGAATCATTTAACCATTAAATAAACCCAATAGGGCTGTTCTGCCCCCAATAAGGGGTAATTATATCTTAGTTGGGATCAAGTACAGGTATTGTTTTATTATTACAGAGAAAAAGAAAATCAGTTTTAAAAATGTGAATTATTTGGTTAAAATGGAGCCTATGGGAGATGGGCTTTCCGTAATTTGGACCTTTCTGGATAATGGGTTTCCGGATAATGCGTCGGATACCTGTACCTGGTAACAAATAACATTTTAGGTGAACCTCATAGAACCCAGTTTATTTTTTCTTTGAAACTATAGATTGCAGTGTTAATGTTAATTATTAAAGCATATATATTTCTAATTAGTGCTCAGCTTTAAGACTTACACTATCCCCGATAGTCCTTCCTAATAAAGCGTTCTTCAGACTATATATGAGGACCTGGTGTCACCTCAAATCCTTCCCAAAAAGAATAAGGATATTATGTGCCATCAAAACATAATAATGAGAGACCTGTAAGTATATGATAAGATATGCCGTTAGCAAGTCCTATAAATTGCCCCGTTTCCTTAGTAGAAGTTATGGAAAATTAATAAGATAAAAGAAGTACATCAAGGGCTATGCTGGGAACCCATAAAGTTCGGCTGAAAATAATTCTAGAAGAAGTCATAAATATGTAATATTATCAGTGTGCAGATAGCGTATTAGTGTAGCTGTGGTTTTCAGAAGGTAAATTTGTGAGGGCTACAGTGTGATCTACCTTGGCATAATAACCACTTCATCAAAGGCCAAAAAATGTTTGTAGATGCCTGACAATATATAATAACATCTGCATCTTGTGCCCTGGGAAAACCACTAGAGGTCACATTATGTGGGTGTTAAATACAGGTATGGGACCTGTTATCCAGAATGATTGGGACCTGGGGTTTTCCGGATAAGGGATCTTTCCGTAATTTGGATCTCAATAACTTAAGTCTGCTTAAAATCATTTAAATATTGAATAAACCCAATAGGATTGTTTTGCCTCCAATAAGGGGTAATTATATCTTAGTTGGGATCAAGTACAGGTACTGTTTTATTATTACAGAGAAAAGGGAATCATTTAACCATTAAATAAACCCAATAGGGCTGTTCTGCCCCCAATAAGGGGTAATTATATCTTAGTTGGGATCAAGTACAGGTACTGTTTTATTATTACAGAGAAAAGGGGAATCATTTAACCATTAAATAAACCCAATAGGGCTGTTCTGCCCCCAATAAGGGGTAATTATATCTTAGTTTGGATCAAGTACAGGTACTGTTTTATTATTATAGAGAAAAGGGAATCATTTAACCATGAAATAAACCCAATAGGGCTGTTCTGCCCCCAATAAAGGGTAATTATATCTTAGTTGGGATCAAGTACAAGGTACTGTTTTATTATTATAGAGAAAAGGGAATCATTTAACCATGAAATAAACCCAATAGGGCTGTTCTGCCCCCAATAAGGGGTAATTATATCTTAGTTGGGATCAAGTACAGGTACTGTTTTATTATTACAGAGAAATAAGAATTATTTGCTTAGAATGGAGTCTATGGGAGATGGCCTTTCTGTACTGCACAACAGATCCCATACATGTATAATAAAGAGAAATTTAAGTTTTCCCCTGTAGACTGTATAACATTAGGTCAAATAGTGTCATTTGGGATAAATGTTTCTTGCCCTTTTCAGGTTGCATGGGACTGTGTCTCTTCCAGCATTTTGCCTGTTTATACTTGTTTTATAGCAAAGTGCAAGAGTCCTCTCTTCCTTCATGCAGGGATCCTACATACACTGTATACATATATACTCAGGGCTAGTGGCAGTGTCCCATGAGAGCAAGCTGGATCAGCGGCCCTTTATCTGCAGCTTAGAGATGCCCATGGCTGATGCTGACAGTTGGAGAGATAAGAAAGCTTAGCGTAGGCAAAGTAAACAGTTTACTTTATAAATACAGAAAATCTCAGCTTCGTATGATACAGAAAATAACAAACCAAAACTAAATTTAATGGTTTTATAATAGAATAAATGAAAGGTACAAAAGACAATAATAGTTATTTCAGCCCATTTTCTACATGATGTTGCTGCTGGTGCCAAAACGTGGCCAACTTCAAACCCAAACTTCTGATCAGAAATTCTTCAGGCATTGAACATAACAGTTAAGCAAGAAAGAAGCCTCTAGAAAGGCATATGTTGGTATTTGTAATCAGCCCTTAAGCCCTTTATATAAACTGCATGGGATTGGTTTTTTTAATTGGCCTTCTAATAACAAAATTGTGTCTCTAGTTTGAAAAAATGTATCAATTTAATTAAAAAAGGTAGAAAAATATTTTAGGTGAAATTTCTGAAAAAAAATTCTTACATACCTGAAGGCTACAGTACCCCGTGCCAGTGATACAATATTATGGACATGAAATTGCAAATGCGCAATGGAGATTCTCTTCTAGAACCCTTTGACGGAATACCGGAAAAAAACCCTGTTGGGCCCTGGTGGCCCAGACCCGATCCCTGTTACAACTTTCCCACACTATGGTGTCCTCCCCAAGAGGGGAAGATGTCAGGCGGGTGGCAGGGGCCCCTGCGGGAGGGATTAGGGGGGCATGGCAGGGGCCCCAGTGGGGGGTGCGGCACCTTAGGGGGTGCAGGGCCCCATGGCAGCTACTATAATGCTACTATAAAGTCTCTTGAAGACAATCATTAAACACATTGATCAAGAGCAGAGAGACTTCTTTGAATTATGGTTTCGTTAATATCGAGCACAGTTACCCTCGGCCATACAACTGTTTTTGTTCTGGAGAGAAATTCTATATGAATTAAATCCCCCTAAAAGTAGTAAATATTCTACTACTAACTGCTTGAACTTAACATTGAGTTCTTAACTAAATGAAGAAGTGTAAAAGGAGCTTTGCACAAATGATAAGGTCCTGAATGCCGTTCCACCAGGCCAAAGTGATGCCAGAATTAACTTTTGGAATTAACCTTGAGTTATTTAACGTTCTCCAAGGGATACTGATGGACTTAAGATGATGTTACACTTAGTAGGTGACATTGTAGCAGCGATTTCACTCACTCAGCTGATACCCCCCACGGAGCTTTGTATTAGCTTCGGTTATGAGCACCATTCTGGGTGACTTCCTTTAGCTTTTAATCACCTCTGGGAAGTCATCCACTGTGACATGAGCTTTAAAAATGGAATGTCCATCAGAAAAGGAAATCTATTTTGATCTCAGCAAGTCCGGCAGATGTAGCACTGGTTCAGTCACCATGTGGTTATATTACTAAGACATATTAGTTTCCCAATCTTATAAAGCAATGCACTATAGGCACCTAAGACTTGCTTTTACACGCAATATATCAAGAGTCTTCCCCAAGTTGTAGCATGTGGATGATATCTTGTAAAGCTACAGTACCACAAACTAACATGGAGCACATTTACCCAGGTGCAGTAGCTGGTAGTAACCAACCAGAGGCTTGTTTTCATTATTTGACTGGCAGTAGCCTGATTTAAACTAATTGCTGATTGGTTTCTGTGGTGCTTTACATTATATGAGCACCGCTGTGTACATAAATATATGTACAGTATATAAAGTTGTATTTAGTGTTTGTTAGCATTCAAAATTGTTATGGTTTACTTTATACAGAGCACAGAAGGGGATATTCTAGCAGAGAGAAAACTTAAGCTGTACAGCTCTGAAATCCGTTCTGCTTCAGTGCCATC